>NC_081417.1:28782361-29406361 GCF_949786415.1 Peromyscus eremicus | reverse complement strand
TCCAAGCTGGTCCATTTCTGCGTTGCTGCAGATGTCAAAGTCAAGGCTGTTCATTTTTCTCAGTCTTCCATTTCCAAACCTGACTTTTTGTTGGTTTTCATATGAGCAAGGGAGATCCTAGAATGATGCTAGAAAGATGAGCAAAATGATAAAAAAAATACTATAAAGAAGCATGGAGTAGAAACATTTTTCCATAACTACAGTGAATGTCAGTTTAACATCTGCAATATACATAAAGAGCATTCAGAATAGAACTGTTCTATGTCTACATGTAGAACGATCAGAACTTGATGAAAGATGGTGAGAGAAAAGTAATCCAAGTGGTGAACCCCCGTATAGGAGGTATGGCCCTGCGGTAAATTCCCTTGATGTGGTTTTTGCTACATATCTCTTTGAGTGAATACTGAACTGAGTGCCAACAGAAACAGATAAGAATAAAAGAGGAAGAAAATCTTGTTCTTTCTTACCAAAGGACGAGGCGACAACAAGACAAGAACAATTTGTAACCTCTGGACCCACCTCAGCGCCGGCGAGGGAACTGGACTCCCGCAGTCCTCTTCAAAGTGAAGCATGTCTTTTGCTAGATTGTGTCAGAAGTGACTTGTCCACTTCCATCCTGCAGCCACTAATGCACTCTCTTCAACCACCCTGCTGCTGGAGAAGACACAGACAGCCCAACCTTCTGTCTGTACTCAAGCAGCAAAGAGGGACCACTCATTTCCCCGCTGGAGAAGAATGGAAGGTGGCCTCATCCAGAGTTAAGGTTTTCACTAAAGCCTAGGAACAATGACAGCATATCTTACGGTCAGTGATGGCCACATTGGGAGCAGCTACAAGTGCAAGGGAGCCTGAACCTGCGCAGTATAACAGTGTCAAAGTGTCTATAGACTTTCCTTTTCTCATAGCCTAGTCTTAATTCTGTTTGCCACTGAAGAAAAACAATTTGAGGCACCAAGCCCTGTTTGATGGAGCTTTCGATGCACAAGGAGGATATTTCAAATATTATTAAATATTATAAGTCATAAAAGTGAATAAAAAGATAAAGCAGAAAAATATTCAAAGGGATTCATGCTATACTGGTACATGTCAATGTGAATATACTGTGACGAAGTGTTGGCAGTTATGGGAAAAAACTCTGATTTATTTCTTGTTGGAATGTAAAAGCAGTGCAGATTCTATGGAAAATAACTTGACAGTTTCTTATCATCCACCATAACAATATCATTTCTCAGTATTTAACCCAAATAAGTTAAAACTTATCTCCCTGAGAACCCGCAGAACTGGAATTTAAGGCTACCTTCATCTGGAATACCTCCAGCATGGGAACGGTCCCAGTATCATGCAATGGGAAAATGGTTAAGCAGCTGTGGAATTGTAAAAACAATTTAATATGACTAGTTATTAAATAAAGATTATTATTTATATTTGTAACAAACTTGCATTTCTTTCAAGGACACTATCAAAATAAAACATCTGGGTCATCTCTGACATCATTCAATTTATATGACATCATAAAATTTTCAAATTGTAGAAATAGTAGAAATAGTAGCTGTTAGGGAGCAGGATAAAGATGGGCGTGACTACAGATAGGCAAAACGAGAAAAATGTTTATGCTGGTTATTATGATAAGAATACAGTAACAGGCTCAATATTGAATGTTTGGCACTATTTTGAGAAGTATTAGAAACTAGGAGGCAGGACCTTAATGAAGGAAGTAGATCCTTGGGAAAATGCCTCTGAAGAACATGTTACAATAGGTCCTCTTTCTGTTTTTCTTGTTTGCCATGACATGAAGCAACTCCTCCCCATGCTGCCTCTGCTAGGATGTTCTAGTCAAGCATGTGGGTGCAGGCAACCAAGGAATGAACCCTCAGAAAATGAGAAAGATAAACTATTCCTCATTTTAAATAAATCTTTTCATGAATTTGGTAACAGTGACATGAAAGTAACATACAGTGATCAAATAGTTGTGTACCTTGAATAAAGACATATGAAGGAAAATAACTCGTCAAATTTTTTTGAACAGAACAATTTATCTATTTATAATCAACCATTAGGATGTCAACCACTATGAAATATCAAATGACACTTAAGAAAGGGAGCTCTAGAGTTATACAGAACTGAGCTCAATAGCTGTGTGATCTACACACAATGAATTCTCTCTTCTTTGTCTATAGTTCTCTATAATCTGGAATAACAATAGTGTAACAGCTACTTTAAAAGCTATGTGGTGATTAAATAAGATAATCTCTTACTGGCTTAGCAAAATGTATTGCACATTCAAAATCTTCAATATGTGTTTGCTCCATCACTTTATTTTGCTTATAACATCATTATTGAGTTTAACTGAAAAATGAACAACTTTTAAAATATGTATAATTTAAAGAAATTGGACCTGAAAATATCCATGAAATTGTCACTGTAATCATAATAGTCATACCTGTCACCTCTCAAAGGGTCTTCATGTTCCTTTTTTTTTTTAAATTTTATCAACTCAATTGGTTTTGTGCTGAAAACAATTAGTGCATGATGCATCCTGTTCAGGATAATATAGAACTTCTACACCGGTTCTTCAACATTCCAGTGCCAAAGGACTTGGCAACTGGATCTTGGAGAGAGTCTACACTCCTGCATTTACTGCTAGATTATTCACAAGATAGGGAAATGGGCCTATCAATTACTGACAAATGAATAGAATAATAAATAACATACATAAATATAGTAGAATATTACTTGACCATAGAAATTAGAAAACCCTGACAGTTGACAATCTGAGTGAATCTCGAGGCATTCTACTAAATGAAATAGCCAGTACAGAAGGACAAATACTGAATCTAATTACATGAGGTCTCTATGAACTCAAAGTAACAAATGAGAGAATGTAATGGTGTATATCAGGAGCAGGTGAGAAGATTGTTCATAGATAAAAGTTTCAATTAATCAGGATGAATAAATTTTAGAGATTTTTTTCTCTACAGTACACTGCCCACAGTTGACGATACCACATCCTACTCATTATTATTATTTTTTAAAAGAAACACAGAAAAGTGCCATATGGTCATTTTTAAAAATCACAACCACAACCAAACTACCAACACAAAATATCTTTTTAAAAAGTTTCAAGAATAATGGAAGCTATTTCTACAAGATTTTGTAAGATCATTTCTAAATGTGAAAGCCTCAAGAAGTTTAATGAAATCCTAATAAAACCAAGCAGTGGACTTTGATTGTTTTTTATATTGAACCAAATAAAATCCTTTCTGAACTTTGCCAGGTAAGAAATGAATCTAAGTTCTATGTCATCCTCAATGGTCTAAATTACCTAAGAAACAGCTTCATAGAATACCTGTTTAATAATGAATACATTCAATAATTTATAAGGACTTATCTGTGGTAAGAATTTGTTAAATCTCTCACAGGTAAAGTTTTGAGAGAAATGTCTTATATTGGGAAAGAAAACATTAGGTCAAACTGCTCAAAAATAAGAAATTGTACTTATTTTTAAAGCTATTTTTTTAATTGAGATAAGATTGGCAAGCAGAATGTGGATGCCTTCAAGGCACAGATGTCAATGATCTAGGGGCTATGCTACCATGAAACCATTGCCAACATTGGAGTCACAAGCACATCCTTCACCTCTCAGAGTTCCTTCTACCTGTTAATTGTCACCAGGTGTTTTGTTTTTGTTTGTGCTTTCTGATATGAACACATCATGTCTAGCCTCTTGGCAAGTTTAAAGTTTATAACACAGTTTTGTTAGCTGCTCATTTTATTACACAATGGATCTCCAGAAATCACTTATATCACACAACTGAAACTGAAATTTCAAGCATCACAACTTTTCCCTCACTACTTCTCAGGCACCCCGCCCCGGCCACATTCTGCTCTCAGCTTCTATGTTCTCAGTATGATTGTTTAAGATTCCACATAAATATGAGATCATCACATTTGTATTTCTGTGTCTAGTTACTTTCACTTAACATAGTATTCTCCAAGTATTCATCTTTTATTAAATGGTAGCATTTTTTTCTTTTTAAAAGCTGAATAATATTCACCACACATATATCATACAACATTTCTTTTATATATTAGTACATGTGTTTACTGCTCTAGAGGTAGTGAGACCTGGGGGGGAATGGAGCCGATTAATGAGGCAGACTAAAGTCTCATGCAATAACCAACTTAATTTAGAGCCTCAAACAATTTATACTCTCAGGGCTAAGAGAGGTCACCTGTGTAAAGTTCTCATGCGTTCAAACTGTATACAATCATAAAGACAAGCTGCACATGGCAAAACATGTTTTTCCATAAAGGCATTTGAAGGACAGTTGAAATATTTAATTGAATAATAGTAGCAAGCAATAATGGGTAATCTGAAGTAAACTCATTCATATCTGCTAAACTTGGGAGGAACATAAAAACATATTCTAAGAAAAAATTCTGTGTTTTTGAAGAAACTGAGTTTCCAAAACCATGTTCTGACATACATATACTGTGATCTTTTTCCTTATCTTTTCTGTTGGGGAAATGCTAATATGAGCACAGGAGTGCTGATGTTTCAAGATCCTGATTTTGACTCATTTGTATATATAAAGAAGTTGAATTGATTGATATAATGTTTATTATATTTTAATTTTTGAAGAGATTTCATATTGTTTTCCAAAATGACTATCTCAATTTACATTTCACCAATCATACACTAATCTTCCCTCTCTTTAAAACCTGTCCAGCATGTGTATGTATGCTTACTTTTTAATTTTAGCCAGCCTTCCTTAACAGATAGGAGGCTTTGATTTGAATTCTAGATAAAAAAGCTAAGAGTTCATTCTCAAATGAAAAATTAACACAATAAACAAATGATTTGCTAGATTAAGAAATGCCACAGAGGCATTATAACTGACTCTAGAGAAAGATAAAAGATCATAACAGACTACTAAGAACAATCATACCCCAATATTTGAGGAAACTAAGTGAAATGGATTGATTCCTAGAAACAGGTTATTAAAATTGAACTATGTAAAAAAATAGAACATATAGCCCATGACTACTGGGAACATCTCAGTGATTAAAAATCTCCTAACAAAGAAAATCCATGAACCTGATGGATTCACTTGTAATTTACCTAGCATTTAATGGTGAATATGTTATTAATAAATATTTTCAAATACTTAGTTTTCTTCATTGTATAGATTCAGTCTAAAATGACATCTTTTTATGCCTATTGAACACATATAGGTTAATATTTGAATAACTGGAGGCTGAAGTCTGGCCAACTTGACACATCAAAGTGACCATCAGATTCCACCCAACAATTTCACACCAATACATATATTCTTAACTCATATGTAAACTCTAAATAATAGGAACCAAATCAAAATTCTACTTAATATGATACTATTATTCTACTAACACAGTAAAAGATATACTTACCACTTATCAGAAGAAGATTCAAAGTCCTCATGTGATACTCACTTTCATTTGATATTTTATGTGCAGTTAAACCTTAAGATGGATGGTAAGACGATAAGACTAAGACAGCACAACCAAAAGCATTCAGTGTTAAAGTCTGAACCTGAAGTGTCTTCTTTGCTTAGGTTCATATGTTTGAACACTTGCTTCCAGTGGGTACCACGTACCATCTGGTGAGAGGAGTGGGATCTTTAGGAAGTATAGTTTAGCTGGGAGGAGTTGGTCATCAGGGAGCCAGCTTTAGAGGTCATAGCCCAGTCCCACTTCTGGGCTGAGTTCTGTTTCTTGGTCCACAGCAACGAGAAAATTTCCAGACACATGCCTCTGTCTGGTACTTTTTTACAGCGTTAGCAGGAGTCACTAATACATAAAATTGTTACTGAGAAGTGGAGTTATTTTCCATGATAAACATGACCAAACAGTACACAAAAATTGGAGTTTGTTTGCTTTGTGGAAAGATGTACTAATTTAAAGCCACATTATACAGAAGTACTGGAATGTATATACTTGTATATACATACATATATATCTTCACAGGCAATGTAAATATACAGAGCTTCATAGGCAATTCTGGCTATGGAAACTAGAATGCCAGTAAATATGCAGGCAGTAAGAATGTGTTCAGGAGGCTTTAGAGAGGATCAAGAATTTAATTTGGAAGTAGACATCAATTATATTATATTCAAGCACAGTAGTGACTATATTCTACCTGTCCCAAAAATCAGAGTGAGGCTGAATTAAAACAACAATGGACTACTTTGTCTGGCAGAAGAAAGTTCTAGGTTGCATCGCGTTCCGGCTGTGATGTGGTTATTGCACAATGAGTTTAACCAGATTTGTAGTGAGAGTGAAAGTGGAGCAGAATAATGAGGAAAGTCTGTAGTATGGCAAGAAAAGTGTGAGCCTAGCTGAAGTGGGAAACAAATATCCAGAGTTTGCGTGTAGGTGAGGAACAACTATAATTGCTGAGTAGATGGTGACGTTAAAGAGAAACCATATCCTTTAAAAGAAGAGTGCATTGAAGGAATGTCAGTTCCTGTGAAAGGCTCCCAGATGTAAAACTGAAAACGCATTAAATAATTCATACTCAATGAAATTATGGTGCCTGAATAAAGTGCTACAGAGGCTCCCTACTTAAAATGAACTTCGAGGGAAAAGCTTTCCCAAGTTTGGAAACCCTAATACACACAGGACTCTTGTAGCTCTTGTAGCCACTGTAGCTCTTGTGAAAAGTGGTCAGGACATATAGTGAGCCCAGAGCGCAACATAGCAGCACTGTCTATGTAGTACTGGTTTAGAGCCAGGAAGAATGTAGGAGTTATGGAGTCATAAGAGGTTGCACCAAAGTTCCAGAAAAGTTGCTGGTGACTATAAGTAATGCGCAGTATGGTCAGATTCCTTAAGGATTGTCCCCAAGATGCTGACTCGGGGAGCAGTGAAGTTAAATCCAGAATTTCATTAGAGACCCCAGGTTGTTGAAGATGCCAGGAATACAGGATACCTAATAAAAGTTATAAGCATACAGAGCCAGTCTGAGAGAGATAAATGCCTGCTTCAGACAGTAGGGTGTATTGGAAGGACTACTTAATTTTGGAGCCTAAAGATTGTTGAGTCCTGGACATGGAGTTGTAAGATTTGGTGTTTGTACTGTTGACTCTCAATCTTGCTTTGGTCCCACGTTTCCTTACAATATCCACATCCCAACCTTTTGAAGCTGGATTCTTTAATCTGGTCTACTTCATATTGTGAATACGTATTTATATTTTTTTTATAGGTTTTCATAGGTAAGAGTGAATTGAATCTTAGAAGACACATTGGATGTTAGAATTTTGAAACTATTGGGACTGCTAAAATTACGGAGACTTTTGAATTGGGATTGAATTTACTTTTTGTTATGAGTTGCCATGAGCTTGTGAAGGCCATGGACAAAATGCTCTGGTTCGAGTGTGAAATACCCACTATAAGCTCAGGTATTTAAATACATGCTTCCCAACTGGTGCCACAGTTTGTAGAAGTTGTAGAGGAGGGCCTATCAGGAGACAGTGGGTCTCCAGCTAAGAGATGTACCATCATGCTACACCCAGTTTGACTTCTGATTTATGATGTGTAGAGAAATGAGAAGTCTCAGCTTTAAGCTAGTGACACTAGAAACTTTCACCATGTACATTCTCAAACTGTGAGACAAAACAAATCCTTTCTCCCTTAAATAAATTCTTTTGGGTATTGTGTTGCAATGATGAGAAAAGAAACTAATATATTCATTTAATATATGTAAGAGTATTTAAATAAAGCAAAGAAGTAATACTTGTAATTATTATAGTCCTGATTTTTGCAAGTGGCCATATGGCTACAGCTTCAATTTATAATGACAGCAGCCATTTTCTTGTGTTTTTCACATTTGTATATTCAAGCCAGCCTGGGCTACACACACACACACACACACACACACACACACACACACACACACACACACACAGAGAGAGAGAGAGAGAGAGAGAGAGAGAGAAACAGTTTCGAACGTGCATCAGAGTAGAGTGTTCAAAAAAGCAATATGCTACTTCCAAACTGTAAGCTTGTTCAACATTTTACTCATTTTTGCTGATGGGAGAGCCAGATACAAAATCTCATTTTTCCACCATAGTCCTGCCGCTCATTATTAGAACCCTAGAATGTCAGCTGAAATGGAAGGTTTCTGAGTTCCTGTAGATGCAGTGGAGGGAGGGAGGAGAAAGAGAGAGAGAGAGAGAGAGAGAGAGAGAGAGAGAGAGAGAGAGAGAGAGAGAGAGAGAGAGAATTATTTTCTGCTCATGATATCTATCAACTTAATATCATCAACGTAACAGAGCAGCGTGATATCCAGTCACTGTGCCTATCATGTGAGACTAAAATACCTATGTCTTAATGTACAGTACAGTGAAAGTGCATTGTTGAGCTTTTCAGTTGAAAAGAAACCTGTTTCCATATGTGTTTATTAACATACATAGGAAAAGAAGAATAACTTGCAAGTTAATAGACACATATGAAATGCAAGAGGAACTCTTAATTTCTGCAAGCAATGAAATCCCACCTGGAACAATGGCTGAGGTTGGAGTCAGAACTCGAGAGTTTATAGCAATCCCTTGTCACTCCCATTGTTCCAGCTTTTGTGCAGAGACCAAAGTTAAGCTGGCTCTGGTAGAAGGAAAGTCATAGTCCTCAGGTGTCATTTTTTCCAGGTCTCAGGATTTCTTGGTTTCTTGTTTTCTTCAATAGAAGGGGTTACCTTGGCTTTTGATGGGTCTCTCCTTGCATAACATCCTTTGCTGCATAGTTCAGAGAATCAATGTGAATGTTTTGTTAATTTCTGAATGTTTTACCTAATTGCAAATTCTAGAAATAATAGCAAGATAGATTTGGACTCTAATTAACCCATTGTGAGACAGAGCTAAGTGGAAGCTCTATGGCTCATCTAACCATGACCTTACGACCCAACTTTTACTTGTAGACCATTGTGACATGGTGGATGTCCAGAAACCAGTGTTGCATTAGAGACAGTGTGCATTAATCCCCCATATTGTGACTGTTTTCCCTTCCCATAACTACAATCACACTGTGCTATACCTGTGGGTCTCTTTGAGGAAGCCTAGAAGAAAGATCCACTCTATGAATTTTTGGTGATATATTGTGGTTCTTTCTCAAAGGAACCCAGGCCACCTTCCTCTTCATCAATTAGGCTCTAAAACTTTAATTTCCCCATCTGGACACTGGCTGAGGAATTATGCTTCTATGTTTTGAGATCAAAATCAGATTTCTGTTTACTAGACCTAGAATATTTCCACTTAGGCACACCAATAAAAGTTTAATAGACAGCTTCTTCTCTGGAACAACACAGTTAATTGCTGAGGCTATAGGTCTTTCAAAATTAGATAATTTCAATATTCATTTAGCTCTGTCATTCATTAAAGTAACTATATACATCTGGTTCTTAATGAGCAAATGTCAACACTCCTGATAGCACTTGATCCACTCTCCCTGTTAACATTAGTAGTTGCCGCTGTAATTTCAGATCGACAGAGAAGATAAACACATATCACCTGCTGGTGAAAGGATGTTTTTTATATTTTACAAGTAAACATCACAAATTCAGTCCTTGCTGTTGGTATAGAAGCTATGTTGTCTAGATTGTCCTGATTGAATGAACAGGCCTCATGTGGTGATAAATTCATTCTAATTTTACCACCTCCGATATTCTTCAGACACTTTCCTTTGTAGGGTCAAGGTAATCCTAACCTTCCAAACAAATTGGGTATAAGCCTCATTTGAGTACTATTTCAGTCAACAAATCGAATATATTACCAGAAAATTTTGAAGGACATGAATTTTAATGAGGTCATATAAAAATGTAGCTTTAAACTTTATATTCCTTCTACCATTTGCTACATTGTTAAAATCCATCCCTCAACGCACTCTCCAAGTTTCAACATAAATATTGGAAAGATCATGATGATCTTCTTTTCGTAGTTTTCATTTTCTACTGTATACACTGAGGTCTGCTGGGACTTCAGTCTACTTAAAGACCTTGAAGTACCATGGGGAACGAAGTCTAATTATAGATCAGAAGAAGAAAGGGATCGTGAAACTGGATTCTCTTGAAGAAAATCTGCAGTGCTCAGCAAGGCAACTACTTTCAGGAAAATCAGAGATAACCTCATGAGGCAGAGGTGGAATGTATTTTTTTTCTATTATCAAAAAAACTTGGTGAAATATAAGAGTTCAATATCCCCACAGTCATTGAGTTCTGCCTGTATGTTCTCATCCTCATTTTCAATCCCACTTAGGCTTATTATATACTACTGTGTAAATTAATTAAAAAATGTTTATAACCTAATGTTAATTGAGACCAGGCTGAAAAATATGTTAAACATAATTAGTTATATTTTTAAGAAGTAGTCCTTGAGGAGGCCAAGTTGGAGGGGTATATAAACATCGTTTCTGTGTGAATAGAGCATTGTTAATCATCACAGGGCTCATTTTTATAAGATAACTTGAATGATGTTATTTATTCATGAAATTATAAACCATTCTGGCATAAGCTGCCCCATAGCATGTTGAAATAAGAACTTTTTTGTATGAAAAGATGACAATGCCATTTGCTATAGGAGCTGTCCGTGTGTGCGCGTGCGCGTGCGCGTGCGCTTGCGCACGTGACGTGTGTGTGTGTGTGTGTGTGTGTGTGTGTGTGTGTGTGTGTTTGAAATTTTCCATAAAGTCTAGAGAAACTCTTGGGAGTAAGGAATTATAAGTCTAGTCCTTCTTCACTGTGCTGAACTGGAGTGATCTGGACCAGGTTCTGTGGTAGGGAAGGGCTTCCAGGGAATGGGACATCAGTGTTAGTGACTGGAGCATGATGCGAGGACTGATGTGACCCCTGGCAGTGTCTGGTTCTTCCAGAGCTCCTAGCAGCTCTGAGAACTCTTACTTTGCAGTTATAATCTTGGAGTCTCAGGCTTTCATGCCAGTGTATCCTTTGCAAATGAGGATGACCACCTACTTATGATAAAGCACTCCTTTGTAGGTCCAATAACCATAGAGAGCAGCATGAAGATTGCTACAAGTGTTAAAATGTATAGGCATTTTAATCATGATACTGCTCATAAATGCAAAACAGTACGAACAGCCATCACTATACACACACAAAGAGCTGTGTGGATTTTGTATAAAATAAGCCCCCTTGGAAGAGCTTTTAAAATTAACTTTCAACGTCTCTCCTTAATTAGTCAGAGCAGTCACCTTAAGTTAGATGCCTGGTAATAAATTTAGAAGGAAATATAAAGCTGAGGAGATAGTGGATAAAGGCAGTGGGTAAAGCATGTGTCATGCAAGTGTGAGGACCAGTGTTAAGGTCCGCAGCAAGCACACACATGCCTAGCAGGCATGGTGGTCCACCTGCAATCTCAGAACTTGTGCAAGAGAGACAGGAGATTCCCGGGAACCTGGTGGCTAGCTGGACCAGCTAAACTGGTCAGCACAAGGATCTATGAGAGATAATGCCTCCATGTACAAGGTTGTAATTAATGTGCAAGGAAAATGCCTAACATAATCCTTGACCTCCACATGCATGCCCACACACATCCATGTATATTTGAACACACACGTACACACAAACACACAGAAGTCTACACATGTGAACATTATATACACATAACCACAAACATACACATATGAAAGAGAAAGAAAATAACAGTTTTCACTGACCATAGGAAAAGGCTGGAGGGTGTATACAAACATTTAATTGTACTTGTGATAGTGGATATGTACTTAGAATTTCCTCTAGACTTTAGCTGTAGCAAATATTAAAATAAACTGCTAATTTCCTGCAACATCTTTGTTAACATGACAGATAATGTCTTCCTCATTAGAGGATATATTAGCCTGAAATATTTCTGATGTAGTGTATCTCCATAATTTCAGAAATAAGTTTTACGGGTGATGACTTGGCTATCCTGTTCCACGTGCAATTATAAGTTTCCTTATCCTGCTTCTGGGCCCTAGAAGGTGGCTTCAGGTTGATTGGTTCAATGATCCCACTCTTCATATGTCTTTTATATCATTTTTGGCCAATAGGAATTGCCATGGCTTTGATAATTGTTCTTGCAAGACCCATGTTATTAAATATCTATGCCCTAGCTGGTGCTCCTGATGGAAGGCTGTAGATCTCTTATGAGGTTGGGCTAGGTAAAAACAAAAGAGTAATTGGGTTATTTGAGATTTCCCTTGAAGAGAATGTGGGCTGTGATATTTTCTTCTTCTTCTTCTTTTTTTATGCATTCTGGATGCCATGTGGTGGCCAGTTTATACCTTATGCTCCTGCCATGCTGTCTTACCACACCACAGACCCCAAAGCAATGAGGTCACTTGGCCATAGCTGATAAATCAATACGGAGACCAAAAAAACACTAGCTCTTTTAAGCTTATCATCTCAATCATTTTGTTACAGAAACACAAAGTAGACTCTCCATCTGCAAGAGTGACCTAGCAGGAATCTAGACTATACCCAAAGCCTTAGCCCTACAACTATGAGCCACTGAATCCCATCAACAGCTTAAATGAGCTTGAAAGAAAAGCCTCAGGAGTCAGAGGAGCCTCCGGTTCAGCTGGCACATTAATTTCATTCTTGTGACACTGTGACCGAAAAGTCCACAGAGCCTTGTGGACGTTGGGATTGTGGAACTTGAGGTGATAAAGTGGACAGGTAGCACTAAGTTCATAGTGGTCTATTGCATAGCCATTGAAAACTGCAGCAATGTCTCTGACAGCCTTCTCTGGCTTAATGGAAAGTGACAGAGTGATTTTGTGATTTGTGTGACTTCTCTTTAACAGAAGGCTTAATAACGCAACACACACACACACACACTTTAGGTGTTGTCAAGTACAGTCTACATCACTTTATGTATTTAAAAAGTGGGTCTCAGCACAGTTAACACATTTTAAACAAACTACATATTCAGCCCATAACCAAGATATGACTTGAGTCAGAAACTGAGTTAAAATTTGCTTCTTTATTAATTAAAAAAAGGAAGTCTTTTAAAGATAATTATTTACCCTTTACCAAAGTTAATGATGTAGGTGATGACTATCACCAATACTGTGATATATGGCCCCAACCAGGCCACCGCAGGGATAAGGGCCTTGTTTCTCCAGCCACTGGAAGGGCTGTCAACAGACAACCTTCAGCTGTGATCTCTGCCACCAGTGTTTGTCTAGTCTGGGGAGCACTGTCCTGGCCAGTGTCCATGCCTCACATCCAATGACTGACAAAGGTGAAGAAGGCTTGTTTCCACAACTTGAGGCAACTCTGAAGGGCCTGTCAGTCTTGGAATTCCCCCTAGGCTCGGCTGTATCTTTCACAGACGTTTCATTAAACTCAGCTCTGTCTGCCCAGTTTTACTTCCTCCTTTCCCATGTGTTGATGCTGCAGGAAAACAAAATATGTCATCCCAAGTACTTTTCCTGGTATATTTCAAGTTGATTTTTCGGAGAAAATGCAGACTTTAGCAGACATGAGAGTGTCTGAAAAATCTGCCTTTTCAGTCACCTACCTAAATCAGTGGACAGCAGATGCAGATGAAGTCTGTTCTGTGGATACCCCACTTTCTCTTAGGAAAAGTACCAGTGGGGGCTAAGGTAGTGGTCATGACCTCAAGTGTTTGTTATTGAAAGACAGCCTAGCAAACGTCATTGACTTCCAGAGTATATCCTCCCCTCACCCTTCTGTGGCCTGCACCATCTACCTCCCCTGCAGAAGCCCAAGCCCTAGCCCTTTGTTTAAAAACAGAAAAAGATCCGGCTCTCCAGACACTCTTTGAGTCATCTATTGTACCTGTGTGGTTTCTGTGCTTAGCTTCTAACCAAGTTCATCTTTTCTGCTCTCATCTGTCTTGGGCATTGTAAACCACTTCTCCAGAAACAAAAAGCAAACAAAAATTGGACACCATTACATTGATTTACATGTCTAATTATTAATTGTTAAAACTATAATTCAAGAAAATAAATTTTAAACTAATGCTTGCTTCAGGCATAGATTATGATGATTGAGAACAGGATCTTTATTAGGTAATTGGTCTGAAGATAACACTGTATCGCTGTCTTTATTCAAAGAAAAATTTAAGATGGGCCACAGAATATTTATTTATTATTTATATTTTATTGAAATAGATTTTTCTCTCCTACAGTATATCCCAACCACAGTTTCCCCTCCTTCCACACTCTTTCAGCTTCCCTCCACCTCCTCTCTCCTCTAGATCTACTCCCACTCCATTTCTCTTCAGAAAAAAAGCAGGCCTCCAAGAGACAACAACCAAACATGATGAAAAAAGATATAAGACAGTGCAAAAGCCCTTATATAGAGACTGGACAAGGCAACCCAACAGGAGGAAAAGAGTCCCAAGAGCAGACAAAAGAGTCAGAGACACATCCATTCTGACTATTAGGAGTCCTGCAAAAACACCAAGCTAACAGTTATAGCATATACCCAGAGGTGCAGACCCATGCACACCCCATGCTTGCCTCTTCAGTCCCTGTGAGCCCATATGAGCCCTGCTTAGTTGATTCTGTGGGTTATGTCCTCCTGGTGTCCTCCATCCCCTCTGACTCCTACAATCTTTCCTCACCCTAATTTACTCACATCATAGGAATTAAAAATGGCTTCAAGAAGTCATTTACAAGTTTGTACCAAGGCCATTCTACTGGTCTTCTGTCTTTATAAAAGTGTGATTACTATGGGAAAGTGGGTAACTATTTTCTTGCTATGTATCTGCTTCACTTCTGTTGTCCAAGAATCCTATAAGGTTGAATGTTTCTTCTTGATATTTCATATTTTAAGGAAAACAATTTTATTAATAGTTCCATTAAAATAAATTAGGATGGCTTTTAGAAAAACTTCAGGTAGTACTGTGTGAGACACATTCAGTGAACAGTTTTCAAATTAACACAAGGTTAAATCCCAAACCATAGCAAGGGTGGTTTCATCCACCCTTCTCTGGTGCATTGCAACTAACCTCCCACTTTCAAGGATATCATTCATCTGTGTTTTCTGATAAAAATGCTTATTGTGGTATATGTGAACAACAAAGTACTATTCAACATATGAGCATACTATTAAATGCTTCAGTGTGGGTGAAACTTAAGAATCTTATGCAAATAAAGAGTTATTCTTTCCATTAACTAAAAGGTAAAATTAATAATAATAAAATGCCATATTCTACCAAGACCAATCAGTTGACGTTTCAATATTTTGCATTTAACAAAAATCACAGCTTTGAATATTATAAGCAATTGTTTTAAAAAACTAATTAAAAATGATTGCACTTCAAAAACATATTCTCAACAAGTCAATAGAAATGACACAGTAATACATGTAGCACTAGGAATCTGTATAAATTGTATCAATTTAATGCAAGGGCCATCATTTTTCTTATGTTTTTCAAAGGTTTATGTAACACTAAACTTTTTTAGTCATAATGAGCACATCCATGTTGCTTTGTAAGAAAAAGTAAAATTTTTAAAATATTTATGGGTCTTCCATAAATCCTAAATCATATGTCAGCAAATACTTGTTTTCAAAATGTCTAAAATTATAGTTATTATCTGTCCTTTTTTAATCTCAAAAGTATCCTAGTTTCACCATTATGGGACCCCCTGCTTAGAGACAAATAGGCAATGATATTGCAGTGTTGTGCTAGGCTTACACAGGAAGAAACCCACCCAGTAGTGGCTGAGGAGGGATGGTTAATGGGATGTTTTAGAACAAAAACCAGTAATTACATCACAACTGTATTTCCAATGAAGGAGATAGGGAAAGATACCTCAGGAGGATGAAGAGCATAGAGCGGCATAGAACCGGCTCAGAGGCAGAAAAACTTCATCCAATAGAGAAGCAATGTCTTTAAAAATGCATAAAATAATTGAAAGATTAGATGACAGTAAATGGTGAAGTCATCACAGTTTTTTTTCTGGGGTAGTTACTGAGGATGGTTTCCTGAAAGGTGTGTGGAAGATTGCTTTCAGAACACATCTGTCCCCTCTCTATTTTATTAAGACTGATGAATTTCCTGCTCCAGATTGATACTCAGCCTTGTGTTGTGCTTCTCCACGTGACTTTTTTTTTTTTTTTTTTTTTTTTGGTTTTTCGAGACAGGGTTTCTCTGTGTAGCTTTGCACCTTTTCCTGGAACTCACTTGGTAGCCCAGGCTGGCCTCGAACTCACAGAGATCCGCCTGGCTCTGCCTCCCGAGTGCTGGGATTAAAGGCATGCTCTACCACCGCCCGGCTCCATGTGACTTTTGTAGGCATAATGATCTCGAAGTACAACCCCAAATGATGAAGAAAAGCACTATTAATTCCCATGCCTCTTCTCTGTGGAAGGCTGCAGATGTAAATAAGCTGCTATGTCCATGGATTTGTGACTTGATTACCAAGTGTTGTGAGAATTCCTCCCCTGGAGAGACTTAAACCATATCTATTCCCTCTTCATAAGGTCTCAATAACAAACCAAGTTCAGTTCCACCAAAGGCTATCCCGGAAAAACCAATGAATGTATTGGGCTTACTTACAGAGCATGGACATAGGATTGCAGGTGGAAAGACTGAGAATTCTCCACCTAACATGAGTAGAGGTCCTTTTAGTTAGCATTCCATAGCCTGTGGTCTCTAATAGCTTCCCAAGTCCCAGACCTGCAATTAGGGCTGAGTTGCATACATATGGCTGGGAGGCATGCCTGGACACTCAGTGAGAGTCCAGTGATCCTTTCTATTCCATTCTTTCATTCTATGAGGGAATGTCCACAGGACACAGATCCAATGTTGTTTCTTGCAAGCAGGCACAGCTGATCTGGTGAAGATGGTGCAAAGTTTGTTCAGAGAACCCAGTTTAGTAACACCAAGGCTGGGGTAAGCCATACAGTCTGAAATGAGGAGCCCAAGACTGACAGGCTGGAGGGATAGTTATGAGCAACATCAAGATGAATGTTTTATAGGTGCTAAGTTGTCAGCTCTGGGAAAACAACATTGTTCCCTAACAAAGCCTAACAGAGATTTTAGTGTACATCAAGCTTGCAAAAAAGAATAAAACCAGGAATTGACACTATTTATAATTATCATTAGCAAAGTATTTTTTTAAAGAAAATTATTGTTTAATTTGGTTTTTGCTCTTATAGTAATGGCTTTGTCTTATTTTGATATGTGATGGAAATAATGCTTATTTTTATCAATGCTCTTAAATGAAAGACTCCATGAACATGTAGGATGCTACTACTGAGTAAGCGGCAATAGTGTCACAGAGTAGTGACTTATAAAACAGGGCTTTCAGTGACAATGACCTTATTATTGTCTTGTCTTTGGGGGACATCCTCAATTCACCATTTTTAAAAATTATTTGTATTGATTATTTGGGAATCTCAACTGAGGAGAACCATGACTGGCTAGACCAGCTTTCCGGTGTCCTGGGCCACCACTTTCTCCATAGTACTATGAGCTGGCAAGGGGCAGGGTCAGCTCTCCTGTGCACAGGGACCTTAACACGGCTTCAGGTTGTAGTCTGGACCACACTCATCTGCATAGGCTTTGGTGGTAACACAGGTCGTAGACATCAACAACTTGACTCCATTGGCTGTATCAGGACCACTGACTCACTCATGGCCCCCAGAGACTGTATGGGCCACAAGCCTCAACATGGCCTCAGGTGGTTAGTGTAAGTGTTACAGCTTGGATAGAAAGGTATCCTGGCAGCTGGGAACCAACAAATATCTGTAAGTCACACTGCACAACAAACCTCACACAGAGATTTATTGGGAGGGAAAAAAGCAAGAGGGTGGCTGTCTCTGCTCTGGTGAGAAACAGCAGCAAATTGCACAGGATACAGAGCTTATATAGAGTTTCTTGGGAAGCTGGTCAAACTTTTCTGTGTGGAGCTTTCCTGGGTGGAGATTGGTGGGATTTCATGTAGAGACTGGGCTTTTCACTCTGTAGGGTGAGGGCAGAGTCCAGCAGTTATGGCAGATATGGTATTCTGTGGGTGGAACCTGGCTGTTAGAGTTCCTTGGGGGAGGGTCCTGGCCACTCCTGTGGCTTGGAGGGGCTTAGAGATACACATGTCACTCACATCAGCGTGGCCGCCCAGGCAGCAAAGCCCGAGGACAGCACCAAGGTATCAGACTGCAGCACAAACTGAATACATCCACATGGGTCACCGGTTTCATTGAGGCCTGGGTCAGCAGCATGGACCCCTAATACTAACACTAACATGACGTTCAGTGGCACCACAGGCCAAGACGGTTCTTCGAGGAGGTCCAATCCAGAAAATGAAACTTTTCTCATCTTGTTCCTCCATTGTTGCCCAGAGCCAGGAGGACCCCATGGCTTGGCAGCTCGGGGCTGAGTCATCTTCTGCTTAAGCTCCAGGTTATTGTTCACCATCTGACTGACCGTACTGGGCAGTGGCAGCACGTAGATCTCAGTCCTCCCTTTGACCGGTCACCGCCATCACATCTCCAGTTCTGCCTCTCTCCACAGGGCACTTGTGGCTGTCTTTTTCTCTTTCCGAACCTCTCTATCACGTATTTGCTCTTTATAGCGGTGCCTGCTGTGGCTCACAGGCTGCGAGGCCAGGGGCAGACACTTAACGGTCTTCTTTCCGTGGCTGCCACCCAATTCACCATTGCTGAAGGTTGTTAGCCACTATATTGTGGTTCACCTGCCCTCCGGTAGCTATCAAAACTCTCTTCACTCTGCAATCTGAACATGCAGAGTTAACTAAGTCCATGTGTAAACTGAGGATCTTGGGTAAATTCTTGTAGGTCAGATTATTCTTAACTAAAGAAAGTAAATTGTTGCAATAAACAAGAGACCACTGTCTAGTCAAGCGGTCATGGCAAAGAACAGAATTATTGAATTTCTGAGTTTTTTTTTTAATTGAAAATAGATTTTTTCCATACAAAATATTCTAAGTACCGTTTCTCCTCCCCCAGCTACTCCCCATTTCTCCACCCACCTCACCCAAATCGACATATTTCCCCCTCTCTTTCATTAGAATATAAACAGACAACTAAAAAAATAATAAAATAAAATAAATCAGAATAGGATAAAACGAAGAGGAGAGAAAAACCAAAGAAAAAGCACAAGAAACATACACAGAACTGAGACATACACATTTACACACAGAGAGAAAACCCATAAAAACAAAACTGGAAACCATAATACATAAGCAAAAAATCTGTGAGAATAAAAAAAGCCCAGATACAGCCCTGTGAGACAAAAAAAATCCTCTAAAACTACGATTGGGATCATTTTGTGTTGGCCATCTACTGCTGAGCATATGTCCTGCCCTTAACTATGTTTGTTTTATACCCAATGAAAGTCTGTTGGAGAAAAATTGATTTTCTTCTGTGTGCAATTGTCAATTGGAGATAGCTTTTGGGTTGGGCATGGCAGGTTGTGTCTACTTCCCAAAGCACTGGGACTCTATCTGGCTTAGATACGAGTAGGCTTTGTGTGTAATGCCATAGTCTCTGTGAGTTCACACATGTCAGTTCTGAAGACCTAGTTTCCTTGATGTTCTCCAGCCCCACTGGCTTTTACAATCTTTCTGCCTCTTCTCCATAGATCTCTGGGTCTTGAGGTGAGGGGTTTGACCAAGTAAGGCACAACAGAAGAAGAAAACTGTAGGTCAATATCACTCTGATGATGTCTTCCATCGCTACTAGCTTTTACAATTTTTCTGCCTCCTCTTCCCTAAGCACTGAGGGGAGGGAATTTACAGAGACATCCTATTTAGGACCAATTGTTCCAAGGTCTCTCATTCTGCACTTTACCAGTTGTGGGTCTCTGTATTTGTTCCCATCTAACGCAGGAGGAAGTCACCTGATGATGGCTGAGCACTACACCAATCTATGGTTGTAGCCGAATTTCATTAGGAGTCATTTTATTACTACACTTCATGAGTAGAACAGTAGTATCTGACTTTTCCCCTAGGTCCATTGCCTAGCTGGTCTTGGGTTCTTATCCATTCAAGCAGCGTCAGGCATGGGTTCCATTTCATGGAGTAGGCCTTAACTCAATCAGACAGCGCTTGAGAGTTTGCACAACTTTGTGCCACCATTGCACCGTCTACCTTGAAGACAGGTCACCATTGTTGATCAAAAAGGGCTTGCAGCTGAGAGGGTGTTTGCCTTTTTCCTTTGGTAGAGTGAAGAGTACCTTTCAGTACTGTGAGCACTGGTCAGTAGGGGTGAAAGCTCAAAGTAGGCTCCAGTGTGACTTCTCCACATTCAGTGAGTTTTGTAGACGTTGTCTTCAGCAGTGGGGCCTTGCTCTCCAGTTTTGGAGAGCAACCTATTGTCTTGGCAACAGCCTGGTTTGTTTTGGAGGGGGGCGTTCTGTGGATGCCTTTGTTGAACAACTCGCTTAGATGTAACCTACTCCAGGAACTTGAGGTTTCATTTGGCGGCATGAGATGATAATTTGGTGCTTTTCCTCTCCCATTTGGTGATTCCTATTAAATTTCTTTCATATATGTGTGTATTTTTAAACACTTCTATCATATTAGGTTTCCATATAAATCCTCAAATGGCTCTTAGTTTTAGCTGGCCTTCCCTATACTCCTTTCTTTGCCCCCTCTTTCCTCTCCCTGTTTTCTCCTTGCAACTTGGTCTCCCTCTTCTAATCCAACCATAACTTTTAATTCTATTTCTCCTTCCTAGGGAGAGCTTCCCCAACCCCTGCTCCAGTCCCTTACTCTATACCTAATCTCTGTAGTTATAACAATTTTACCTCATAGCATTGTCTATGTGATATTGAAGTATTATATTAGTACAGTATATATTTCTTTAAATCAAAATTGCTTGATGCTTCACATCCTCTCCAGCATAAGCTGTCTTCAGTGCTTTTGATCTTAGCCATTCTAATGGGTGTAAGGTGGTATCTCAGAGTCATTTTGATTTGCATTTCCCTGATGATTAGGGATGTTGAGCAATTCCTTAAATGTCTTTCCTCTGTTGAGAATTCTCTATTTAGTTCTATAGCCCATTTCTTAATTGGACTGTTGGGCATTTTGATGTCTAATTTCTTGAGGTTTTTTTTTTTTTTTTATATATTCTGGATATCAGTCCTCTGTCAGATGTGGGGTTGGTGAAGATCTTTTCCCATTCTGTAGGCTGTCGCTTTGTCTTGTTGACCATGTCCTTTGTTCTACGAAAGCTTCTCAGTTTCAGGAGGTCCCATTTATTAATTGTTGCTTTCAGTGTCTGTGTTACTGGTGTTATATTTAGGAAGTGATCTCCTATGCCAATGCGTTCAAGACTACTTCCTACTTTCTCTTCTATTAGGTTCAGAGTAACTGGATTTATGTTGAGGTCTTTGATCCACTTGGACTTGAGTTTTGTGCACAGTGACAGATATAGATCTATTTGTAGCCTTCTACATGTTGACATCCAGTTATGCCAGCTGTCGTGCTAGAAATCTCAATCAATGACTGATGGAAGCAGATGCAGAGATCCACGGCCAGGCCCCAGGTGGAGCTCCAGGAGTCCAATCAGCGATAAAGAGGAGGGACTGTATGAGTGAGAATTGTTGAGACCAAGGTTGGAAAAAGAACAGGGATGAATAGCCAAACTAGTGGAAACACATGAACTATGAACCAATAGCTAAGGAGCCCCTAACTGGATCAAGCCCTCTGGATAAGTGAGATAGTTGATCAGCTTGAACTGTTTGGGAGGCACCCAGGCAGTGGGACTGGGACCTGTCCTTAGTGCATGAGCTGGCTGTTTGGAACCTGGGGCCTATGCAGGGACACTTTGCTCAGCCTGGGAGGAGGGGACTGGACCTGCCTGGACTGAATCTACCAGGTTGAGCTGAATCCCCAGGGTAGTCCTTGCCCTGGAGGAGATGGGAATGGGGGTGGGGTGGGCTGGGGAGAGGGCGGGGATGGGTGGGGTGGGAGGAGGGAGGACAGGGGAATCCGTGGCTGATATGTAATATTAAATCAAATTATAAAAAAATAAATGAAATTAAAAAATTGCTTGATGCACCCAATTGCAAGCATTTGCACCTTAATTTTTATTAATTTAATTAAAATATAATTATCTCCCCCCCATCACTTCTCCTCTCTCTGAAATCTTCCATGTCCACATCCTCCAAGTGGTCTCAAATTCATGCCTTCCTTTAATATATATATATATACATATATATATATATATACACACACATATATATATATATATATATATATATATGCAAATAAACATTGTTGAGTTTTCATTGGTGTAACCTCCAGTCAGTAGACTTCCTAGTCCTATGGCTCTTACAACCTTTCTGCCTTCTTTCTTTTGAGATGGCCCACGAACCTTAGTGGTATGGGTTGTTTTGTAGATATATCAGTTTAGTCTGAGCACATCTCAGTTGTTCTCCACATTTTGACCAGTTATAGAAGTCTGTAAGTGTCTCCATCTGTTGCAGAAAAGGAAGCTTGTTCAATGAGGAGTGAAAGCTGTGTTTATCTGTGCATATAGGGATAGGTATTAAGAATGCACTTAGAGATTATACTAGTTTGGGAAAGTGGTAGTAGACTTTCCTCTAAGATTCATGATCTCATAGACTATAGACAACTGGCTAAATTTAAAGTACCAGACATGAATTCCATCCTGTTGAACGGGCCTTCAGTCAAATTAGACAGCTGTGGTTGCCTTCAAGTTATACATTTCATTATTGCACCTCTGGGGCCATCTTGCAGTACTGGTCATTGTTGTGGTTCATAGGCATCATAGCTGCCTAGGACTTTGGATTTCTTTTCTTTTTCTCCTTTAGCAGCTTATATAGGACCTTCTGATGTTATGGAATCTATTCCTCAGGGAGAAGACAGATCCAGCTCAATTCCTCCAAGTCCTGTGCTGAGAGTGCATGATGTCTTCGGCAATAGGAACTTACCTTTAACTTCCAGGAGACAAGCAAAGGCCACAGAAACAGCCTATATTGTTTGGGCATCTCTTGGACTCCCTTGATCATAATTCTAAATAAGGTTTCTCATGCCTGTGCTGGAGCTTTTGTTCAGTATAGGTCTTGGAGGAGATATTATTATCCCAAGTGTTATAATTTCTTTTGAACTATACATTCAAACACAGACACATACACAAACACATTTTATATAAATATATATATATATTAGATAAATATGAAATCATGACTCCTTATAGCTTTTTGAGACAGCCTTAATGTTATTTATACCTCCTTCCTTTCCTATATTGTCCTCCTGCTTCCTCCCCAGTTAAAGCCCCAGGTTTTCCAAATTTCTCCCTCCATATCACCTGAATTCTCCCACTCCCTTCATTAGAGTTCCTTCCCAACCCATATGATTCCTTTTTGCTTTTCTAGTTTCTGCAGTTACTTCAGGTTATATACTAACATCTGAAGAATTGGAGCTAGGAAGCCAAACTTAGAGAAAACGTGTGGAATTTGTCTTTCTTTGTCTGAGTTACCACAGTCAATACGTTTTCCAGCTCCATTTATTCACCTGCAAATTTCACGATTTAATTTTTCTTTACAGCTGTAGCATTCCATTGTGTGTATGTAGCATATTTGCATTTTCCCCTCATCAGTTGAAGGCCATTTAAGTTGTTTGCATTCCCTATCTATTGTGAGTAGATCAGCAATGAACATGTCTGAGCAAATATTTGTAGAGTAGGGTGGCGAGTCCTTTGGGCACATGCCATGAAGTCATAAAGCTGGGTCATGTGATAGATTCCTTTTTAACTTTTTGAGGATTCTCCGACCTGATTTCGAGAGTGACTGTACCAGTTTGCTGTCTCACAAACAGTAGGAATGAAAGTTTTCTCTTTTAGAAGAACTTCATTAGCATTTGTTGTTGGCTGTTTTCTTTTGTCCTCTTCATTTTTACGTTCAAATTTTACTTCATTATTCAAAAGAATAAAAATGGTGATACTTTAAGTCAAATATGTATGCTGAGAGTTTCAACAAGCCACTAGTCGTGTTAGAAATGGAATGTATCTTCCCAGCACTCTAACGAAAAATTCTTTTCTAAGAAACAATTTAAATGCACATAAATTGTTTAAGAAAAAAGAACAATGAAGCTGAATAGAAGTACACCAATAATTATCAGAACACTTGCTTTTTTTTATCTTAGCCATTCTGCCTGGGATATGATAACATCTCAAAATTGTTTTTACTTATGAATTTCTAAGGATGATGGATACTTTTAGAGATCTCAACTGCAAGCATTTACGTAAAAATGTGTATAGGCTCATCTAGAATTTGCTAGTAGTTTGTATATGAGGCAGGTGGCATTCATAGAAATGTGATGCTTCCCTTGGGAGACTCCCCAACCCTCATGTGTAATATCATCTCTAGCATCTGATTTGGGACACATGATAAATAGCTCCTGTGGTGGTTTCCTCCCCCTCCCACACTAATTGAAATGCAATGTTCTCTCCCAGCACACTGTCTCGGAGTGACTTTTCAACAGGTAATTATGAAGGTTAGCTTTATATTTGTTAATTTTGCTCTAAGACCTACTCAAATTCTAGAATTTTTATCAAAGCAAAGTTTTGCTTTGTTTATGGAGATACCATTTTACTAATACCATATATTTATAGTTTTCTTTGTAACACCTGTTTTGGATCAGTACACAATAAGCCATTATTTTAAAGTGGTATTTTATAAAACAGAGTGTGACTTCTGTGACTCTAACTTCTGTTCCTAAGATGATGGAATATTAACTCTCAGTTAAACTCCACGTTCAAGCTGTTAACTGGTCTTCTTTTCTCACCTTTAAAGAAAATCCCACCATAAATAACTGGTATTCAACTAATAGTAGATAAATGGCAATTTGGGTAACAAGAAGGAAGGCCTGGTGTGGTAAAACGGACTTAAAAATTATTCAGACATGAGATGGAATGGTTGAATTCTATTGACATCCCCTTTAACCTATCCTCGGAACTTTTACTTACTACCCAGAGTTTATTCAAGCCATAAAATCCCCAAACAAAGCTTGAATCCTGAAACTAAACTATAAGGCAATGAGTAGGATATTAGAGAGAGAACAAGTGGTTACTTCTTTTTTCTTCTGTTTCTTTTACTGTCTACCCTATCTCATATAGTCTATACTTAGTAAGGCTCAATTTTTGGTTACTTATAAATAGGTCAGAAAAAAAATGGCTTCAGAAATCACCTAGAACAGTGGTTTTCAGCCTGTGGGTCGATACCCCTTTAGCAAACTTCTATCTCCAAAAATATTTACATTATGATTCATAACAGTAGCAGAATTACAGTTATGAAGTAGCAGTGAAAAATGAAAACAGTGCTATGGTTGGGGTTACTGCTCATGAGGAACTGTGTTAAAGGGTCTCAGCGTTAGGAAGGTTGAGAACCACTGCTCTAGGACAATGCTCTCCAGTAAAATCACCTCCTCTTTTGCAGAACTCCACTGACCTCTCCCACATGTCACAACATGTTTGCCTTTATTATCAGTGACACCCAAAGCCCATTTGGTTATCAAATTAAAAAACAAAAGCAAAAATCAGGAGGAATCTGTGAGTTTGCCCTTAACCATCACTTCTTTTTTCCTATATAATACATTTCTTTATTAAATATTTTTAAATTTATATATTACATCCCAAATGAAGTTTCCCCTTTCTCCTCTTTCCCACCCCCACCCCTATCCACTCCTCCTCCATTTCTCTTTAGAAAAGGGCAGGCCAATATCAACCAAACATGGCATATCAAGTTACAATAGGATTAGGCACCACTCCTCCTCTTAAGGCTGGACAAGTCAACCCTATGGTGATATTTTATTTGTATTAAAATGTTATTTGTATGTTAATAAATAAAGTTGCCCGGGGGTCAGAGCTATTAGCAAGCCATAGGAAAGCCGGGCGGTGGTGGCACATGCCTTTAATCCCAGCACTTGGTAGGCAGAGCTAGGTAGATCTCTGTGTGTTCAGGGATACAGCCAGCATTGGATACACACACCTTTAATCTCAATACCAACCATAGAAGACCTAGAGGTCTACACAGACAGGCAGTGACAAGGCGGTCCTGTGGTTGGGTTTACAACCAATGAGAAGGCAGAACCGAAAGTCTTTATAAAGACTTTAACACAGGAATTAGCTCTCTTTCGGAGAGGTAGGACCACCTCAGGAGGAAGGGTAAGATTTTAGCTCTTAGCTCTGACTCCTGGCTTTCTTCTTTGCATTGGTTCTAAGTTTCTTATTTAATAAGACGGTTGGTTACATCTACACAACCCAGTAGGAGGAAAATGGTTCCAAAAGCAATCAAAAGAGTCAGAGACAGCCCTCACTCCCGCTGTTAACTACCACTTCCTATGTGCTCTCTCCCTTCCCTGCATTTAAATAATTATATTTTATTCTGTATATTGGCCCTGCCATTTCCTCAGCTTCATCCAGGCTCCTGTCTTTTGTCCAGAAAATTGTAATATTTTTCTCTTCTGTCTCTCAGCCTTAATTATTAGCTGGTTCTCACTAATAATTTCAGTAGCTGTTAAGTAACCTTTTAAAGTCAGATATGTCAAGCATTATGGCATTTCTTTTTTGAATTCCCTCAGAAAAGTTCATGTTTCATAAACATCCATATCTCTTGGAATAATATAAAAATCTGAGCATATGTGAAGATTTAATTTTCCAGGATCACATGACAGAAACAAGACAATCAAGCAAAATACTTCAATTATAAATAATCATCTCTTTCATTTAAAGCATTATCATTTGTCTCTTTCCCAGCTTCATGTACTATTGTTTCCACTTTAAAAAATTACTTTCTCAACCTACCAGCATGCAGTAATATCTTAACGCATAGAAGTCTTTATATTTCCCATGCATTAGATGAAATATTCTTTCCTTCAATGTCACTGGGGTTAAGTTGAAATCATTCTTTAAGTTTCAGCTGAATTGCCAGCTCTATAATAAAAAATTCCCCAGTCTCTAAAATTAGAGTTTGACATTACTTTGAACTACAAAAACAATAGAGTTCTTTTGATTATATGATTTAATATTTTGTCATATTCATTTATTTCATGGCCATTGAATAAAGTTGATGTCTACTTTTTTGGCCTTCAGAACTATTATAGATCCTGGCAAGTGGATGCACCATAAATGCTGTTAATGAGTAACACACTGAATAGATATATGAATTAATAAAGTCAAAATGACAATAAATATTATATGAGTCAAGTCACTTGGAATGTACATTTCTTTTTAAAGAATCTAGCATAAAAAATTCAGAGAACTGGCAGACAAGGCACATATTATGGTGAGTAATTCATAATAGAGTGACTCATATATGGTAAGTGACTCATATATCAACACAAATTACAGAGAAGAAAATATAGTTCTAATTACTTGGAACAAAAGATTTGTTGAGGAAGACTATGACCAGGATGAATGATTAAAGGAAGATGTAGATCCCTTTGTGGCTGCATCCAAGCCAGGCTGAAAACACCCAAGAGAATAGAGTTGAGATTTCTTAGTCATTTGTTTACAACTAGTGCCCAGGCCAACGAAACCAATATGTGATATTGCTCTGTATCTTGAAACCAGTCTATAATTTTTGCTCTTCTTTCATTGAGTAAACAAACAAACTCATTGCATACTAATTATTAACAACCAAGAGGATGTATGTATGTGAATTTAAATAATTTCTAGTTAAAAATTTTAACTAAAGAGATATCTAGATGACTTTGTCCCCTATTTTTCTTTTGGTTTATTTATACAAATGTATGGTGTACAACTATTTGAGTATATGATAATCTTGTTATATGTATGCAAACAAATATACTTCTGTAATGTCAAGTATTTTGGTTATGTTTTACTAATATTCAGTTACTCATAGATCAGAATTCCAAAAATCTAAAATTTGAACTGTAAGCAATATATCCCATGCTCCTTGGATCATGGGGTTTATGGTTGATAAAGGAGAAGCATATTGTAGTTGTAGTTTTCTCCAGTCCTGCTCGGGCCTGCAGCCGCTCAGACCCAAGTAAACACACAGAGACTTATAAACTGTATGGCCATGGCAGGCTTCTTGCTATCTAGTATTTATATCTTAAATTAACCCAATTCTATTAATCTATAAGTTGCCACAGTACTTTACATCTTATTTTTCATGGCGGTGGCAGCTGGCAGCATCTCCTGACTCAGCCTTCAACTTCCCAGAATCTCCTCTCTGTTTATTCCACCTATACTATACTTCCTGTCTGGCTCCTGGCCAATCAGTGTTTTATTTATCAATCAATCAGAACAACACATACACAGCATACAGAAAGACATCCTCAGCAGTATATCATTGTCATTTTTGATTCAATTTATTTTTTTATGTGAAACAAGTAAAAATTCCACTCATTTCAAATATTTAAGTACTAAATCATGTAATGTGATAACTTTAAGCCAGTTTTCAAGTTATATTTTATAACATACCTCAGAAAGTTTTAGAGTACAAAATAACATACCCACATCTTGACTCAGTTATGCAATTTTCCATTTCATTTGTTACCTTTTCAGATATAATACTAATACAGCTGATACATATCTATAGGCTACAAGCATCCAATTAATACCTATGATACATTAGCAGAGCACAACAGCATCAGAGAGTCTTTCATATTTGTATTTCCCAAGTTTGAGAAACATAATGCTTATCTTGGATATACACACATAGTAATCATTTTCTCTGGTGATTTAGAACCACAGGTGGCCAGGGAAATGTAAAGGAAGGGCCAGAATATGATTCCTCTGGTTTCCTTCTTCCTATCATTTTAATTGTGAGAGTATCTTTGTTGAGATGGAACATCTATCAGTCCATGACCACAAGTGTCTGCCACTAGCAGATATATCAGGGAAAATTATATTTATTTGTTTGCTTGATTTCCCTTGCTTTGTTCTTGATGAAGGCTCTTGCTATGTAGTCTGATTGGCCTAATGTTTTCTATGTAGGCCAAGCTGCCTTCAAAGTTGTGGGTATCCCTCTACCTCTGCTTTTTTTTTTTTTTTTTTTTTTTTTTTTTTTTTTATTTTAGAACTAGAGGAATGTATTGCCATGCCTGGATACAGATATCCTTTGTTGATTTATTTAATACATATAGTGAAAGTAAGAGGTAAATTCTTGTTTAAATGATCATACTTTTGTGTTTTGCTCACTGTTAGTTTATCTTGAATAATTTGTTTTAGATGCCCATCACTGACGTTTTTTGAAATCTATGTTGTATTAGAAATACCATATCCCAAATAGCCTGTTAAATGATCTGTAAAACTTTGTGGACATGTATGAATGTCTTTTAATTAATTCTTTGAAAATTTAATTCAATGTATTTTGATCATATTCATCCCCTACTTCTCCCCCTAACTCCTCCCAACCGATATCCCACGTTCCACCCCTTCCAAAATTTGTGTCCTTATTTTCTTTTTTCCTAAATAATCCACTGAGTCCAGCTTATGCCTAGTAAATGCTCATGGGTTTGGGGCCATCCACTGAATTTTGGTCACTTATCAGGGGTCACAGCCTTAAAGAAAACTGACTTTCTCTTCCTAGAAATTTGGGATAGATCTAAATAAAGAATTCTCAACAGAGGAAACTCAAATGGCTGAGAAATACTTAAAGAAATGCTCAATGCCCTTAGTCATCAGGGAAATGCAAATCAAAAGGATTCTGAGACTCTATCTTACATCTGTCAGAATGGCTAAGATCCAAAACACAAGTGATAGCTTTTACTGGTTAGGATGTGAAGCAAGGAGAACATTCTTCTGCTGCTGGTGGAGTGCAAACTTGTACAGCCACTTTGGAAATCAACATGACAGTTTCTTAGAAAATTGATCTACCTCAAGACCCAGTTATACCACTTCTGTACATATACCCAAAGTATGCTCCATCATACCACAAGGACTTTTGATCAACTATGTTCATAGCAGGTTTATTCATAATAGTCAGATCCTGGAAATGACCTAGATGCCACCCAACTAAAGAATGGATAAAGAAAATGTGCTACATTTACATAATGGATTACTGCTCAGCTGTTAAAAAATATCAGGAAATTTGCAGGCAAATGGATGGAAGTTGAAAAAACCATTCTGAGTGAGGTAATCCAGACCTAAAAAGACAAACATAGTATGTAATCACTTATAAGTGGATATTAGCTTTAAAGGATATTCACAGGGCAATCCACAGACCCAGATAGGCTAAGTAATAAGGAGCACTTAAGGAGAAATGAAAGAGGCTCGCTAGGAAGGGGAAATAGAATAGGTTGGGCAAGTGAACTTGGGGCAGGTGGCATTGGGAATGAGAGGGATCAGATCATGGGGGTGGGCATGGAGGGAGAAAATAGTGGGAGAAACAACTGGAATTGGAATTGGGAGGCATTTGGGGAGTAAAGTGGAAACCTAGTGGAATGGAAACTCCATGGAATCTACGAAAGTAACCCTAAGAAAGACTATTAGTAATGAGGAACATGGAGCCCAAACCAGCCATCTCTGTAACCAGGCAAGGCCTTGAGTGGAGAGATTGGAACACCAACTCAGCCACAAAACCTTGGACCTACAGTTAGTCCTGCCTGCAGTGTTCTTGAACTGTAACCTAGAAGAATCCTCATCGAAGAGACTGGAGAGACTTCCTCCAGCAACTCATGGAGAAGATGCAGAGTCCCACAGCCAAACATTAGGCACAGCTCAGGGAGTCCTGTGAGGAAGAAGAGGAAAGATAGGAGACATCAAGTCTGAGACACCTGTTTGTTTGACCACATACATCATACTTTTAACATACAGCAATAATGATATTCAGCAACATTCTTTTTTTCTGTCTGCTTTTATTTATTCTTCTCTCACATGTTATATCACAACTGCATTTTCTCCTGCTTTCCCTTCCCCCAGTCTCCGCCCTCAATCTCCCCTCTCCCCCAAACCCACCTCCCTCTGCCTCCCCTCAGAAAAGAGCAGCCCCCGCCCTCTTTTCTGAGGGAAAAACAGTCTGTGCAATCAACTAACCAAGACTCATGGGGGCTCAAAGAGATCAGGGAGCCTGTAGGGGTCTTACCTAGTTTTTCTCCATAGTGGTTACAGCTGAGTAGCTTGGTGTTCTTGTGGGATTTCTAACAGTGGGACCAGGGGCTGTCGCTGACCCTTCTGCCTGCCTGTGGGACCCTTTTCCTCCCACTGAGTTGTCTTGTCCAGTAGTGATGGTATGTGTCTATTCTTATTGTAGCTCATTTTGCTGTGTTTGGATCATGTCCTTGAGGCACGGGGGCTGCTCTTTTCTGAGGGGAGGCAGAGGGGGATGGGTTTGGGGGAGAGGGAAGATTGAGGGTGGAGACTGGGGGAAGGGAAAGCAGGAGAAAATGCAGTTGTGATGTAACATGTGAGAGAAGAATAAATAAAAGCAGACAGAAAAAAAGAATGTTGCTGAATATCATTATTGCTGTATGTTAAAAGTATTGATGTATGTGGTCAAACATAAAAGACACCAGAGAGTTGACTGTTGTGGCACTGTCACAACTTGGGCAGTAATTGTCTGCTTTGTGTTCTTCTAGTTTCGGGATCAATTTACACTGATATTTAAGCAAAACAAATTAGATAACGTATCCTAGGATATAAAGAGCTTTCAACGGAGAGCGTAGGTCATCATTCTTGCCTGGCTGTTACTGTGCAGTAAGAAGTGACGTGGTTAAACACCTTCCACCAAACACTCCACCTGCTACTTTCCATTTCTCAATAAAGCTGTCATGAATCTAGACCATGTCCACATGCTGGCACATGGACTGTGGCCTTGACTCATGTTGGAGGTAAAGCATGGCAGAGCTCTTCTCAAATCTTTAAGCTACCATTGAAGTTGATGTCATAAAATCATGGATGGACTTGATGAAAGTAGTTCTAGAGGAAGATGGAATTGGAGGCAGTGCAGACATTTGCACAAACTGAAGATCTTTTCACTATGAAGGATAGTGGTGAAATTGGCAGTTTAGGAACAGTGAGATCAAGAAATTTTATTCCTTAAAGAAAATAGAAATAGATGTTTTAATTGATAGAAACGATCCAAAAGGGGAAGTATAATTAAGAATACTATGGGTGGAAGAAGCTCTGCTCTTGAGCAGACAGCAAAAGACAATCTTGGCATGTTAGAGGAGGGCTTTGCTTTCAGAACACCAATCTACTGCCAATGAAGGGAGACCCCTTTACTTCATGAACACTCACTCCATTGTACTAATTTAGTGATGAGCTAGACTTTTGTTTTTTAAAATACATTTTAACCACATAAGATGCTCAAGTGGTGAATGAAAAATTTCACTTATAAAATTTTCTACCAATGAGACCAATGGCAGCTAAAGGATCCAAAATGAAGTTGTGGAGTTTTCAGAGCAAAACTGTACAGCGTTGTTACCGCTTGAGGAAGGAAATCATCGATACCAGTGTTAAGATGCCTGTTGGCTTAGGGCTTCTGGGTCAGATTAGTTTCAAAGACAAGAGTTTGAATCAAGCTGGACACTCACCTGCTTGTGTATCTGCAAGTTTGTTGGATGAGCCCTTGTTTGCTATTGCCAATGCAGCAAAAGCAAAGTTGATAGTAAGAGAGAGAGCATTTTCACCAAAGCTAGAAATAATAAGTTTCTGACCTTTCACAGAAAAGTCTACAGACCTTTTGTTAAAAATTTTCAACTCAATTGAGGAGGGCTCCTGAAACTTTAGATGAGAAAAAAATGGTTCCATTAAGTACATATTTTTATGAATTAAAAATAAAGATGGTTTATTCTATTTTTATATGAATATGAGTTTACTTGCATAAGTTTTGTGTTCCTCATGTGTGGAGGAGCTGGAGGGGCCAGAAGAGAACATCACATAACCTGGATTTAGAGTTACAGTCACCATGTGTATGCTGGGAACTGAACCCAGCTCCCTTGCAAGAGCAGCCAGTGCTCTTAACTTCGGAGCCAACTTTCTTACCCTTAAGTCAATATTTTGATTAAGTAAAGCACTACAATAATTTTTAAGGACAGGATGCATTGCTTCCAGTTTAGCTCCTTTAAATTTGATTCTAGTGGTTTATTATCTTAGAGTTGGTAAACACAAAAAATTATGTTAGTGGTAATTACATATATGCATCTCAGGGTGTATTTCCATGTTCTTATGTGTTTTCTTTTGACATTCTTTGATTTGGCTTTTATTTGTTTTGGTGACCTAGCACTGACAGGAATTGGCTGGAATAAGGTTTTGGGCACTAAGTGACAAAAACACTTTCCAGATGATGCAAGGGTGATGACACATCTTGTTCATTTAGTTTCCTTCTGTAGTTTTACTTCAGTAGATTTTTTTAGAGCAATTCTATGTTCAGAGAGAAGAGCAGTGGAAAGTACAGAGAGTTCCCACAGAACTCTGGGGCCCCAGACACAGAAGCTCCTGCCCAACCAACAGTCCTCATGAGTTGTGGTGGTGCAGTCGTCACCGTCAGTGGACCTGAACCTGCAACAACACACCATTGCACCAAAAGCCAGACTTGACTCTGAGCTTTGTTCTTCCTGTTGCACATTCTACTGGTGAAAGAATAGCGATGTGTATTTGACATTATACTAACTATCCTGCAGAACAGATTACTGCACTACAGCCCCTGTTCTCGGTTGATTCCCCTAGCTCACTATATTCCATGCCAAGTGCAGGTAGATTTTTTTTTCTCATGCTTTTTCCTTTTCCAGACTATCATACAGTTAGTCAAACAGTGCATAACCTTTTCAGATGTATTTATTTGGCTTATCAGCATGCATTATGTTCCTCTATGCCATTGCATGGTTTTAGAGTTCATTTAATTTTGTGTGCTTGTGTCTGTGTGTTCATATATGTGGGTTTATGCAAGTGTATATGGGTGCATGCACTAGTACGCCTGTTCAGGCAGAAGCCAGAGAACAACCTTCATATAGCTCCTATGATGCTGTCATCATTTTTGATTTGTGGGGGGAACTAAGACTTGCACTTGTGGGACTCAGCACTAGGCTAGGTTGGCTGGTCACTGAGCCCAGGGATCTTCCTGTCTCCACCTCCCGAGCACTAGGATTACTCCTTCATACTTCCATGCATTTTTAAAACATGTTCTCTGAAGATCAAACTCAGAGCCAAGGTATGTGTCCAGAATCAAACTGGAGTTGGATTCATTTTAGAGATGAATAATATTACATTTTCTGAATGTACCACAATTTATAAATGCACCCAATAAAAGACATATTGGTTGCTCTAAGTTTGAACAGTCACAAACAAAACTATTTGTTTAATTAGTTTCCTTAATTTCATCTACTCTAGTTTTCTTTCTGTGTTAGCTAGAGAGATTTTGTCTTTGATGAGTTTATGCATTTCTTCTAGGTTATCAAATTTATAGCCACAGAGTTGGGGTATCTGTTTGCTACCCTTTGTGTATATAAATGTGTACAATGAATTTGCATATTATGTGCATATATGTGTGTGGTGTATGGGTGTGCATGCCTATGCATGTGAGTGTAGGTTTGCCCATGCCAAGATGTATGTTTGGAGATCAGAAGACAACCTGACAACCTTGAATGTCAGCCTTTTTTTTTTTTTTTTTTTTTTTTGGTTTTTCAAGACAGGGTTTCTCTGTGTAGCTTTGTGCCTTTCCTGGAACTCGCTTTGGAGACCAGGCTGGCCTCGAACTCACAGAGATCCACCTGCCTCTGCCTCATGAGTGCTGGGATTAAAGGCGTGCGCCACCACCACCCGGCGAGTGTTAGCCTTTCTTGCTGAAAATACTGTCCCTTCCTTGTTCACTCCTGTGTACACGAGGTAGATGGCCTATGAGAGTGGAGGGATTCCTCTGTCTCCACTGCCCATATTTCTGTATGGACACTGAGAGTGCTGATGTGTTGTATGTCTGGCTTTATGTGGGTCCTGGGTACGCAAACAAAGGTCCTCCTGCTCACGTGGTAAAGGGTTTTCCCATTTGGTCATTGCTATAGTCCTTATTATCATTTTAATGTCCTGAAAATATCCTCCTCTTTATTTATAACACTAGTAATTTGTCCCCTTTTTTTCAGATAGTAAATCTAGGTATTTAATAATTTGTTATCTTTCCTAATAATCAGACTTTTGCTTTGCTGCTTTTTCATTTTGATTTTCTATGTTCAATTTCATTGATTTCTGTCTAATTTTTCTTATTTATTTTACTATTCTATTTTGGGTGAAATTTCTTATTACTTCTTTAGTGTTTAAGGTAGAATATTACATTTTTTTTCTATCCTTCTTATTTTCTAATGTTATTAAGTACACTTCCTTCTAAGCACTGCTGTTACTGAACTCAAACATTTTGATAAGTAGCATATCATTTTTATTTAGTTCAGATATTTTAATTTTTTCTTGCATTATTTGTATATATTTTTTCATCTCAAAATATTTGAGGATTTCCAGATTCCATTTTGCTATTGATTTCTCCCATAAATCCACAGCACAGGACACACAGGTATTAATTTCCTCTCTTTTCTCTAAAATTATAGATAGCATTGTGACAAACAGAACTTCCTCTTCCATATCTGCTCATTTTATGAAATGAGAAAGTTAATTTACTTAATGGCTGTGGTGGTTTGAATAGGAATGGCCCCTATAGAATTAGGTGTTTGAATACTTTGTCCATAGTGGGTGGCACTATTAGGAGGTATGGCCTTGTTGGAACAAGTGTGTCATGGGGTGAGGGTTCTAAAGGTCAAACTAGGTTCCAGTGTTTCCCTGTTTCTGTTGCCTGCAGATCCAGATGCAGAACTCTCAGCTCCCTCTCCAGCACCATGTCTGCCTGCATGCTTCCATGCCTCCTGCATGCTTCCATGCCTCCTGCACGATAATAGACTAAACTTCTGAAATTTTAAGCCAGCCCCAACCCTTTATAAAAGTTGTCATGGTCATGGTGTCTCTACAAAGCAACAAAATCCTAACTAAAACAGGCTGAATCCTGACTTTAAAATGCAAAATAGAAAACACAAGTGTAAAATCTATGTGCCACTTAAGAAGAGCCTTCACATACTTATCAGCAGACTGTTTCTTTTTCCATCTCCTTCTTTTGCATAGCCAAATCAAGATGAGATGGGATTCACGCCTGATCAACACTCAGCCTCCAGGCCTGAGGAAAGCTATTCTAGGGATGACTTTGAAGATCTAATCACCTCATCTTAGAGAACAGGAGGTATCCAAGGGTCTTGATCTGAATAGATGTTGTTTATTGTAACAGATTATCTGAATAGATGTTGTTTATTATAACAGATTATGCTAATTGCCTTGCCCTCAAAATGAAGAAACACCCACAGTGAAGTAATAATTATTTTTCTGTGCCTAAGGGCAAGAATGTAGAAGATGAATCATCAGCTAATGAAAGTGGAGTTCCTCAGCTCCAGACCATTGTGTTTCTTTTGGGTGAGTGGCAGGAGTGAGGGATTGGTCAATAAGACAATAAGCAAAGGATTAGCATCAGAGAGATTTTCCATTAGCTGCTGGTATCAACAATGGAAATGCAAATGTCATTTCTTACACATTCTGTTTATTTTGGAAGAGGAAATTTGTCAGTTATGTTGGTAGATGGCATGATTAACCACTCAGCATAAAATGATCCCCTGAATGAGTCAGACACACAGCACAATGCTCTGTTCCTTATCTGGACATGAAAAGTTCTCATGTGCACCAAGGAAAATCCTGATTGTCATTCCAGAGTCCACCTTCAAACTTTGAGTGAATCCTAATTTCCTCCATCAATGATTTGAGAACATCATTTATATTTTTCTCAAATTTAATTTGCTTTATAACCCTTGGTGAGACTATCTTTTGAAAATAAAACAAGGTCTCTAAATTTTGTTGAACATATGAAATTAAAAATGTGTTTTTTATGGTACATTTGTCATGATATCTATCCAAGCTTCATCTCATTTAATTATGGAAAGATTTTGGAAAGGATTAAAACTCATTGTACCTATGCTGCTTAGAGATGTCTATGCTTAGAGGGCTTCTTCTTCTTCTTGGTATCTGGGTTTCAAGGCTCTCAAGAACCTAAGGAACAGAAGCACCTTCACCAATAGTAAGAAATCATCAACTGGTTTACCTTGTTTGGAAGAGGTAACTTTAACATTATCTACTGCAGTAGTTTGAATGAGAATAGTCCCCATAGGCTTCTATATTTGAATGCTTGGTCCCCAGTTGGTGGAACTGTTTGGGAAGGATTAAAAGGTATGGCTTTGTTGGAGCTGATGTGTCACCGGAGATGGACTTTAAGGTTTCAAAAGATTCGTGCCATTCCCAGTTATGTCTCCCTGCCTCCTGTTTGTGGATCAAGATATAAGCTCCCAGCCAAAGCTCCAGCACTGTGCCTACCTGTGTGCCTGCCTGATGCCATGCTCCTCACCATAATGGTCATGGGCTCTAACCCTCTGGAGCTATAAGTCCCAAATAAATTCTTTCATTTATAAGTTGCCTTGTTCATGGTTTCTTATTAGAGCAATAGATAACTAAGGTATCTCTGAAACTTCAATGTCTGTCCAGAACCATGGGGTCAGTGATAGTGTTTCCAAGATCGGTCTTGCATAAGTTCTCATGCCAGTGTACCAGTAGATACACACATGCCAAGAGAGGTTTCATCTAAGATCTGTGTGTTGTGGAAGAGGTTGAGAAGCCTCAAAATTATGTTTTAGGTTAATAACAAGGCAAGTTATTTACAAATAATATAAACATATCTTATGAATGCATATTCTTATATATGTGAAAATATTAATATTTTCCTATACACAATAATATATGTATATATGTATATGGTTATATAAAACAAAGAAAACATGTTTATAATTTGTGTAAATACTTGAGGGCTGGGACTAAAAGACAGGAAGACATTTTATATTTAAAATGTCATTAGATTTTATTTTTCAGTGTTTATGTATCAGTCTTTAAATAAACTTTTATACTTCAACAGATCTAAGATTATGTTTATTCTTGTTCCTACTAGACAACATCTACAGAAGGCTTTCAATGAACCATCCCTTGTACTGTCTACCCCACTGTGTTCATTAGGCTCTCACGATTCACAGGTATATCCCAAGGGACTTTAATTAAAATAAATTATTAAACATTTACATACATTGACAATAAATTATAAATTTAAATGATTCCAAGTAATTCTCAGGTTACATATAAATCTAAATAACTGTGAATAATACCTAATCTCATCATTTAGAATTAAAGCCAATGGAATATTTTATTTTTAACACATAAAAATTAGCTATTGCTATTTATGTATATATATGTGTATGTATATATACATATATTCAGTATTATAATACTCTGGTGGATATCTAAATTGTCACAATATTCTGAAGACCACTTGGTGAGATTTTAAAAGTCTTAAATCTAACCATTCTCACCCAGTTCAAGTTCAAACTGCACACAAAGATTTATATAAATTTTTATTACATTTTATTGGAAACAAATGAGTGATTAAAATTATATCCTTAATAGAATCAAAAGTAGGATTAAGAAAAAATTTTAAGAAGTATTTAATGTGTTAGATAAAGGGATCAGGTTGATAAAATGCCTCCAGAAAATAAGGGAATAGATTTTTCTATATTCACATTAGGATTACCATTCCAAATTTGAAAAATGTTTGCATTTAGTATGATGTATATAGTATATTATGTCTGTAGATATGTATATAATGCATGCATAATCTTTTGCAATACACATCCTAGTAAGCAAATATAAAATTTATACTGTGTATGTGCAAACTACAAGAATGATAGAATGAAATCAAGTTTTCAGGGTGATTGGATTGGACTAATTTGTTTCTTTCTTATGATTATTTGTCTAACATAGACATTGAGCCTTTACATAATTCATAACCATACTACCTTTATAATCAACTATTGTAACTTTGACCTTAACTTCAGTGTTTCCTGGTATTGTATCCTCCCCTCTTGGCTTCTACACATTTCTCTGCTGTTTTGCCCAATTTCAAGATTTTACTTTCCCCCTTGCTCTGAACTATACCCTCATAGCTGTATTCTTTCTTTGCTCTGGAGGCACCATATTGAGGCAATGCAGAGATCAAGGTCAATCAGCTGATGGTCTCTGACAAGCTGGGCTGGGTTTTTGGGTCTTTCTGCCTTTGTGAATTCTGCTGACATGTCTGGAGTACTCAGGCCAGCTCTGCTCCCCTCATCTCTCTGGCACTTGTACCCCAACCTTGACTGATGGACCTGAGGTCTATTCTTACTCCACCTCAGCATTGACCTGCCCTTTGCATTTCAAGTACACATTTGTAGCACACTAAAAAAGAAATTTTCACTTCAATGTCATGATTTGAAGCAGAAAAAAAAATCACTCTAAGAAAAATTGACTTTAATAATCTATAGCTTTTGAAAATAACAGCTTCTTCCTCTCCACATTTTATTCCTGGGTGGCTTTTTAAACCTCTCTATGTCTATAAAGACATAAATCCAGGAAAAGTTGTGTTGTGATTAGTTTTAAATTCCATCTTGCCACAACCTGCCATTATCTGGGAAGAGCCTCAACTGAGAAATTATTTGTCAGTTTGGCCTATGTCTGTAGGAGGTTGCCTTGATTTTTAATTTATTCATAAAGACCCAGTCCACTGTGGGCAGCAACATTCCCTGATCAGGATGTCATGATCTGTATTGAACAAGAGAAATTAGGATGATACCAGAAGCAAAAGAAGTGCGCAACGTGAGTACATTCGTTTGTCTCTGCCTTGGATTGTGGGCATGACGTGAGTAGCTACTTAAGTTCCAACCTTGGCATCGAAGGAAGGATGAACTGCCACCTAGAATTGTGAGCCAAATAAATTCTTCCAGTCTATGTTATTTTTTAAGCTATTAAAAGAAGATTTATTTATTTATTTATGATTTGTGTGGGTGTTTTACCTACATGTGTGGCTGTGTGCAGTGCCCTCTGCGACCAGAAGAGGACACTAGTTCCCTGGAGCTGTAGGTAACAGACAGTTGTTCATTACCATATGAGTTCTGTCCTCTTGAGACAGCCAGTGCTGTTAACTGTTGAGTCACTTCTCAAGACCCCCATGCTCGTACTTTATCAAGATGTTTTATCAGAACCACAGAAATGAAACTAGAAAATGTTTGGAAACTATGAGTAAGATAATTTAATGTCTTCTTATATTATTACAATTATCAGTATATAAAATTCATTAAGTAGGTTAATTATAAAAGGAAAAACAATACCAACATCCTGTGGTCTACAGTTAGTTGAAATTGATATTTTCATTGTGTCCTTCCAGTTATTTGAAATATTTATGACTATACACGTGTGCTTGTCTATTATTATGTTTGTTTCACTTATTACCAAGATTAGCCTCTTGTTTTTGTTGTTGTTGTTTTTTGTAGGTGTGAGAACAAAAAGATTGATCCATTTACAACCTTTTAGGTTGCTTCCTTTTTTTAATGTTTGGTTTCATTCTTGCAGAGATACTTCTGGAAAAATAAGTCTAAAATTTTCTTAAATATTTAATATAGTTCAGGTAAGTAGCATTTCTTTTTTTCAAAAGAAATTATTTCTTTATTATGTATACAGTGTTCTGCCTGCATATAAGAAGTGGGCACCAGCTCTCATAGATGATTGTGAGTGACCATGTAGTTGCTGGGAATTGAACTCAGGACCTCTGGAAGAGCAGCCAGTGCTCTTAGCCTCTGAGCCATCTCTTCAGCTCCAAGTAGCATTTATCTATATTGAATTTTCATAGTATGCTTTTAACTCAATGTAGAAAACCACTAATATGGAGCCTACTACCTATGGTGGGACACCTTCCACAGCCTTGATGCAGGGGAGGGGCTTGGGCCTGCCTCAAGTGAATGTACCAGCCTCTGCTGACTCCCCATGGGACCTTACCTTGTTGGAGAAGGGAATGGAAGGCGGGTTGTGGTGGGGGAAGTCTAAGGGAGTGGGAGGAGAGAAGAGAGGGAGATCTGTGGTTGGTATATAAAATGAATAAAAAATTTCTTAATTAAAAAAGAAAAAAACGGTGATACTAAGCAATATTATATATATCTCTATGTCCTTTAGTTACTTATTTTAGAAAAGGAAGCAGAGCAAATAGTATTTATTGATTATCTGATTCAGGTTTGCTGCTAATCAGAGAATTTACATGTAAGTTCTTCTTAGTTCTCATGACGTCTATATCACTGAGGATAATTCTCTGTCTTATGAGACTATAACTCTAAAGGGTCCAAACTTCGCTACAAAGCAGTCAAAGACGATGCACACTTTATGTTCGCTTGACTCTGGAGCCTTGTGTCACAGTATCTCCATGCATTCTGCTTTCCTCACAACGTATGAGCTGGGGCATCATAAAAATGCCATTCTCAATAAAGCATGAAATTCTACTATAGCATGAACTACATTGAATATTGTATTGCCTATTCTCATTAACTTCCTGTAGCAAGGGATATATGGGTATTCCCCAAAGAGAGAGCTGGATTTATAATATTTCCTCTATTTACACATTATGTTACTTTTTGCCCTGTAACAGCAACAGAGAACCTGACAAAAGAATCTTTAAGGAAGGAAGGCTTATTGAGGCTTACACGTCAACAGGATGCAGTCCATGATGGAAAGTGTGGTGGTGACCCAAGCAGGAAGTGACTGATCCTAGTGAATGCATAGTCAGGAAACAAGCAAGCAATGCCTGTGCTCAGCTTTCTGTTCTTATACAGTCTAGCACCTAAGCCCATGGAATGAATGGCCACACTCACATTTAGGATGAGTCTCCCACCTCAGTTAATTTATATACTGTCTCACAAACATGCCCGGTGATTTGTCCCCACTGTGATTCTAAATTCCATCAAACTGACAATTAATTATCCTATGTATTATCAGTTTTAAATGTTTATTTAAATATTTTCTTAGGTTTATGAGTTTATAAAAGCTGTTCTGCAAAATATTCAGACCTAGTGTTTCTTCCTCTGGCTCCCCTCCCCAACACAATAGTCTGTTTCTAAAGAGGCAGATGTCTCAATAACATGTCGGCTCAGTCATCACAGATGTTGGAGGCCAATGAGAACAATAAAATTCTCTAGAGACATTTGAACTGTCATAAAAATAAACAAAAACAAATGTCATCCTTTCCTTAAAGGAAAGCTGGATCTTTCACAGCTGGATCTCACGAAGGCATTTTCTCTATTAAGTTTCCCTCCTTTTAGACAACTCTAGTTTGTGTGTCAAGTTGACATAACACCAGGCAGCACAGCTACCAAGCTTGGTGACTTGAGTTTTGTTGTCAGGACCCACTTGGTGGAAGGACAAAACTGACTAACCTAAGTTGCCCTTTGACCTCCATGTGTGCACTGTGGCATGTGTGTGCACACCTACATGCTTACACACACACACACACACACACACACACACACACACAAACACACACACAGAATAAATGTAAAAATAAAAATAAAGATATATATATATATACATATATATATGTATATAAAATCTCCCATAACTCATCATGTCTCTCCAGGCTTACTCTTCCTTTTTAATGAAGGTTTTCCATCATTTCCTGTGAAAAAATAGCAAGATTAAAAATAATAACAAAAACTAAATAAAAATTATGTCAACTGGAAACTATAATCAATTGGAAAGTTTTTCAGTAAGTGTCTAGTTAGGGTTTCTATTGCTGTGAAGAGACACCATGACCACGGCAACTCTCATAAAGGAAAACATTTAATTGGGGCTGGCTTATAGGTTTAGAGGTTTTGTCCATTATTGTCAAGGGTGAAGCATGGCAGCATGCAGGCAGACATAGTACTGGAGAAGGAGCTGAACGTTCTACATCTGGATTGGCAGGCAGCAGGAGCTTGAGCTTCTGAAACTTCACAGTTGACCCCCTATGACATACTTCTTCCAACAGGCCACTTCTATTCCAACAATGCCACATTTCCAAAATTTCCTATGAGTTTATGGGGGCCATTTTTATTCACATAACAACCTTCTACTCCCTGGCCCCCACAGGCTTGTAGCCATATCATAATGCAAAATGCATTTAGTCCAACTTCAAAAGTCTATATAGTCTATAACATTCTCAATCCTGTTTAAAAGTTCAAAGTCTATAGTCTTTTCTGAGACTCATAACAATCTCTTAACTGTAATCACCTGTAAATCAAATTAAAAAGCAGATCACATACTTCCAACATATAATGGCACAGGCAATGTATATTGCAATTCCAAAATGTAGGAAAAGGAACAAAACAAGATTAAAACTGGTAAACTCCAAACTCTGTATTTCTAAACTTGAAAGCTAGGCAAGCTCCAAACTCTGCATCTCTATTTCTGATGTCAAAGCACTCTTCAGATCTCCAACTCCTTTCAGTTTTGTTGACTGCAACACACTTTTTTAGACTGTTTCCACTCCTTGTTAGCAACTCTCCTAGGCAGGTATCCCCCAGCTCTGGCACCTCCTACATCTTGGGGTTTCCAACACAATCCAGGCTTCACTCTAGCAGCTTCACACAATGGCCAATCTGGGTCTCCATGCAGGGACACTCCTGACATATGTCTGGCCTCAGCAACTTTCCTTAGTCATGGAGGGAGATTTCACAACTCCTTTCATTTATCCTTGACTATAAAGCCAGAACCACATTGCCAAAGCTGCCAAATTCTGCTATTTGCTGGGGCTGGAACATGGCCCCATCATTTAAATACACTTTTATTAGCTTTCTGTTTTTGTTGGTTTCCCTCACTGCCTAAGCTTGGCTGTCCTAGACCTCAATCTGTAGACCAGGCTGGTGTCAAACTCAGAGATCTGCCTGCCTCTTCCTCCCAAGTGTGGGGATTAAAGGTATGTGCCAACCCTCCTGACCCTAAGTTTTTCTTTAATTCCTTTTCACAAATTGGAAGCTTAGCTAAGTAGAATATTGCCTTGAGGTCACCACTCAAGGCAATATTATTCTATTTAACGTCAGCTTTTCTTTAATCTGTTTGTCTCCCTGAACACAGGATTTACCTCCATTCCACTTCCTAATGCCCTTTTCTCCTCAAAATGTATATTTTGTATTTTTCCTTGCTTTTATTTGCTATAAATGTACATAAGAGTGAACACTAGTAACCACATGACAGAGTCATTCTAACAGTTTTGAGATTCCCTCTGCCAATGCAATTAATCCTAAACTCTTCAATTTAATCTCAGGCAGATATTTCAGACAAGAGCAAAAACCAGCCACATTCTTAGCCAAAATATCACAAGAATAGTCTCACATACAAATAATCTTCTCCTCTGAAACCTCTTGAGTTGGGCCCACACAGTTCAAATCACCCTCAGCACCACTGTCTTCCATGCTCCTATTAGTATGGCCCATTAAGCCCCACTTAAAGCGTTCAATTTCTTTTCTAATCCATAGTCCCAAAGTCCACATTCCTCAAAACAGAAGCATGGTCAGGCCTATCACAGCAATACCCCAGTCCCTGGTAACAACTTCTGTCTTAGTTAGGGTTTTATTGCTGTGAATAGATACCATAACCATGACAATTTTCATAAAGGAAACATTTAATTGGGGATGGCTTACAGGTTCAGAGGTATAGTACATTATTGTCCTGGTGAGAAGCATGGCAGCATATAGGCAGACAGGATGCTGGAAAAGTAGCTGAGAGCTTTACATCTAGATTGGCAAGCAGCAGGAAAAGAGAGTGGCAATGGGCCTGGTTTGAGCTTCTGAAACTTCAGAGCTGACCCCTGTGACATACTTTCTCTAACAGTGATAAACCTACTCTAACAAGGCTACACTTCCAATGAGTTTATGGGGGCCATCTTTATTCAAATTACCACAATAAGAAATTAAAATTTGCAATTTTTTACAATCCTTAATGATGAAATTTATTGCATGCATTAAACTAACTACTAAGAATACAGCAAAAATCTGGATAAGTGCATTTGTTATAACTGAAATTTAGCATGGAAACTTTAAATTAAGATCCCTATTATCTTCCTTTTAGCCTTGAGGGAAACATTTTCAGAGTATCAATTGATAACCTGAGTAATATACCTTATAATTGCATTATATTTTTCTTGTGTACATACACATGAGAAAGTTAAACCTAGAAATTAGGTACAGTAGGTAATGAACAGCAATAACTAAACTGAAATAACTGAATAACAACCTCAACATGTGGTTTTCTTACTCTTTATCAGCCACCTTAGCCCTTTCATTTAAAGCATTTTATTACCTCTCTTTGGTATATTGAAATTGTTAGATGCTTTCCCCTGTGCTTTGGGGACACAATTAAGTAAATAGGGCTACTTAAATGTAAGGGTTATTAGAGCATGTAACATGATCAGTTGGTCACTGATGACTCCTAAATGTCATAGGAGTGTAGGCAGGCTGGACAGAAGATGACCCACATCCAAGGCAGGATAAAATGGACTGAAGTGAGTTTTTAGCACACTACTTATTCCAAGCACTGTAATGTAGACCTTATTAAATTACTTCTGGAATTTCTCTTTTAATAGTCTTGAACAAAATTTGACTTTATGTGAATGAAACCTTGGAGAAAGTGGGAAGAGGTACCGTAGTCCAATCACTCATTTAGTTACATTTATGAAATTATTTATTCAAATATACCCCTTTTTGATATAAAATTTAAAAAAGATTACAAAATATTGCTACCATCATATTTGACCATGCAATTGTGAGTCTAACCTTTAACAGCTGAGAATGTCTCTAGCCCTACTACTATTACTTTTGTCTCACATAAACCTTTGATTAATTATAAAAAAAATGGAGAAAATATCTAAATCTTATTTGTGCTACAAAGTTCATTTTTGAAAAGTAGACACACAAAGTAGGAACCTTTCAAAATTTCTTTTGTACCTCTGCTGGGGGACCAAGGACAGCTAGCAACATACTTTCCTTTTTTAACATGGAGAAAACAGAGAACAATTTAATAGTATTATATTTAATCACCCAAAATTGTCCATATATTAACATTTTGACTTATTGGAATGTCAATTTTTATTAATTATGCAAAGTAAATGAGTTTCACGATAACATGTATTTTAAAGTTTATCTTTTTTTTTTTTTTTGGTTTTTTCAAGACAGGGTTTCTCTGTGTAGCTTTGCGCCTTTCCTGGAACTCACTTGGTAGCCCAGGCTGGCCTCGAACTCACAGAGATCCGCCTGCCTCTGCCTCCCGAGTGAAGTTTATCTTTTTACATTTATATAGCTAGTTGATTACCGTGTTATAGTTCTGTAAAGTTTGGTAACTGTATAGAATCTCATTCAGACTTAATGTACAAAATATTCTATCAGCAGTCCCCTACATTTCTTTGCTTTCTTCCTTTGTGGACAGGGCTTCCTGAGCCCCAGTCCCCAACATGTGATGATATGTTGCTTGTGCTCTAACAAATAAAACTTGCCTGAAGATCAGAGGGTGAAGCTAGCCATTAGTTAACCATAGAGGTCTGGAGGTCTGTACAGACAGGAGACAGGAAGTGATATGGTTAGGAGGAGAGAAGAATATAAGGCAGGTGGAGACAGGAACTCAGCCCCTTTTTGGTCTGAGGAGTTGTGGAAGTAAGAGGTGACTGTGGTTGCTCCTTTACTTGTCTGGTCGTTCAGCATTTACCCCTATATCTGAATCCAGGTTTTTATTATTAATACCGATTAGAATTCATGCTACATTTGGCATCCAACTTTGGGGCACAAATTCAGGAAAAAGCCACTTGCCTGTGGCTTTGCAGCCACTGACACAAGTGGGAGCTGCATGTGGTTGGATTCACTACCCCACTGGTTAGGTTTTCCTCTTTTTTCCCCTGAGCTTCTGAGTGAGTTTGGGATTTTTTTCTATTGCAGCCTCTCTGCAACAAACTCTACAGGCATGTGGGCTCAGTATTCTCCTGGATTTAGCCTCTCACCACCAACTAGCTCTGCCTTTAGGCAGCTCCCAATGATGCACATGTTTCTCCCCCACAATCCCCTAGGTATGTTTTTTTCAGACAGCAGGTTCCCTCTCCTGGTGGGTTGTGTGTTTTCCTGGGACCCCTTCCTTGGGCTGCTGCCACACTAGGTAGCTGCCTTGACACCCACTTGGGCTTCTACTGTTCTATGCAGCAGCAGTCAGCCTTACAATTCACCATCATCTGAATTGTCATTGTTGGCAGATTTGGTGAGACAATTGGGAATTCTTAAAAAGAGGAATTAATTAAAAGAGAAAGTTTTTTCTCACATTAAAAAATGGGAAACACTATTACAATGGAGGGAGTTAGGACTCTGTATGGTAATATGTTGGATGTTTTGAAAATGGAACACTTAAATAAGGGGATAATGAATTTAGATGGGATTTATGTAATTTCAATTATAAACATTAGTTTCATCATTTTTGTTTTATCACTAAAAATGTTGGTTAATATGAGTGCTAAGATACAAGTTTTAGAAAAACTTATTAAAATAGATCATAGACATATTCAGACCCAGACAGAAGACTTATAATTAGCATTGCATTATAAGGTTAGAGAGGAACAGCCTAAGGTTTTCAAACAACTAACTTTTACTTTGTCCAGTAACCTTACAGGAATTGCCAAATGATAGATATCCTCAAGGCTATGTAAGAGCTGAATGGACTCCTGTGCAAATGTTAAATTAAAGAGATTCAAGGAAGTGACAGTCTCATATGGCATGCATTCACCTTTTGTGAAACAGATGTTAAACCCATGGTCAACTTTTAATCAAATTATCCTTCAAGACTGTAGAGGCTTGGTTACAGCAGTCTTGGAGTCTGGTCCTCAATTACAGTGGAGGACCTGATAGAAAGATGAGGCTAAGACCATTGAACAATGAAGTAGGGCTAGAGGTATGGAAATCTCCCAGGACAAACTTCTTGGAAAAAGAGATTATGCTAATGTACAAAGGTAATCTCTATATGATGACCACACCCTGACTTTATGCTATACAGCACTTTGAATGCTTGGGATAGAATTGAAGAAGTAGGAAAGAAAACTGAGTCATTTACTAAAGTTATAAAGGCCCAAAAGAATTCTTCACTGATTTCTTACAAAGACTGATTTCAGGAGTAAAGAGAATGATACCAAATTCAGAAGCAAGACAGATAATAATTTAATGTCTGGCTTTTGAAAATGCTAATTCACAATGCAAAAGGCCATTAAAGACAAGATCAGCACTCATAGAGGAATGGATCCAAAATACAGTCAATATTGATTGTCATAATCATGTTGATGCTTGAATAGGAGAGGCGACTTCCAAAGGTTTGAAGAAAAACAAAAATGTCAGGTACTTCATTGTGGCAAACAAGGTCGTCTAAAAAGAGATTGTAAACAGGGCATTCCTAGAAACAATATTTTTTCTAAGAATAATTCAAACAGAATGTCCATCCCTTCTGGATTATGCAAACAGGTGTGGCAATGATAGACACTGGACCAATAAATGTAGATCAACAAGGTAACCCTTTGCCATGGGGAAACACCTTGGAAGGAAGGGCCTCTTACAGGCCCCCATATCAAACTTGGTTTAGTCATTCCCTATCACAGTAGGGGAAACTCCTTTCTAGAACAATTAAAGAACTTGATGCCTATTGTTAAAAAAAACCCCAAAACCTACTGCTCTGGATGATAGAACAGTTTTAGAAGATAAAACAAAAACTTCAAGAGAAACCATAAATCAAAATTGTTAAGGGTTAGATTTGAACAAGAGAGGCCTCTTAATTAGAAGAGATAATAGTTCATCAAACAGCATGACCATTCAAAGTAAACTAACTTATAAAACTAACAAATACTTCTTATTTGATCAGATATAACTTGCCCAAAGGGAACCTCCCCAAACTTACGGTTGGGACAGAGTTCTATTTTTGTGTAGTCAGGAGAATGAAGGTATCCAGCTAAGGAATCTGAAGACTACTGGACAAATAAGACATCTGAAGAAAAAGGACAAACCATACAGAAAAAAATGTCCCAAGAAAAAGAATGAATTGGCCTATTAGTATATCACATCTTCAACAGGATAAAATTTCATAAGTCTTCCAAAATGTTTGGTTCTGCTGTTCTCTACAGAAATATAATGCAAATTGTCTTCTTTTAGTCCCAGTTCAATTGAAAATTAAAGCTGGCTTTGAAGTTGGAGTGTGGTTCTCCCTTCTCTAAACTCAAGCATGCTTGTTGAAAGAAAACGCAAAATCTCTGTATCATGTCAGAAGAACCACCTGATATGGGACAGAAGTAAAACCAGACTTAGAGATGTAGGTTTGCTACTAACCTCATGATACTTTGGTTTTATTTTGACTCTTTAAAGTTTTTCTTTCTTTCTTTCTTTCTTTTTTTTTTTTTTTTTTTTGGTTTTTCAAGACAGGGTTTCTCTGTGTAGCTTTGCGCCTTTTCCTGGAACTCACTTGGTAGCCCAGGCTGGCCTCGAACTCACAGAGATCCTCCTGGCTCTGCCTCCCGAGTGCTGGGATTAAAGGCGTGCGCCACCACCGCCCGGCTGCGCCACCACCGCCCGGCAAGTTTTTCTTAAGGTATAAATATTATATAAAAATTTATAAGATTAATGTATGTATATATTTCAAACTTTTTGTCATAATATTAATGATCATATGGAATACTAACTAATTCTAGAAAAAGGCTTCGTCTAGCTTCCTGTACATGATTTAGTTATAAGTCTCTATCAGGTAACTAGGAATTAAGTTTTGGATTCTGGATGTACATAACAAATATTGATCCTATAACCTCTTTGAGATCTGCAGCATATGACATTTAAAATTTTTTAGTTTTCTGCAGTGAACCATGACTATACCTCACAGTCACCTTTGAAGTCTCCAAAATGAGGATGGGGCTCCACAATGAGGATTCCACAAGGACTATAATAAAGCCACTATGCTCACAAAAACCACCCAAACACCGGCTTTGGACTACAAATTGCAGGAAACAATTTTGAGGTAGCTAGCTGAGATGATCCAGCTTCACAGATTACTCTAGCCAGGACTTGAGACAAACCCTACACTTTCACATTATGCAGAGACTGGACAACAAATGACACAGCTACCTCTCCCAGGCCTTGAAAAAATTTTCTTTTCAGGATCCCCTAAAGATGCCATCATTCCAAGACAGTGGAAAGTAATTTTAAGAACATGATGCTCACATTCCCAAGAGGCGGGATGGGCGGTTTTGGGTCTTTCCGTAGGTTATGGATATTTGTCATTGTTTAGGGTGGTTGGTTACAAGTTGTTATTAGTAATGGTTAAAAAAAGCAGAACAAAGGAGATTAAATTCATGGTTATTGTTTTGAAAAAAAGAAAAAAGAAAGGGGGATATAGAAATGATAGGACAAATGGGTAGATTATTGAATCTACTTTTAAAATGCAACTGCTTGTTTTATATATTTTACATTGATATGGATATTTGTATATTGTTACAAATTTGAGATTTTTTTGGCAGAACATACTTTACATACATTTCTACTTTTGTTCAAGGTATTGTACCTGAACAACTCATTTAACAATATAACGCAAATTTCTAGTCCTTGAAAGTTATTATTACAAACTATTTATGATAATAAAGAAATGCGCTGGGCGGTGGTGGCGCACGCCTTTAATCCCAGCACTCGGGAGGCAGAGGCAGGCGGATCTCTGTGAGTTCGAGGCCAGCCTGGTCTCCAAAGCGAGTTCCAGGAAAGGCGCAAAGCTACACAAAGAAACCCTGTCTCGAAAAAAAAAAAAAAAAGAAAGAAAGAAATGCAAGTTAGTAGCTAGTCATCCCTTATAGTCAAACTTGCAGTCATGTTAGGTATGTTTTCAAGGTCAAACAGATATATTTTAGGTAGACAGGTGGCCTTCAAACACTTCAGAGATCTACACAATATAGAATTTAAGATGTTTTAAAAACATAGGGTTTTTTTTTGTTGTTTGTTTGTTTGACAAGGAAACAAGTCTGCTCCCGGCAGCATCAATCTACTTCAAAGAGGATGATGGGCATTGAAGAAACTCCATATGAGTTTACTTTCTTTGTGACGAAAGTTAGCCACTAGACAAGAAAGTGCCCTTGCCTTGACTGCTGACAGTATGCTATCCAAACTGGTCAAGTCAAGCAGGACACAAAAGAAAGTGACTGCCAAACTTTGCCAAGACAAGGTAGGACAGCCCTTCAGAATATCCTGCTTCATAGGAAAGTCTATGAGATATTCTAGGTCTGTAGGACAAAGATGGATGCCCCAACGTTGCAGAGGAACCTTGGGTGACTGTCCAGAAAGCCTACTGTTTCTCTCACTTCTTATGTTTTTTGGAAGTTGCTAGCTCACACATCCTGCTTACTCAGATAATATTATTTTCTTCTCATGTCTCTGATGGAGTTGAAGACTTTGTAGTTATAGTTATATATTTTTTGTTACCAGATTCAGTAAAGAAATTCACTAAAGAGGTGTAAAGTGTATATGGTTGAGAGATGTTAAAAGATAGTTTTGGCAATGCAAGGTAGAATAGACAGTGAATTAGGTACAATCTTTTGGACTCACCAAGATAGTATAGATAATGGAGTATTTTCTCTGAATTTGTCAAATGTTTATGGACTAGATGTTGTTGATGTATTTATTGCCTGTTTATATTATATATAGTTATTGTACTTATTGTATATAGTTTTTCTTACATTAGTTATAACCTTTTTTATTTAGACAATAAATGTGTTGATATTTTGCTTGTGCACTAACAAATAAAGCTTGCCTAAAGATCAGAGGGTGGAACTAGAAATTAGTTCACCATAGAGGTCTGAGGTCTATACAGACAGGAGACAGGAAGTGATATGGCTGGGCAGAGAGAGGAATATAAGGCAGGTGGAGATGGGAGCTTGGCTCATTTTTGGTCTGAGGATTCATAGAGGTAAGAGGTGACTGTGGCTGCTCCTTTACTTCTCTGATCTTTCAACATTGACCCTAATATCTGAGTCTGGCTTTTTATTATTAAGACAAATTAGAATTCATGATACAACACCTGATTCCTTCTCTATCTTTTGATGATTTAGTGTTTCAGAAAGTCAAATTAATAAAAATCACAATGTACCTCATAAAGTCTGGCTCTTTTCTCATAGTAGAACACATTCCAGGTATTCATCCCTTAGTGTGTATCCCCAGTTCACTCATGTTTGTTGAATATGATTTCATTGCATACCAGTAGGAGAGTTCTTCATCCATTCATTACCTGGAGAATATTCCAGCTGTTTCCAGGTACTGGAGATCATAAATAAATTGTTATATAAATATTTACTTAAGGCTTTTGTGCAAGCTTAAGTTTTCATTACTCTTGGTCCTGTTATTTCTTGGTCATAAAAGAGAGACCTAATTTACAAGAAACTACCTGTGTACTGTTTTGTACCTGCTTACTGAAGGGCTTTATCCACTCTGTACTCTGGTGAACACATGGCAGTAGGAAAAGTAGACAAGGCATTGCTAGACTCTGAAAGAAATGGGAATAGGGTTGGGGTAGTTCTTAGAGTCCTAGAAAGCAGAGGGGAGACCTAGATTGTACAGTTTCTTTTATCATCCAGGGCTGTCATATACATGTTTTCCTATGAAAATTGAGAAGCACATGAGGGAGTCTGACTACTTAGGTGCTCCTAGAAGGCTGTGTACTTTCACAGGGGTACAAGGGCCCAACATGTCCAGAAAGCATCTTATCTTCTAATAATCATGCATTCCTGTAAATGGTCTCTTTCAAGTTATTCTAATCCTATTTCACAGTTTTGTTTGTTCGTGTTTTATGAGAGGGTCTTGTATAACCTAGGCTGGTTTCAAACTCACTATGTAGTGAAAGATGACCTTAAACTCCTGAGCATCCTGCTTCTACCTTCAGGTGGTGTGAAGTCAAGTGGTGCCACCATATTTGGTTAACATTTCACATAGTTTGATATGTTATATTTAACTTTTATTTAGGATTTTACAAATATATTTTTTATTTAAAAAATTATTCATTTTACATACCAACCACAGATCCCTTCTCAGCCCTCCTCCAGCTACCCCCTGCCTTCCCCTCCAGGCCACCCCCCATTCCCTCCTCTAAAAAAGTAAGGCTCCTCATGGAGGGACAGCAAAGCAAAGTTGAGGTAGGGCCAAGCACCTTGCCCCTGCATCAAGGGTGAGCAAGGTGTCCAACCATAGGTGATGGGATCCAGAAAGCCAGGTCATGCACCAGGAATAGATCCTAATCCCACTGCCAGAGGACCCTTAAGCAGACACAGCTGCACAACTGTCTCCCATATGCAGAGGGTCTAGTATGGTACCATGCAGGTTCCACTACTGTTGGTCTAAAGTTCCTGAGTTCCTATGAGCTTGGTTCAGTAGTCTCTGAAGATTTCCCCATCATGATCTTGATTCCTTTTGCTCATATAGTCCCTCTTCCTTCTCTTTGACTGGTCTCTCAGGGCTCAGCCTGGTGCTTAGTTGTGGATTTCTGCATCTGCTTCCATCTGTTACTGGATGAAAGCTCTATGATGACAGTTAGGGTATTCACCAGATTACCAGGGTATTATTTTCTAATTTCTTGCCAGATTGTCTCCAACTCTTAGATTATTTAGAAATGTGTTATTCTGCTTTTAATTCTGAGTTTTCTGGGTATCTGGCTCATTTCTACTTCAATTCCTTTGTTGGTTGCTAGGCATATTGCATGCTTTTTGACTTTTAAGTTTGTTACAGTTGTGTTGTGGCCCAGCATGTATCTTATCTTGGATCTTATGTTTTACGTACTAGACACAATGAGGGATTTCTCTATACATTTTGTTGACCGTGTCTGCTGCACACATGTCCTTCTTTGGTATTAACTATGTATGTCTGATGCTGACATTCGAAGTATTGCTCCTCTTGAGAAGACTGTCTTCACATGGTAGCTGATTCCTAGACAGTTTATAATGTTACAAGACATATGATTGCTACTATTTCTACTTTGAGGTGTTTACAGGGTTTCTTGGTTCTGGCTCTGCTGCTCAGTTTTCCACTTTGTTCTGAGCAAGTTCTGCCCATTGCTCTCAGTGTTCTGTGCCCTGATATGGTGAGATTTTATCCTCAAGTAGCTTGTCTTCTGGCCAACTTGAGAAAGCTTATTTGTGGGCTAAGTATGTGTTCCACATAATTTTCAAAGACTGCAAAACTGTGATATATGTTCAGTTCACACAATTTCTAAAGGTTTTTATTTTCTCAACTCAAATTGGTAATTTTGCTTAATGAGAATTAAAAACCTTTTAAATGTCTGAATGTGAACCTGAATTGGATTTTAACAGCTTATTGGTCTGATAATACATTAGCCTGTATTTCTTATTTTAGGCAAGGAAACCCTATAGCAACAGATAAAACATATACATACATACATACATACATACATACATGTGTGTGTGTGTGTGTGTGTGTGTGTGTGTGTGTGTGTGTGTATTCCTGAACAGCATGTCCATCACTTGCAAAGAAACAAAGAAAATGTTACTTGGAGTCATTAAAACTTCAGTGATACTACTTTATATCTGGTAAGCCAGCAATCTGAATACTGTTATCTGCATTTGGTTGTCTTAACAGGGCAGGAGAAGAGTAGAGTTAGAGAGTCAGTGTATCACATAGGGATTAAGGACCTGGCTGGAACCACCACATTGTGTTGTGGAATAATAGAACATTATATGATGCAGGCTTTGTGTAATTATGAAGAAGTCTAAGGAACTGAGTGTTTGAAAGGTGGGGCTGGAAAATCAGAGATGGCACAAATCATCTCATGCCAAGCGAAGCCATATGTGGATGAGTCAGGACTTGTAGGGGGTTTGTAAGCCAGGCCACTTAATTGAAGGAGCTGCTGGTGGAGAACAATCTAGGAGTCTGCTGACTCTGCTCGCTCGTGATTTACTTGGGAATTCCAGCTCTGTCAGAAGTCAAGGGGATAAACCATGAACAGGGAGAGCCAAGCTGAACAGAAGTTAGAACCTGCAGGTCTCCTTCCATCTGTCTTTTTCTGCAGCCAATCACAAAATCCTTAAGAAAACAGTGACCACAACTTTACTTCTTCCTTCAAACCACGTGTGAATTTAAGCCATCTCTAACTCAGAAGCGTATAAGCAAAGGATTTCTACAATTACATTTATGAGATATGTAGCATTTTCTATACAAACCATCACCTCACTCTCCAGTTCTTAGGTTACATGACCTGAAATTGGCACACATCATCTCCACTTACAATCCACTATACTGAACTAATTACAGGAGCTTACCTAACTTTAAGGATCTAACAAATGTGGTAAAGGCACATGAATGTTCATTCAATGACCATTAAACATCTCTAAAACATGTGTTTTGTTTGGATGAAACGTTTATAGATCTAATTGCATAATAATTAGTACAAAGAATCAACTTGAATTCTTACAAAATATTTCAACTACAGTTGTTTTAATGAAATTTTAAAATTAATATTAGCACTCTTTTCACTTTAGCCATGATTTTTTTCTGAAAAAGTGAAAATCCTGGTTTTTTGCTTTAAGTCTTTTTCATGGAAATCTACATGGTAGAACAATCTTGGGCTCCTTTTCCCATCTCATGGTTTCCTTGGTAACTGTTCAGTCTGAGCGTCATTATTTTCCCAGCACTGAGCTCTCCTAATTGCAACATTCACTAGTCCTCAGAGTTTCAACTGTTTCTTTGGTAGATAGACAGGAGAAAAGAGAAAGAATAAATTAGAAAACTGGAAAAACTCTTCAGATTAGGAAAGTAATAACATATTTCTTTATGTATGCTTGTGGTAAATTTGGCAAATACGTTACCAACAATATAAATCATAACATTTAAGAATGTAAATTTTTACTGGAAAAGTCGGTCACTTTACCTTGCAGATCATTCTGGGTATTGTAGAGAGTGTGGCTACCAATCTTCACCTCTATTTTTCAAAGGTATTTTGCAAGAGGGATAACAGGAAGCCAACACAAGCAGCAGCAGTGACTGAAAAGTAGAATCAAAGCTCTCTATTACAAAGAGAACAATAGAAAAATGGATAGAGAAAAGGGAGAGAGAGGTGGACGGATAATGCTTGGTTTATAATGCTTCAGAAAACTTAGCAGAAGCAGGGAACTAAAATATTTTTTCTACCAAGGGGGTTTCTGTGAAAAAAGCTAAGAGAAAAACATAATTTTTGGTTGAAAAAAAATCAAGCTACAGTGATAATAGAATCTAGTGGTAAATACATCTTAAGATTAACATATGTATCCAGACAAATCCTTTTGTTAGATGTTGTCTTTTCTTGCTTCCACTATGACACGATGCCTCAAATAAGAATCATAGAAGGAGGAAGTTTTAATTGTCATCAGAGAGGCTTCCTCTAGCAGTGTAGGGGAACAGATGCAGAGACCCACATCCAGACCTTACACACAGACAGAGTTGAAACAGGAGGTTTTCATCAAATCCCTCCCCTCAGAGCTCAGGGAAATCTACAGAAAGAGTGTAAGAGCCAGAGGGCATGGAGGACACCAGAAGAACAAGACCCTCTGCATCAACTAAGCAAGATGCATATGAGCTCAGAAAAACTGAAGAGGAAGGCACAGAGCCTCCAAAGGTCTTCACCAGGTCCTCTGCATATATATTACAGCTATTAGCTCAGTATGTTGATGGGACTCCTGACTATGAGAACAATCAGGTTTCTGACTCTTGTGCCTGCTCTTCTTCTCCTGTTGGGTTGCCATGCCTGACTCTGATATGATAGTGTTGGCTTCATCCTATGATACTTTATTTTGTCATGTTTGGTTGTTGTCTCATAGAAGCCTGTTCTTTTCTAATGAAAGACAGAAAGGGAGTGGATCTGGAGGGAAGGGGAGAACAGGGGAAAACGGGAGGAAGGGGAAACTATAATTAGGATATGGGAAAATAATTTTTAATTAAAAAAAAGGAAAAGACGGAGGAATGTTTCTTTGGCTCATAGTTTCAGAAGATTCAGCCCATTGTAGGTTAGCTCAGCTGCTGTTGAGCACAGCAGCACATCATAGTGACACCTCAAGATGCAGGAGATGCTCAAATCATGGCAGCTGAGAAGCGAAGAAAGTAAAAAAAAGTGAGAACCCCAGTCACTTTTCCAGGGCATGCCTCCAATGATGCAACTCCCTTCCACAGGGCCCTGTTTCAATGAAATAATTTAACAATTTAATTAAGAATTAAAGAAATAGAGGCAATAAATTATATATATATATATATATATATATATATATATATATATATAGAGAGAGAGAGAGAGAGAGAGAGAGAGAGAGAGAGAGAGAAGTGCATGGGAAAGAAAAGTGGAAAATAATAAATTGTATTTTAATTTCAAAAATTAAAAAGAATATTTTAAAGAAAGATTATGTTACATGTGATATGTGATCTTGGAGAGCAACCATATGAACTAGAGGTCAAGTTGTTAACTAACACATATAGTGATATGTTAAGATTCACAAAGACTCCTTCCTGATGCAGTTGTAGCTGGAGTTATCTCCAGTCTCGCCTGGGCCGACAGCCACTCAGACTCAAATAAACACAGAGATGCTTATATTATTTAAACTGTTTGGCCTAATGGCTCAGGCTTCTTGCTATATAGTTTTTATATCTTAAATTAACCCATTTCTATTAATCTATACCTTACCACGTGACTTGTGGCTCACTGGTACTTTACATCCTGCTCCTCATTGCAGTGGCTGGCAGCATCTCCCTCCCTCAGCCTTCCACCTCCCAGAATTCTCCTCCTCCTTGTTCAGCCTACACTATCCTTCCTGCCTGGCTACTGGCCAATCAGCATTTTATTTATCAATCAATCATAGCAACATATATTTACAGCATACAGGACATCCCACAGCATACAGTAGTTATAGCATGATAGTATGTCCATGTGCTTTTGCACATTTCCCAAATCCTTGCAATTAGTATGGTGACACAACTGATAGGGTCCAGTGGGTTACAAACAAAATGGTGAGTGTTGTTTATTTTTATATGGTGTGTACGTAGTTTTTTCGTGTGTGTGTGTGTGTGTGTGTGTGTGTGTGTGTGTGTGTGTGTGACGGGGGGGAACAGACAGAGAGACATGTTGTGAAATAGAATATTTGTTTAACTATGCAAAGATATATTGCTGTTTCACTTTGCCTGCCTAAGGTACCTGATTGGTCTAATAAAAAGCTGAATGGACCAATAACTAGGCAGAGGAGGGATAGACAGGGCTGGTGGGCAGAGAGAAAAGGGGAGCCAGCCACCCACCAGGGCCTGAGCCTGCCAGTCATGGAGGGAGCAGGAAAGCAGAATGGATAGTATGTGGAGAAGGTAAACAAGCCTCAGAGCAACACATAGATTAATAGAAATAAGTTAAATTTTAAAAAAGCTAGCTAGAAACAAGCCTAAGCTAAGGTCATCCATTCATAATTAATAATAAGCTTTCACATTATGATTTGGGGGTTAGCAGTCCAAGGAAGCCTGCTACAGAGACAGAGACAGAGAATCTAGGCAATTCTCTTTTTCAAATCTGCTAATCCAAATCAATGTGAAAGAAACAAAGTACTATAGGGTTCAGGGTTCTTTCTATCTGAAATCAAAGTTCACCACAATTGTATCATTAAACAAGTGTTTCTTATATGTATTACTTCTTTGGTTTATTAAAAAGTAAGAGAAACATGAAAAAATTTCTTTCAGCTATGATAAAATACACAAGGTAAGGTAATTAAAAAAGAATGAAGTTTGGTTAACTGGACAGAAGCTTAGCATTGCCATTTCACCCAGTAAATAATTGAAGTTAGCTGAGGAGCAGATGGAATCTAGTTGTATAGAACAATGGGGCCGGCTGAGAAGCACAGGTAGGGCAATGGGTTTCTCTCCCCACACAGTCATTTCTGTAACTGTGTAGCTCAAGCTTTTATTCTTTCCTTCATTACAATGTTCTATGTACTCTTTTTTTACTTTAGGGTAGCATCTTGATTGATTACTGTTCTCTTTCTTGTAAAGGATCCATTTTTCACTTTTGAGAAGTCAATGCCCTCTGTGTATCTTGTTAATGGGTAAGATTGAATTAGTTTTTTGTCAATCTTTTCTATTTGTTTTGACAGTAGAAAAAAGTTTCAGATGTCCTTGATCTTCTCTATACTTTCTGGCTCTTTCTATGGAGGTCAGCTTTGGTTACTCGAGGCAATCCAGTAACACGTGCGTGTGCATGTGTGTGTGTGTGTGTGTGTGTGTGTGTGTGTGTGTGTGTGTGTGTACATGAATGACAAGAGATGGTAGTAGCTCAGGGTTAAGTTCAGTAGAAAGAAAATAAAATCACATTCCTGTTGTAATTGTTCCTTTCATGGATTCTTAAGGTCTAGAGTGAAGGACAATGCTAATAAAGACTATATGTGGAAAGCTTGAGCAAATGTCATAATACTGAAAGACTTCAAGCTTTTCTTGTAGGTTCAGAAATACGACAAAGATGGCTACACTCACCACATCTATTCAACACCCTCCCAGAAGACCTAGGTAGAAAAAAGAAAGAAACTAAATCAAATTAATAAGGAAGAAGTCTTAATTGATTTTAAATCATATAAGCTTATATAAAGAAATTTGTAACAAAAACACACATACACACAATCTTCTGCAACTTACAAATACATTCAGAAGATCTTTAGAATACAAAGTCAATGTACAAGTGATAGTGGCATTTCTATACACCAGCATACTATCCTGGAAAGATATTGCCAGTTAGTGCAATAAAGTGGTACTTGTATCCTGGGAGTAACCAGCAACTATCTATTTGGAATTAGCATTTACTCAATAGGTGAGAATTCAGGTCTAGTACTGTAAACCTAGCCAGCTATCTGTGGCTGTAGAGGTTATCGGCCCTAGAGGAAAATATACCACTTCCATTTTCTATCTATATTGTTTCTAATTGTATTCTAAATACTTGTGGCCTAAATACTTAAGTGTTGCCCTCACCCATCATCAAAGTAATCATCTGTCTTGCAACAAGTGGAGGCTATTACAGAGACCCACAACTGATCAAAGTGCAAAGAGTAAATGACCGCAGGGAGCCTAGCCCCAACTGGTATATCTATAAAATCCCTATCCTCAACATTCAAGGAAGATTTCAGTAAAGGAGTGTATATATGTAAGAACCACAGAACCAGGATTCTAGTCACAAGATATATCTTCTAGACACGAGAGGGATTCCACACCCAACTCAATAATACAGTTGTGATCATGATTTAAAAAGGAAAGTGATACCAGCAGTCATGAATTTGAGAGCGAGTAAGGGGAGAAGGTACATGGGAGAAAATGGAAGGAGAAAAGAGAAAAAGAAAAATGAAGAAATTATATTTTCAATTTTAAAACAATAAAAAACATTTAAACCAGTCAAAATGAGAAGCAGTTGCTGTAGCATGAATCTTAAAAGGCCTTTTTAATAAAATCAAACCTGATGCCAGTTATTGGGGTGAATGCTGGAAGATCAGAGAAACAAAACAAGCCACAGCTTCTTCACCTTGCCAATTCTTCAGCTGGTCCTGTTTCCTCAGACTGGAAGCCTCTGAGTCCTCATCCTAATAGATCTCAGCTGAACTGCTGCTCAAAAGCCTAAAAGCTTAACCTGCCTCTAGTTTCTGGTTTTCACGCCTTATATACCTTTCTGCTTTCTGCCATTACCTCCTGGGATTAGAGGCGTGAGTCACCATGCCTTGCTGTTTCCAGTGTGGCTTTGAACTCACAGGGATCAGGGTGGATCTCTGCCTCCAAAAGGCTAGGATTAAAGGTGTAAGTGCCACCATTTTCTGGCCTCTATGTCTGTCTAGTGGCTGTTCTGTTCTCTGATCCCAGATAAATTCATTAGGGTGCATGATATATTGGGAAACACAATATCACCACAAGTTGCATTTGTAGACATCATGAATGAATGGTTTGAAAGGAAATAAGATAACAGTCCTTTTTACAATAGCATGAAAATAATAAGATATTTATAAATAATTATCTTGGGCAACAAAATGAAATGATTGCACATTTTCCATTGTTTTCTATCATTTGATGTAAAATCTGTAATAATATTAAAATATGTAATAATAATAATAAAATCTGTAAAAATAATAATAAATAATAAATGTTGACTTTAGATAAGGTATTCCTCCTGCTGGAGCCACTGCTAGAAAATGAGATGAAGGTCTGTTGAAGTTTTATGCTTTAGAAAACAAATGGCAACCTGTGTTAGTCAGTGTTCTACTGCAGTGAAGATGCACCATGACCATGGCAACTATTACAAAGGAAAGCATTCAACTGGGGCTGGCTTACATTCAGAGTTTTAGTCCATTATCATCATAGCGGTAGGCATGGTGGCAAGTAGGCAGTCATGGTGCTAGAGAGGAAATTGAGAGTTCTATATCTGGATCAAGAGGCAGCAGGAAGAGAAAGAGACACTGGACCTGGCTTGGGCTTTTAACGTTTCAAAGCCCACTCCAGTGCCACACTTCATCCAACAAAGCCACACCTACTCCAACAAGGCCACATCTCCTACTTTCAAATAGTGTTGCTCTCTATGAGCCTATGGGGGCCATTTTCATTCAAACCACCATACTACCCATTCTTCCTCATTAAATCCACAATTCAGTTTGCTTTAGATCAGTGGCTAGCTTGTTCTCTGCAGGCAGAAGCACCTTGCAAGCATGGAACTGTTGGATATAGGAAAATATTCAAGGCTGAGCAAAGGCTGAACAAAACTGGGGGAATTGTTCATCCCTGTATACCTTATCTCTAATCTCTGGGACATAAATGTTGAACATTTGTGAGGAGAGAGTTTTTCATTTTAATTTTGAAAAGTTCATAATGGATACTGATCTGCCAAATATATTTATAACTCCAAAGAGATTCACAATATCATTGCAGAGACACTAGGCTGATCTGTATTTTGTTATAGGACTACAACTGATTCTATTATAAATAATTTTAAATCATTGAAAAGAAGGGTCACTGAATATTGAAATACTTACCTTGATCAGGGAATGCTGGTAATGACTGCCAATTTGATGGCTTCAATGCATGTATAGAAGCAGATTTTATGCACACCCTGAGAGGTACATGATTTTCTTTTTTTAATAACAACTCCCACCTTTAATATAAAGAATTTACATGCTTTGCTGATTTCAGCTACAGCCAAGTCTGCTTTTGACATTGATAAAAAAAAAAAAACAAAAAAACTTGTATACTGACAGATACACATTCACGATGCAGGCACAGAGGCCATTTTGTTCATTCTCTTTTTCTTTCTTTTTTTAAGATTTTTTTATTAAGAAATTTTTTATTCATTTTACACACCAATCATAGATCCCCCTCTTCCCTCCTCGAACCCCTCCAGCCTCCCTCCACCCCACCTCCTATTCTCTCCTACAAGAAGGTAAGGCCTTCCATGGGGAGTCAGCAGAGCCTGTTACATTCAGTTGAGGCAGGTCCAAGCCCTTCCCCCTGCCTCAAGGCTATGCAAGATGTCCCATCATAGGCAGTGTGGTCCAAAAAGCCTGCTCATGCACCAGGGATAGATTCTGATTCTACTGCCAGAGGGCCCCTTAAGCAGATCAAGCTACACAACTGTCTCAATTATGTAGAGGGCCTAGTTCAAACTGAATAATGCTCACTGAATCAAGGAAGAAGTAAAGAAATTAAAGACATTCTAGAAATTAATGAAAAAGAATGTACTACATACCCAAACTTTATGGGACACTATAAATGCAGTGCTAAGAGGAAAATTCATAGCACTAAATGCCCGCATAAAAAAGCTGGAGAAATCTCACACTAGTGAGTTAACAACATACCTAACATCTCTAGAACAAAATGAAGCAAACTCACCCAGGAGGAATAGACACCAGGAGATATAAAATTGAGGGCTGAAATCTATAAAATAGAAACAAAGAGAACAATACAAAGAATCAGTGAAACAAAGAGTTGGTTCTTTGAGAAAATAAACAAGACAGACAAGCCCTTATCCAAAGTAACAAAAAGGCAAAGAAAGAACATCCAAATTAACAGAAATAAAAAGGGAGACATAACAACAAACAACAAGGAAATACAGAGAATCATCAGGTCATACTTCAAAAACTGTACTCCACAAAATTGGAAAATCCAAAAGAAATGGACAATTTTCTGGATAGGTACCACATTAAACCAAGTTAAACTAAGACCAGATAAACAATTTAAATAGATCTAAAATCCCCAACAGAATAGAAATAGTCATTAAAAGTCTCCCAACCCCCCCCCCAAAAAAAACCCAAAAATCCCAGGACGAGATGATTTCAGTTCAGAATTCTGCCAGACCTTCAAAGAAGAGCTAATACCAATACTCTTCAAATTGTTCCACACAATAGAAACAGAAAGAACATTACCAAACTCTTTTTATGAGACTACAGTTACCGTGATACCCAAACCACACAAAGATGAGACAAAGAAAGAGAATTACAGACCAATCTCCTTCATGTACACTGATGCAAAATTACTCAATAAAATGCTGGCAAACCTAATCCAAGAACATATCAAAGAAATTATCCACCATGATCAAGTAGGCTTCATCCCAGAGATGCAAGGGTTCACCATATGAAAATCTGTCAGAGTAATACATGATATAAACAAACTGAAAGAAAAAACCCATGATCATCTCATTAGATGTTGAAAAAGCATTTGAAAAATCCAATACCCCTTCATGATAAAAATCTTGGAGAGATCAGGAATACAACGAACATGCCTAAACATAAAAAGGGAATTTTTAGCAAGCTGACAGCCAACATCAAATTAAGTGGAGTGAAACTCAAAGCAATTCCACTAAAATCAGGAACAAGACAAGGCTGTCCACTCTCCCTAAATCTATTCAATATAGTACTCAAAGTCCTAGCTAGAGCTAGGACAACAAAAGGAGATCAAGGGGATACAAATTGGAAATGAAGAAGTTAAACTTTTGCTATTTTCAGATGACATGATAGTATACATAAGTGACCCCAAAAATTCTACCAGGGAACTCCTACAGCTGATACACACCATCAGTAATGTGGAAGGATACAAAATTAAGTAAAAAATCAGTAGCTCTCATATATACAAATGATAAACAGGCTGAGAAACAAATCAGAGAAACAGCACCCTTTATAATAGCCACAAATAATATGAAATACCTTGGCGTAACTCTAACTAAGCAAGTGAAGGACCTGTATGACAAGAACTTTAAGTCTCTGAAGAAAGAAACTGAAGAAGATATTAGAAAATGGAAAGATCTCCCACGCTCATGAGTTGGTAGGATTAACATAGTAAAAACAGCAATCTTACAAAAAACAATCTGCAGATTCAATGCAATCCCCATCAAAATCCCAACACAATTCCTCATAGACCTCGAAGGAACAATACTCAGCTTCATATGGAAAAACAAAAAACCCAGGGTAGCTAAAACAATCCTGTACTATAAAGCCACCTCTGGAGGCCCTCACCATCCCTGACCTCAGGCTCTACTATAGAGCTAAAACCAGCTTGGTATTGGCATAAAAACTGACATGTGGAACAATGGAATCGAATTGAAGATCCTGACATTAACCCGCACACCTATGAACACCTGATTTTTGACAAAGAAGCCAAAACTGTACAATGGAAAAAAGAAATCTTCAACAAATGGTGCTGGCATAACTGGATATCAACATGTAGAAGATTTCAAATAGATCCATATCTGTCGCCATGCACAAAACTCAAGTCCAAGTAGATCAAAGACCTCAATATAAATCCAGTTACAGTGAACCTAATAGAAGAGAAAATAGGAAGTAGTCTTGAATGCATTGATGCAGGAGACTACTTCCTCAATATAACACCAGTAGCACAGACACTGAGAGCAATAATTAATAAATGGTACCTCCTGAAATTGAGACGCTTCTGTAAGGCAAAGGACACAGTAAATAAAACAAAACTACAGCTTATAGAATGGGAAAATATCATCACCAACCCTGTATCTGACAGAGGGCTGATCTCCAAAATATATAAAGAACTCAAGAAACTAAACATCAAAATACCTAACAATCCAGTTAGAAAATGGGCTACAGAGCTAAACAGAGAATTCTCAATGGAAGACTCTCAGATGGCCAAGAGACATTTGAGGAATTGCTCAACATCCTTAATTATCAGGGAGATGCAAATCAAAACAACTCTGAGATACCATCTTACACCTGTCAGAACGGTTAAGATCAAAAGCACCACAGAAACCTTATGTTGGAGAGGATTTGGAGCAGGGGGAATACTCCTCCACTGACAGTGGAAGTGCAAAGTTGTACGTACAGCCACTTTGGAAATCAATATGGCTGTTTCTCAGAAAATTGGGAATCATTCCTCCTAAAGACCCAGCTATACCCCTCTTAGGCATATACCCAAGGAATGCTCAATCATTCCACAAGGACACAGGCTCAACTATGTTTGTAGCACCATTATCCATAATAGCCAGAACCTGGAAAAAACCTTGATGCCCCTCAACAGAAGAATAGATTAAGAAAATGTGGTACATATACACAATGGAGCACTACTTGGCAGTAAAAAACAATGGCATCATGAAATTTGCAGGCAAATGGATGGAACTAGAAAATATCCTGAGTGAGGTAACCCAGACTCAGAAGGACAAACATGGTATGTACTCACTTATAAGTGGATACTAGATGTAAAGCAAAGGATAACCAGACTACAACCCACAGCTCCAGAGAAGCTGGCTAACAAGGAGGACCCAAAGAAGGATGCATGGATCACCCTGGGAAGGGCAAATAGATGAGATCTCCATGAGTAAATTGGGGATGAGGAGTGGGCAATGGAGGATAGGGGATGAGGGATGAGAACAGGATGAGGATAAGGGAATGGAATGGTCAAGCTGGAACAGGGATGGAGTGTGAGAGCAATGGAAGAGATGCCATATAGAGGGAGACATCATGAGGATAGGGAGAAACCAGGTGCTAGGGCAGATCCCAGGAATCTCCAAGAATGACCCAGCTTAGACTACTAGCAATAGTGGAGAGGGTGCCTGAACTGGCTTACCCCAGTAATTAAATCAGTGAATACCCTGTCATCATAGAGCCTTTCTTCAGTAACTGATGAAAGCAGATGCAGAGATCCACAGCCAAACACCAGGTTGAACTCCAGGAATCCAGTTGAAGAGAGAGAAGAGGGATTCTATGAGCAAGGGGCATCAAGATCATAATGGGGAAACCTACAGAGACAACCAAACCAAACAGTAGGAATTCATTAAATTAGACCAACACCTGTGGAGCCTCCAGGAATACATCATTTTCTTACCACAAACAATGTTGCTTTCTGATCCAATGATAGAACTGACCTGTTGGAGAAGACGAAGATTCTGTTCTTTTCTATTCAAAAGAACATCGGGGTTGTATCATATTTTACCATTAACTAATGATTCTCAACTGAAACATAAACAAAACACTCCCTATTGTCTGTTCTGCCAGATCTCTGGTCCTTCCCACTCTGCCTTTTACCCAGGGCTCTGCCTTAGTTGTCTCTTGGTCACTAATCTGCTTTTAAGCAAGTCTTGACTGTTACCACACATTTAATAAAGCTGTGCTGACTTAGCCTCCAACACAAGGACTTAGAGAAACTTGTTGTCAGAAAATATTAATATATTTATTATGTGTTTGCATGTGTGTCTGTATGTGTTTATGTTGTGGAATAATATTTTTGTAGATTGTGAAGATGTGTCACTCTGATTGGTTAATAAAAAGCTGAACAGCCAATAGTTAGGCAGAATTTCCCAGTGCAGAGGATGCTGGGAAGAAGAAGGACTGAGAGGCCAGGAGACAGAGAGGAAGCAGGAGGGGAGTACCGAGTAAAGATCACCAAACCACATAAAAGAACGTAGATTAAAAAATGTGGGTTAGTTTAAGTTACAAGAACTGGTTAGAAACAAGCCTAAGCTAAGGCTGAACTTTTGTAATTAATATGTCTCCCTGTTGTTTTTTGTGAGCTGGTGGCCCAAAGAAAAATCTGTTTACATTTTATGTACACTGTGTGCATGCAGGAGTCCATGGAGTCCAGAAGAGGGTGTTGAATCTTCACAATTAAGGTTAGGTGGTTGTGACCCACTATATGGGTTTTGGGAACTAAACCTAGGTCATCTACAGAGCATCAAGCATTTTTAGCCATTGAGCCTCAGTGTAATCTGGAAGTTCTGTCTTTACTGGAACATTTCTTTTTCCTGCCTGGTGTAGCCAGAGTAGTATAAAAGCATTCTCTCATACACCAACCAACCAAACACATCTATAACAAAGACAATGTATGTAGTATGAGGATTTTTATTCTCCTTACCCTTAAACACCAAAATAGAGTGACACAGGACATATCACAGCCACTGAAATTAGTCATCATCAGACCTAGTTGTAAGCTTCTGACCCTGTTAATTTAATTTTAAGATTTTGCAAAATCTTTGTTAGATGTAATTTCTTCATTATGTGTGGGAAGCAGTTGAAGTCCAGGGTAAACGTGTGTTGTTGACGTAAGCATGTCCACATCAAGGACCCCAATGCCTTATACCCAAGGAAGTGGAGCCTTTCCACGGTCAGACTTGGGGATGTGGCAAAACCTTCCCCTGTTCCATGCGTGGATGTTGACAGTGTGTGCAGAAAATGTGCACCACATCTTCTTCCTCTTGGATGTCTATTGCCCAAGATTGCTGCCCTATAGAGACTCCCTATCTAGGTTCGCTAAACTCACCTCCTCCTTAAGTTGTATAAAATAACCCCTCCTCCTCAATTCAGACGTAAAAAATAAACATGCTGAGTTTCCAGGTTGCTGCTAGTGAGTGTCCATTAGAGCACATGGCCACCTTATTCCAGATTTTCTGTTTATGTTCGTGTGTCTGTCATTTTTCATTGCCTTATGACTTTAGTTAGATCAATCCCTAAAGCCATAGAAAGTCATAGCAACTCAGAATCAACTTGTGATTATAGCAAACATATGATAAATTTTTCTTTCTTTCTTTCTTTCTTTCTTTCTTTCTTTCTTTCTTTCTTTCTTTCTTTCTTTCTTTCTTTCGTTCTTTCTTTCTTCCTTCCTTCCTTCCTTCCTTTTTTCTTTCTTTCTTTCTTTCTTTCTTTCTTTCTTTCTTTCTTTCTTTCTTTCTTTCTTTCTTTCTTTCTTTCTTTCTTTTTCCGAGACAGGTTTTCTCTGTGTAGTTTTGGTGCCTGTCCTGGATCTCACTCTGTAGACCAGGCTGGCCTCAAACTCACAGAGATCCGCCTGGCTCTGCCTCCCGAGTGCTGGGCACTACCACTGCCTGGTGATAGTTTTCTTGTAAGATATTTGGACACAGATAAATACTTTAGGCTCTAGTCATTATTTTTTTCAGGCAATAAAATGCACCCTATTTCAAGTTTGAATTTTACCAAGCGTTTCTCTTTTATTTGGAAAACTTATTGTAGTCAATGAGTTTCTTTGAGACCTGGTAGCTAACACTTTTGTATGTTTAGACAGTTGTTCTTTGTGCTACCATAGGGTCCCATTTCATAAAGCACTTGCTGTTATTATTTCTAATTATTAATTAAAAATTCCAACAAATAATAATAAGTTTGGGCTATTTAGGGTGCAATTGCCTATTTATTATAGAACTATAATTTCTTCCTAATCACAGCCTTTTGTTTTATCCAGAGCAGGACATGCAACTAAATTTCATAAAATCACTATTTTTATCTAGGCCTCATTCCAAACCATGCTTGTGTTTGGCCATTTTGAGGGAAATTCTGATTCACTATCCTAGGGCAGGGCTTTGAAGTACAGAATTGGGGAATATTCTAGAAGCATTATGGTGCTCCTCTTTACTTAGCAATAGCTAAATAAAGTCAGTGGAAGAGATTCTGTGTGGTTACCACACTCAGCAGGCTTCTCTGTATCTTTCTGATCCTTGGACATTTACTCAGTTTCCTGAGATAAGAATAGGATTTTGATGAAAGTTTTATTTCCCTGGAAAAGAGGAAAGATGGTCACAGAAATCTGTAAAGAGGTGTCCTGTTGTTCATGCCAGTCAGCTGCAATGCAGTGAACACTGGTCAAATTAATTTGCTCTTTCATGTTGCCAATAATAGATGATAGTTTACACATTCACAGTGTCAGACAAAGGTATGTCCATGTAAGATTTTCCACCTTCACAGATTATCCTCAAGGACAAAGATTTTTAGGGCTGATGTCTCTACCTTAAATTTTACAGGGAATTGAAACAACAGTGAGTGAGGACTTGGCTCAAGATTTGAGATGAAATTACTTTTTGGGTAATTTGGTACTTTTCCTTTTCATGCTATATGTAACTGACTCCTATTTTTTAAGAGCAATAAATAAATAAATACATTCTGCCAGAAGTAACAAAAAGAAAAAAACTATCAAAGTCACAGCATAACTGTACTTAAATTTAGAGAATCTTAGCCATCTATTATACTATAAAATTTGTGACACCTCTCTGATTCTTTTGCGTTTTGGGTCAATCCACTGTCCTCTCACTCTTGTATTTGGTATCTGGTATTGGGTGGATCTTAAGGCACGTAGTGGTTCTGCTCAGTTTCCCTTTAGCACAACAAAACTTGTCACATCACCATTCAATCTCAATAGAAAAGGAAAAGAAACTCGTTTTGTATTATTATTTTGTTTCTAATGTACATATGAAGCCTGTAAAACGCACATAAAGTGAGAAATGGAATGCTTTTAGAACCCAATTTATTTCTATCTGGTTTTCACTGGCATTTATACAAGACGAATGGACATAAATGATAGTATCTTCCTTTCTGCTTGCTCTTTTTACTTACTTTGAAAACATTCAAAAGAGTTTATATGCTATGTGTAGGTAGAAAACTATAACCACCATCTGTGAAACCACCTTTTCTTAATAAACAGAAGATTGCTGCTAACTTGAAAAGTGCACTCATTTGGCCTATGCTTACTCTCCGTTAGTGTAATAATTGCACACAGAAGTAAAATATGCTACAGCATGTGTATGTGAAATCAAGATTCTTTGAATGCAGCAAGCATGTAACCATATAGGATCTGCCATCTTGGTTTAGAACAGAAAAGCAGAGATTTGTGAGATCTAGAAGACTTTCATCATATGGGAAAGTATATTGAGGATCTTACCAGAGTCATCAAATAGATAATAATCAATGCTGGAACTCAAACCCACACCCAAACACTTCTCGATTTGTTATTTGAGATGATTTCTCTATAGTCCTGCACCATGAGACACACAACCCAGGCTGGTGTGTACATTGACCAAGACAGTTCAGATGGCTTCCTTTCTGTAATTGTGGTCTATGCATTAGTTCCAGATACCATGGAAAGGAGAAACAGAAATTTTTATTGTTAAACTTTTGTTTTAAGTTCTCACCAGATAACACATGGTAGTAAGCTCTTCAACCGAATATAACCTTAATTCCATTTTCAGATATGACTGTGCTCTCCTAAAATTTGTTATTTTGGGAGAGGAAGTTATGACTAAGATTCTGAAAAGAGCCAACAGGGTGTGTGTTTAGGGAGTGAACATGAGGGTATGTTGGAAAGAGACTGCTTATTCACCACATGTGTATGCACTAAGTGGCAGATCTGGGCACCATGTGATGATTAAGTCCCCAGTGATTTGTGAGCAGGAACTTCCTATTGTTCTACAATTGTAGATCTGATGACAGGGATGGACTCTGGAGACTGGAGTGTAATCAGGGCAATTCAAAGTCTCTGGAACAAGTTAGACTACTTTAGTGTAGTTGTTCATGTGAGGCCAATTATTGAAGCTCTTCCATTTCATCTGCAAGTTCATAGTGACTTTACCACTTTCCAAGTGGGGGTCCAGGCCAAGAGATCCGGTGTAGAGAACACATGCTACTTGCAACAGTGGTCTAATTCCCTCTTCTGCTACTAAGAAGGAACCCCCTAGCCTGACTCCTGCCTGGGATGCAGCAGAGTGGCTATCTAGGGGAGGGCTGCCTCCTCCGCAATGACTTTATGGACAAGCTCTTTGAAAGGTTTCTGTTTCAAGAGCCTGAGCAGGTTGTGTCATAGACAGAGTCAGTTTTTACTGATTACCAACAATCAGTCAAGCAAGCTACTGGTCATTTTATGAATTCTACCTTATTTAATTCTGAAACAGTACAAGCACTGGTTCCAGTCAGTAGAAACATGGAAATGTTACATGCTTTGTTCACAGTCACAGAGTCAAAGCATTTGTCAGAAATGGGCTTTATATTATGAAGTACTGTCCTCCAAGTCATGTGTATTCTTGTATGTCAGTTCAACTCTGTAAGTGGAGATCCAATAAGCATGAATAGCATGTTTTGTGACACTTTCTTCTTGTGTTTCTGAAATTTTGCAAACAAATTCCTACTAAATACTTATTTGACAATGCTACACAATTAATTTCTAATGATGTGGAACTAACTTTACCCGGTAGTCATTTTACTCGACAGTTTGTGAGTGAAAGTCTTACTTAAGGCATAAACATGGGACACAGATGTAAGTTAGAATTTTCATGGATACCAGCATGACTTTCACCTCTGCCTTGCTATCTGGTCTCTTGCAAAGACTCTGCAAATCAAATATTGTTGGAAATTAAACAAATTAAATACATTTGCATTTATTTCCTAATTCTTTGTGTGTGTAGTTCACGGCATTTGTAAGGAAGTAAATAGATGACACCTTGTTACCGACAACTGAGAGCGGGTGATACACACTATACAGAGGTAAAGTTCTTAAGGTGGAGTTTGGGGAAAAAAAAATCAAGGCTATGCCTCATTTTCTCTTATATCAGATTCACAGTGTCTGGCCCTCCGTTGAGCTTTGTTTGTCTGTTTATTTTATAAAAAGAGAGAAAGAATGCACATATTTGGGTTGGTGGGTGGGGAGGATCTGTGTGGAGTTTCGGGAAGTGTAACTGTGATCAGAATATACTATATGAAAAAATACTCTCAATAAAATCAGAAAAAAAACAAGTTAAAATGTCTTAGTCTATACGAGAATAAACACTGAAACTGCAACAAAGTAATCTAATGAAAGCCATCCATTCCTTTTAACTAAATTGACATTCACTAAATTAGACACATTTTACATGGTACTAGGCTAAAATAAAATTCTGGTGTGGTAAAAGATGAAGGTCAGAGGGGAATTATATTTACAAATGTGTAAACTTCATCGAAATAGTCCCACCAACTGTGTTCAGAATACATTAAACAAAGACATAACAATGTCACTTTCCCAAAGTTATTAAGCACAGTGATTATAAAATCAAAGTTCTGCCTCCAACAGTCCAAACAGAACAATCCTCAGATCTTGTCCTTTTCCCATATGAAGCTTTGACAAACAGGAAATGAAGTGGAGAAAATAGGAGAGAGCGGCTAATGTAAAACTCTTTCTTTTCCTTTTATTTATGCTGCGAGGACCCACAAGCTTTCCTTGGACAGAATTGTAAACTCACACGTTTTCTGCTTTTTATCACAATAGGTGGTTATTTCTGGAATACGCCTGGTGTTTTTCAATCTGCACTACAGCTGCAGTGTCTTCTTTGGCTTTATCCCTGGAAGTAAAGCTTGTCAATTAAATAGGACTTTAAAAGGCATATTTCATTTTCTCCATTTGAAATTATTTCTGCTAGAGAGAGCCTGGCACGGGCATAAAAACAGCCAGGCAGACTAACAGAGCAGAATAGAGGACCCAGAAATAAGTAGACCAAGTTTATGTCTACTTCCTTCTTGACAAAGAAGACGAACATATACACTGGATAAAAGATAGCTTATTCGGCAAATGGTGCTAATAAAATTGGATATTCACTAGTGAAGAATGAATTAGGTTTATATTTGTTACCCTGAACAAAATTCAACTTGAAATGGACCAAAGATATTAACTTAAAACTAGAACCATTGAAACCTCTAGACCAGCAGCTCCCAACCTATGGGTCTTGACCCCTTTGCGGGGGTCTAACAACCTTCTCACAGGGGTCAAACATCAGATATCCTGCATATCAGATATTTACATTATGATTCATAACAAAAGCAAAATTACAGTTATGAAGTAGCAATGAAAATAATTTTATGGTTGGGGGGTTACCACAACATGAGGAACTGTATTAAAGGGCAGCAGCATTAGAAAGGATGAGAATCACTCACTGCTCTAGATTTCTGCACAATAGAAACTCAGCATATCACACATACTACTTAAATTTGAAGAGAAAATCTTTACTATTTATACTGTAGGCAAGGGCCTAATATCTTGAAGAATTGCAGAAATTAAATACTAATGAAATTATAATGTGAATAAATAAATGGGCTAATGAATAGGATAGACAGTTTTCAAGTAAGTAAATAAATAAATGAGTAAACACAACCAATAACTATTTTAAAATGTGTTCAGTTTTCCTAGTTATCAAGGAAATACTAATTAAAACTGTTTTGAGACACCATGTCACACAGTCAGAATGCCTGTAATCAAGAGATCTGATAACAAATGTAGGAAAAGGGGAAACTTACTCAGTGCTGCTGAGATGCATTTGAATATAACCATTATGAAAATCTGTTTGGTATTTCCTCAATAAACTGATAATAGAACTACCATATGACCCAACTGTTTCACTCCATAGACATACTTGCACTCCTCCATCCTTATTTTGGTTTTCTTGATTTTTAGCAAGGATATGGAACCAACTTAGTTGTCTATCAACAGATGAATAGATAATGAAAATGAGGCACATATATAAAACGGAACATTATTTATCTCTAAGAAAAAAATTTAAATCACAAATTTGCAAGAAATTAGATTGTATAGCTTGATCTGCTTAAGGGGCTCCCTAGCAGTAGGATCAGAATCACCCCTGGTGCATGAGCAGGCTTTTTGGAGCCAACTAACTATGATGGGACACCTTGCACAGCCTTGAGGCAGGGAGAGGGGCTTGGACCTGCCTCTACTAAATGTACCTCCTCATAGTATAGTGGGTAGCTGTTCCAACTTTGACCTTAAAGCACCGCCTCAGTGAGGCAGCCGGTAACTGCCACACCTACCTATGACCTGCCCCTGGGGCGTGGCCGAGATGGGAGCCCTTAAGATGAGATCCACCCGTGCTAGCCCTCTTGGTTTCTTGTGATCCTGGATGCTGGATGGCAGACTGAGTCAGAGTTCTCCAGAGAACCCCACTAAACTGTACCTCACCTCTCCTGGATCCTGTAACCAATCCTTTTACTGGCTGTAAGTTACCCCAAAATAAACCTCCTTTTAACTACATGGAGTTGCCTTGTTAAATTCTCACATCACCATAGGGGGCCTTACCTTCTTGTAGGAGGGAATGGGGGATGGGTTGGGAGGGGGAGGCTGGAGGGCAGGAGAAGGGAAGAGGGGGATCTTTGATTGGCATGTAAAATGAATAATTTTTTTTCAAAAAATATAAATAAAATGTATAATATAAGGCCTGGTGGAGTGGCACATGACTTCAATCCTAGCACTTGGAAGAAGCAGATAGATCTCTGTGAGTTCAAGGATAGCCTGGTCTACATATAAGTTCTAGAACAGCCAGAGCTAAATAATAGAGAGGCCTTATCGCAAAACAACAACAACAAAATGTTCAATATAAAATGATGTCATCTAATCTAGAAAAGGAAAAAAAATATGTCCTCCCTCACAAGTGGGTCCTAAACTATAACACAATATAGGTAAGTGATATATATGTGGGTGTAGTATAAAAGGAAAACAATAAAAGATAATAAAAAAGACAAATGCTTACTAATGCATTCCTATGTATAGATACTCTGTGTGAGCCCTTTGAATGTACTCTCAAGGTATAACACATTTTCAATGCATTCAATATATCCTTAAATGGGGAGTACATATCCACATGTGACTCCGTTGTAGGCTCTTTTTTACTGGGAGACCTGAATTTTAAATTATGTTTTTCACTAAATCCTATATGATGTTGTTCTTTGTAAGCACTACTAAACTTAAGGCATCTTGTCCTTTAAACAAAAATCTTAATTATTCAAATTATAGATTTTGAAGATTGCTAGGACTATGTTTAAATTATCATAACTGTAAAAACTCTGAAAATACTTGGGAATGCTGAATCTCAAAGAGCAATATACCAGGAAACCTGAAAACATGGAGAAACTTGTTCACTTTTTTCTCCATATGTAATAATTCTAAATTGTATCATTGTTGATGAAAAAATTAAATGAATTGAATTTTTCCCTTTATCTGTCAGGTAGGTATTACCACACACAAGGAGAGCAAACACTAGAATGTTCAGCAATAATGAAGAACAGAGTCCCTGGCTAATCCTGTTTTTCACCTAATGAGACCATTTCTACCTGACACCAAAACAACCTTATGAAAGGGAGGGAAAGTTTCCATCTTTTTAAATATCCATAAAGACAGTGAGCCAAATAGTCTGTGCATTTTTGTTTTCTATGTGACTTAATGTTAGTTGAGTTACATGAGTGACTACACAGAGTATAGTAAAGATTTCAAACTCTAATTCATCACTCTGCATGATGGTTTGAAAAAAATGACCCAGAAAGGGAGTAGCACTATGAGGAGGTGTGACCTTGTTGGAGTAGGTGTGGTTTTGTTGGAGGAAGTATGTCACTCTGAAGGTGGGCTTTGAGATTTCATATACGCTCAAGCCATGCCCAGTGAGACACTCTACTTCCTGTTGCCTACATATCAACATGTAGCAGCTCCTTTTCCAGCACCATGTCTGCCTGCATGCTGCCATGCTCTCGGTCATGATGATAATAAACCAAACCTTTGAAACTGTTAATGTTTCAATTAAATGTTTTTCTTTAGAAGAGTTGCTGTGGTCATGTTGTCTCTTCACAGCAATAGAAATCCTAAGTAAGATACTAATTTTGTTTTTATAAAAGATGTTTCTTTTAAAAAAGCTATTTTGTGGATGATTTTCATAACATGTGGCAGACTAATCTAGAACTAATGTTTATTAAGATGCTGCATACATTTAAAACTACTTTGAGATTTCATCCTACCCCAGTCAGAATGGCCAAGATCAATAAAACAAATGATGCACATGCTGATGAGGATGCAGAAAAAGAGAAAGGAGAACATTTACTCATTGCTGGTGAGTGTGCAAACTTGGAAAGCCACTATAGAAATCAATGTGGAGGTTCCTCAAAAGCTGGAAATGGATTTACCTCAAGATCTGGCTGTACCACTCTTGGGCATATACCCGTAGGACTCTACATCTTGATAGACAGAGACACTTGCTCTATAACATGTGTCCATTGCTCTTATATTTATCAAATCCAGAAATTGGAATTGTCAATCAATGGATGGATGTAAATGAAAATATGATACATTTACATAATATAATATTATTCAGCTGTTAAGAAAAATAAAATTATGAAATTTTCAGGTAAGTGAATGGAGCTAGAAACAACAACCTGGATGAGGTAGCCCAGACACCAAAAGACAAATATTGTATGTTTTCTCTTAGATGTGAATATTAGCTTTTAAGCTTTTGATCTGAATGCTTCAATCCAAATAACCACAGAGGCTAGGTAACCAGCAAAGGACCAGTGGGGAGAAGGTGTTCTTCCAAGGAAGAAGAAGTAGAGGGTAGTGTTGTAAAGAGATGAAGAGGAAACTAGAATAGGAGGACTAAACGGGAAGGGTGATGGGAGGCAAGGTAAAAGAGGGAATACGTGGAGGAACAGCTAACACTAAAGGCCTTTAGAAAAGTGACATGGAAACCTACTGCTGTAGAATTTTCATTTGTGTGTGTGTGTGTGTGTGTGTGTGTAAGGAATTTAAATGAAGTCAACAGGTGATGGGGGAGATAATGCCCCAACTAGACATCTTATGCCACTAAGTAAAACCAACAGTCCCAGGAATGGGTTGCATCTTGTTGAGTCCTTAGCCAAAGGTGGTCCCTTGGACAACCCTCTAAAATTACAACTTATTGTCAAGGCAATTAGTTATTCTGTATAACTTAGTTGCAAGGTTCTATTGTTGAAGACACAAATTACTTATATTACTGGATATGGAAAAATTGAACTGGTGCCCAAATAAAAGCTTCTTTCTTACTGACTGACATTCGCAGCGCTGGAAGGTACTTTGTATACCACCAGAGGAGAAAAGTATCATCAATCTTACCCAGGTACAAACTCTGTGACATACAACAGCAAATTGCATGAGAAATTTCCTGGTACAATTATAGCACAAATGTAAGACAGTACCTAATCACTTTTTGGTTGGATTTAAGGCCCAATCCATGAAATGGGACCCATTCTTGACACTGCTAAAATGACAAAGAACCTGAGAATGTATTCATCATCCACCTAGAGAAAAATCTACTATCATGATTCTGCTAAAGAAATAGAAATAGAATGACTTCTAATAACATATGTTGCTTTACCTATAGATCAGATCATCACTCAACCCTCATCAGAAAATCTTATTAATACAGAGATCCACAATTGAATATGCAGAGAATGAGAGACTTCAGAGCACCAGGTCCTAAATATGATGCCCTATCAAACCTTTCTCCTCAAGGTTCAGGGACCTATGTGGAAGAGGAGGCATAAAGATTATATGAGTAAAGATGGTGGATGATCCCAAGGAAATAGTATGTTCCAGACACCATAGGACTGGTTCACATATGAATTCACAGAGACTGTTAAAGCATGCACAAGATCTGAAGAGGTTCACAAAAAGACAAACTCCCAGCACTGAGATGGGAAAGTGGACACAAAGTGCCACCACTAATCAAGGGGATATTTGTAACCAATAACTGCTGGGAAAGAGAAAAATCAGTTTTCTCCAATGAACTATTACTGGGCTTATCAACCATACTCCCAGTCAGGAACCGTGCACAGTGATAGTTGGTCAACACAAAATGTACTCCGTGTGTGTGTGTGTGTGTGTGTGCGTGTGTGTGTGTGTGTGTGTGTGTGCGCGCGCGAGCGCGCGCGCATTGATTATTTTGATTTGATTTGATTTGTTTTTGTTGAGTATTTTTTTAATTTTGTTAAATTTATTTTTTTGTTTTCTATGGTGATATTTTATATGTGCTGAAACATGATTTTATTTGTATGTTAATAAATAAAAGTGCCTGGAGGTCAGAGCTAATAGCAAGCCATAGCAGAAGTCTAGCAGTGGTAGCACACGTCCTTAATCCTGATCACATGACAGGCAGATCTCTGTGTGTTCAAGGACACAGCCAGCATGGAGACACACGCCTTTAATCTCAATATCAACCGTAGTAGACCTGGAGGTCTAGATAGACAGCCAATGACAAGGAGGTCATGTGGTTGGGTTTACAACCAATGAGAAGGCAGAACAGACAGATACACCAAAAGAGAGATACATAGGAAGTAGGTCTCTTTTCTCAGGGGAAGGACGGCAGCGGCAGCAAAGGGTAAGAAGGCGATTTTAAGTCTCAGCCCTTAGCTACTGCTCTGACCTCTTGGGCTTTTAACTCTTCATTTGGCTCTGTGTTTCTTATTTAATAAGACTGTTACATCTACAGTTTTCAATACATCCTGACTACAATTTCCCTTCCCTGTACTCCTCCCAGTCACCCCTAACACTGCCTCCCAGTCCATGCCCCCCCATCTCCTCTCTCCCCAAGATCCAATCCTCTATTTCCCTTCAGAAAAGAGCAGGCCTTCCAGGGATATCAACTGAACACTGCACAACAAGATACAGGAAGACTAGGCACAAACCCTCATAGGAAGCCTGGGAAGGCAACCCAGTAGGAGGAAAAGGGTTCTAAGAGCAGAGGAAAGAGTCAGAGACATTCCCACTCCCACTGTTAGGAGTGCAACCAAAGCACCAGGCTAACAACCATAACATACATGCAGAGGACCTACACAGTCCCATACAGGTTCCGTAATTGCCACTTCAATTTTATTCTCTTGATGTCCTCAAACTCTCTGGATCCCACAATTCTTCCTCTCCCTATTCTGCAGGGTTAAGGAGGGGATCAGATGGAGATATCCAGTTTAGGCTCTCTCTCTTCCTAATATTGGACTGTGGGTCTCTGCATCTGCTCCCATCAATTGCAGAAGACTCTCTGATGACAATTGGTCTAGGAACCAATCTATGCCTATATAAGAATGTTATTAGGAATAATTTTATCTATTTTTTTTCTATTGTAGGTCTCTGAGCTGTCCAGTTTCCAGTTCCTGGTCATTATTTTTTTTTAAGTTTGCTTGTTCTTTATTTTCATTTTTTTGAGTTTATTGTTTATTTTTTTGATGGTCAGCATGAAGTTGAGTGGGTAGGGAGATGGGGTGATCTGGGAGGACTTGAGAGGAAAAGAATATTATTAAAATATGTATATGAAACAACAAATATCACTTTTTAAATTAAAAAATAGAAAAGAAACACTGATGTATTTGAAAGTTACAAAGTTATACAAAGCAAATTATTTGATAGTTTAAAGTCACCAACTCCAGGGGACAAATTTGTTTCAGTATTATAATTTTTATTTTATGAAACTAAAATATAGTTTGCTCATTTTCCTCCTCTTTCTGCCCCCCCAACTTACCTCCCCTCTCAAATTCATGGCCTCCTTTTCTTTCATTGTTGCTATATAAAATATCTTATATTTCATATATATAGATATACATATTTCTAAATATATAAATATAACCCACTTGATTTTTATAATGTCAGAGATGACCATTTGGTATTAGATAACCAGTTGACAATTTTTCTTGTTCTCATCATTCCTTAGGTGGCTATAGGTTTTAGCATATGGTTGAGGCACCTAAGGTTGCAGTAGTGGCACATGTAGCTTGGCAGTAATCAACACACCTCTAATTGGATTTAAAGTCCACTTGACAATAGTAATATCATGGCTGGTATTGGAAACTTAGTCAGATACTAGAAACTTCACTAGATACCCAGTGAAGTCATAGATCTTGGAAAAGAACCAACAATTGGCACTCAACTAAACCAGCACAGTCCCTAACTATATTCTAACTATTTACTGATATATTCACAAATATACTGTATTTCTCACCCCTCACTGAAGAAACTTCTCTTTGAAACAGAAAGAGATCATTACAGAAATCATAGTTCATCAAAATGCAGAGAACAGATGACTGTTACCCAATCCTAACTAAGACATCTATAGTGCAACTCCTGCATCTTAGGCTTAGGATCATCATTAAGCAAGATGGAAAGACTGTATGAGTCAGAGGGCAGAAAGTTTGCCATGAGATTGTCGTTTCTTAGACATGTCAGAGAAGCTACATCTATGGAGCCTTATCAACACAAACAAGACTTGAACAAGAATGACACCAATAGAAATGCTAACACGGAAGGGAGAAATATCCCTTCTTTATATTGTTTGGATTTCATGCTGCCTTATCCTCTAACTTGCTATGTAGGGGAGGAGACAACTGGTCCTCCTGCTTCCATTATAGTCTACTATCATTATGTCTGGGTGCTCACTCACTCTCCCTTCCCCTTTCTTTCCTTCTTTTGCTCCCTTCATCCCTCCCTCCTATTGTAGAATATTATTTTAAGAGGCGTTACTTTTGTTTATGTTACATTTATTTAACTCCATGAAGCTGTGTTACTATGCCTGTCTAAAACACCTAATAGTCTAATAAAGAACTGAATGGGCAATAGTGAGGCAGGAAAAAGGGTAGGTGGGGCTGGTAGGCAGAGAGAATATAGAAGAATAAATCTGGGAGGAAAAAGAAATAGCCAGACAGGAAGAGGACAATTGGGGCCAGTCACCCAGCTACACAGAAAACCATGGAGTAAGAGTAAGTTTACAAAAGCAAAAGAGTAGAAAAAGCCCAGAGGCAAAAGGTAGATGGGATAATTTACATTAAGGAAAGGTGGTAAGAAACAAGCCAAGCTAAAGTCAGGCACTTATAATCAAGAATAAGCCTTCCTGTGTGATTTATTTGGGAGCTGGGTGATGGGCCTCCCAAAAGAGTAAAAAAAACATCCAACAACATTTTGGCACCCAATGTGGGGCCAAATTTCCATGTAGGGCTTAAGAAAGCTGAGGAATAAAAAAGAGAGAGAAGATATGGCTTCTTTAAGCATTTCTGCCTCCGGGGAGTCCTTGAACAGCCAGTATGTTAAGTGGGAATAAAATACAAAGTAAAAATGCCTGTCACAGTGCAACCATCAGCATTCTAGAGCTCTAGCAAGGTTGAATGCAATTTTCAGTTACACACCTCCAAGCTGTGAGCTTTAGGCTCAGCTTTCATGACCCAAGAAGTGGTCTGAGCCAGCTGCCAAAGCCACAGCCACAGGTCCTAGCCTGTGTAGCTTAGCGGTTTAAAGTCTTTGCACAAGGTCAAAAAAGACTAGAGATATGCATTAAAATAGGTCCAGACAGAAAAACTTCTAAACAGGTTCCAGTGTGTTTTACAAGGTCCAGAGGCTTAAGAAAAAAAAGAAAATGGGTGTAGGAGTTATAGAAAGAGTTTTTTAAAATAAAGGATTTATAGAGATAGTAAAAGTAATATAAAAGAAAAAAGCCATGTAAGATGGGAAATTCACAGGGAGTCTGGATCCTATACAGTATTGTGTTGATTTTGAATTTTTTGAATGCTGACAAGCAAACAATAGCTGCTGAGAGACATGGGATTGTGAACTGGACTGCTCAATTCAACCAATCTAGACACTTTAGGAATGCCTTAACTTTTAAAAAGGAGTGAAAAATGTATTTGTCAAATGGAAATCAAAAATGCTTTTGAGTTTTGGTCCCACAGGAGACAAGAGGTTGTGGATTCATTCAGGAATAATATTGATCAGGTGTAATTGAGGGAGACCTCTTGAACCTTGACAGGTGGTATCTATCAGCAAAGGTTACTGCTGATCTTCCCAGAACTTGACTATTGTCTCCAAATTTTCTCAGGGACCCCTAAAAAAAATGTCTTTGCCCATAGAAAGCAAGAAGCAGTCTATAGAAACTACACCACATTCTCAATAGTTGGGGTGTGTGTGTGGTTTTTGGTTAACTGGTGGGTTATGGATGTTTGTTATCATTTAGGGGAGTATAGTATATTGACACAAATTTAAATTATTTTTGTTACACTGTATGTATGTTTCTACTCTTGCGTAAGGTATTGTGCTTATACAGTTCATTTGGAAATATAGAGTGAAGTTCTAGGTTTTGAAAACTATTATTATAAGTTTTTTTATAATATAGGAATAATCAGGAAACATAGGTTAGTACTTAGTCATTTATAACAATCAAAATTGTAGATATGTTTGGTATGTGTTTCAGATCATATAGCGATATATTTTAAATAAATAGATGGTCTTCAAACCTTTTAAAGACCTACAGAATATGGCATTTAAAATGTTTTGCTAACTTAGGGCTTTTCATGACAATGAGACACATCTGCTCCTGGCAGCACCAATTTACTTCAGAGATTATGGGCATCAAAGAAACTCTTTATGGAGTTTCCTTTCAATATGGCAAGGCTAGCCATTTGTGCAAGAAGTTGCTCTTGCCTGGACTTCTTGACAGTATGTTGTATAATCTGGACATGCAGGACCCACAGGAAAGTGACCTCTGGACTTTGCCAAAACAAAGCAGAAAGGTCCTTTAGGGTTTCTGCTTCACAGAAGAAGCTGCCAGACATTCTGAAGGACACAGAGGAAAGTGACTGAAGAACTTTGCCAGTATAAGAGGGACAGTTTTTCAGACTTCCTGCTTCATTTTAAAAGTCTTCCAAATACTGTGGGCCTGAAGATGTATTCCCCAACATTGCAGAGGAACTTTGGGTAACTGTCCAGGCTGTCAGATGTCTCTGTCATTTCTAGAGATTTTGGAAGTTGTTTGCATCCACTTTTTGTTTACTTAAATAATAGTATATTCTTCTGGGGACTTTGATGGAGTTGAAAACTAGATAACTGTAGTTGCAGTTTTCCTTAGACATGATAGAATGTAAATTAGGTATAAGATTTTGGATTTACTAAGATAGGATAGATTATGGAGTATTTTCTTTAAATTTACCAGACACAAATGAATTGGAATTTAGTACATTGTGAAAGTAATCCTTACTTAATAATTGTTCTTAATGTATATAGTTTCACTATGTTAAAGTTAAAACCTTTATTTTTATTTAGACAAAAGGGGGAAATGTTATAGAATATTATTTAAGGTGTGTTACTTTTGTTTATGTTGTGTTTGTTTAACTCTGTGAGGCTGTGTTACTGTGTCTATCTAAAGCACCTGTCTAATAAAGAACTGAACAGCCAATAGCAAGGCAGGAGAAAGGATAGGTGGGGCTGCCAGGCAGAGAGAATATATAGAGGGAGAAATCTGAGAGGAAGAGATCTAGGAGCCAGAGAAGAAGGTGGACTCCAGGGGCCAGCCACCCAGCTATATATCAAGCCATGGAGTAAGAGTTAAGATTCACAGAAGTAAGAGAACCGGAAAAGCCCAGAGGCAAAAGGTAGATGGAATAATTTAAATTAAAGAAAGCTGGCAAGAAACAAGTCAAGCTAAGGCCAGGCATTCATAACTAATAATAAGCCTCCATGTGTGATTTATTTGGGAGCTGGATGGTGGGCCCTCCAAAAGAGCAAAAACAAACAACACCATCCCTTTTTTTTCTCTCTAGTATAGCACATTACTTGTCATGTAAGAATTGCCTAATCTGTTTTCTTAATAGCAGAATCTTTCTAAAGCTATTTTGTTGCATATTATGGATGCTACATAAGAAGGAAATAACTTTCAGAATATTATATTTTAAGGGAGTTTATTGACTCTAACAAGAACAAAAACAAACAAACATAAACAGGTAAGATGCCACTAAAGAAAGCTGCCCTCCCAACTATTATGATTAGCCCAGTTACTATATGTAAATAAACCTAACATCCACCAAAAAAACTGGAAGGAGAATTAATATAAGAAAGTTAAATAAAACATTATTGCTGTGATTTAGGTTAAAAAATAAGCCAGTATAAAAGGTGAGAATGGAATGAAGATGAACAGACCTAGGAATATGTTCTGAAGAAATATACTTGATTATTTTTAGTGCTTTTAAAATTGTGACTAAGTTTAATACAAATTAGTATTCTTCTTCATTGGCTTGAAAACACAAAACAGTTTGCATGCACTTATAGTTGACATCAAAAGGATTTTTGAAGATTTTTGTGTTCTTACTAAAATTTAGGAAAATTTAGAAAATGTTTGCAGTTACTATTTATGAAGGTAGCAGTTACTCATCTGTGTCTATTTTTAGATGTGTTTTTCTCTCTAAATGAGTTATCTGTGTTACTTGTTTCAAGTGGCTCTAAAGATTCTTATGATGGTTCTCAAATGTGAGCCTGAATCCGAGGCACTGCAGGAAAACTCTGAAACAGATTGCTGGGGCACACACAGAGTCTCTGATTGGGTAGTTATGGGAGGAACCTGAGGAGTGTTGCATCTGAGGAGGTTCTGAGAGTCGCTCATAAGCAATGCTATGATTTCATATGAATTGTGAGCCAGGATCTTTTCATCATCTCAATTATTTTTTCAAAGTACAGAAAACTAACATTCTAGCAGCTATAAATTAGTTTAGTGTGTTTTATTCTTGTAATCCTTTAATGTGTAAGATCTTATTATTTAAAGTGTATCTTCAAGCAGTGGACAACGATGATGCCCTCCCCCACATACTTTTGTGTCTATGGGGGCCACAATCAACAAGGAGCCATTGTCCCTACCCGGGCCTAAATCATCAGTGGACATAGATGACTGTCTGGGCTGCCACCTGGGGCCTGGTTCTTGCCTGAGGGCTGCGCTGCCGTGGGAGCCATGTCAATCTGAGTAGCCTGCACAGCCACCTGGGAGCCATGGTGACAACCAGGCCTGGCCTCCTGCCAAGGACCATGTCTGGTTCCATGATTCCATGGCGACCAGGGTCTGTGTTGATGTCCCTGGCCAGTGTTGCTACCAGGACCCACAGAGATGCTCAGTGACTGGGCCACAAACTGTGACCATTTTGGTGTCCTAGGGCTGTGCTACTTGGAGAGGCAGATCAATTTGGATGACCAGGACTATCAACTGTGGCCAAAGGCCATGTCCGTGGTCTGTGTGGTGTCTGTGGCTCCTGAGATCATCAAAGAGCATGCCAGGAGTCTAGATTGCCACCTGGGGCCATGTTGGTGTCTGAGGGACATGCTGTTGTGGGGAATATGTTGGGCCCGGTGGCCTGTGCTGGCACCTGAGACCGTGATGCATAGGTTGCTGCCTAGGACAATGTCTAGATCCTGTGGTCCTACCACAGCCAGAGTCTGTATTGCTGTCCATGGTTCATGTTGCCAACAAAGGTCACATAGATGCTCAGAGTCTGGGCTGGCCACAAAGACATCAGAGGGCCATGCTGCCACCAGGGACATCCTGATCTGTGTGGCCTCTACTGTCATCCTAGGCCATGGTGTCATCCAGGTCAGGGCTATTGCCAAGGGCCATGTCTGGGTCCATGGTCATACAGTGGCCAGGGTCTGAGTTGATGTCTGGGGATCCTATTGTCACCAGGGCCATGTGGAAGACCAGGGTCTGGTTGGACACCGCAGACCATGCCTGTGTCCATGGACCATGCTGCACCCAGGGCCATGCTGATCTGGGTGGCTGGTGCTGCCACCTGGAGCCATGAGAACATCCTGGCACGACAGGCCACTGCCTAGGGTCATGCCTGAGTCCATGGTCCTGCAGAGGCCTGGGTCTGGCGTGGTTTCCATGACTCTAGTGGCCCCTGTGGGCTCTGTGGATGGCTGGAGTCTTGCCAGCCACCTGAGACCATGTTGGTGCCTGGGGGTCATGCTGCCACTGGTGCTGTGATGATTTGAGTGGCTTGTGCTGCTACCAGGGGTGTGGTAGCATCTGGGCCTGAGCTGCTGCCAAGGGCCATGTCTAGGTCCTTGGTGCTGCTGCAACTGGGTGATGTCCATGGTGATGTCCATGACCTACGTTAGCATGGGGTCATTGGAAACATGCTGTGCTGAGCCAGCTCTGCACTTCACTGGCCCTGGGGCGGCTGGTGCTGTCCCTCACTTGATATTGCCATAGGGCCAGACAAGCTGGCCCTATCCCTCAGGGGAGAGCTTGCCCTCGTACTCAGGAAAGATGGCTCCACCATTCATATCATAGGTGTGTACCTTACCTGGGAAGCACAGTAGAGCTGACCCTGTGGTTGGGGATACAGGTGAGCTGACCCTGAGGGCATGAAAGCAGAAGAGCTGACACCTTCCCTCTTCATCTGCCATATGGTGGCATGGATGAGGGAAAGATGTCGTCCACCCCTAAATTGTTACCACTTGCAGCAGGTGAGAGAGCTGGCCCTGGGGTCACAAGATTTAGAGAACTAGCCCTGGCCCTCACCGGCTGCAGTACATGAGAAAGAAGCCCCTGTTTCCTGTCTGGGCAGTGCACTAGAGCTGACCCTGTTGTTAGGAATGAAGGTGAGCCAGCCCTGAGGGTGTGAGAGCAACAGAGTTGACCCCCCTCCTCATCTGCCATGAAGTGGCATGGGTAAGGGAAAGAGGCTCTCCCCCATCTGCTGCTCTCTAACTATGGCAGGTATGAGAGCTGGCCCTGTGGTCATGAGAGTGAGAGAAATAGCCCTGCCCCATACCAGCTGCAGCACACAGGTGAGCAAGTCCTGCACACTGCCTGGGCAGCACACTAGAGCTGACCCTGACATTGGGGTTGCAGGTGAGCCAGCCCTGAGGGTGTGAGAGCAGGAGAGATGACCCTGCTTCCCCTTTTATGCCCCCTACAGCAATCAGGAGAAAGGGCCTTGCACCTTGCTTGGGAAAAACAGTAGAGCTGGCCTTGACAATGTGAATAAGGGGGACCCAGATCTTAGGGCCTAAGAGCAGGACAGCTGGCCCCACTCCTTGCTGCAGGCTGCATTGGGTGAGCTAGACAAGGCAGTGCTGGAGAGCTCATCCAGGTAGTGATGACGAGAGAAAGCTAGCAAGCTGATGAACCCACCTACCACCCAGGCCCAGAACCAGGTCTATGAGTTGGCCCACCTCAACATCCCTCAAATCTATGAACTGTTGGAGCATGTGAAGGGGATGAACCTACAGAACCAAAACAGCAGGATCTCCGTGATACAGGACAACAGGATATCCTTGAGGAGACCCAGTGAGAGCCCATAATTGGCGGTATAGCAGAAACTCAAGGCCTCAAGCCAGACCAAAAATTCATGGCAATGAATACTTAAACACTTGGAATTAAACATGAATGAAATAAAGGGTAAACTATGTGTCTCAACAGGCCACATGACAGCTTCCATGACAAGATTCCTCTTCTTTTTTTCCTCTTCTTCTTCTTCTTCTTCTTCTTCTTCTTCTTCTTCCTCCTCCTCCTCCTCCTCCTCCTCCTCCTCCTCCTCCTCCTCTTCCTCTTCCTCTTCCTTCTTCTCCTCTTAGTAGCTGGAGTTTTCTCTGGTCCTGCCTAGGTGTGCAGCCACTTGGACTCAAATAAACACACAGAGGTTTATATTAATTAAAACTGCTTGGCCATTAGCTCAGACTAACTACTGACTAGCTCTTACACTTAAATTCAGCCCATTTCTTTTAATCTATATGTTGCCATGTGTTCCCTGGCTTTACCTGTGTGCCATTACATGCTGCTCCCTGGACAGTGGACTGGCATCTCCTGACTCAGCCTTCTTCTTCCCAGAATTCTCCTTGTCTGCTTATCCTATCTATACTTCCTGCCTGGCCAATCAGCATTTTATTAAACCAGTGTACAAAAGCATTATCCCACAGCACCTCTTCTTCTTTTTTTGTTTGTTTGTTTGGTTTTTGGTTTTTCTTTTAAACTTGGTTTTGATTTTGGGGGAGGTTGCATGGACAGAGGGCAAATGCGAGGAAATGGGGGAATTGGACTGAATGATGCAAAATTAACAAAGAATCAATAAAAGTTAAAAATATAGTATATCTTCAACTCTCAAGAAAGGAATTACATTCTCTTAGAGGGTAGATTCCCAAAATCAAACACTAATTCATAAAAATGTCCAGAAATAACCTTTGTGTCTATGGAATGGCAAATTAGCAAGTTGAAGCCGAGTGAGTTGCTTGATAATTGTTTTCACATTTTCATGTACTTCAAAGGTAGTATAGTTATGATAATGAGAAATTTGTTCTAATATATGTTTTCTATGTATAACTCAAATATTTAGAGACTTTTGTATTAATCAAAGAAATATAAACATATATGAGCTTAGTTGGAGAAAGATGAAAATGTTGGCTGTAGTAAAAAGAAAGTTGATTCAATGCCATCAAGTGCTTCTCTTCATTTGATATATTTAAAATCATTTTTCATCACATATAGAATTGTTGGCTTTAATGGTATGGAAATACCATTAAATATGGAAATATCATTGATGAGTGCTTAAGTAATTTTTTTCTCTTGACAAGGATACTTAATCTTTCTGAGATCAACAAGGACTGACTATGTAGATATGGGTCACCATCACTTGCTCCTTTACAGAACATAGAAGGAATAATTGATGAACAGATCTCACAGTGATGCATTAATATTAAATTTTTCAATTGTCTACAGTGTGCACACTCAAGATCTCTGAAGCCAAAAGAGAATAATCACCCCACTGCTTCTCAGGAGAAACCGTTCACTAAAGAAAAGTCAAGAGGAGGCTAGCAGAAGACATTCATAAGTCACACTTTATGAAGAGCTTGTATGCAGGCATTTAGACTCTGAAAGCTCAATCAGACTATAAAAAATTAAAAAAATTGACAAAGCATTAGCTGATTCTTCCTAGAGAAAATATTCAAATTAAATGAAGACATTAAGAATAGTCAGTACCCTAAGTTACTAGGGAAATGAAAACTGAAAGGACAGTGAGATACTCCCATACACCCACCAAAATGTCTGTCAAACCATAGCATAAGAAGCACCTGAAGCTGCATGGAATAGTGCAGCTATTTTGGAAACTAATCATATAGACCCATAATTTTAAGTATATTTGCCATAGACCCAGCCATCTCACTCTTTCCTACATATTTACCCAAAGAAAAGAAAAGCTGTGCTCACACACAAGACATCTCTGCATAAATATTTGCAAGGGCTTTAATCTTAATTGCTTCAAACTGAAAACCATCCAAATGTCCTCCAGCTAGGAAATGCACAAAGAGATCGTATATGTTCACACAAAAGAATACCACTAAGCAATGTGTAAATACTGCTACATGTGACAATATGGATGTTTCTTAAATGTATTAAACTAGATAAACGAAAGATATAGAATCAAAAAGCTATGTGATGTCTCTGTGCTTTATCCGACCTTGGTCTCAACAATTCTCGCTCATATAAACCCTCCTCATTCTCGCTAATTGGACTCCCAGAGATCCACCTGGGGCCTAGTCATGGATCTCTGCATCCAGATCCCTCAGTAGTTGGATGAGGTTTCTAGCACGACAATTAGGGTGTTTGGCCATCCCAAACGGAAACACATGAAGTATGAACCAATGGCTGAGGGGTCACCAACTGGATCAGGCCCTCTGAGTGGGTGAGACAGTTGATTGGCCTGATCTGTTTGGGAGGCATCCAGGCAGTGGCACCGGGTCCTGTGCTCATTGCATGAGTCGGCTGTTTGAAACCTGGGGCCTATGCAGGGTCCCTTGGCTCGGCCTGGGAGGAGGGGACTGGACCTACCTGGACTGAGTCCACCAGGTTGATCTCAGTCTGTGGGGAAGGCTTTGCCCTGGAGGAGATTGGAATGGGGGGCGGGCTGGGGGGAAGGTGAGGGGGGCGGAAGGGGGGAGAACAAGGGAATCTGTGGCTGATATGTAGAACTGAATTGTATTGCAAAATAAAATTTTTTTAAAAAAAAGCTATGTGATGTCTCTATACTTACACAACATTCTTAGGGAAAAAACCCACAACACTGGAGGAATTAGAGTGAGGGAAGGGAAACAGAGATGATGCATGTTTACAAAAAATAAAATTAACATTCACTAAGATTGAACAAAACAAAATTATAAGAAACAGATCAGTAATTGAAAGAAATTTTAGATCAATGGTGTCTTTGATTATAGTGAATGATTTGAGACATATTTTTGTCATGAAAGAGTTAGTCTACATAGTCATCCCTTGACAACTATAGTAAAATGTTTCCTGGCTCCCCCAAAGACACTAAATTCATAGATCCTTAAACCTTTATGTAAAATGATCTAGTATTCATATATTACTTATGCTCAGATTCATTTATATTATTACCTTCACATTGCCTACAGTCTCTAGTAGAGTGTACGTACTATTAACATAGTCACCACATTTTATTGATTAGGCTGCCATGCAAAAATATTCAGTACATATTCAGTGCAGATAAAGGTTAAAAATATTTTGGGTCAGTGGTTGATTAAACCCTCCATTTAAACACTGTGTATGTGGAGGCTGACTGTTTTGATTGTGACTGTAACTAGATGGTGGTATATTTATCAAAACTTGTGTTACTAAAATGATGAAATTTTACTGGGTGGAAATAAAAGATTTTAGGTGGCAAATCAAACAAAAAAGGAGTATGATCTACTGGCCCCTTGCTTCCTTTATGCATGTGACTCAATAAACATGGAAGCTGCTTCAGCGTGTCAGGTTGCAGTTCAGGATTTACTTGGTAATACCCAGGATGAGTGCTCTGCACAGTACTAAGCCATTTGTGTGTGAACATCCAGTCTCTCTGACCGTGAGCTTGATTAGAGACACTGAAAATAAACAAAGGGTGTGTGATATTAGGCTTAGAGAAGTCTAACAGCCAATCAAGGACAAGGAATAATGTTCCATCACTGAGAATGATATACGTGTTACATGAGGCAAAACTTCCTCACGGGTCAGTGTTGTGAAATACTACCATGGATGCATGTTGACAGACTCCAAGGAAAGAATTCAACATCTGACAGTTATGAAACCTTTCACTTATTACACACCACACAAGGAGAGACTAAGTTGTGGGCTCACTAGTTTAAGAAGCTATGTTAATTATTGTCCACTCTAAAATGAGAAAAACTACAGTATTTAGTCGTAAAAATAAATATGCATATGAGTAGCTCAAATTATTGGAAGCTGCAGGTGGACACAAACACCATTTTCAAAGATCCATTTCTCCCAAAAGAGGAAAAATGTAAGTGATTTCAAACAAATTCTCAAGCAGCAATTAAAAGTGCAGCCTAACCTGAAACACCTGCAGTGCAGAACTGTGTGATGTCAAGTGCTCTAAAACTGAGATGTGAAAAGAGATATTTAGTCCAATTCTAAGGCCACTTATTTAGCTGCCTCTGTAAAGAAGAAATATATAGATATTAATACAACTTATCTGACAACATTATAATCCTTGCTCTTCTATAAATTATGTGTAAAAAAATTATAATTTCACAAATAAGACTACAAAATTAAAATGCCCTGTGATGTGTGATAGTTCATGAAAATTATTTAATGCATTATCTTGATCCTTCTTAATTTCCTTTGGAAATTAAATTTTACATAAACACAAATCATTTGCTTAAGTCAATTATTGGAGAGTATAAAGCAAATGAAGAGTCTTAAACTACTGTTTGTAGGCATACTTTTCTGTGTTTATGACTGTAAATCTCAAAGCACAAGCTTGCAGAGCCATCACTTCAAAAATCTGAAAATGTTCTCTTATCTGATGTTAAGAATGCACTCTCACTGTTTACAGCAAGTGTGTTAGCTGAATTCTAACAGATGCACAGACAGTGCAGTCTCGTTCAGCACGCACCTCATGGCAACCAGTAGGTAGAACTACTGCAGTTCTCACCTTCCTCCTGCAGTAGGCAGTTTCTGTTGATTCCTTGAGGCATAATGCAACAAGTACACTGAGAGGTGTTAGTATCCTGTGTATGGGATTGGGTACCAAAGATCTCGATTCATATAAGGATGCTTTAGATGAGGTGAAGGAATGAAAAAGGAAGTTTGTCACATGCCAGGCAAGTTTTAGGAAGTACTGGGTTGTATCATAATAGTCCATAGAAAGGCTTGTGATATCCCAATGCTGTATATGAGCCATCTGATGGATCTACAGAGTCTATGGAGGTATGTGAAGGATGTCTACAGGAATCAGGAAAACTTGTTTGGCTGTCTAATCTCACTCTTGCCAGCCACTTGCCAAAATGCCTGATTCCAGATAGACTGATTTCATTGGGTTCGATGTTACCCATTAAGAATACAGGAATTAGCATGACCTGGAGTTTTGCAAAGTATACAGGTTCTGTAACATTTGTGTTTCCCTATTGCTAAGTTTTTGAGTAAAAAGCTTACTTTTCATAAGAATTCATTATTCTTCATTTTTATGACATTTTACTAGCATGTTTTAAATATAACCAAAGTAGTAAGAAATAAGTAATTTTTTATATTTTCACTTTATAATTAATCTAATTTTACATATCAGCCACAGATTCCCCTGTCCTCCCTCCTCCCACCCCCAGCTTTCCCCCTCCCAACCCACCCCCCATTTTCACCTCCTCCAAGGCAAGGTCTCCCCTGGGGATTCAGCTCAGCCTGGTAGATTCAGTTGAGGCAAGTCCAGTCCCCTCCTCCCTACACCAAGGCTGAGCAAAATGTCTCAGCATAGGCCCTAGTAATTTTTGTAATGTGAATATACTAAAATTTCTTGTTTCAAGATTATATATCTTGGTAGCTTGAAAAAAATTGTCCTTTAAATGAGATAGTCTTTTGAGACTGGACATTGAAATTTAATATCTTAGCAAAAATAAACATAAAACAAAATCAAAAGAATTAAAGGCACTATCATATATATTATGTGTTCAAAGACTACCATTCTTAAAATATAATTATGATTCCCAATAATATTCTTCTAGGTTTATAAAGTAAAATATAATTTTAAAACATACAAAATATTGAGTGAACTGATAGTCCTGATTCTTGTTCCTTGACAAATATTCTGATATAGAAAATTTTTCATTTATTTAGAATTAATTGTCCATATAGCATCTAAAAGTATTTCCAGTAGGGCATTAGGACACATCATGCTTCATAAAAGCTATTTTATTTTGATCATTTTTATGCTCTCCATTTACCTTATTCTTCATAAACTTTAGTTAAAATCCATATCACTTGACTAGTTCACATTCACTTATAGCAAATATTCAAATATATATATAACATGGAGAATTATTAGACATTATAGATATTATAGATCAATGTCTAGATCTCATAGAAAGATTAGTATCTAAACTATACAACACATACTGGGAAGTGCTGTGGAATATCTTTCTGTATGCTGTGAATATATACTGTTCCTATTGGTTATTAAGTAAAGCTGTTTTGGCCTACAGCAAAAAAAGCTTACAGCCAAGTGGCAAATCCAAGTGGAGAGACAGAGAGAAGGGCAGAGTCTGGGGAGATGCCTAGCTGCTGCCCAAGGAGAAGCAAGATGCCAGCAAACCAGTAATGCCACAGCTACATGGCAAAATATAGCTTAATAGAAATGGATTAAAGATGAAAGAGCTAGCTAGCAAGATGCCTGCCATAGGCCATACAGTTTATAAATAATATTAAGCCTCTGAGTGATTATTATATAAGTGGCTACAGGACAGCTGGGCTGGGTGGGGCTGGGGGGACCAGATAAACCTTCTGACTACAAGGAAGTGTAAATTTTATTTTCAATAGTTGTTGATTTTCTCAGACATCAATAATCTACATGTAATAAATTATGCATAAACACTTGATAATATTTATTTTAATTTTAAGAATGGCTCACACCATGGGACAACCTTGTCTGTCTTCCTAATTTTTTTTATATTAGACAGAGTGTCTCACTCATCTGGAACCTATCAATTCAGCTACACTAGATGGCCCATAAGGCCCAGCAATCCCCTATCTCTGCCCTCTGTTCTCTTTAACACTGGGATTAGAGACATTCATAGCCATGCCAAACTTTTTAAGTGGGTGCTAGGGATCTGAACTCATGTCCTTAAACTTATACAAGAAGCAATTTGCTGGCTGAATCATCTCTCCAACCCTGAGTATTCATGTTTATTGAGTGACCCAGATGATCCCTGTTATCACGAAAGCTAAAGAATTGTTAGACTGCCTTTTTAATGTGTGCTTTAGATAAAAACGTAAGTACCTCTAGGTATGGTAACACAGTAAATTATCATTAATCACTTCTATCTTATTGAGACTACATTGTACAACAACCCTAGTTTTTTCTAGATGCTTATGGCAGAGCTGAAAGAGAAATTTTTATGACTGGAGATGAACACCCTGGACATCAATGCTGAGAGTTAAGCATCATCAATAAGAGAAAAGAGAAGAAAGGTAACTTAGGTTAGGAAGAAGAAAAATTTAGTCATTAGATGTTCAATTTATGTGGCATCATTATTTGCCTAGGCTTTTACTAAAAGTGAGAAGTGGGGAGGAAATATGAGGGGAGATGAAGGTCTGGGATTAAAATTGACTGTTGGAAGGCTGGCAAACAGGGAACTGTTCACATGCAAAGAGCACCAGGTGTGAAGGAACCAAGTGTCTGTTCTGTGGACTAGGCTGCCACTGTGTGGTCAACAGTTTGGAAACTGGGGTCTAGAGGTGGAGGAAATACTAAAGAGGAATATACTTAGAAATAAGCTTTTCTGAAAATATGAAAAAAGACTACTCTAAACAAACTAAAATAATTAGATCTCTATTCAGAAGGGATTAGACTTTTATCCATGATATTTGAAAGATAGGCCACAGGGCAGCAGCAACAGTTTCCCCTGAAAGCCTAGTATATGACAGAATTGAGGCTCCACTCAGACCTGCTAGATTCACATCTTCAGTGGAACAAGCAGGTGACTGTGGTGCTCATTAGATGGAGAAGCAACGGACTAGGTATTAGGTATTCAACTGATAGTATGCATGAAAATCAGCTAAAGGTATGTTAAAGGCCAGGCTGCTCAGACTCATTCCCAGAGTTTATGACTCAACAAATCTAGGGTAGGGTCCATGAGTCTACTTTTAACTGGCTTCAGAAATGATATTAATGTTGCTGAGGTAGAGGCTAGATTTTTAGGAACCACTGGTCTAGGCAATGCAAATGCTGTTATGACTCTTTTAGTTTCCACATTCTTTAAACAATGAAAAGAATCTGTAGTTCAGTCATCTGTTTCTAATGCCATAATAAACTCTCAGCAATGGTTCTCTCTGTCAGCCTATAATTGAGATTGTATTATCACATAAAGCTAATTTCTGTGATGGAATCCCACCTACAAACTCTTTATTAACAGATTTTCATTCATCCTGGTGATATTTTGAACATAAAGATCTATTCTGTTTCATATCACCCTCTAAGGCATAGTACTAGATCAGTGCAGGCCATGGTGCTCAAAGATAATAGGCTATCATTTTATTTGTAAATAAAGAATTCTATAATTCAAGTACCACAGACTTGTTCCTATTGACACACCTCCTCCAACGAAATCATACCTTCAAAGCCTTTCCAAACAGTTTCACTAACTAGGTACCAAGTATTAAAGAATGTGAGCTTTAGGTCCAAGCACCTAAGTTGAAATGAATCTAGGAGAAAAGACAGAAGATATAACTTTAAATAATTAATCCACACAAAGTCCAGATGCTTATCAATAATGCTTTTCTGAAAATATCTATGTAAGTATGAACTCAATTCAGAAACCATATGTGAGGACTATCCCAACCACACTGACCATTTTCATATACATGGTTTGACACATCTCGTTATGTTAAGAACACAATGCTGGAATTGTCTGAACACATTTGCTGGTCATTAGTACAGTCAGTCACATATTTATGATTTTCTATTGTCTTGCAATACTAGGCTTGCACTTCCTGAATCCCTCTAGATTAGATGATATATTAGCCTAAATTCTTGGGGAAAGCCATATGCATGTAGAAGAGTTGAGTATTATTAAATAAAAATGATTTCTGGCTTGTAGAAGAGCTCACAGAACCCAATAATACCAATGCCAGTGGCAGCCAGCTCCCTAGACATGAAGGTACAGGGAGGGGGTAGTTATATGAGTTATAGAATCTAGGGAGAGTAACTGGATAGAAACAAAGTAGAAACATGTGTGGGATATTACTGGTATTTGACAATGAGAAAGAGAGAGACAAACAAAGACAGAGTCTTAAAAAATAAACAACTAAGTTGCATGTTGGTATTAATATTTTTTACTTTTAGTCATAATGCCTAGTAAGAGACAGATGTTTCTCTTACATAATAACATTGATGAGTAATACTGTGACATGTTTTCATAGAAGTTAATTAGAATACAGTCTTATGGCAAGGTTCAAATGTGGGTATTACCACCAAGGCCATTGTGAAATCTCGTGAGATGAAGTTTCTCAGAAGACAGGCCAGAATAAGGCTGTGGTACCAAGGAAACTACTTATCTAAACAGAATGGCTGAGAAAATGGAGACTAAACAGACACTCCAATCAATATTTACATTTGGAAGCTCAATCATGTGCAATTAAAGCAAGGAAGCAAAGGTATCAATGAGCTATGAGACAAAAAATGAAAAATAATAAATATAAATAAGTATTTCCAGAAAATAGCTATGGCATGTTTATTTGCATATGGATAGCCAACATAAATAAAGAAGAATGCACCAAAGTTTTAGGTATTTTACTACGGAAACAACCATAAGTTTGAACTAATGTTCCTGTGGTTATTGAAAATGTGATTGTGCTTGTCCTGTCCTTTCAACATTCACTACTGGGTAGGTAACCTTTTAGTTTATTTGTCTTCATACTTAGTGTGAACTATTCTGTGTACAACACACTGACAACGAAAGGAATGAATAGCATCAGAGATACCAGATTGAGTTTACCAAAGATTGATATTGTCTTGATTTTGCTTCTCAGAGGCAAAGAGTGAGTCTATCATTTCCCCAGAAAGGTGAAGAGGGATTTGGTAGATAGCAAGATGAGTTAGAGAATACTTCAGCAATATTTAGGAAAAACATTTCTGGCTCCCTTTCTTCTGATCACTTGGTATCGGGAATTGGAATTCCTGTCTCCAGTTAAATGAAGTTGTGTGACTAGTTCTGGCCAATGAACAGCAAGGAAACATAATACATGAAAGCTTGTGGTTGATGAAAGAGTCTCTAGAGTTCTTTAATTGTGCTGATGGAGCCAATCCTGTTCTAGATGTTTTCATTCAACAATCAAAACTAGGATAATCCAGAATAGAAAACCTCTTTGACTCACCCAAGCTATGGTTGAGAACCCATTTCATAATGATTTAATTTCCTAAAGCTTGGGAGCTGATTTGTCTATAGTATAATTTATTGTATCCTGACTAGTAAAAATAGATACTGAATTTTGTGGGGAGGTAAGCTTGAAGTAGATTATCATTTGCAGACAAAGGTTGCTTTCTGTTATTTTTGTGGTTTGGATGAGAATGACCTCCATAAGCCCATATGTTTTAATACTTGGTACCTAGTTAGTGGAACTGTTTGGGAAGGATTTAGAAGTATGACCTTGTGGTGATATATTGTGTACCCTAATAAAGTTTGCCTGAGGATCAGAGTACAGAGCCAGCAACTGGATTAGATACAGAGGCCAGACAGTGGTGGCACATACCCTTAATCCTATCACTTGGGAGGCATAAATCCTTCTGGATCTCCGTGAGTTCAAGGTCACAGTGGAATCAGAGCCAGGCAGTGGTGGCACACACCTTTAATCCCAGTACTGGGAAGCACACACATCTTTAATCCCAGGAAGTGACATGGCTGGGTAGAGAAAAATATGTAATGTGTCAGGAAACATGAACTCACTCTCTTCAGGCTGAAGATGTTGTAGAGGTAGGAACTAGTGGCTGGCTGCTCTGCTTCTCTTATCTTTCAGGTTTCACCTTGATATCTGGCCCTGGGTTTTTTATTATAAGACCAACTAAGATTCAAACAACATGACCTTGTTGGAGGAGGTGTATAGATAGGAACAAGTTTGTGGTTTCAAAAGGCTGCATTATCCCCCCTCTCTTTCATTGTCTCTCTTCCCCATTTTCTCTCTCTCTCAAACTTTTACTTGCAGATAAATATGGAAGCTCTCAGCTGTTCTTGCTGCCATGCCTTTGCTCTGTCATCATGGACTCTAATCCTCTGAGATCATGCACTAAAATTAAACACTTTCTTTTGTAAGTTGCCTTGACCATGGTGTCTTATCATACCAATAGAAACATAACAAAGACAGTTACTAAATATTTAAGGTTGAGCAAAGAACTTATAGATCATAGCTGATAATAAATTCTAAAATTTTCATTTTTTAAAGACAGGGTTTCTCTATGCAACAGCTCTGGCTACCCTGGAACTTGCTTTGTAGACCAGGCTGGCCTTGAACTCATAGAGATATACCTGCCTCTACCTCCAAATTGATGGGATGTAAAGGCATACACCACTACTCTGGTACCATAAAAAAAACTCTTTTAAGATTATGAGATTTAAGAAGATGGAAAGATATCCTATGCTTGTGGATCAGTAGGATTAACATAGTAAAAATGACCATCTTATCAGAATCAATAGACAGATTCAAAGCAATTCTCATGAAAATTTCAACAGAATTCTTTTTTTATTTAATTTAAAAAAAACTTTATATACCAGCCACTGTTCCCCATCCCTTTTCTTCTCTTGCTCTCCCCCAACTCCCCTCATCCCACCCCCATTCACTCCTCATAAGGTCTCTTTTGGGTATCCATTATAGGCTGGCATACCAGGTTGGGGCAGGTCCAAGCCCCTCCCACTTGCACCAAGGCTGAATAAGATATCACACCATAGGGAATGAGCTCTAAAAAGCCAGTTCATACCACGATAAGTCCTGTTCTCATTGCCAAGGGACCCACAAACAGATCAAGCCACATAACTATTACCCTCATTCAGAGGGCCCATGCAGGCTCCCCAGCTGTCAGTCCAGAGTCCCTGAGCTCCCACTAAAAAATTCAACAAAATTCTTTATAGACTTTGAAAGACCAATACTTTATAGACCTTGAAAGACCAATACTCAGCTTCACATGGAAAAACAAAAAGCCCAGGATAGCTAAAACAATACTGTACAATAAAAGAACTGAAGGAGTGTTGCTGGATCCTAATGGCTCCCTTGGGAAAGAGGGTGAGAAGGCACAGTGTCAATGACACAGACACCAGGAGTCAGTTTAAGCCAAACAGCAAACTCTTTTATTCAATAGTGGTGAAGGCCTTATGTATCCTCCTCTCAGCACCCAAGCTGTGTCTCAATCTGGTGGCATTGTGTGGTCATCCCTCATTGGCTAGGCATGATCAGGATCTCCAATAGTGATCAGGAACTCTGACAGCATCTGTTGCCAGGCCCTAAGACAGACTCCAGGTTGGCTCATAAGGAAGTATGTTATGTGCATGCCTTGGCAACTTGTTTGAGCCAATTTCCTCAACCCTATGGGCCTCTCCTACTACATATCAACTCTTTTATTTTATTATATGGGCGTTCAGCAGGAATTGGATTTCTTTGCTCTGGCCTTGTTGACCCTGCCTCAAGAGGACTGTGCCTGTCTTAGATTGGCTTGCCAAACAAGTTCTTACCTGTCATTGACCATCAACCCTCAAAGAGTGTCCATCCCTGGGGAGTCACCCTGGGTGGGGAGTGTCAGAAAGTAGCCTTTTGAATTTCAATAAGCTAGGCATACGTAATCTCCTGTGGAGGGCTATGAGTTGATGTCCAAGAGCCATTAACACCTTTAGAGTTGCCTTACTGGCTGCATTTTGTTGCTGGAGACACTTAAAAATGAGAAAAATTGAAAGCATCATCCCACCAATCAAAACATAAGTGAAAATCCACGAGGGATTAAATAGCCATTTTATATCATGCCAAACCTTTTCAAAAAATAAAGAGTCAAAGGCCATAACCTCTGCCCTTGTCTGATTAATTGGATAATTTTGTGTGTTAGCTGTAATGAATAATGTAGAAACTTAGCTGACCATGGGTCCTTAATATATTTAGCTAGTTCCCAGACTGCTAAACTAACATTTCTCATCTCAAAAGGTATCATTAGCACACTGGCTGTCAGTGAGAAGAGCATCCAGGGAGGCAGTAAGAGCAGCAATGGGACAGGTGTTTGGGTCGAGATCTCTGGTGGTCTGTACCCATTTATGTACATCCTTATTGTGCATGGCTGCAACTGCATTATGGGTTTGAGTATTGAGCCTCTCCCAAGTCAGCTGTTTAATCAACATATCTTTAGTGGGGCCCACATCCACTCTGTGCTCTACTGCCTCATTGACATGGGCCAGGAAGTCATTGAAGAGCTCCTCTGGCTGTTGTATAAGATTGCAAAAGTAAGCTGAGGGGACCTGGGAAATATAGACTTTGAAGGCCTTGAGGGCCAGGTCCAAGACCTGTTGAAAATAGATACTCAAGCCAATCTGTGCCTGGTAAACCGGATGGGCATATTCCCTGCACCCTGTAGGCATATTATATATCACTGGGACATTAAGTAAGATGTTCATCCAGACTTGGGATTTTGCCTGATTATCATAGTCTGATCTCCAACTGAGAAAGCATGCAGGCCCCAACACAGCTTTAAGTAAATGGTACCAATCAAAATAAGTTTGTAGCTGCATGGACCATTGAGCAAGGACCCGCTGAAAGTAAGGAGAAATCTGGGCCTGACTTATTGGCTGCCTTCTGGATAACAGAAAGATCAGCTATCAGGTGGGAATCCATGACTGGGCATTGGTATTTGAGCACACATTGACTGGGAAGGCTTCTATGGGCCTACAGATTGACAGTGGCATAGGCTGTGAGGGTTGTAAGATGCCTGGCACTATGGGAAAGTAGTCATGTCCTGAGGCAGGCAGGTATGGGCGTAGATTGCCTCAAGAATACTTCAGCCTTGGAAGCACGGCCACCTGTAGTGGTGGTGGAGCAGAGAGTAGCAGCATATGACTTAATGGCAGCTGCCTTCTCCTTGACAGGTTTTACTTGCATGGCCCAAACTGACAGCTACATTCTTCTTGACATTATGCAGGGCCCCGACTGATAGCTAAGTTCTCCTTGACAGATTTCCTGGGGCCCAAACTGTCTGCCTCCTCCTCATTGGATATCTCTATGAGATATCTGACATGGAAGTGGTGTGAGTGATGAAAAGATTACCCATATTTTAGAGGGAAACAGCAAACAAACAATAGTCAGAGAGGTGATGCAGTCAACAGGGGTGGAATTTGTATTGGATCCTGATGTCTTGTGCTTAGTGGGGGACTTTTATGTTTTTTTTTGTTTGTTTTTTTTGTTTTTTGTTTTTTTTTAGGCTACAGCCATATGCCTATACAGTGTCTCCAGATGAGGGATGGCATTTGGGAGCCTAGCCTTGATTTCACCTCCTGAAGGGTCAATCCTTATGTGGAGGCACTGGACAATCCAAAAAAGAAAATAAATGTGCCTTCCTAATGGGACAGGCAGACAAGACAAACATGACAGAAAAGAAGAAAAACATAAAAGAAGGAAAGAATTGGGGGTCCCAATGTTTACCTGATGAAGGGACACAAAGAACACAACACTGAGGGGCTTTCTCACCAAAAAACACCATCTTGGAGGGGGGTGCTGTCAAGCACTGTGAATGAAGGGAGGGAGATAATCAGAATCTGCACCAGGAGAGATAAAGTAACAGAAGCCCCATATTGGGTGCTAGTTGCTGCTAGATCCTAACAGCTTACTTGAGGGAAGTGGTGAGAAGACACAGGGATTAAGTTGAAGGCAAACAGCAAACTCTTTTATTCAATAATGGGGAAGGCTTTATGCACCCTCCTTCCAGCATCCAAGCTGTGTCCCAATCTGGTAGCATTGCATGGTTGTCCCTCATTGGCTGGGCATGGTCAGAAACTCTGACAGCAACCAGGAATTCTGGCAGTGCCTGTTGCTAGGCCCTTAGGCAGACTCTAAATGATCAGGAACTCTGACATCAACCAGAAACTCTGACAGCACCTGTTGCTAGGCCCTCAGGCAGACTCTGCAGGATCAGGAACTCTGACAGTGATCAGGAACTCTGACAGTGCCTGTTGCTATGACTCCAGGTTGGCTCATAAGGAAGTATGTTATGTGCATGCCTTGGCAACTGGTCTGAGTCAATTTCCTTGACCCTATGGGTCTGTCCTACTAAAAAAGAGGTATCACTATCCCTGATCTCAAGTGCTACTACATAACTATAGTAAAACCAGCATGGTATTGGTAAAAAACAGACAGGTGGATCAATGGAATCAAACTGAGAACCCAGACATAAATGCACACATACCTATGGACACCTGATTTTTTGACAAAGAAGCCAAATTATACAATGGAAAAAAGAAAACAACTGCAACAAATTGTGCTAGATATCAGCATGTAGAAGAGTGCACATAGATGTATATCTATCACCTTGCACAAAACTCAAGTCTAAGTGGATCAAAGACCTCAACATAAATGCAGATACACTGATCCTGATACAAGAGAAATTGGGAAATAATCTCAAATGCATTGGCACAGGAGACAACTTCCTGAACAGAACATCAATAGTGCAGGCACTAAGATCAACAATTAATAAATGGGATCTCATGAAACTGAAAAGCTTCTGTAAGGCAAAGGATACTGCTAATAGGACAAAATATCAGACTACAGAATGGAAGATGATCTTCCCAAACCCCACATCCAACAAAGGGCTGATCTCCAAAATGTATACAGAACTCAAATGGCTGAGAAATACTTAAGTAGGTGTTCAGCATCCTTATCCGTCAGGGAAATGCAAATCAAAATGACTCTGAGATACCATCTTACACCTATCAGAATGGCTAAGATCAAAAACACTGATAACAGCTTATGGTAGAGAGAATGTAGAGCAAGGAAAACACTTCTCCACTGCTGGTAGAAGTGCAAACTTCTACAACCACTTTGGAAATCAATATGGCAGTTTCTCAGATAATTGGGAATCAATGTATCTCAAGACCTCGCTATACCATTCTTGGGAATATACCCAAAGGATGCCCAATCATAACACAAGGACACTTGTTCAACTATTAATAACAGCTTTATTTGTAATAACCAGAACCTGAAAACAACATAGATGTCCCTCAACTGAAGAGTGGATAATGAAAATGTAGTATATTTACACAGTGGAATATTATTCAGGTTATATATAAAAACAAGGGCATCAGGAAATTTGAAGGCAAATGGATAGAACCAGAAAATATCATCCTGAGTGAGGTAACCCAGACCCAGAAAGACAAATATGGCATTTATTCACTCATAAGTGGATATTAGCTGTAAAGTAAAGGATAACCATGCTACCATCCACAGACCCAGAGAGGCTAGATATCATGGAAGCCCCAAGCAGGGACACATGGGAAGGGGAAATGAAAAGATTTCCTGGGTAGAATATGGGTACATGAGAATGGGAACTTGAGGGCTTGGGTTAGGGAGGTGGATGGATTGAGAGACTACTGAAAGAGATGATTGTATTGGGGGTACATTTTGGGGTCAGGTAGAAACCTGATGCAAGGGAAACTCTCACAAGTCTATAAGGATGACCCTATCTAAGACTCCTAGCAACAGTGGATATAGCTTGAACTGGCCATCCCTGTGATCAGATTGGTGACTACTCTCATGGTCAACAGAGAGCCTTCATCCAGTAACTAATTGAAACAGATGCATAGACCCACAGCAAAACATTAGGCTAAGCTCAGGGAACCCTGCTGAAGAGAGGGATGAAGGATTGTAGGAGCCAGAGGGGTCGAGGACATCACAGGAAAACCCACAGAAAATGACTATCCTGGTTCATAGGAACTCAGAGTCTGAACCAACAACCAGGGAACCTGCATTGGACCAACCTAAGCCTCTACATATATATAAAACCATTGTGTAGTTTGCTCTACTTATAGGACTCCCAACAGTGGGATCAAGGACTGTCCCTAATGCATGGCTGGCTCTTGGGAACCTATTCCTCATACTGGATTGCCTTGCCTAACTTGAATACAAGGGAAGGTGCTTAGTCTTACTGCAACTTGACATGCTATGCTTTGTTGATACCCATGTTTGGCCTGCCCCTTCCTGAACTAAAATAGAGAAGTAGTGGACTGAAAGGGAGAGAGGAAGTGAGGAGAGGGGATGGGAGGAGAGGAGGGAGGCTAAACATTGGTCAGGATGTAAAATAATAAATAAATAAATAAATAATTTTTTTTAAAAAGACATGAGGCAAAATACCTGCCAAAAGCAACTTAGGGAAGGAGGAGTCTACTGTGGCTCACAGTTCCAGAGTACACAGTCCACCATGGAGAGGAAGTCACAGTAGCAGGAAAGTGAGGCAAGTGGCCATATGGTAATCCATATTCAGGAAGCAGAGAAAGATGAATATTGGTATTCCAATTACTCTGTGATCCTAGCCCATGGAATTATGGCACCTACACTGAGGACATTTCTTCTCACCTTAATTAATCAACTTTAGAAGCTTCATCACAGCCAGTATCAGAAATTTGTCTCCTAGGTGACTGCAGATCCTGACGGGTTGATAATTAGTATTAACTGCCACGCCTGTGGTCTCAGCTCAGCTCTACCCCTCAAAGGACACCTATAAAGTTGGCAAGCCATTTCACCTCTATGTGACTTGTATTTCCTTAAGTTTAAAAATGGATAGAGTTAGCTTTATTTCCTCAAGGTACTTGTGAATATTAAATCAAAACTAATTTTGTGGGCACAAATATGAACTTCACTTTACTTTTAAAAAAATTGTGTGTATGTGTGTATGTGCATTCACAGAGAATATTTGCAGGAGTTAAATGTGGGCCCCAGCTTTTGGATTTGATTACAGTAGGAGTCAATATTATGTAATGATATTTGTGGAAGAAAGAAAGTCCTATTAGAAGTGACTCCTCAGTCTTGGACTTTCTAGCTTCTAGGACCATAATCCAAATAAGCTTCCACTGTTTGTAAATTATCTGGACTTTGGTGTTCTGTTATAATAGTGGAAAATGAAATAAAGCAATGAACATAGTCTTTAACTTATCCATTTATTCCTCTTGTACACATTGCTGCTTTACAACAGCAGACATAGTACAGATGGAGATAAAGCATAGTTCCGGTCTCTGAGAGGCCTTCAACTTAATCAAAAGGCATTGTTAAAGGATAAATACAGTGCACCACGGCAGGTGAGAGGAGGAAGGAGCAATGCCACAATTACAAGCTGACAACAAACTCATTGCTTGGGAGGCATGTCAGCTGTTCAATCCATCTTGGATGAGTGGATTATTGCTACTCCTCTTGGGAAGCATTCACTCCATGTACTTACTTGTTTGATACGGTTGTGGTTTTGTAGCAAAGTTTATGTTCTTGCATAGCTAAATATACATTAGGAAACAGACACACAGAAATCACTCAAGGCTTACAGGCTATCTAGTAAGTTCCTGCTAACTGTAAACCACAGGCAGGGTACTTCTGGGCTTCTAGTATGGACATGACTAATATGAGTCATGCTGTTTATGTGACAGCTTTTGGCAACATGTGAGTACACACATTGCTTGCTTCCTTTGCTCAGCCTCATATTAGCAGTCATAGCAGTAGGGAGAAAAAGAGTGAGGCATTATGGTCGTATATGTTGGTCAGTATAGATAGAATGGGCACCATCATAATACCTGTAGATTCAAGCCATGGAAACTAAATCTGGTCTGTTTGCTGTTCTCTGATGACTTGGTATCGATAAAAAAATGTCCATCCATTCATCCAGTGTTTATTAACTGTTCTCTGTGAGATAGCCTCGGTTTGACTTTGAGTGTTAAGTGATTTTCAAAAAAATACTTGCCTCTGGAATAAATGTAAACAAGCAGATGAGTTTTCTGTGGTGTGCTAAGTATATGATGGGGATGAACATAATGGGATCTGTAAAATAAAAAATAAAAAACAGAAGATGGACTGAATTAAGATGACAAGGTCAAACTGGTGAGATGGCTCAGCCAATAAAGTTGCTTGTCACCAAAACATAAAATAAGATTATGACTCAAGTTTTAATTTGAAGCTGTTGTTCCTATTCATTAAATGAGTGTAGAGTAGAGGAGGTACATGTGAGTTTGGAAACAATTTGCATATGGAACCACAGCTGTCAGTGTCTCTTACCTTTCATATTGATATTTTGAATGTGTCATTTGGTGAAACAGTTGATTAGGCTCTGGAACTCTTCTGTTAAAGACACTTGTCATTTAAAGGATTAAAGCAATGTGGGCACTCTTTCTAGGCACCCATCCTGAAAAGGTATAACTTGAGTTCTTTATTTATTCACAGTGGTTCACTTCAAGAGATGTTTTCCTACAGAGTCACAAAGAAAGTAGTTCTCAAAGCTGAAGTATTCATCATCCCCAGCTAAAGTACAGATGAGGTAGATCTCTGTCCTACATCAGAGCTCTCTGAAAGCTGTGCAGCTGCTTCATCTCTATTCATGAGAACTCAAGAGACAAGTTCTGGAAAGGATGTGGTTTTCTTAATGTTGTCTTCCTTAAGCTTCAAAGACTCATTGGAATTCAGGGCACAATAAATAGTATTTCAAATGCTGCATCTGAGAGTGGGGCAAGGAAACAGGGTTTATTTCAGCCTGAATTGTCAAAGGAGGAAATGAAGCTTGCTGAAAACATAGCTGCTGCAAAACCATGATAAAGGCAAATATGAAACTGTTTTTCCAGGCTTTATCATTGTAATTCTTCAACAAACGCCTTTACCAAGATCCCCATATACATAGCATAATTGGCCCATATATTTGAAGAGTGGGTGGAATAATTTAGTAGAGATTATTATAGGTAGCACTGTGAAATGATTAATTGTTATCTTTTTTTATTTTCTTTTTTCAGTGTGTCTCAGTTCATGGCAAACACGTTATACTTTGTAAAACCAGAAGGAGTTAATATAATGTGACTGGGATTTTAGAAATGAAAATTTGCAAGAAACAGATATTGATTAATTCAAGTAATTATCCTCCTGTTGTTTTGGGGGGTGTTAGAGGGCAAGAAAAGGCAGCACAAATTTAACATCAATACATTCGACCAATGTTGACATACTAGGATATTGAATGTTGTAAGTAGTGACTGAAAGACATTAAATACTCATAAAGGATTGTTATAACTGATTTCTAGTTGAAAACACACAAAGCATTATTTAACAATTATGCCTTTCAGCATTAAGGACTTATACTTTTATAGTCTTAGCACAAAAAATTACATCAAATTAAAACATCCAAAAAACTGAAAGATATTCAAATTTACTAAAGTGCAAAAGATCTAGCACATGTTCTTAAAGTGCAAATTTAAGGTTATTAGATGTAGCATAATGAAATTTTCATAAAATGCTCTATGTAAGTATGCATAATTATATAGAAGTGTATATGATGCATACTCTTTTCATCTTCAGGGACAAGGGATAGTATCAAGGCAGAAGCTATCAGGTCAATGTGTACAGATTGCCTCTTTATAAACTTATTTTATTATTTGCATGTGTTTTGTTTGTATGGATGTTTGTGTGTCTAGTATTAGCAGAACTCAGAAGAGGGCATTGGATTCATTGGAACTGGATACAGATGGTTGTGAGTTACTATGAGGGTTTTGAGAACTGAACCTGGTTCTTTTGGAAGAGCAGCCCGTACTCTGAAACACTGATCTATTGCTCCAGATCCCAGATTGACTCTTAAAATGCTTTGTGGAGTTTCACATATTGCCACAGCATATCATATCTTTATAATTTAAAAAATAATAACTATAAACAAATGCAAAAGAAATCACTAGGACAAAGAAAGAATCAACGGAAAGACCAAATATGTCTTACTGTATTTGTGTTTGGTTAAAGATTGTTGATTCCCTGACATTTTTGTTATGCTGTACATATGTTTCTACTCTTGTTTAAGGTATTTTTGTAAATTTATACAAATTTAGGTTATTTTTGTTAGAACATACTGTACATATATTGTGGTGGTATTGTGTTCCCCGAAATATTGTACACTCTAATAAACTTATCTGGGGTCAGAGACAGAACAGCCACAATATTAAACATAGAGGTTAGGCAGTGGTAGCACATGCCTTTAATCCTAGCATTCCAGAGGCAGAAATCCCTCCGGATCTCTGTGAGTTCAAAACCACAGTCGAAACAGCCAGGCATGGTGACTCACGCCTTTAATCCCAGGGATTGATGGCAGAAAGCAAAAGTTATATAAGGTGTGAGGACCAGAAACTAGAAGCATTTTGGCTGGTTAAGCTTTCAGGCTTTCAAGCAGCAGTTCAGTTGAGATTCATTCTGGATGAGGACTCAGAGGCATCCAGTCTGAGGAAACAGGATCAGCTGAGGAATTGGCAAGGTGAGGAAGCTGTGGCTTGTTCTGCTTCTCTGATCTTCCAGCATTCACCCCAATTTAAAAAAAAAAGAGTGTCCATTTCTTTCCCTTTTTTCTTAATAGGCTTAATTAAAGTCATTACCAATATTATCACACTAAGTGGAATTCTATGAAAGATAGTTTCTAAATTCATTTTTCCTATTCAAAATGAACACACTAGCATTCTAAATGGAATAATATTGCACATTTGAAATCACTTAAAGTTTATCACTGTTTAAGTATACAGAGAATTGTGTTTTCTTTTATCACTTAAATTTTGCTAAAATTTTATTCAGCTTAGCCTCTCTAAACCATGAATGATCTTTTGCCCTTTAGAACAGTTTGTGTTATGAATTTTTAGAAAATGACTCAGCTATTTAAATACAATTAATGGATTCTATTCAGCCATGTTGCTTTCTTTGAGCCTGGAGGCACACTTAATTTGTGGATTAGAACTTCAGATAGCACAATTGCCAGCACAATTATAGACTGCTATGGAAATCATGTGCAAGGCAAAGAACAAGGTCATCATAAATGGTCTAGACAGCATCAGAGAAGGTGCAGAGAATACGTATTCCTATTTGAGACAGTTTACAGTTGTCTGTAATTTCTGTATACATTTTTTGCATCATTTTTTAAAATTCAAGCCTACTGTGTTCTATGTGCTAGCTGTTCTAACCCTTCATCTTACACTGATGAACCAGTGCAGACATGTTGCTGGCTCATGGAGATTTTAAGGATGAAATAAATGTTAAGGCTTTTTCAATTGACCACTGTTTAACTGATAGTCCTAATTCCCCAATACTATTAATCTGTAAAGTTTGCTGGCTTAGGTGCCAGTCTGCACAGATTGCAGGATGGGGTGTTCATCACTTGCACACTCACTTCCCTTCTCCCCCTGTCTTCACTATGCATTTATATATTGGGTTTGCTGTTAATCCCATCCATGCAAATTTTACTTGTTACTATAATTATGTCATGCAGGTAATTACTATTATAATTATCTAATACAATTAATATCTTGAAGAACAAAAGTTGCATAAATATAAATAACAAATTATTTCTTCGTAATAATTGGTCTATAAGAATGAATACTTCAGAAAATTTCACTCATTTGAAACTTTCTTTGCTTGGATATAAAATAATAAATTGGAAAGACAATTAAGGCAATGGATACATAGTCCAGCATCTGGAATGCTTAGGGTCCCAAAAGGCTATTAGTTCGAAACTAGCTGGAAAGACAATAACATTGTTTCTAAATATGAAAAAAAACAATTAAAATTATAAATTCAACTAGTTTATATAGTAATTTTTTATTTAAAACAAAATTTATGTTTTAAATTTTGAAAGGATTTTTCCTTAATCTTTCAGCACTCACTACTTTAGGTGGGAAATTTGGCTTCTAATACTTTCATATTCTTTTATCTAACAAAATATTATTATTGAGTGTGGACAACTTTTGGGGACTGGTTTTATCCTACCTTTTTATGTCATTTCCAGGGACAGAACCTAAGTCACAAGGCTTGTACTGTAAGCACCTTTATATACACTGAGCCATCTTTCTGACCCCTGAAATATTTTATGAAAAAAGTTCACTTTGTGAGTCACATTGACTGAGTTAAGGATGCTGAGTAGGATGGTAGAACATGTTTTTTCTAGATATACTTTTGAGAATGCTTCTGGGAGGGTTAAGCATTTGATTTTACAGAGCGATGAAGAAGCGTCAACATGATTCACATGAGTGGACATCATATAACTACTGAAGGCTGGGAGAATAAGAAGTTGAATGGTTGGTAAATTTCTCTCTTTCTTCTGCAATTCATTTTTTTTGTACTTGACCACCAGAGTTCTTTGTCCTTGAGGCTTCAGACCCTCAGCCTACCACCAGGGGCTATCTATTCTGAGGGAATCAGACAATGAATGAATTGCAGCTGTGGTCCTTCTTGTCCTCCAGGTCATCTTTTTCTAAGTCTTTCTACACTATTGCTTGTATTCCTCTGAGGATTCTAACTAATCTACTTGTGTTTTCTTGGTAAATTTAATATAATGACACTTGTTAAAGACATTTTCATTACTTATTCTAAATGTGTCAGTGGCCTCAATCCTGAAATTTTTGCCTTAGCATTTAAAAAAAAATTGCACCTTTTATACATTTCTTTCCCTTTTTTTGGATCTATATTATCAAAAAGTTGAATCTACTCATTTGATCCAATTCTCTTTCTCTCTGTCTCCATCTATCTCTTTCTCTTTCCAGGGATAATTATTTTTCATTATCACATTATCTTTTTTTATTGCGTTTAAAACGTTCCTATTTATTCTTAAATTCCCAAAACCTTGCCTTGTTGCCTGTTTCAAATATGGACTACACATGTTTTTTGTGTGCTAAGAAGGATCATATGACTATCTTGTCTGTAAGGAGGTTAATTGGGTCCTGCTTCCTTTCTGACTGTCTTTCCTTTCTCACTTCTGTTCTGAAGTAATTTTCTACTCCTTGCATTAGCATAATTAAGGCTTGTGCATTGTTCCTGCACATTCTTTAGTTAAATTCTTCATAACTGTACAATAATACCTCTTAGTGGTCTCATTTATAATTAATAGGGGCATTTATGAGTCAAATGGCCTCTCTTTTGTGAGGCTTGGCCCTGTGGGTTGACAAACTGTACTACAGATCCCAAATTCTCCTTTGAGTGAATACAAGTCTTTTCTCTGTGGTGTACTTTCATGGATGTTGTTAACTTCCTTATGTTGGAGTTTTCCTTCCAGCACCTTTGGTAGGGCTGGATTTGTATATAGACATTGTTTAAATTTAGCTTTATCATGAAATATCTTTTTTCTTCAACTATGATGATAGCAAGTTTTGCTGGGTATAGCAGTCTGGGTTGGCATTTGTGCTCTTAGACTCTGGTAGCACATATTTCCAGGCCCTTCTGATTTTTAGAGTCTTCATTGAGAAGTTGTGTGTAATTCTAATAAGTCTGCCTTTAGATGTTACTTGATATTTTTTCCTTGCAGCTTTTAAGATTTGTGATGGTTTGAATAGGAATAGCCCCCACTGGCTCATAGATTTGAATGCTTGGTTCTTAGGAAGTGGCACTACTCAGAGGTGTGGCCTTGTTAGAGTAGGTATGGACTTGTTAGAGGAAGTGTGTCATTGGGGATGGATTTTGAGGATTCAAATGCTCAAGCCAGGCCCAGTATTTCTCTTTCTTTCTACTGTCTGTGGATCTAGATATAGAACTCTCAGTTACATGGCTAGCACCATGTGTTCTTACATGTCACCATGCTTCCCACCATGATGATAATGGACTAAACCTTTGAGATGTAAGCTAGCCCCAACTAAATGTTTTCCTTTATAAGTATTGCTGTAGTCATAGTGTGTCTTCACAGCAACAGAAATCCTTACTGAGATATTATTCTTTCTTTGTTCTGTATGTTTAGTGTTTTGATTATTATGTACCAAGGGAACTTTCTTTCCTGGTTCGATCTATTTGGTGGTTTGTATGCTTCTTGTACCTTTATAAGCAACACCTTCTTTAGGTTAGGAATTTGTTTTTGTTTTTGTTTTTGTTTTTTTTTCGAGACAGGGCTTCTCTGTGTAGTTTTGGAGCCTGTCCTGGATCTCTCTCTGTAGACCAGGCTGGTCTTGAACTCACAGAGATCCACCTGGCTCTGCCTCCCGAGTGCACCACCACCTCCTGCCTGGCAGGAACATTTTCTTCTATGATTTTGTTGAAAGCAATTTCTGGGCCTTTGAGCTGGGGCTCTTCTTCCTTCCTCTATTCCTATTATTCTTAGGTTATTCTTATTCAAATTCCTTTATTTTTCATTTCCAGAATTCCTTCAGTTTTTGTTTTCTTTATTGATTCTATTTCCATTTTCAGGTCTTGAACAATTTTACTCATTTCCTTCCACTGTTTATGTTTTCCTGTATTTCTTTAAGAGATTTATTCATTTCTTCTTTTAGGCTCTCTGCTATATGGTTTTGAGGTCTTTTTCTTGTGCTTCAGCTATGTGGAAATAGTCAGGATAGCTGGACTCTAGTGGAGACATATTGGCCTGGCTTTTATTGATTGTGTTTTTACACTGGCATCTAGGAATCTGGGATTGGGAAGACTGGGATTGGGTGATGATTTCTGGATTCATCTTTGTTTAGTGGTGCTTTGTTCCTTTGTTTCTGTTTCCTCTCTGAATTTTATCAGAGTGTGATGGCTGTGTGTTGCCTGGTAGGAAATTTTCTTTGAACCTGATAGTTGTGGCCACTGGAGGTTCCAGGTAAAATGTGTTTCTAGGTGTTGGGATCTGACGCTTAGGAATGGGGCTAGCCCAGGGATCTGAGGGGGTCCACAGGAGGGAAAGCAGCAGAGTGTTCAACAAAGATCTGCTTATTTCCTCTCCTTGGAAGGGAGGTAGACAGTGAAGGGAGGTCACTCTGAGGATCTGCTGGAGATGATACTGGAGGGTGAATCCAAAAGAACAAAAGGAGAGGGGAGATCTACAGGCAGCTTCCCTGCTTCCCTGGTAAGTACCCTGTGTGGCCTGTGGATTAGCAGGGGGTGCCTGTTGGAGTTGGGGCTGTGATAAAGCAACAAGTGAAGAAAGGTAGGTTAGGTCTGTGGGCTCCACAGGAGATGTGGGCAGAGAAGGAAGGAAGGCTACAGAAAGTGATTGTTGCAGAGATAGGGATGGAACTGAGATATTGTGTTTAGAGGAGAGGGAGGCATGGTGAAGGTCTTCTGTTAACTTATCTGTTTTCCTGTATTGCTCAGCTAGTGTGTTCACAAAGAGTGCCTGCTGGTGTTGGAGGCTGGGCTACTGGGGTGAGTGGAGGAAAGGAAGGTTGGGGAGAAGGTGTTTGTGATCCCTTGGAGGCAGAGTCAGGGGGAAAAGGGAGACCACAGCAGGTCTTCTGTTGGAGTTCTGAAAGAGACGAGGAGATTGTATCTGCCTTCTCTTTGTAGTGTGTCATCTCTCAAAATTCTTTTCCACAGGGCAGGGAGTGCAGGTTCTGTTGTAAACCTATCTTTGATAAGTAGAGAGCAGAATACAAGCCAGGGTACTTAGCAAGCAGAGTTTTCATGAATTCTCTCCTTTTATGAGCCCAGTGAGTGTCTGAGATTGAGAAACTGAATAGTGAGCTCTCTATCCCAGCCTCTCCAGCAATCAAATAATTTCTCCTGTCCTCCTAGAGTGATGACCGTTTAATATTCCCAGAGGGGCTTTTGGACCATTGTGAATACTAAACATGTTTGAATTTGTGCACTCCTTTTTTTTTTAATTAAAAATAACATATTTTATGATTGTGCTTTTAAAAAGTCCAATGCAACCTAAGATTATTTTTTTTAGATCTGACTGTGAAATAAATTAAAACACTTGAATGCCCTTTAAAGTATTAGAGGTCTTCATCACTGTACCCACTCTGCCTAATGCATTGTTGGCCCAAGTCACTCGCATTGCTGAGATGAGGAAGAAAATCCGGGCATCTAGTTGTTAGGTTTTTGTCAAAGTCTTCAACAAATCCTGTTATTTTTCATCCTGCCTCCCTTTCCCCTGCTCTTCTAGTACCCTGATGCTTCCATATTATTCCAAACTTCTGGGCAGGAATGCACTGTGTCCTTCCTGTTGGCTTCACTATGAGGCTGAGTATTATTAATTTTCAGCTCTTGTAAATCTTTATCTTTCCATCACTTTTCGTACTTTACTATTTGTTAATACCTGTCAACCGCTGTCACCACCTCTTTTGCTCTGCGCTCTTATTTTCTCCACACACTTTGATTATAGACATGGAGAGTAGAGATGAAGACTTCTGCATGATCTCACCCCTTTCCCTGAAGATCAGCTGCAGGCAAACAATGATGTGCTCTGATATTTTCCCCAAAGCTGTTCACTTGGGATCTTCAGGGAGGGGCATTCTCTCTACGTAGAAGAGGGACAAGAGAGCAATTAATCACCTTCTATCAATAACAGAGAGCTTTGGGTCTGTTTGGACATATAAATCACCCCCATCTGTGTCATGGACACCATCAGTTGTAACTCTTCTAGAAATCTGAAAAAAAATAATCTTGTAAAAAGGCTAGCTTCTTGTGCTTTTCAAAATGTAAATATATGCCTTTATAAAAATTTTATGGTATAATTTTAATGGTTTATTGGAAGAAAGATAAGATATAAATCATGTGTTTGTTGAGAATTTGAACCATAAGCCTCTGTATAAAATTTCAAAGTAAAATAAATAAAAATAAATGAAAATGAATGTGATTCATCAATTTTCAATAAATTTTAGAAATGTAGGCACCTGGATTATTGTGTGCATGTGATCAGTATATAAAGATGAGTTAATTTACCTCAAGATTTAGAAATGAATTTAGTCTTTGAGAGTTATAAAATGGAAATAGTCATGATGATTTGTTCTCTGTGGAAGTGTAGCATTGTTCCTTTTTTTTCTGATAAGACATGAATATGAATTATGCTACCATTATTCCAAAGAGAACTAAAGTGAATATAATTCTATACAAAGCACAATTTGGAATAAGAAGGTCATTAATAATAAAGAGAGATATTAGGTAAAACTAAAACAGTGGATTTAAAATACAAAATATCTTCCTAACATTAGCCTCAAAATTATAATAAAATTAATAGTCATGAAATTGAGACACACAAGTTCATTATTACAAGAGGCTTCATCAGCTTCTCTTGATACTTGATAAGTAATGTGACACTTCTTTACCTATAGATATGTGCTTATAAAGACTAAATGGTGTTATTGACCACTTTCCCCTCAGTGGCATTTATGGATAATTCCATCTATATACATCATTCACCAAATACTATAGTGAAAGATCATTTCATCTCAAGACTAAAACACTCAACAGAATATACTACTCATAAACAAGAATTTTATGAATTCAAAAGAATGTAAATCACATGAATAAGTATAGGGAATAAATTCTGAATGACTTTATTCAGTTTTGGCTACTATAAAAATTGGCACAGATTAGGAAGTTTAACAGTAAATAATTGTTACTTCTCATTCTGAAGTTTGGTAAATTAAAAAACTATGGCGCTTTCAGATCTGGTATCTGGTAAGGATGCACTTCCTGGTTTGCACATGTTCATATGTCTAATGAGTCCTTGCATAGTAGAACAAAGCCTAGCTCGTTCTCTATTGTCGTTTTTTCAAAAGCACAAATCTGATACTGAGGGCTCCACCTTTATGATCCATTTACCTACCAAAGACCCCACTGCTAAATGCCCTTGCATCAGGCTCACAGCTCATCATATGCATTGTATGGGGCACGGCTTTTAGCAAGTTGTATCAATTATTCCCCAAATGCAGTTAATTGGATCTTTATGTCCATGTGGTTAACAGATAAAGATGAATTAAATTATTCTCAAAGTTAGCAATAGAAAAATTTTGAGGATTAATATATTAGAAGTATTCAGAACAAAGACCATGAAAATGGAAACTAGGAATAGCACTAAAAATAAAACTGGAAATGTCTCAAATATTTAGAGTTAAAAAAATCCTAAATAATTTTTTTGGTAAAGGAGACTTCTAAAAATAAATAAAAGATACTTTAATAAGAATATGACTTGTAAAATCTATGAGATGTGCAAAATCAATTTTCCAAATGAATTAATAGCAGTAGAAGCATGTATTAGAAAGTCACGATACTCTGAAGATTATAATTTAAACACTCACTCAAAAGTACTAGAGAAAAACAATTCTAAGACAAGAAGAATGAAATGAGATAAATTTCAATTCAACTGAAACCATGAAAACCATAGAGGGTATCAATGCAAACCAAAGGTTATTGATCAAGAAAAGCAGCCAAACTGGCTCACTTCTGCAGTGAACTGTGGACAAAGACAAAAAAGGAGGAAGAGGAGCAGAAAATATTAGCCAGTATCAAGAATAAGGGTGGGTTTACTGCTGCTCTTCATTCCATATTAAAGGGACAAAAAGGAATACTAAGAACAAACCTAATCTCAAAAGTTATGATTCTGAGACAAAAATGGGCCGTTCTATTCAGAAAAAGAAAGGACATTTTCTCACAAAGGAAGCAATACACTTACTGGCCTTACAGGAAATGAGATTCTGAGTTTCACTGGTATATCTTAGTAACAGTCAAGACTGAAGAGGTGTTCACTGTTCATACTACCTTCCAGCAAGTGAAGTATAGAGACACTTCACAATTCTTTAAGGTCAGCATATCTCAGTAACACATCAGGAAAAGATAGTACAAGAAAACTTAAATAGGTATTTATCACAGACATAAAAACATGAATCCTGAACAACAATATCTTGGTGTATTCTGTTAAAACAAACAAACAAACAAACAAACAAAAAACATGCAATAGGATTTGGGGAGATGACTCATGCTTTAAGAGTGAACTCTTCTCTTCTAGAAGACCAGAGCTGGTTCCCAACCTCTTCCTCACTAATAACCACCTAGAACTCCAGCTCCCAGGGAATCCAATGCCCTCTTATGGTCTCTAGTACCTGCATACATATAGCACACACTCACAGAGACATATACACTAAAATAGAAATAAATACAATACACTAGTATTTATTTCAGATACATAATTTTCAACAAACTTGAGAAATTAAGAATGGAGAGGAATATCTTTAACTTAATAAAGAATATCTATGTGAAACTTATGGCTAACTTAATATGTAGTGATAGCAGACTGAGTGTGCTACTCCTGAAGTCAGGATTACGGTAAATCCATATGTCCTTGCCACTCTCTCGATGTCAGACTGATAGGTTCTAGCTAATAAAATGAGACAAAAATAGAAGTTTGAAAGGAAGCATTAAAACTTTTTAAAAATGACCTGAGAACAATTTATCAAAATAAAAGCATAAACAAAACCCTCCTCTATCTTACAAGTAAATACATATAGCAAGTCAAGAGTATATAAGGTCAATTTTTAATCCAATTGTTTTACTTTAGACTAACAATGAATTTTTTGAAAATTAAACACTGTGAAGTGTTTTAAGTGTTTCGATTAAAAATTTAAACCAGATAAGCAATCCTTGGTAGATACATATCAAGAAAGCTACTTCAAGTCACTGATGTTCAATTGTGGTAGCTTGTGGGAAGCTGTGTAAGAAAGATGTGCATTTACTGTGAAGTATGAATGGAGCAGAGGGCAGAATGTTCTTCCCACAAGGTAGCCTTCCAGAAAGAATCACATAAACTATGAAAAGTGAATACACTTGAAAAGAAGAGCACAAAGAGAATGCCCTGGCATGTCTACCTTATCTGGGTGGAAAGGCAGAGTCTTGGGAGGGAAACTCTTGCCTCTCTCCACATGACCAAAGATGGTAAGATGTAACACCAGGTGTAGTTCCTCCTGAACCTGTATTTGCTTAAGATATCTGTAAACATCACCTCAGGTTTTACTTGCTTTAATAATAAAAATGAGAAGTACTTTGTTGTGCCCTACTCTTGAGCTCAAAAGCCTAATGTCCCCAAGGACCCTATGCAGGCCTTTGGAATCTTTTGATCCTCAGAGACTTAACCTCACTGACCACAGGTAGGTAGACAGTAGCTAGTGAAACAAGTCAAAAGCCATAGAGCTGAGCATCAGGGAGAACCATCTGCATACTAAGACAGGACCTTAAGCTTCTAGCCATAGACAGAATTACTGCTTCATGGGAATTCTGAACTGTTTTCCTAAGCCTTTCAGCTCACTGATTCAGGCACACTCAGGATCTCCAGTAAAATCGTGCTTTTTAAAGCAAATGTTGATGGCTGTTTATATCTATACAACACCTTCAAACACCCTTATTATGTTTATATGAAGCTAGAAAACATTAATTAACCAAGTTCAGATATTAAATCCATTATTAAATTCACAATTTTGTGTGGTGATATTGTGTCCCCCAATATATTGTGCACCCTAATAAACTTACCTGGACTCAGAGAACAGAACAGCCACTAGATAGACATAGAGGCCAGAAAATGGTGGCACACACACACACACCTTTAATCCTAGCATTCTGGAAGCAGAGTTCTGAACTGTTCAAAGCCACACTGGAAACAGGCATGGTGATACACACCTTTAATCCCAGGAAGTGATGGCAGGAAGCAGAAAGGTATATAAGGCGTGAGGACCAGGAACTAGAGCTGGTTAAGCTTTCAGGTTTTTAGCAGCAGTTCAGCTGAGATCCATTTGGATGAGGACTTAGAGCCATCCAGTTTGAGGAAACAAGATCAGCTGAGGAATTGGCAAGGTGAGGTGGCTGTGGCTTGTTCTGCTTCTCTGATCTTTCAGCATTCACCCCAATACCTGGTTCCAGGTTTGGTTTTATTAATAAGACCTTTTAAGATTCATGTTAAAATTTTGTATGATTTAAATGCATCTTCTTGACTTATATTTATCTTCAAATAAAGACAACAACAAAGACATATTTCTGCCTAATAGAATATATACCCATTCTACATCCAGCAAGAATGTATAAACCCTACTTCCCATGAAGTTGTTAGGCAATGTTTCTCCTCACCATTTATCCTATTATTTGCTGTGATGAAAATTTAACCTTTTTTTTTTTTTGGTGTTTCAAAACAGGGTTTCTCTGTGTAGCTTTGGCGCCTTTCCTGGATCTCGCTCTGTAGACCAGGCTGGCCTCAAACTCAGAGAGATCTGCCTGCCTCTGCCTCCTGAATGCTGGGATTAAAGTCGTGCGCCACCACCGCCCGGCTGAAAAGTTAACTTTTATAAGACATATTATGCTAAATGACAAGGAGATTGAGATGGAAATGAGCAAAATTTGTTGGTTGGTACATAAGCTAACATAGTTATTACATGACACTCTACTCCTTCCAACTCCTCCCCTATCTCACCTCTCCCCCTCAAAATTGTGTACTCTTTTTATTTTATTATTATTCAATAATTGTGTGTGTGTGTATGTGTGTGTGTATGTGTGTGTGTATGTGTGTGTAGAACCTGCTGAGCCATTTGTAGTTACTCATATATATGAATATATAATATGTATGTTTTGAATAATGACCACTTGGTATTGGCATAATCAATTAGATCAATTAGGTTGCTTATCTCTAGAGAATTATTCTCCCTCTCTCAGCAGTCATTATTTACCTATAGTTCTTTATCTAGGTTTGGAGCCCTGTGAGATTTCCCCCACCCACATTGGTTGACACATGCTTTCTTAACTATATTGTTTAAAGCAAGTGAATTTACCATTGTCTATCCAGAACAACCACTCTAGCCAACGGAAGAAGGGTTTTGTTTATTTGTTTGTTACCGTTGTTGTTTTACTTGCTGATGTAGAGTCCTGAGGAACACAAAGTGGATGGGCAGATGGCAATTTCATTTCGGCAAATGGAACTGTCATTTCCGCTAGAAGAAACGTATCTCCATTGTGAACAAAGACCTCTGGACAAGCAGAGACTAAAGCTTGGAAAGGATGGAAAAGTTTGTGGGATGGAAAACAAATAATTTACTTGTAGATCATTGTGGGCATAGTGAAGAGTCATTTAATCTTATACCCTTTGATTTCTAAACTTGTGAATTCCATCTCAGGGAGAATCAGCACTGCTCATTTAGAGCACAAGTGTCATTCTTGGAAGCTGTTTCTTTAGCCCCTACAAATAATGTCATCTCAATAGGGTATAACCAAGAATTTAAATGACCATCCATGTACAGACAAAAGTCAGGACAATGAGAGCCCTGTATAGTTTAGCAATTTGTTAAATAGCAAAACATCATTTAACTATTGAGTTCCATGACTGAGCTTGTGGGAATATTTCCAACTGATAAAAAAAACTCATGCTCATGCAAAAACAGGGACTTAAATATGTATACCTAATTTATTCACAATGTTCCCAAACTAGAAGCAATCAGTGTCCCTTAATAAGTGAATAGATAAACTGTGGTACATTTACATAATGGAATATCACTCACTGGCTAAATGATTAGGCCACACAGACATGGACCAATCTTAATTCCATGTTTCCAAGTGAAACAGTCTGTATTAAAGACTTCATAGAGTAGAATTTCATTTCTATGAACAATGTGTAAGTGACAGAATATAGATAAACAGATCAGACATTTGTAGAGGGAAGAGTAATAACTGAATATGTTATTTGGGGAATTTTTAAGGAAGAGAGAACTACCTTGTATAATATTGTAGAGTAGATACCAGGCACAAAGCTTTTATCAAAACTAATTTTTTAATGGCAGAAAGGATGAAACTTAATACATGCAAATTAGAAAATCATTTAGGAGGTCAGGGTGCTAGCATGGGATGTAGAATGTGGCAAGACAGTATAACTGGATTATTACACACAGGAAGGAATCTCACAGAAGATAGTGGAAGAATGACTGAACAAAGTAGCTTTGGGAGTGAATGAAATCTAAAACTAAAGCAAAATAATCTGTGCACAAGTTCTCTTGATGATAATAGCATTTCATTCACAGGTCCAGGTTATCAACTCTGAAATCACTATTCACAGAGTTTAACAGTCAAGTGAGCAGACAGTGGATGGCGGAGATCTGATTTTTACTGTTGGGATGGAGGTTAAACAAAGGTAGACCTCTCCCCACCCCCTCTCTGTGAGTATTCATGAGTTAAAACAGGCATAAATCACATATTTACAATGTTGTCTGAGCTATCTTAAAAGAAATGTCATCCCAAAGAGAAACAAGTGTTACAAAACATGACTTTTTTGTTTGTTTGTTTTTGCAATTATAATTTTTTATTGAAAAATATATTCTTCTCTCATACAATACATCCCAACCACAGTTTCACCGTTTCCCCTCTCTCTACTCCTCCCAGTTCCCCGCCCTCAGATCCACTCCTTCTCTTCCCTTCAGAAAGCAGCAGGCCTCTAAGAGACAACAGCCAAACAAGATACAACAAGATACAAGAAGACAAGGCAAAAGTCATCATATGGGGGCTGGTCAAGGAAACCTCCTAAGAGGGAAGGAGTCCCAAGAGCAGGCAAAAGAGTCAGAGACACACCTGCTCTGACTGATAAAGAGTCCCACAAAAATCACCAAGCTAACAGCCATAACATAAACACAGAAAACCTGGTGCAGATCCATACTGGCCCAGTGACTGTTGCTTCAGTCTCTGGGAGCCCACACGAGCCCTACTTAGTTTATTCAGTGGGCCATGTTCTCCTGGTGTCCTCAACCCCTCTGACTCCTACAATCCCTGACTTCCTCAGGCTTCCTGGGGCTCAGAGTGGAGGGACCTAATGGCAATCTCCAATTTGGGTTCTCTCTCTCTCTCTCTCTCTCTCTCTCTCTCTCTCTCTCTCTTTCTGCCTAATGTCTGACTGTGGGTCTCTGTATCTGCTGCCAGGGGAAGCCTCTCAGATGACAAACAGACAAGGCACTGAACTAAGGGTATAGCAGAATATCATTAGGAATCATTTCATTGATTTTTGTTTCGTTGTATTGTTTTGCCAGTTGTGTTTGGTTCTACCCTCAGTCTCTGGGCTATCCAGTCCACAGTTGTTCCAGGCCATTTCAGCAGTGTTGGGCATGAGCTCCCTCTTGATGATTTAACAGATTTAAGAACAACCAATCATTTTCATTTATAATTTCAAAGAGAGCAAGAAAGGATATATAGGGGGGTGGAAAGGCAAGGGAAAATGATGTAAGTACATTATAGTCCCAAAACATAAAAGAAATAATAAAAATGTGCTATTATATTGACAGACACTGCCTAGGCTCCGTGCTCACATTTAATGCGAATGATTGGTTGTTTTGGACTTTTAGTTGGTGCTGCATTCTTATTTTCTTAGAACCTAATAATCAGAAATGCGTCTTAGTGAGTAAACTGGGACAGCTGTTACTCGGGATTACACAAACGGTAATTTCTGTCGGCTGAAACTACCTTCTCTGCTTGCGGTTTTGCATAATGAGTCAGAAGTTTAAATGCAGCTATATGATCTCTCATGGATACGTTACTCTGTCTGATTTTTACGTTCTCTGTTTGCAAAATGATGATTGCAATTGTTATTACTGCTTTAAATGAAATAGTATAATGTGCACTATTCCTATCATTTTAAAATAATGTTTACTCCAATTTGAGACAGTTGATTGGATATTTGGGTACATTTTAACCCATCCTGAACAAATATTTCTTGAGGTTTACATATTCCTTTATGATAGTCCTCCACCCATGGAAATGACTGGTGGGAGAAAAGAATAAGCTACTCTGAAAGGTTATAATGTATTCTGAAAGCCAGAACTATACAAAGAGAGGATGGGCTTATCCTATTGGAACTGGGAAGAGGAGATCCTTAAGGACAGTTTAAGATGTCGTCCTGTTAAGAGCTGTTACTACCAACAAGTGAACACACATGCACTCGAGTGTGTGTGTATATACACACACACGATGAGTGTGTCTTGAATTTCTCGATGGCTTCATATGTTTCCAGACATAAAAAACCATTAATTATAGACATCTAACAAGCATAGGGTTTTGTTATTGTATATAAGTAACAGCTTTAATTTTTAATGATGCCATCAGGCAGCTCCACTTCAATTCTAGTACAAGTATGCCATTACCAATGGGAAAGCAAAGCAGCCAAACTACATTTATTTTTATCTTCTCTCATTTTCTTGCTTGGCACTAGCAATATTTGAAATATAGGTGATACAGGGACCGAGTGACACTGAAAGTATCAGGGTTTTGGTCTCTCTGAATCTAATAACGGTTGCTCTGTGGCCAAAAGATGATAGATAGGTAGATGTAATTTAACATTACCAAAAGCAGTTGCAGCTAAAAACGGATTCCCCCTTTGAAGCTATTTTTGCTTAATACATACAAAATAGAAAAAAATGCAATCATGTCATAATTCCAAACATTATTAATAATTTAGTGTTTTCTATACATAGTTCTAGCCATGCAATCCAAATGCTCTTGGCTTTTAATTTAATGCATGGGAAAACAGTTTTACTTTCTTTAAACTTTCCGTTGAAATATACTATACAGAAAGAAAAGTGAATACAAGTATGATTAATGAATTTTTACAGATCGAACACAGCCATCATCTGCAGCCATATTAAATATAAGAAAATATTAATAGAATCCCCCACCCTGCTTCATTTCCACTGTGCACTCCTCTTTACTTCCCCATAGGAAACATGCTGTGACTTCTAATGGCCTAGTCTGGCTTTGCTGAGTTCTACAATTTACATTTATGGATAACACACTGTGTCTTGCATTTGTTTCTATTCAGCATTAGACTTGTGATGTTCATATTTTTATAAACGACAGTAGATTATTCTCATTTCCACATTCACCTAAGTGAGTATAAAATAATTATTTTTATATGATTTATTGTTAATAGGGCTGTGGAAAATTGGTGGGTTTACTTCAAATGATGTTTCAGAAAGATTACATTTCCTTTACTGAATACATTCACTCATTTCTAATTAGCTACACATCTAGAGGTGTCTTAGATGATGCCCATATTAGCGTTGGTAGACTAAGATAAACGTCTAACATGCTACACTTCTGTAGAACTCCCCCAGCAGGGTATGACTGTCAGATTTTACAGCCTGTCAACACTTGGAATTTTCAATTTTGTTTCATTTTCTTGTTTCCTTTTAGGCAGCCTGGTTGGTGTGTGTTGGTAGACAGTGTGGTTTGGATTTGTCCTTCTTTGGTGACTAGCAGGGTAAAGCATCCTTCTTTTTCATAATTAATCTTGGCTATTTGGATATTCTCTTCTGGGAAGGGACTACTGAGACTGTTTACACTTTTTTGTTCTTTAGCTATCTTTCCTTTTCTTATTCATTTCTACATTTTTATTAATATAAATTACATACTTGTGTTCCTAAAAATTTTGGAAATCAGGTCTTTGTTCAGTGGGCATCTTACTCTATTTCATGAACTTCCTTTGTACTCTTGCCATGTTGTTAGAAGAACATACATGTTAGCTTCAGTATAACCCATTTTTATCAATGTTTTAAAGAGTGAACTTTGTGCCCCTCTTTTTCCTACTTCGGGATCACAGATACTCTACTCAGAATTGATATAAATACTTTGGATATTTTCTCTTTATATCAAGAATTATAATACTTATATAACTGATAATTTTTTTTGCATAATCTGTTGAATTTTTCAGTATGGCCCAGGACTCAGAAAACATCATGTAAAAATCTGGCTGCATACCTGGCAGTTCTCCAACCTGCAACTTTTCATTCTGATCCTACATATCACTAAAATTGCACTCATTTCCTTCACTACATATGCTATGCACAAGTTTTAGCATATATCCAGATATACCAACAATCCTTGGTCCATTTAAGAACAGTCCTTTTCCACTTACAGAATTTTGATGTGTCCAGGCTGTGCTTCTCCCACATCCTTGAAGGCTAGATCTTGTGCTCAGGTTGGTGTCTATACCTGTGGTTATAACAACCTCCACATTTATATTTATTCACTTATGTGTTGTTTTCTTATTGTACTGCCAGGGATCAGACTCAGAGCTGCACACATTATAAACAAATGCCCTACCACTGAACTAAATCTCTAGCCACTAGGTTTGGAATTTGTAAAATTTTTGGTCTTTTATGACATGGTAGCTCTACTTGAAAGTGAAAATCCATATTTGTTTTAGTCAACAGCATTGTACCTATTATTTCTGCAATCCTTCATCAATCAAATGTGGAACTATATTGAGCCATGCTAGCCCTTATACAACATGCATTTGTTACCATGATCTACGACTTTTCTCACCTGACATTGCACCTCAGAGGCTGTGACAATGCTTAGCTGTTAATAGGATGTTCTGGTTGCATGATCAGTGGATGTCTTCTGTTCACTTTTTTATTGCTTGGATCTAGCAATATGTGAGACTAAGGTTATATGTAATGTGCAGATTGCTTCCAGCGTTTTCCCCCCTTCAAACCTTTCCCTTACTTGCCTTGACTAAGACTTCTTTGCTTCCAAGAGATAGTCTAGCTACAGGGAAATACAAAGAAATGAAAAATGATGTTTGTGTACAGAATAGGCCTTCTCCATGCTTTTTCAGAGAGGACTAAATACAGCTCAAGAGAAAACCTTGGATCTGTCCACTTGCTAATGAAGAAAATGTTTTCTCTTTTCTAAGGGGCCATGTGTTTTTGGCCCTTCTCATTTGGAAATGTTACAGAACATTTCAATTCCATTTGATCTGTCGAGTGGCCTGGAGAGCAACCATCTGTGTTGGCTTGACTAACAACTACTTTTCTGAAGTACACTACATGCTTTGACTACTTCCCTCAAAGACACATTTGCGATCTGAGACACGCTCATCAGATTAAGCTCAAAATGTGCATTTCATGAGTGATAGAGTAGCATCTTCAGAGATCAGTAAATTTCTACTTAAATAAAGAAAGATGGGACATTGCTAGAATTCAAGACCTATTTGGCCAGTGTCTCCTATGTGCTAATTCATTTAAGGGAAAGTGCAGGCATATAAAGTCTAGATTCTGCCGAGCACCATGGAAGGCTGGGCTAGTGGAAAGTATTCAAGGGCTAAATGCATTCTCTTGTTTCTACTATGCTACTCTGGTGACTTTTGTGGAAAACAGTCACAAAAACAAAAGTCAACAAACGTTTCTCAATCTGAACTCTTTCTTTTCAACTTGAGCTTTTGTTCACTGGGAAGAAAATGTTTTATTTTTCAGTTTTGCAGAAATTACATATTTATCTCTCTAAGAAAGCAAATGCCAAGAGGCATAAGATGCAACAGTCTTTGTTCCAAGCATTCAAGAGAGCCAGAGGTTACAATAGCACCAATAACTCAATTCTCGATTCCTGGGAACTGGATTCTGATACCTCTTAGCAATTACAAACATTCCTCACTGAGAGATAAGAAAAATAGCAATAGAAAAATAAGTGTGGCATCAGAATTAAGTTTCATTCTGATCTTACCACTTGCCAGGCATGCCTTCTTTCTATAATGACTTGTACTATAAAGAGGTGATATTGTGTCTGAATTTCAGTAAGTCATGTATATTAAGCTCCATTAAATTCAAGGCATGGATCTCAGGGCTTGAGAAATACTACAGAATAACAGAATATCAGAATATCACACCACAGCTGCACTGTGCTCATAATCTAACACAGTCTTTTTCTTTTTTAAATTATGCCTCTCAGTTACACATAAAAGAAATGTACTTTTACCTAACATATAAAAATTGGGAAAATAGCTCCACCATTACAAACAAGTAAGCAAGAGTGTTCTATGTGTGGCCATCGTAGCCCAGCTTACCTAGGAATAAGTAAGATTAACTAGCACAGACACAGCCATTTAATGTATGGTTGATGGGTAGCATTCTTTTTTCCAAACTTTCTACAAAGATGACAGATGGTCTTCTCAGACACTACAAAGTTGGCACTAGGACTCTGAAAGCAAAGTATACAAGTCTTCCATGTTTATTCCTTACATAGAACTAGTTTCATGTGTCCGTGAGACCAGTAATCTCCTGGAGTTGAAATTTTCAGTATTCTATACCAAAATAACTTTATATGCACTTTCATGGGCTACTAGGAAAGCAGAGGTCACATGTTTTCTTTTTTTTTAAACAAAGTCTTGCAAAAAAAAGTTCCAGTTAAGTATATTCACCATCTCAGATAGAGTTGTCTTATCATTTTTCCAGCATATCACACTCATTAAATCAACACATAGCTGGCAATGCATATCTCCATGGATGAGTGGATGCAGGTATAATATATTTTCCTACTTTATAATATCCTATTGTTATTCCTTCTTTCTTTCACTTTTACTTCCTGATGTACCCTTGATCTCAAAACCACAGCTGCAGGTAGCACAAAGCCTCTGTCCCTAACACTTTATAACAAAAAGTGAATAGGGAGTGTTTTCTCATTATTCCTGGCTGTAATGAAAAAAACCATGAACAGACCCTCTGAACAATGCTGGATTCTGGGCCAATACCTCGATCAGTTACAGTGCTGGGGAGAAACTAGATTTGGTGTCGTCACCTGTATTTCCTTAGGCAGTCATTCAACAAATACTAGACTCCTGTGATGGGAAAGAGTCTGTGCTTGGACTTGAAGATGCACATATAAATAAGGGTTGCTGACCCTAAGTAACCCACTGTCTCACTGAAAAATAAATAGAGCTATTTACTGAAAATTAACAATGTATTTATTATGCATTCTCACTAACCTTCAAAACATTATGTGAGAGATTTATTATCACCTTTCAAGAGAGGAATAAATTAAAGATTTCAGTGGTCCTCCATTAGCAGCTGCTTTCCGAGCATCTATTACATGCTGGGAGAGCTCCTAGTTAGAGAGAGCAAAGGTCAACAGAAATGAAACAACTTGCTCTAGCTATTGTATGGAGTTATTTCCCAGGACACTTTATGACAACAAGGTTTGGCATCTTTTAGAATTTAGATGATGAGGAATGTTCATCTTGAAAAAAAAAAGAACCTCCATCTAGAGCTAATAAATACAGCTTATGTAGAAATATTAGAGCAAATGTCAGAGCCTTGGTCTGAGCCTTGATTTGTTTTGTTCCACTGAGCCTTGCTACACCAGGGGTCCCTCTGTCAGAGCTGACCCTATGGAAGAGCCCCATAAAGGCCATTCATACTACATACATGATTGAGCATTTTCTGCTTAATGCATCTATTTGGACCATACCTTTCAGTCAGTGAAAGGAACCACAAAAAGTACCTATTTTAACTACTGAACCGTGTTTTTTAATAAATACATATCAGTTAATAGTAGTAGCCATTATTAAAATATATTATCATTCCCATTATCACAGTATGTCTTTTAGATTCTTGAGTGTACATTCTCATATATGCAGGTGCATTTATGCACATTGGGGAAAGGTTGTTATACACATGTGTGCAGTTCCATGCAGAAGCCAGGGAATAACTCTGGGTCATTCTTTAGGCGCCATCCACCTTTGCTGTTTAGGATAGAGTCTCTTACCAGCCTGGAAGCCACCCAGCTGGCTAGGCTGGCTGACCTTCAAGTTCTGGGCATCTGCTTGTTTCTAGTTCCCAGTGCTGGGATAATAAGTCTTAGCAACTGTGCATGGATTTTTTTTTTTTCACATGGTTTCTAGGGAGCAGATTTTGGTCTTTGTGATTAACTCTCTCACCAACCCCTCCAGGTCATTTTGAGGATCAGACAAGAATTCAGTTCTTTAAGGTTGCACTTCCAAAAATATGACAGCTCCCCAGTGCTCATTCAAACCGTGTGATCTGAGTGTTCAAAGGCTCAACAACAATTATGGGTCTAAAAGATGTAGTATTGAAACTTACTTTTATTTTTATAATGAAAAAAATTGATGAAAAGCTTGATTAAAAGATCTCAAAGAAGAATTTAGTTTCTGGCTTTACCATCATACACAACCCTATAACAAAGATAAAGAAGTAATATAGCGACAAACTTCAAAGAAAAATCCCTTAAGACTTGGTCTTAACAAAAAGGTACTTTTACAGACAGTGTGAATATAAAAAGTCCACATATATTACATATATCTGTCCAATTGTCTGGTAACAACATCAAGAGCTTAGGCTGTCTGAATCACTTTCTGGAACAAAGGTGAGTATAAATAAAAAAATCATGTATGGCACAAAGGTTAAGTAGAACCCCTGGTGGGTTTAATGGAAGCATTATTGCACCCTTTTCTTCTCCTTCCATTTAAAAATAGAGCCGAACCACACGTACATGTTAATATGCTTCCCTATGTGATTATATTAGCATGGAGTTTTTCCATACCTTCTGAAAACAAACTCCTGGAACTGCTGTTTCCATGACAACTGCATCTTGAGAAGGCGAAGCTCGCAGTTTGATAAAGCTAAAAGGTTCTATTAATGCCAGGTTTCAATGATATTGAAAACCTTGGTGTCAGAAAGCGTCAATGCAGCACTCAAGATTCAGGTTAGTCCCACTAGTGTTTATTTCCTATTTCATTAGGATTTCAAACACAGTTAAATAAATTATTGAAATACTAATTATTTTTCTGTAAGCCAATATTATGTATTGGCACTAAAAGTATATAAACTAAGATTCTCAACTAATATCAACCTATAAGGAATATTCAAATTGGTATCAAAATTATTTGTGAAATGATACAGTCATTATTCCTTGTTATCAAAATGGTATGTGAACTAATGTCCACTTCTCCTCTTTGCTTGACTTGGAAAGAAAAGTAATGTTCTCTAAAGGAGAGATTCTCTTTGGTCAAGAAATGCAATTGTAATAGAACATGATATATTGGGGGTTTTGTTTTGTTTATTTGTTTGTTTTTAGGATTGTTGGGTCAGTGTACTGCTCATGGAGTGATTTAAGAAACAGAAATGTAAGCCGGGCAGTGGTGGCGCATGCCTTTAATCCCAGCACTCGGGAGGCAGAGCCAGGCGGATCTCTGTGAGTTCGAGGCCAGCCTGGGCTACCAGGTGAGTTCCAGGAAAAGGTGCAAAGCTACACAGAGAAACCCTGTCTCGAAACTCCCCCGCCCCCGAAAAGAAACAGAAATGTAATACTCTACCATCCTGGAGGCTGAAAGTCCATGTTGTCCAGGGATTGACAGGGCTGTCCTGAAGGTTATAAGAAATAATCCAGTCTGTGATTCTTTCATAACCTCTACTGGCTTGTTGACCATTTTTGGCCTTCCATGACTTATAGACACATCACTCCATAGTCTTATGGCTATATGTGTATATGAGTATGTCTTCTGAAAGATATAAGGATAGGAGTTATATATTAAATCAGGGGCTTCCACTATTCTAATAAGACCTACTCTTAATAAGTTATGTCTGTAATAGACCTATAGACCTTAGAGGTAGTCTAAGCCAGATGTCAATATTTAAATTCAACATATAGCATAAAGAATATGTTTCATCCCTAAATATATCACATTTGTTATTAATTTTAATACTTATAATTTTAGTGTTATTACCAGAAATGTAAAGGGTATAAACCAATCCTATTTAAACCTATTTAAAATTGACCACTTAAAATATGAACCGTTCCTAGTCCATGTTTTGTTTTTCTTAAAAAAAAAAAAAAAAAGAAGAAGAAGCCGGGCAGTGGTGGTACATGCCTTTAATCCCAGTACTCGGGAGGCAGAGGCAGGTGGATCTTTGTGAGTTCAAGGCCAGCCTGGTCTACAGAGCAAGATCCAGGAAAGGCACAAAACTACACATAGAAATCCTGTCTCAAAAAAACAAACAAAACAACAACAACAAAAAAAACAGCAAAGTTGCAGATTTAATGACTTGAGAGTCATCATGTAATTTGCACACACAACGACTAATGTAACTATGAATCACTTTGGTCTGCCACATGAATGGTAATTTTTCATAATAAACTGTGCAACAACTTTAAGATCAAGGCACCAGAAGATGACTTAATGGGAAAAATTACTTGATATGCAGGCTAAACAACTCAAATCCAATCCTCAGAAACCACTTAAAAAATATGTTAGCACATATTTGTAATCCCAAGTTGGAAGGCAGGGGCAAGAGAATTTGCAGGTAGCTTGGAAGCTCCTGGCCCAGGTAGCCTGAAGTATCTAGCAGATCAGCACAAGCAGCACAGATGAGAGACCTTGCCTGAATGTGAAGGTGAGAACTGACTCCTAAACACTGTGCTCTGATCTACACACATGCACATACACACATACACATTGAGTGAACAAATTGATTTTTTTAGATGTATCTAATACTGAACTGTAAATTGGAGCTTAAACCAAGACCTCCAAGTAGGAGGCCATACTCAACGCCTAATCTTGGTTGTTACCTTGACACCCTGGAAAGAGTGACCTTAGTTGATGAATGGACTCCAACAGATTAGCCTGCAGGTGTATTACAGAGCATTTTCTTGATTGCTAATTGATGCAGGAAGGCTCAGCCCTCTCTGGGTGGTGCCATTCCTGGGCAGGTAGGCTGGGCTATATAAGAAAGGTGCTGAATCTGGAAGAATCTGGAAGCAAGCCAGTAAGCAGTGTTCCACTGTGGTTTCGTCAAGCCACTGGCTTGAGGTTCTCTGTTGACTTCCCTCACTGATGGACTGTAACCTGTAAGATGAAGTAAACTCCTTTTCTCTCTAAGTTGCTTTTGGTTTGTGGTGTTTATCACAGAAACAGAAAAGTTAAGTAGAGCAAATATTGGCACCAGGTGTGAAGTATTGCTGTGATGAACCTGACCATGTGATTTTTCTGGAAGATCGTGTAAGTGTTTGGAACTTTGGGATAGAAAGGTCTTTAATACCCTGAGTTTGTTGCAGGAGCTTGGAAGACAAGAATGCTGAGAGTAATTCAGATGATAGAGGCCTGGCTTATAAAATTTCCGAGAGAAATTTGAGTTGCTCATAGACTAAGCATCATTCATGTAATATATTTGAATTGAGAATCTTTAAGAATAAAACCTTCGTTTTCTGTGTCATTCGATGCTGGTCAACTGGGGCTAAATATCAGCTGTAATTATTAAACAATTAGCATGGTTGAGGTGAATCTTCTGGAAAGTATTTTCTCAGATTTAGTACATAGAAGCTGTTGTTTAAGGGGGCCAATCAAGCTGGCAGCATAAGCTGGCAGATAATGTGTAAGGGTCTTCAACACAGTACTGGTTTTAAAGATATGAAGGGGTCATAGAGGGCATCTGACACGTGGCACCTTGCATCAGGGTTAGAAGAGAGGGTGAGAATGGTGAAGGGGCAGCATCAGTTGCAGGGTCCAGCAAACTGATAGTCCCAGAATCATGGGAAAACCAACATCAACAGATTTAAAGTGGGGCTTGCCTGATGTTGTGAGACCAACTATGCATACTGTGGGTGGCAGACCCAGAGAAGTGGAGCCACTCAAGTCCTACAAAGACTTTGCAGTTTTAAAAGAGTTGGACTTTTAAATCATAGGAAAATTTACAGATTGTGAGACTTTTAAACTTGCACTGTGCTTTATATTGTAATATTCTTGTGAGATCATGGGGACAAGGGAAGTTTGTGGTTTGCCAAGGGATGAACTCATGATGGCTAATCAACTTGACATACCTAAAGAGAGAGAAGATCAGTGGAAGCATTGACTCCATCAGATTGCCATGTTTGTGAGGTGTCCAGCTGTGGGGCAGCTATTGGCTGAAGATGGATACCCCAACGTTTCAGAGGAACTTTGGATGACTGTCCAGGCAGGCAGCTGTCTCTGTCATTCTAGATTTTTGGAAGTTGCTTACAATGCTATTACTGTTTACTTAGGTAGTATTATATCCTTCCAGGGTCTTTGATGTAGCTGAAAACTATATAGTTATAATTATAATTTTCCTTGGTTATGATAAAAGATAAATTAGATATGAAACCTTAGACTTACAAATATAGGATAGATAGAAAATTTTTCTTTAATTTTACAAAATATAAATAGACTAGATATTGTAACTGTAAATCTTATTTGATAACTGTTTTGCTATATGTAATTTTAATAGGTTAAAGTTAAAACCTTCCTTTTGTTTAGACAGAAAAGGGGAAGTGATGGGGGAATGTCTTTCTGTATGCTGCAAATATGTGTTGCTTTGATTGGTTGATAGACAAAGCCATTTGGCCTATGGCAAGGCAGCTTAGAGGCAGGCAGGAAATTCACAGAGAGAGACAGGAAGAAGGTAGGGAGAGACGCTAGCAAGCCACCCAAGGAGCAACATGTAATGGGACGCAGGTAAAGCCACGGAACATGTGGCAATACATAGATTAATAGTTACGGGATAATTTAAGATATAAGAGCTAGCTAACAAAAGGCTTGAGCCATGGCCATGCAGTTATAATTAATATAAGCCTCTGTGTGTTTATGTGGGAGACACAGGTGGGAGATATTTGTCTCAAAGACCGGCAGGCGGGACACATGAAATCTTCCAACGGCAGTGAGGTATTTTCCTGATTGCTAATTGTTGTAGGAGGACCCAGCTCACTGTGGGTGGTACCATCCATAGGTAGGTGGGCCTGGGCTGTATAAAAAAGGTAGCTGAATTTGAGTCTGAGAGCAAGCTAGTAAGCAGCACTTCTGCATGGTCTCTGCTTCAGTTCCTGCCTGTGGTTTGCTCGCTTAAACTCCTGCCCTAACTTCCCTCAACGATGGACTGTGACCTGGAAGTTTACTGTTACCCTTCCTCTTCAAGTTGCTTTCAGTGTTTTATCACATAGAAAACATGTCCTGGAAGCACAAGGAGTGTCTAAGATCAGTAAAATGGATGTCTGGGAAAATCTGTGGCATCAGACTATGCAAACAGCTTTGCCAAAGAAGCAAAAAGGAATTGTAAGATGGTGTGAGTTCTAATGTTTGGAAAAACAACACAGTCCTTAAACAAAGAAATTTGAGCATAAATGTTAGTTGACAAATTTTTATTACTATTATCTTATATCAAGAAAATAGTGTGGCCAGGTGGTGGTGATGGTGGCGGCGGCGGCGGCGGCGGCGGCGCATGCCTTTAATTCCAGCACTTGGGAGGCAGAGGCAGGTGGATCTCTGAGTTTGAGGCCAACCTGGTCTACAGAGTGAGATCTAGGACAGGCTCCAAAACTACACAGAGAAACCATGTCTCAAAAAACCAAAAAAAAAAAAAAAAGAAAGAAAATAGTATGAACTTTAGAAATAATCAGATCAACCTAAAGATGTTATGAGAATAACTCCAGAAAAAGTAAAAAAATAAAATTAAAAAAAGACCAAACCTAGCCAGAATGAAGAGCTGTTTTCAAAGCTAACTCTAGGAAAACGGGAGTACAGTAATTGTCTAGCCCCATCTCTGTTAGCACATTTCACTGTCTGCCATCAAATAGCTGCAAACCCCAGCCATGCTTCAATAGACTCAGAATGTTACATTCAAAATGTATGCAAGTGGAAACTGTTTTTCTGAAAGCAATCAGCCACCAACTGAACAAGAATAATAGAAGGTCATATTTCAAAGGCATTCCAGTGCTTCAGAAACAGCACTTTTTTATGAAATAAAATTTAAAAACTTGAAATAATAAAGAATACAGTAATTATTTTTCCTTAGACTTGTGGTACACACAGATATATACAATAAATTTTGCAAATGCAATTGTATAACTGTATCCAGTAGCAGAAATCTATTCTTCTATGCTGCCTGGTGTTGACGTTTGCACAATATACTCCTCAACCACCCTGACGCACTGCAGCCAGAAAATTTCTGATAACTACATGTAGGGGCTTCTCTTGGAAAAGGCAAAGAGACAGCACTGATTATAGCACTTTGCCTCCAGGCATATAATGCAACAAGGTATGAAATCAAGAAAAGATAATCAATAAGCTCAATGCATATTACTATAGGAAAGAAGTAGATGATGATGGCTTTCCAGAATCAATAAGACTGTGGGTGTCTGCTACTGCCTGGAAATCAAATCAAAAGGGAACTGACTGAAATACATGTTGCCAAGACTGCACCCAGTGGCTCAATGAGGTCTCTCCCTTTGGAGACTCCTGGTAGTGTTTTCTTCAGCACTACCATTATGTTTTAAAGAACTTGAGAAGGGTGGATTGATTGGAGGAGTTGAAAATTAAGCCAGCCCCATGAGCCATATTACTCACATTCACCAGGTAAGAACGGAAGATGATTCTGGAATTACATTCAGACCGGCATGGACACACAGAGTACACCATCTATGTGACCTTGAGCAAACTGGGTAGATGGAGAAGATATGACAATGAGGTAGAAGACAAATTGGCAACAACTGCTCAGAACCACCTATTGCATTGAAAACAATGACTTTATTTGCTATAGAAGAGACACATTGTTTAAACTGTCTGGTCTTGGTCTTTTGCATTCCACAAACCAGGTAATTTATGGACCAAAAAACAAAAGAATATAACTTTATAGTATATGCCAAATGATCTTAGCTGGAATGATATTTATTTATTCTCCCCGTGCAAATGTTTTTATTAGTGAAGCTCTAGACATTTTTATTGCATAATTAATGTTTCCACACACTGACTTTGCAATGTCTTGTTTTAGGAAAACTGGTCTAATTCATTTATGCACTTATCACTAAGTATGTGTTCTATACTAAATTTGTTTGTGGTGGGAAAAAACGTGTACTGCCCTTATTTTTTCCTAATATCCTGCTATGAATCAGGTACCCAGTCAGGTTCTTAGGTATTCCAAAGTCAATGGTTTTGTAAAGTCACTCTGAGTTGTTGCAGTGCCTTTCAAGGCTATGAGGTCATGGGCTACCTAAGCGCTGGATAATTCCTGTGGCTGTGGATGACATTAGAGAATAAGAGAACCTCAGGGGTGTTAGGACAAGAATGTGCGAACCACCCACTTCCATCGACACTGCCTTCCTGTATTCTGTCCATTTCTGTTCGTCTTATTTAATTGGCTGAGTTTAAAGATAGAACCACATTTTTGCTCTTCCTGTCATCGCTCCTCACAGTTTTATAAATAGTGAGCAGTTAAGTGAGGCCACGTCTGTGGAAAGAACTAGACTTAGAAAGAATATCGTTTAAAAATATGCGTTCAAAGTGATCTTCAGAACCATATTTCACACTTGCAACTTTTTTGTGTTTGTCATGTATTTTACATAGAGAGACAAGTTTATGCACATCCCAATGAAATAATTACTTTAATGTCAGAGACTTTCTAGGAAAAAAAAGATGCATAATTGGTTTTGTGTATTATGGATAAATATTATCACAATAACATCATTTTTTTTTAACCAAGAATAGTGAATCCTTTTAGAGAGTCTCAATCCAGTATTTCTAAGACAGCCAAGTTCCAGGTGCTGCAGCCTGCAGATGGTTTACTGTAGTCAGTTTCTTGTCTGCGACTCACGTAGGTTGCCTGACTGACTCTATAACCTGACATTAATAGAGCCTCCTACCTCAGACTGATGGTGTTTCCCAAGTTGCTAGCCCGGGTGAGCTGCAGACACCAGCTGTTGCTGGTGGCCAGTTGTGGACCACTTCATTTTGGCCAGCTACCTCAGGAGACAAAAGAAATGCTACTGCTAGTGTGAGAAGCTGTGGGAGGAGCCAGAGGCTGGAAATAGCCACGGCAGGGAATGACAGGAAGTCACAAGTGAGAGGCACTCCTGCAGCCACCAGGGCCTGTCTCTGAGGTCTTTGAGGTGTCTGTGCTCTTTTAGGGGTGTCTAGGCCAACTGCTGAGACTACTCTAGAACCTCTACACACAAGGCAAGTCATGGTTTCTTTTTTGTGTTGAAACCATGTAAAAAGTTCATCTTGATTGGAAATTTATTTATAGGCTCACTAGAAATTGGATTACATTTATTAATCTTGAAAAAGGAATATTAAATAATTAAAACATAAGTTTAGACATATAAAATTTTTAAGAATTGTAAAAAACAAAATTTGTTCACCTGCTCGTGCAATATTTGGCTTGACAGTGACAATTAAGCACCTTAAAAATCATTACTAAAAATATCCATGAAGAATTATTTGGAAATGAAACTTGCTGTTATTAAAACATATTAAAACAATTATGAAACCATAAACATTTTATATTCAAATTTTCCATAATTTTATCTTATACTTAAAGACATAAAGAGCTTGTGGTAACTATTTTGCTTATCTTCCTTCTTTCCCATGTTACATTGTTGCCTCTGTACATGATATGGGTATCCATGCCATGACAGGCATCCTACAGTGAACCAGAGGTGACAGGCTCCATTCAGAACCTGCAAAAGGCAGCTGTTCACACTGCATCTTTTCTGAAACTCGCTAATGGCTTGGGAGGAACCTGTGACCCACATTCTGTGTAACTGTGGTTCTCACCTCACGCCCTCCTTTCTGTGTTCCTCAGAGTTTGATGTGGTCTGGTCCTGGGGCCTTCCAAGTACGTCTTTCTGGACTATGATTTTGTTTCTCTATTTTGACCATCTAAGATTTTAAGATAATATTTTATATTAGTATCTATATATCTTCCATAGACAAGCAATAAAAATACAACTTTGAATTCTTTCTTTTCTAAATTACTAGAAAAATTCAAAGCTCATTGTCTTCATGAAATTCTCAAACAAAAAGACTGAGGTAGCAACTTGTGTGTACAAAATAACTTTATTTAAATAATAGCTATTGAAATCAGCTTCAGTTGGCAACACTTTGAATGCTGAATGTCACAGAAAAGATGATCTGACTGGACCCCTCTGTGAGAACAATATTCAAATATACTTAGTTCTAATTTATATATTAAACACATCTAGGGGCTTAGGTTTTATTGCTTTGATCTTGTCCATCCTCTGAACTTACAAAATTTAGAGTATGATGGTATGTTCTCTGATTTCTCTACTTTAAGATTTAATATTCTAATTTATTTTGATAAACTATTTCCCATACACTGTTATGGAAGAAACAAGCCTAAAACACCAATAGCACAAAACAAAACACTTTTGAGTTTGCTGGGAGGCCCTGCCATCAGGGATTGCCCATGCACCTGTGATCAGATGGGAGAGCAGCTACGGGCTCTAGTAAACATTGCAAAAATCTCTCATTAGATTGTAATGATAATTTACCAAGTATAAAATTGATACAATAACTAATGAAAAATAAACTGAAAACTTGAATATGAGTTGAGAAGTTATATAACTTCTATAAGATAATCTAGTGGAAAAGCTTCCAGGCATGAGCGAGGGCTATGACTTCTCTGGATTGACTCCAGAAGCACAGGAAACAGAGGGGAAAGGGACCAATAGAATCTCACAAAACCGTAGCCACAGTAAAGGAAGCAGCAGGATCAGAGACTCACAGAATAGTAAAACATAGTTGAAAACTGCACACTGGAGTCAGGATTACATAGAAGTACCATATTGAACTGTAGAACGAAATCAAAATACCACATGTGAGAGGACAAACAGTCCTATTAAAGTGGACCAGGGCCTCAACAGACATTTCTTACCTCCAAAAAGAAGATGTACACATGGCCTACAGCTGTCTGAAAAGCTTTTTACCACCACTAACTGTCATCAAGTACAATTAAAAATCAAAATGAGCTTTCATCTCACACCTGTTGAAGTGGTATTATCAAAGAGAAAGAAGGTAAGTAGTATTAGCAAGAGTGTTGGGAAAATGGAAGATTTCCCCATCATTGGTGGGATTATTTGTTAAATTAGGTATTTTGAAAAATAGTGTGGAGATTCCTTATCTAAGCACTAAAAATATAATTATGACAATATCTGACTAGTCCACTTTGGGCACCACCAGAAGAGTTGAAATGAGTATGTTCAAGAGCCATCTGCTGCCCCCATCCAATGCTCCTTGCAGCACTATCCACAATAATAAAAAAAAAATGGAAGCAACAGACTCCCATCAAAAATGAATGAAGTGGGAAATTGTAAAATGTATGTGTTGTACATTGCAGTTGTTGGTTCTTATTGTCAGCTTGACACAATCTAGAATCACTTGTGAAGGAACTCTCAATGAGGAATTACATTGTTCAGGTTGGCCTGTAAACAAGTCTCTGGAGGTTTGTGTTAATTGTTATTGAGGTGGAAAGACCCACCCTGAATCTGGCCAGCACCGTTTCATGGGCTGGGCCATGAGCTGTGTAGTAGTAAAGAAAGCTGGCTGAGCAGAACAGAAGCAAGCGGCAGCGTGGGTGAACTTGTTTCTCTTAGCCCTTGACTGTGGATGGGATATGACCAGCTGCTTGAGAATCTGACTAACAAAATGATGGACCTGTAACCAAATAAACCTCGTTTATGTTGCTTTTTGTCAGGGTGTACCACTATAGCAACAGAAACAAAACTATATATAGTGTAAATGAAGGTTTATGCACTTTTTATGTATCGTGATAAATATATACACCAAAACAACAGAATATTATCCAGCCTTAAAAAGGAAACTGCCATTTGTAACAACATGAAGAAACTGGAAGGCGTTATGCTAATTGAAATGAGCTAGTCACATAAAAATTTTAACACATTTTTTTTCCATGTGTATAAAAATCTACAAAATCAAACTCAGAAACGTCTAAGGGAAATCTAGTTACTAGAGACTGGAGGGAGAGGACCAAAACTTCTATTAAATAAGAGGGCTGGGCTCTGGCACTCTGTTATATTACAAGGTGACTCTAATTAATAATATGGGATATACTGAGAAATTCCTTGTGGAATATTGATAGATTTTAATTGTACTCACTACAAAGAAATAGTAATCATGTGAGATAATGAATATGCTATTTAACTGAATTTCCTCATTCCACATGGTAGACATGTATTAAAGATGCACATTATATCCCACAAATACATATAATCATCACTTGTCAACTAAATGTAAAAATATTTAAAAGACTGGTTATTAACCGAGAAATGGACTGGTGTGAATGAGCATCCTGTGGGTGTCCCTGGGTATTGTCTTCCCTCAGTATTTTTATGACCAATATGAGGATCTGAGTAAAAGAAGTGTGACTAGGTTTAATCTTTGGAAGGGAATTTATCTCCTGCATTTTAAACAGATCATAACATCAATGCATTTATAGTTATAGCAATAATTCTTTTGACACAGATGACAAGTACTATGAAGCTGTTAAGCAGGAAAATAAAAATAAAATAGTTGCTTTCTATGATGAAAAGCCTCACCGTTTTTATAATACAGCAAATATATAAGTAATACAGTTACTTTTATTAAATAATCAATCATCATTCTTAATATAGCTGTCAAGATAAGCTCTTGCCTAATCCTACTTCGGAAAAATAAGTAACAAATTGAAACAGCCATAATTTTTGTTTATCTCATTGTAAACTTTTTATGTTATGTTTTCAAATGAAAAACTCATAGACTTATCATTTATAGCACAGGTTTTCATTCAACATACAAGCAAGCTGCGAAAATAGAAATGTGACACAACAAAGACTAAAGAAGACAGTTGTTAATTTTTACTGCATATAAAGGCAAAACTTTAACCTATATCGATGCAAAAGCAAGCAATAGGTGGAGTACATGATTCTAAGTGGGTTTGTGGAGTAAACAGATCCTCTAGGAACCCTTGAAGTTCTTAGCCCCAAGATGCTCTCTTATGATTAATTCTAAAGTAGCAATAACTGTTTATGTTTCCCAATGCTCTTTGAATCACTTAATGCACCACACAGCTAATAGAAAGAAAACAAATTTCTATGAAGCCAATAGAGGAAGCCTGCATCTGAACATAGATGTGCCAGGTCCCCTTACCTCATCGAGGTGATGATCACCTTGATGGATAGCATTTCTCCTTCATCTGTGCTCCAGGGCAACGACCCAGGTGTGGAAAAGTAGAGTGTAATTTGTGAGAAACCCTTCAAAATAAAATTAAATGAAAATGTATGACAGGAAGTGACATGCTGGAGCATAAGATAAAGCAGCTCGCTCTCGTAGTCCTGCGCTATACACTTTCTCACATTTGGACCTGGATGTTAATGCACTATCTGTACTTTGTCTTGTTGGATGGTGACAGCACCTAATTTCCTTAAGTTTGGAAGGGTGAATTAAAAAGCAGATCCACAAACCCACTTCCTCCCCCAGACAGTCATTGACAAAGCAACAGTGTGAGGAATTGGACTGAATCTGAAGGAAACACTGTGAAATCTATAATTTAGTTATAATGTAGTTGTAATGAAAACGAAGCCTCTTTTACAAAGCTAATTCACTGAACATTATTCTCTAGGAAAGATAACACCATTGTCACACACTTACCGTTACTTATATGTAAACATCTCAGGCATAAATGTCGCAGTAATGAAGGCTCTGGTACAGTTGCAGAAACTTTTAAGTAAAGTGGAAAAGGAGACAGCATAGATTAAACTGCGTTGTTTTGGAGATTATTTGTAACAGTCTAAGAGGGGAAAGGTGTTCTTTCAGACAGGCTGTATTTTCCTAAATCGATCACATCCTGACTCATCAGATATGCTGAGAATTATTGAACAGAACAGAGAGCTTAGAGCAGAGAGAGAAAAGGCCTGTCTCAGCTCCTCCCTTTGGCTTGTACAAGTAGGTGTCACAGTACATGTGGCACTAGAGAATGATGTATGGCCAGGAGACAATCTCAAGTTCTTACGATTTTTGTTGTTGTTGTACTGTGGTTTCCTCATACCTAACCCGAAAAAGATGTTATAAACAACTGTGCTGTGGTGAAGAAACTGTGGAATTACAGTATTGCCTGCATTCAGGAATCGGACAGCATCAGCTAGTCTAGATCATGAAATTCGGAGGGAATGGGGAGGTCAATGCTCAAAGATGCCCATTAAGGCCATTGTTTCAGCTGTCCTGGGAAGTTATTTTTCTGCAGCAAACCACAATAATCATTGAACCCCACTTTATGTGGGTGGCCCTGAGACTTGGTTTGTTAGAGATTATGATCAGAAGTCAAGACTCCAGGCAGGCTGCTGACTCTACGTGGGCATGTACACCAGGGATAGTGAGAAGCATGGCCCTTTGACAACCAGTGAACAGTGGAGGCTGTTAGAGTGGGCAGCTTGTGCCCACACACTTTTTCTCTAAAGCATTAAGTGTTTGCTGAGCTTTTCAGGTCAGGCTGTTTCATGTGATAACAGCTGTATCCATGGTAATCGTGTAGACTGTCCTTGTTTGAAAAGGAAGGGGTCAACAGAAGAACGGGCCCGTTTTTCTCCATGGTCAGGCTGCTTCACTTAGCTTCCTCTGGTGACTGAGAACGCTGAAACTTTTTCATATGTACAGTCACAATTTTTGCTTCTTCTTTGGAGAGCTCTGTTCTGTATTTCCCCACCCCCCACAAAATAGAATAATTAGATGGGACTTAATTTTTTGAGTTCTTTATATATTCTGGATATGATTCGCCTGCCTGATGAATAGTTGGAAAGACAAAAGTTTCCGATTCTGTGGGTCGTCTCTTCACTCTGATAATTGTGTTTTGAACTGACCCAAACCTTTTAATTTTAATTTCCTACAAGATAGTAACTTAACTTGAGTGACAAATAGAAATAAGCCACTGAAACTATCAGAAGAAGGAATTTTGAAAATACTTCCAGATATAGACATAAGCAAGGCCTTTCTGAGTGGAACTGCAATAGCAAAGTAAAGGATAAGATTTGACAAATGAATTGTATTCTATACTATTGCTTTGTATGACTTCGGCTCAGTTTATAAATCTGCTCTGCAGTTCATGGGTATAAAAGTTGCCTCCCACGTACAGTGATTATAAATAAAACTGCTATCAATCTTCAAGAGTAAGTCCTGTTGTCTTCACATGATACTATATCTCTTGGGGGATATGCTCAGCAATGGAATTTCTGGAGCATAAGCATATGAATATGTCAGAGTTTGAGCAGATGATTGACACAATATAATATGTTAGAAAGATTCCTCAAGCTGTTGAATTGGAAATAGAATGGTGCTTTGGGGGTTACCACAAAGCTGCTACAGGAAAGGATGATTTTGCAATTCATTGAAAGTAGAAAAATGAAAGTTCTGAATTAATTGAAGGTAAATATTAAAATAAAACAGTTCTGATGGCCTTGGGGACTAGGCCTAAGAAACTAGAACTAACAACTAGGCCAGAATACAATAGAAAGAACAGGGCTATTTTTTGTGAAAGAGTGGGGAGTAACATGGTTAGAAGGAAGGGATTGGGAAGGAATTAGGACAAACTGGACTTCTTATATTCATTACACACCCAAATCATTAACAATGGATAAGCAGACAGAAAGAGAAATCAAGATTTCAGTAAAGCACTCTGAACCAGAATTATAAGCCTGACAATTAACAAGATGATAGATCAAAGCCAAAGGACTGAGTGACATTTCCAAGTCAGCAAGAGAAGAGGCAGGTGCTAAAGGCTGAGTGCAGATCAGTGCAAAATTAAGAGTGTAAACATAAATGGAGGAAGCGGCACAGAAACACTTGAAAAAATGACCAGTGGGCAAATGGAAACCACGACAAATGAAAGTGAGTCATGTAGACAAAAGCTCAGAACAGTGTCAGGGGCTCTTGACAATTGAAGTAGGATACACACTGAAGATTGTCTACCCTCTGAAGTCACATTGCCGAGTCATCTGCGATCTTCACTCTACAGTAGAAACAGGGCAGTCGGTGGGGGGTGTCAGAAACTGATTTATTTACTCAGCACTATTGCTGTAGAAGAGTTTTAAAAGTTATGTAAAGGCTTGGAAACTGGTACTTGGTAAAGGTACCATTCTAGTCAACTTTTAAGGTGCTAAAGAAGTTAACTGTCTAGCTATAGCTGGTGAGAATTTGTCAAGACATCTAGAGATACTATCTTCTGTGGCTGCGGGATAAAAACAAAAAGTTATCTATTAATTTAATTGGCTTTATTTTTCTAAGAGAAGGATTGATATCACTTCTGAAGAGTAATTGTTGTTTTTTAGAAAATTCTGTATGAAAAAGAAGCTGTGACAGTGTACTGAACACCAATAAGACTTAATTGCAATTCAATAAAATCTAATTATGTTTGAATCAAAAATTTGGTGACTCATATATAATATTATTAGGTACTACAACATAATTTGTAATCTATAAATGATGAAACTGAGCTGGGTTGGTAGCATTTGGGAATATGTTATCTCTGTATTTGGGAAGCTGTGGCTGGAGGATTATAAATTTATGGCATGCCTGAGACATATAATGAGACTATATCTTACCAAAAAAAGATGAAATTGAGGTATAAATATGGATAAATATGGTGGTTTATTTACTTGTAGAAAATTATAGTCAAGACTTAGGTAGCTGGTGTTGAGAGTTTCTGCAAATCCTAGGGGCATAGTAAGGAATCACGTGAGGCAAGAAAGAAATCTGGTTCAACATGATTCAGCAGTCAGTGTTGGTTCAAATTTCTAAGGTATGAACCCATGCAGTTTAGTTTAGACATATTTAAGTACAGTGCATCTTTGGAAAAAAGTTTCCTGGTGACAACTATCACAATAAAGCTTATGGCATACTCTTTTACAAACACATGTGACCTCTTCCATGACAGTGGGTTCTATTGACTGAAAAACAATTGCCGTGGGATAGTCTTTCTGTATGCTGTAAATATGTGTTGTTACCATTGGTTAAAAGAAGCTGCTTTGGCCTATAGCAAGAGAGGTTAGAGCCATGCAGGAAATCCAAGCAGAGATACAGGGAAAAGAAGGGCAGAGTCAGAGAGACAGGATCCAGCCACCCAAAAAGTAACAAGACGCCAGCAGACCGGTAATGCCATCGCCATGTGGCAATACATAGATTAATAGAAATGGGTTAATTTAAGATGTAGTAACTAGCTAGCAATAAGCCTGAGCAGTAGACCAAACAGTTTGTAATTAATATTAAGCCTCTGAATGATTATTTACAAGTGGCCATGGGATTGGGAACTGGCAGGCAGGACAGAGAAAAGGTTCCAGCGACAAGCAATGCTCTGGATAAAGTCTAGGGAGGAAAAGTCTGGGATAAACCTAATAGTCTGAGGGATCCAGGTGTGGCCTGCCTCTACATATAGCAAAGATCATCGGGCTATTGACTATATCCATTCCCAGCTTTCCAGGCAGAAACAGGTAAACATTCTTTCTGTTGAAGAGACAACCCTATGTGTTTAAAATTCCTGGTTTCCCTAGTGCTTATCTGCGAACAAAAGAACCTTGTGCCCTCTATAAACTGGTTTCAGGGTTTATGGTGTAAGGTACTGTCCTCTTTGGCAAAACTTCAGAGGTAGTGTTAGCTAACAGGTATTCATTTTCTAAAATAAACTGATAGGAACTATTTGAAGAGTCAAAGGAGTTCAAAGGGAGTTTTCTAAGGTGGATTTCTTTACAGGCTGTTGTGTTTAATCGTGAACCTTAAAATTGTGTGGTAGGAGTATTGCCATTTAACTTGTGAATAGAGCTGTAGTACAGCCACTTGAAAGGTTGCTATGTGTTCCCTGTTTCCATGGACCACCACAGTGCCTGCTACACACAGAGAAATCATAGGCACCTGCAGGACAAGGCGGATGATCTGCCTGGGGAGGTGTCTCATGCTGCTACAGGGGAAGAACCTCAGTAGGACTGTGAGACTCCAGTTGACTTAGAAATCATGTTTCTTATAAGACCTCCCAGGCAGAGACAGAGGAAAGAAGTTAGAAGTTCTGGAGTGGATCCAAGTGCAGAGCTGAGAAAGGTCCCAAGGCTGCCCGGAAAGTCAAATAACACAAGTCATGAATGTAAGGCACACAACCCTCCACAGAGCCAAGAGAGAAGCAAAGACGAAGAAATTTCACTGTGAGTGACCTTCTCTTGCTTCCAGCTCCCTGCTGCGAAGGCCAGTGGCAACAATCAGGAAGATAAAAATGCAAATGCTACTGTTTCCTGCAAAGCTTGGCTCAAGTGAGAGAGCCCTTGCTTTGACTATTGGTTCCTTCCCCAAGTCCCTTCCCTTTATTCCTCATTGTTGCTATCTTGAAGATTCACCTGCTCAGCCTTTTATATAGCAAAGGGAGGCCACACCAACCTCTCGTTGACCATTTCAAAGACCTTCAGTTCTAGCTAGACAACAGAATGAAATATTCAAAAGTTGTCTGTAACTCTGCAAGTGGGGGTTCCTTCTACACTGGTTTACCAGTATGAATCTGACTTTGTATTTTTTTTAAGAGACTGATCTCACTATTTAGTCCAGACTGGCCTCAAATTGCATAGTGCTTCTTAGGTCAGCTCTGAGTCCTAGGATTACGTACAGGTATCACCATGCCCAACTTAAAACCGACAATTTGATCTCCATTTGTTCATCGAATGTGGGTTTTTTTCTCAACTTTCATAAACTCAGTGTCAAAAAGCATATGCAGTAGTTAATAAATTCAAACCTAAACAACCTAAGAAACTTCTCTCCTTGCTCTCACCTTTAAATGTCATGTGAAACACATATATAAATCTCATTCTATGCTACCCATGCTTCAGGATGTGTTTTTTAATGTATGTACAAACATGTGTAAGGATATATGTATATATGATATATAACTTGTTACATATTATCTGTAATCCTTTTAGATTCAGTGGTCTTAATTCAGATTTATACAAGTTCCCCACAATGTTTCACATGATATATTGAATTTAGTGTGTAACTGTTAAACTAAATGAAGCTGTTTTTCATCCCCAGAAAATCAAATTACTTTATTTTAGTGCAGTAATCTGGAGCATTAGCATCCTATCCAACTATTTACGAAGACACAGACACAAAAATGAGAGAAGAAAACAACAGGTGATAGTCATTTCAACTCATTTAAAAAATAACCCTGGAACTGAAAGATTTCAGCACTATACACAGATATTATTTGTAACTGAATCATCTGAGGCACTGTGTTAATTCAATGGCAAAGCTTACTAGAATATCTACATTTCAACATGCTTCCAATCACTAAGTTTTATCTTGCAAGCAATTGAAGTTAGTTTCCATAAGATGACATAGGAGGGTCCAGATTAAAAGGATATGAAAAATCAACAGCACTTACAACCCATGGCCATATTCCCTCGGTAGATGCCATTTTTCCACACCACAAACGTTCGATACTTACCATCCTATCAGGCCTGTTTGGGGCACCATCTGCAGGGAGCATTGCTCCAAATGGGTCCCATGACCCGGGACAGATGTGTGAAGTCAGGCTCAGCGAAGGAACAACGACCACCCTTTTCATATAAGTGAAACCGGATAGCCTGGAGCATTTTTATTTGTACAGTTTCAACAGTGTGCATAAACAGTTTTACAATCTAATTTGTTTCCTTATATTTCTAGTAATTCTTACAATACTTGCCAGTTTGTTCCTTTTCCTCATTCCCCTTCCGTCCCCCAACTTTCCCACAGGTAACCATTACCTACTTGATCTCTAGCTCTAATGTTGGAAGCGTAGGCAGTGTTGCACGCAACAAGGGGAGTTTTCTAAGAGGCACACCTACAGGTAGGACATTCAGCAGTATCTGCAGTTGCAGCGTCATGCAAAGCGAAAGACAGTTTTGTCTCTCATGATTAACATTTACACTGGCAAGGTCTAAGTTCTCACAATCAACTCACCAGCCAAAGCTGGATCAGTTCATTCCTTATTGTACTACTCTGTCTCCTATGAGGGGATATACCAGGTTTTCCCCTACCATCCTATAAATTGTATAACTTAAAAGCTTACTCTTAATAGTTGGCACTGCTTATCCCCTGTTCTCATATCCCCTTCCTCTCTACTTCCTTCAGTATTGGCATGGCTATTAGAAATGAGGGCACTGTGGCTTTCTATGATTCTGCTTCATTCCCTGTTCATAGACTGTTCCCATTAACTCTTGATATCATCTGTTTATTAGCATTTCTCCTAGACTCTTGTGGTTAAAATAATTCTCTCCAGAACAGTTATGCAAATTTGTAATGTCATGAGCTACTGTGACTCTTTCAGGCTAGTCACAAGATGTATTGGAAAGGCAACATCCTGTCCTTGAGAAGCCTAAATTCATGGCCACACTTGAAACATCAAAAGCTTTAGGGGCTGAATCCGATCCACTGTGTGTTTTTAACAACATCCCCTCTTGTAATAGTTATTTTATCTGTAGCTCTGAGAAAGTGAAATTGGAGGCAACCAGCAATATGGATTCTATAAAGAAAGCAAGGAGAGCCCCTGGGGTCACGCCCAGAATTACGCAGCAAACTATCCATTGGCCTTGCCAAAATGGGTCGGATTCTCCAGGGTTTTCCTACAAGGAGAATTTGTTTGTGCTGTTCTCAGACCTTGTCCCCCAAAGAAGTCACAAGGCTCCTGGCAAAATAATACAAAAACGTTATAATAGTAGGGTGTATTGTTTGCTCAACATTAAGTCAAATGATAATTTTAGTTACCTTTTCTCAGTTTTCAAACCATAAGTTATTGTTAAGCACAGGCATAAACATATGAACAAATGCACAAGCACACAGGACACACACACACTCACACGCACTCACAGGCACAGGAAGCTTTCAAAAAATTATTGTTTTTGTCTTACAGATGACAGATATGAGGCACACATTAGGGAAGAGTCTAACCCACTTGTCGATGTTTATACAGCCAGTGCTCATCAACGCTGGGACTCATGCTAGGTACTCTGGCTCCAGTGTTTTGGCTGCTATTCTTTTCCTTAAGTTCATTTTTAAGATTGTTCTGACATGTTTAGAACATGTAGAAGTATGTTTCTAAACAACTAAATATCATCAAGGCAAATTGTCACTGGGTTTACCGTGAAGTATCAAATAAGTTAAATATCTGGATACTTAGGGACACTTTAGCCCTTTTAAATAGCTTCAGGTTCTAGTTTATGATCTGAGCCTCTCCAAAGACCAACATGAATTTACTCTTTGACTAAATGAATCTACTTATTGGAATTGTTCCTAAGAGATAATAACCAAAATGTTCCATAATGCTGCCCAAAGTAGTGCTCATAACAATGAGTTATAAAACTTTAATATACAACACTATGAAACCGACTAAATAATTTAGTTAAAATAATAGGAAACCATTATGTATCTTGTGAAGAAGGTTTAATTAAGTGTGGAAGTTTAACAATACCTTGCAAAGTGAAGAGATTTTACACACACACACACACACACACACACACACACACACACACACACACCACATGCATCAAAAGCCTGACTGTCAACCTGTCCACACAATATGAAGAGGAAAGGTCTGCCTTTAGGAAATGGTTAGGTCATAAGGGTGAAACTCCTAGGGAGGCTAATAGTTTCCTTAAAACAGGGATTAAGAGAGATTCCTGATGTTTTCTTCAAACGGCGACCAAATGCAAAGATGGTCTCTGCAGCATGGGACAGGAGCCTCATATGAACCACATCCCATGGTATCCCAAGGACAGTACTCTTACTTTCAGAAGTGTGGTAATTAAATCGTTTTTGTTTATAAGTCATTCAGTGTATGGTATTTTGTTATAGCTGTTTGCACTGAATAGGAAAATAATATTAATTATTTTCAATCTCTTTTATAAGAAAGAATAATGATGTTTTACTTAGAAAACCCATCCACTCACAGAATACCAGAACATAGTCTCTAACATGCTTCCGATTGTTTATCCCCTTGTGGCTGCAGATAGATATTTAAAAAAAAACCAATAGTTTCGACATTTTCTAATACAGACACAATTTCTTTAAAATTAGAAAAGTGTGGATTAATAAAGTAATAAAAACCATTTATACTATATACATATAATTATGTTTTTAGTTCCTAGTAAAGTATGTGTTTGCAATGATATAAGCAAGTCTTCATGTCACAAAAGTAAGTCACCTCAGTAAATTATTCTAAACACGCGTGTCAGAAATCTTATTAGCACCTCCTCTCTGCTCTCCAGACCTGTCTCTTCCTTAATATAATTGAGGGCTCTCAGCCAGAAGCTGCTCATATTCTCCCATTTGTGACCGTGTTACCTGTGAGGAAGCAAGTTGGTGTTAAACCAAACTTGAAGATGTCTGAAAGACAACAGGAGCTTGTTGCCATGCTGTGGTGCTGCTGATGTCCCTGGCACAGGGTTGATTTAATTTGTGTTCCTTTCCTGAAGATAGATTGCTGTCTCTGCTTTGAGTTTTTCCTATAATGCAAACTTGTATTTCTCCTCTGTTCTAGTCCTGGCTCATCTCAAAATTTTCTTTTCTTGTTTTACTTTTAATTTCCAAAATTGGTCAGTTAATAAAGGATTTGCTCAACCAAAAATAGAAATCACACAGGGTTTGTTTGTTTGTTTGTTTGTTTTGCATAAATCACATTTTTCATTTGTGTCCCTTTCTATATGATAACCATTTAGAAATATAGGCTACATTTTTTTGTATTATTGTATTTTTAATTAGTAGACACAGTAGTCTATGAGGTAAGATTTGAATTTATGTTAGTATTTCTGAGACACATCCAGACTCTGTAATTTCTGCATGATACCCCATAATACCCAGCTGTGCCACATCTGAGTCATCCTCCTCACCAGTGGATTCTTCCATTGCCTTCCACTTTTCTTTCCCAGGAAATGTACAAGGAAGCATCTGAACATAGGATAACACAGTGAGTTCCAAGCCTGCTCTCTTCCTGATGTTGACCCATGACTGGGACGGCTGGGTTTCAGGAAATATACATTTTTTTTTTTTTTTTTACTAAATTCCACCAAAATTCTTTCTGGAATGATTGTGCCATTGAACAAGAGTTGACAGTTTTTAAAGTTGTGCCCTCTTCCTCATTCACGTGTAAAAAAAGAGCTGATCTTTTCAAAATCTGTTTGGGAGATTTTAATATGTCCTTTGGGATACTTGTATGGGCACATAACGAGTATGGAAAGGAAAGTTGGAGAAATGAAACAAAATTGCTCCTTCTGCTAAAGGCAAAGGCTTTTAATCTTAGCAAGGGAGAGTTGTGCACAAATAAGTTTTAGGGAAAATTCAATATGGACAAAGACTGTGCTATGTCAGAGTAGTATTTTCTCCTCCTCCTTCTCCTCTTCGTCCTCCTTCTCCCTCTTTCTTTCTCCCCCACACCCTTGTACATGTATGAAACAGAGAGAGAGAGAGAGAGACAGAGAGAGGAAAGAAGAGAGGGGGAGATGGGGTGGAGAATTACACTTGAGAGGGAAGAAATAGAGACAAGAAGGCTACAGTTGACATGAGAAAGCATTTGCTTTTCTTATTGTACCAGTGTGATGATTGGATTCCATGTTAACTTGCTTAGTGTCACCTGAGTAGGGAGGTTCTATTGAAGAATTATCCCATTTGCCTTAATTGATCTGGAAAGAAGCCCTCCTATCCCCCATCCAGGAAATGTGGCCAGGACTTTGTGGTAGCAACATGCTGTGGTAGCAGCATTCTGTGATAACAGCCACATTTGTGGTAGTAGGACTCTGTGGTAGCAGCCACAGTTGAGGTAGTAGCACTCTGTGGTAGCAGCCACATCTGTGGCAGCATCACTCTGTAGTACCAGCCACATATGTGGTAGCAGCATTCTGTGGTAGCAGCATTCTGTGGTAGCAGCCACATCTATAGTAACAGCCACATCTGTGGTAGCAGCACTCTGTGGTACAGATGAAAACAGTTGTAATAGGAGGAAGTTTATTCGCCCCTTGTTCACTCTCCATTCCTTTGCTTTGCTGCCAAGTTCATTTACCAGGTTGCTGCTAACAATGACTTTTCGTCTGAACTCAGCATTAGAGTCTCCAGGCTTCCATCATTAACTAAGGTTCAGCATCCCCCTAGGTTTTCTGCACCAGATTGAGACTGCCGAGTCATCCAGCCCCACAGACTGAGCAACTACTTGGTTCTCAGCCTTTCAGGTGTGATTCAGCTGTTACTACTTTGAAGTAAATTGATTTAATAAATTCTTTATTAATAATTGATATTTATATCTAGTCATTCTATTGTTCTGTTCCTCTAGAGAACCCTGGCTTATGCAACGAGTCTGCCCTTATCTTTACTCGAATACCAAAATGCATTAGAGAGACATTCTGCTGAGCCTCTCAGTCAATCTTTGTAAATTGAGTTGGGTTTGTAGCTCAGTGGTAGAGAACTAGCCTAACATGTACAGTGGCCTAGGTTTGATCTTCAGAGAAGAAGGGAGGGAGAGAGAGAGAGAATCTATTACTCTCTATTAATGCACAATTGTATTGCATGTATAAATGAGCACATCATTCTTGTACAACTTTCTGCCCAAAGCTGGTTGTGTTGGTAGCAGGAGCATATGCTAGAAAGCCTCCATGTTAGCTAGAACAATTAAAGGAGGCATGGTCTTTTGAATGTCCATTTTTGAAGTTATAAGGTTATAAGTAACATAATTTTCTGTTGAAATAGGCTTAAGTAATAAATATATTAGGACATGCATCAGAAAAACCAAGTTCAAAACTCAAAGTTTCTGTGTTCTCTGTAAATAATTAAATAATATTGGTCTATGCCTGGTAGCAAACAGCAGTTTATAGTGTTTATATTCTCTTAAGTTTCATGTCCAATGAAAGGAATGCAAGTACCTTTCTCAAAAAATCACACCAAATGCTTCATTTTATTTTATTATATATAGTTAGGCCAGAAATTCTTTTGTGTATCAACTATGTAACTGTGGTCCTGTGCCTTTCTTGTTTACAAAGCTAATAAGAAGCCATTCAATGCGTCCCAATCAAATGAAATACTTTGGCTACAAGTGAGAAACCACAATCTATCCTGTATCTTATGCGCACAAATGCTAATAAACACCATAAAGACTACCACAGTTTCATTCTCCAAGAAAGATGTGCCCATAATCCTCACTGGAACAGATCACATAGATGCTCCAGAGAGCACCACACAGGTGTTTGAGGATGCAGATATATATTTTATGCCCTGGTCACACACTTAAATTTAATTTTGGACAACTTGTCCGTGGAAGATTTTCAGCAGGAGACTGTTGATGCCTCAATACTTGCCTCTCATCTTCCTCTTTGGTTTAGATATTATCATGAAATTGAAAGTGCTTCAGTATCCAAAAATTGATTAATTACTATAGGAAATCACAACTGTCTCCCACATGCCTTCCTAGTGGAATAGCCACATTCTCTATCAAGGACATGGGGAGGATAATAAATGTCCTGATTTTCTTAACATTTCCCATTTAAGTTGGGAATCATAGAAAGGAAAGTCAGTTATTGTTCATACAAGTCCATAGCCAAGAAATTTTAGATGCCATCAAGACCCTTTCACATTTACCAGATTATGTTTTCCACACAGAAAAGTGCTTTGCCTAAAGCTAAATCAAAATACACAATCTCCTTCTGTTTTTCCCAACAGCTGGCACATAGGAAACATTGCCTTTGTTGTCTTTACTTCTGTTAAAATGTAAACTACAAAGGAAATAGAATAGGCTGTATTTTCACTCACTAACTAGAAAGCATCTTTAGATCATTTAACCTAGAATATTAAAATTAAATTCTCTGCTTAACAAGCAGTTGTTTTGTGATTTATTTTTCTAAAAGTCTTATAAAATATTAAATTAGATTATGCTATGCCCTTTAAAACATTTACTACTATGTAAGAATAGCTATACAGCTCATCATCAGGCTGTCTGTAAACTGTTGTGATTAGTCCCTGTTTATTGTCCTTATAAACTGCTTTCTTATGGGGCTAGAGAGTTAGCATGTAAAGTCTTTTCTAATAGTAAGTTTGAGAATATGTTTCAAAATGAAAATGAAAATGATTCACTGATGGAAAGCCTGAAAAGAGCCAGACTCAGTGGAAAATAATTTTTATGCCTCCTCTCGGGTAGGTAGAATTCATTCTTGTAAGAACCTGAGATTCATACGGTGGCAGCAAATCAGGGCAGAATGATCTTCAATTTATATAAATTGATTAAATTTGTAGATTGATCAAGACATATAAAAGCTAGCTTAGTATGTGATGAGTGATAGCAGAAAGAGGGTGGAAGTCAAAGGTATTTAGTACATAATATTGTGGCAGGAATGGGGGGAAGTAATTTGCATGTACAAGCTCTTTGTCAGAAGGTAGGGGTGGGCCTTAAATGAGACAGTGGGGACTGCACATCAGCCACCTGAGTGGTACATAATAAACTCTCCAGGAGTATTTCCCATGTTTTCTTATTTCTGTTTCCAGCTTGCAAATGAGGAAATAGGTCCACAAAATTTACTTAACTTGCCCAAAGTTGCCAAACATTACTCAGTAGTAAAATTTGTTCATTTGATTTGAAATCCTACATTACTTCAACTATACTGAGTAAAATGGAAGTAATAACTTTTAAACACTGGTTTTAAGAATTGAAAGGAGAATATTTTTCTAGCAGATGTCTAGTAGTCTCCAGCCAGCATATAGAATTTACTCTATGATACAAATTACCATATACTTTATAAATGCTTTGCTATTTAAATTTCACTAGGGCCATGTTTATATATAATGACACAAAGAAAGAGGAAGAGGTGTAATAGGGTAGAGGTTCTCATGACAGAGGCTCTGCCTCACTCTTCAGTACCTGATGCTGAAATGTGTCATCCCCAGCTCAGGATTTATCCCAAGTGTCATTGTCTTGCCTTTGCCCCGTGCATTATGCTTGGATGGCTATAAAAAATAAACTTAATATATAAATCATCTGACAAAAATAAAGTAAAAGAGACACCTTAGCCACAAGGATTTGAAGATCTTAGTTATAAGCCTAATGACAATTCATTAAAATGCATTTGTCACATTCAACAAAACCCGTAGCAATTAAAATTCATTCCTTTTAATTAGATTCTGTCTATTTTTTGGTCAGGACCATGTTATCTGCTATAATGTTGTTCAATAGCCATTTAACACACATTAATACTATTAATTTCAGAGAAACAGCTGAGATGGGCATAGACCTTACAGAACCTACTTACAGGAGAGAATTTTATCCAGTTGCAAAGAGAAAAATCACAAGAGCAGTATGATTACAAAGCTACAAGTATGCAGAGAAAGTAGAGGCTGTTGTGGTGATATTTTGTTTGTGATCTAACAAATAAAGCTTGCCTGGAGATCAGAGTACAGGGCTAAGCCACTAGTTAGCCATAGAGGCCAGGCAGTGGTGGAACACACCTTTAATCTCAGCACCCAGGAGGCAGAGGCAGGTCGATCTCTGTGAGTTCGAGGCCACCCTGGACTACACAAGATTGATCCAGTCTAAAAGAGAAACAGAGCCAGGCAGTGGTGGCACACACTTTTGATCCCAGCACTTGGGATCTCACGCACCGCACTAGGAGCTCAGTCTCTTTCAGGCTCAGGTGTTGTCAAGGTAACAGGTGGTATCTGTGGCTTGCTCTTTTCTGTCTCTGATCTTTCATCACTTATTCCTGTATCTGACCTGGGTTTTTATTATTAAAACCAATTAGAATTTGTGTTACACTTGGAGCCCAAACATTTGGCAAGAATTTACACATAAAACCTGAGATAGCTTAAAAAAGAATTCTTTTTTCCCCTTTTTTATTATTAAGAAATTTTTTATTCACTTTACATACCAACCACAGATTCCTCCCCTTCCCTCTTTGTGCCCTCTAGTCTTCCCCCCTACCCACCCCCTGATCCCCACATTTCCCAAGTCAAGGTCTCCCATGGAGAGTCAGCAGAGCCTGGCACACTGAGCTATAGCAGGTCCAAACATAAAGAAAAAAGACTTCTAAGCACACAAACACAGAGTCAAACTCAGCTTCACGGTGACAGAGTCAGAGTCGGCTTTTTCGCTGGTGAGATCTGTTTGCTGGTGGCGAGCTGAGGCACAGCTCCTTTAAAGGATGGTTTCCTGACTCAGCATTAGTGGCAAAAACCACCCGGTTCTTTTAAGAGGTTGGGCAGCCAAATACTTAAATGGAGTTTACGAGCAGCCGGTGGCACACTACTCGGTGACAGCATGGATCCCAAAACTTCCCAGAGTTGGCGCAATAAGCATGGCTTTCAGAGCTGGCAGTAAACATGCCTCTGCCATGAAACTAGCTTGTCAAGGAACCAAGGAATGGGGCAGAGCCAGCTGCCAAACCCACAGCTTTAGTCCTCGCTATGCCTGCTTAGCAGCAAAAATGCTCATGTGGTCAGAAAAAGATAGAGATATGCAGTAAAGACAGATTCAGATGGAAAAAAAAAAACCCCAACAACCTCTAAAGGGTTCACGGTGTGTTTAAAAATATCCGTAGGCTTGGGAGAGTAAAGAGAAGATATTGACAGTCATAAAAAGAAATATATAGTTTTAAAATAATAAAGTCCTTAAAAGGGGAGTAAAATAAGATTTAAAAAAGCCACATAAAGATGGAAAATACACAGAGAGTCTGGATGCTGTATGTTATTGTGTTGTTTTTGAATTGTGTGACAGATGAGGAAGGAGCAACAATTGCTAAGAGATATTGGATTATAAATGTTGCTGGACTAATCCAACCTATATATTTTGAAAATGCCTTGACTTCAAAATTTAAGTCAAAAGATATGTTACTTTGGAGAAGGGTTTATGCTTTTATTTCCACAGGAAATAAGAGGATGTGGATTCATTCTGTGTTAAGAAAAATCAGATTTGAAAAATTTGAAAAATCTCCAATGGAAACAGATGGCCCAGATGATCCAACATTTCAGAGCACCTCTGTTGCAGTTTCTTCTGAGTTCTGCATCCAGAAAGGCTTCAAGGCTGCTGCTGAGATGATCCAGCCTCACAGACTACTCTGGTCAGGATTTGACCATAATCCTAAATTTTCTCAGGGTCTGTATAAGATTAACAGTGTCCATAATCAGCAGGAAGTAGGCTAGAAAACTATACCCACATTCCCCCCAAATGGAATAGGAATGTTTGTCTTTGTTTAAGGGATTTAGTTACAAATTGTTATTGGTCATAGTTAATCTCTTTCTAAAAGAAGAAAGGGGAATATGATAGAGAAATGATGGGGAGAAAAGTACGTTATTAAATGTACTTCAATCCAAAAAACAACTGTTAATCTTACATATTTTATATCAGTATGGATTTTAGTTTATTGATACAAATTCAAAGTTAATTTTGTTATACTGTATATATATTTCTACTCTTGTTTGGGGTATTATGTTTATGCAGTTCATTAAAAAATGTAATATATAAGAAATATGGATTAATAGTCATCTATAATAGCAAACTTATAGTCATGTTAGGTATGGTTTCAAGGTCATACAGTGATGTATTTCAGATAAATAGGCAATCTTCAAACACTTCAAAGACCTAAAGAGTATGGCATTTAAGCTGTTTTAAGAACCTAGACTTTTCTTGACAGTGAGACATGTCTGCTCCTGGCAGCACCAATTACTTCAATGAGGATGATAGGCATTGAAGAAACTCCATATGGAATTTGCTTTCTTTATGGCACAAGTTAGCCATGTGGGCAAAGAAAGTGCCCTTGCTTTGACTGCTGACAATATACTGTCAAATTGGAAAGGCAGGACATAAAAGAAAGTGACTGCAGAACTTCGCCAAGACAGGGCAGGACAGTCCTTCAAAAATTCTGCTTCATAAAAACGTCTGTCAAATAATCTAAGCCTTTAGGCAGAAGATGGATGCCCCCAACTTTGCAGAGGAACTTTAGGTGACTGTCCAAGCAGCTTGATGTCTCTGTCATTAGGTAACATTTCACCCTTCTGGAGTCTCTGATGGAATTGAAGACTAAATAGTTTAATTATAGTTTTCCTTAGTTATAATAGAAAATAAATTAGGTACAAAGCTTTAGACTCTCCAAGGTAAGATAAATAATAAGTATTTTTTCTAATTTTATCAAATGCAAATGGATTGGATATTATTACAGTAATTCTTACTTAACTGTTTTTGTTTTACTATTTTGAGGTTAAAACCTTCCTTTTTAATTAGACAAATAGGGGGAAATGCTGTGGGATAATGCTCTTGTACACTGTAAAGATTTGTCACTCGAATTGGTTTAATAAAATGCTGATTGGCCAGTAGCCAAACAGGAAGTATAGGTAGGGTGACCAGACTAGGAGAATTTTGGTAAAAGGAAGGATGGAGTCAGGAGTCTCCAGCCAGATGCAGAGGAAGCAAGATGAGAATGCCGCAGTGAGAAAAGGTACCACGTCATGTGGCAAAACATGGATAAGGATTATGGGTTAATTTAAGTGTAAAAGGTAGTTAGTAGTAAGCTTGAGCTACTAGCCAAGCATTTATAAGTAATATTAAGACTCTGAGTCAATTATTTGGGAAGCAGCTGCTGGGTATTTAGGAGTTTCTGGCTTGCTGGTGAAACAGAAAGTTTTGTTTACAGGCTGTGGCTGCTTACCTCTTCCTCATTAGCTCAGGCAATCCTTCAGAATGTGTAGCTTCTGTGGTCTTTTGTGAGTATAAAAGCTAAAGCAGGATGTTGTATAAAAAGCATTAGTGAGCAGAGTCTGAGTGTAGACCACTTTCTGTTCTGATTGACTAAGCTGAATAATCTTGACCTTTCCAAGTAACAGCTTAAGCAAACAAAGCCCCCCAAAGGAGACCCATAGGGTCTTGATGCCATTCACTAAAAATTCTTGAAAATAAAAGTGATCTATAGTAACAGGAAGTAGATTGATTATTTCTCAACAATGGGCAGAGGAACTGATGAATTACAACAGACACAGATAATGTGGATGGGGTTGTATAAATATTGACTACCTTAAATATCAAGATGGTTTTATAGTTATAGACTTATATCAAAACTGATCAAATTGTGCACCTAAACTATAAATTCAGTGTCAGGATTCAATTGTAACCCAACACAGTTATATATAGCAAAAAAGAACAAAAGTAAAATTGCTTTCCAGGGTGAACTTGTCCCAAAGCCTCATTTATCCTATCACCTTCTGGAGATCTGTTAAGCTCTCAGTGTGTCAAAACAAAACTGGCCCCCTTACACAGCTACAGATGTGGGCAACACCTTATTTTGCTAAGTGGGAGATTTCAAAAGTGCCTAAGCAGCTCAATCCTTCACTTTGCCCGTCAGTACAATACAAAAGTCCACACCTGGAAAGCTGTTAGGATCTTCCTTGGTACCTATAAACTTGAATGCGCTATGTGTATGTGAATACAATTTATTGCCAGTGACACAGTAACACCTGCCACCAAATTATTTGGATTTGTAGCTTATATTTCCAATTTATTTCATATATTGTACTTAAATTACCAATATGAATTCTTTTTTCTTAATTCATTTTTCTTTTATCTCTGTATTACTAGTTGTCACTCAATTATCATTTTTTGTGCCCGTAACACTATTTACATAGATTCTTCTACTGTCTTCTCTTCACTGACTGACCCTGGAAAAACCTGTGCTGCAAGTCAGAGGTATTATAAACGCTGGAAGACATTGCCGGCTGGTCAGGGCTCGAAGTCTCCCCATGGCCTGGCAGCTTATCTCAATAGCTGGACAACATGGGGCTCCCTCCCTCTAGCAGAACTTCCTGCCTCTACTTGCCCTTATCTGGATAACGTGCCAGGGCCTGGAAGTCTGACCTTATCTGAAAGCTGTCTCTGAGCCAGATGCCTGTCTCTAAACAGATGCCTGTCTTATCTTTAGCTTGAACCCTGGCGCAGATCCCTGCTAGAAGCCTTCTTTGCTACACATACTAGTAGCCTTACGATAGGAGCATGTCTCTGAATGAAGTTTAGGGTTTGTCCTCAGACTCCCCAATCCTATATATTCCTTACAATATGGAATAAAGATGAACTGATTCACCCAAGTCTGTCTCCCGGAGGGCTGTCTCTGTGATCATGGGCTACGTACAAAGCTTTCTGCCACTGCTTCTGCCTTTCCCCTCTTGGATTGATGGCCGACAGGCCAAGAGGGAAGGAGGACCCCCACCACAGAGCTACCAAGTGTCATTGTGCCTGATGTGTCTCTCTGACATTGGGATGGTGGAGACATTTATCTTGAACCACTAATCACAATTGTACAGAACCTAAATGATCATTTGTCTACAAGAGTGTCACTTTCAAGGAGACAAGATTTTTAAAAAATCATTTGTCTAATTATTTGATCTGAAAGCAAAAAGTCACTTCTTCTTTTATTGTACTTGCTTTGGTATAAACAGAATGTTTCTGTACTTACTGTTTATTCACCATCTGGCAGCTTTCCTAAGGACCAAAAAGTGGTATAGTGCCAAAGGCTTCCTGGCAGCCGCAGTCAGAAATTTCCAGTAAACATCTTATAAAAGTCAGTGTTTAGAGTGATTGCACATCACTGGAGATTCCTCCCACGATGTCAAAGATGATGTGGCTAAGGAGTCACCTTGTGTCAATGTACCCTAATCTGGGTAAGTTAACTGCAGCCCAGGTAGCTAGCAACATGATCAGGTCAGCAATCTCTGTAGCTTATATTAATCTTTCCTTTATTCAGATCTGTATGTCATTACTTCAGCACTTCATCAACTATTTATTAAATTAATTAACTATATCATATGCCAAAGGGGCATAGCAATTTATACATTATATGGTAATTGCACTTTGACTACCCTAAGGGATAAGTTTATACAATGACACACATGAATTAGTAATTAAAATATGTCTGTATCTGTCCATTAATCTAATATTATAAATTACTATTTCTTGTTTGTTTGTTTGTTTTGTTTTGTTTCTTCGAGACAGGGTTTCTCTGTATAATTTTAGTGCCTGTCCTGGATCTCGCTCTGTAGACCACGCTGGCATCGAACTCACAGAGATCTGCCTGGCTCTTCCTCCCGAGTGCTAGGATTAAAGGCATGCACCACCACCACCTGTCTGCAGATATAAATTACTATTTCTTAAATATACTCAAGATATTTTATCTCTAGGCACCTAAGTGGTCAGATTCCACACACATTTAACATGCCCCAGATCTTTATTGGAGTTCAAGAAACACTAATTGAGAGAGAGTTTTTTGCGTGAGCATGGTAGAATCTAATTTAAATTAAAAAGGTTTGTAGTGACTTTTTTGTAGACAGCAAGTCGTATGTGTGGCTAAAGTATAAATAAGAATGTAAGTGCTGTCCTCTTTGGTGTGTTGTGACATCAAGAAGGCTAGCAACAAATAGAAACCAAGGAATGGGTTTTTATTTAGATGACATCTTCAAGCTGAACCTGACTGTTTTGTCAGATGTAGTGATGGAAAGGAAAAAAATATAGAAAGATTCTTCTGAGTTTGTGTCCTGAAAGGATATGTGATGGTGTGGCTTAGTTAAATTAAAGGTGGGGGTAACTAGATTCTGATGACACTAACTATAAAAAAAACAACAACTTGATTTGGAAATAATAAATTTACAGTCTGAATTTCCTAAAAGTCCAAGTAGGTAAAAAGGTCAATGATGAAAATAAAAACTTAGGAATAGTAAGAACATATATGACATATAAAGACAAAGACAAAATAACCTAAAAAGAGAAAAAAAAAATTTCAAGTTTGGGTGAAATAGGGCTAAAGTCTGACACCAAGATGAGGTGGTTTGCAAAATAGCAGAAACTTTGGAGTATTTCCCCATTTTTATGTGACTTATTTTAGTGATATTTTAGGTACATAGAAAAGTTAAGGAATTCAGTGCACAATTCTTGTATTCTGCCTGCACCCACACATGCATGCCCTCCCCTGTGTGACATCTACACTGACTAGTACACTTACTGTAGTAGGTAAACCTTTATCAATACATCTTTATCCCTCAAAGCCAGTGTTTCCACTAGGTTATACTCTTGGTGTTCTGTGTTATATGAGTTTAGATAGTGGTGCATGATAAATATTCAACACTAAAGCATTGGAGTAATCTCTCTGCACTAATAGTATGAGCTACTCTTTCGTTATAAAGACCTGTGCTTATTAACACCAGTGTTCTTATTTACTACAATTTCAAAATGTCCAGCCATGATTTCCAGTTACTTCAGGGCTGAGAATTGGTGCTCTGAATCCAGTGTATAGTCAATGCGATCTTGGACTAATGGAGTGCAACAGAGGTGTAGTGGCTTATGAAACTGCAAGGAATTCATAGAGAGGCACGCATTATTTTTTTAGACTGTCTCCATGGATCTTTCAAATCAAAAAACAGTAGATTATCCATCAGAACCACGCATATAAAACCCACAAGGAACAGCTACTTGATTTCACTAGGATGGCTGATATAAAAAAGGGAGATACCACAAGGATGGGGATGTAGAAATTTGGAACCCTCATAAATTATTTGTGACCATGGCAATTGAAACTACTACTATTTGAAAACACTAACTAGTTTCTCGTACATAAACATTAAATTAGCATATAACCCATCAGTTGCATTCCTAGGTATATCTAAGAAATGAAAATTCTATATCCTTGAAGTAATGTGTAAAATAGTGTTCATAACAACCCAAACCTGGATCACCTTCAATGTTCATTAGCTAATAAACGAATTAATAAATACAATATTTCTATATAATTTTTGAATACAATTTCTATATAACTTTTGAACTACACAAAATATACTGATATATACTACTTGAATAATAATTTAAAATATTATGTTCTATGGAAAAAATTAGTCATAAAGGACCTTGCATTATTAGTATAGTCTGCAAAATATCAAGGATAGACTAATTCGAAACAAACAGCACTAAAATTGGCAGTTGGCTAAAGGGTGGGGCACAAAATGGCAGTGCTTAAGGAATGAAGGATGGCTGGTGTGGATTTCTTTTTGAAGTTTATGAAACTGCTTTAAAGTTTGTGTGACAACGTCTGAAAAACTCAGTGAAAACACTAGAAACTACAGAAATACTAACTTTGGTAAATTTTATAATGTATGAATAACATGCCAATAAATTAATTATATCTTTAAATACCAAAGACTGTGTTTCACAAAGCCAGACTGTCACCTGTGCTAAATGTTGCTGAGAATGAGAATTGATTTGAAGAGTTGGAGCTGGCCACAGACAACACTTCAGACTGATTTACCAGTAAAGGAATGTTGGTCATTTTGTCTGATACTACGATAAAGTACCTTAGATAAACACCTAATTTAAAAAAGATTTAATTTTGTTCCTGGTGTCAGAAGTTTAATTCTATGGTTGGTTGGAGCTATTGCAAAGAACCATGGCAGAAGTACCCATAACCAAGAAAACTGCTCACCTCATGAGAGACAGAAGGAGGAGGGAATCAGGAGACGGAGAAGTGGGGAGGGAGGAAGGTAGAAATGGGGAAGGAGAGAGCAAGACTAAGAGAGAGAGGGAAAAGGAGAAGGACAGAATGAGGAAGAGCAGGGCTAAGGCATCTGCATCCCTTGGAAGAGCATCCCCTAGTGACATAGTCTTTTCAAGTGTATCCTACTTCTTAAGGTTTCTAGCACTTCTATGTGGCGTCCCAGGCTGACCACCAAGCTTTTAACACAGAGGCTTCTGCGGAATCTTCAGACTTAGGACAGAAGGATTCAGAGTCATAAAGTACATCTGCATTTCAGGGTAAGATTTTATTTAAAATCAATACTATTAAGTCATGCTTTTATGTGCATATAAAAAAATCCAGAAAAGGAAGAAAAGTAAAGTTGGCATCTGAGACTTAATAACAATTTAGGAATTACCAGAATGGCTAAATTAGCACTGAACACTGAACACAATGAAATTAGTAGGTCTGGCTCTGGTGGAAGCTAATACTAACACATATTTTAATAAAAAGGAAGGTGAAGTGCACAGATTCATGTGCAGATAAAGTTTTAGATTTGTTGATGGGAAAAAGAAACTTTCGGAGTGATAACTTTCCAAATGGAGTAATGTTCGTACCATTTGTCATAGTTAAACAAATGAGAATGTTTACAAGAAGAGAGAGGTGAAAGCATCTTTAGAGAGAAGGCATATAAAGTGTTTATTTTGGAAAATTAGAATTTTCCAAGTGTAAGTTGTGTTTCAATTTAGTTTTGAGATCGGGAATTCAAATTATAATTGTCAGCACATATGTGAAAATTTCTTCAGCAATGGTTGGCCAATGTTGCACAGGCAGGCAGTAGGTAAACTGGTGGATTTAAAAATATTTGGAGTCTTTAAAACAAGGTGTCACAGTGGAGAGAAGGAGGAAGAAGGGAAAAAAGAGAAGGAAGGAGGGAGGAAGGAAGGGAGAGAGGGAGGGAAAACTAGCACTTGGGAAGCTAGTTCAAGCTAGTCTGGCCTGTGTAAGAACCTGTCTCAAAAAAAAAAAAAAACAAACCTTTTTAGACTAATAATGTAAAACTATGTTAGGATTTGGGGCAAAAAATGGCAGACTTAAATGTATATAAAATTTTGTATCAGAATATGGAGTAGAGAACTTGAAAGTCATCACCCACATTGCATCTCTAAATTGTAAATCAGAATTGTTTCATAGATTTGTAGTAGAAATACAGATATCACAGTTAATTGTAAGAAAAATACTGGGATTGATTTTGAAAAAGGGGGAATAAAATAAAAAATATACTACTTTATATTGCTTATTATTAAGTCAGATGACTGGAATGGGCTACTTAACTAAATTTAGAATGTATAAAATATAGCAAAATTTGTAGTCAGAGAATTAATTACAGCATGCTTTATGAAGTAAAGAAATCTTCTCCACCTACAACTAAGGACATCTCAGCAGACTCATTTTTCTTTCCTCTGTCTCCTGAACTATCATTCCAGCTTTCCCCTGTCAGCTGTATTGGTCTCTTCTTTATACGATCACTTTATAGAACTCCAAAGAAATGAAGGCTGATATTGGCCTTGCCTTTCTCTATAACACTATGAATTATCAGCCTCACTTTCTGTGGGTAGTAGATAAACATGGTGGCATTCTCAAAACAGTTTGGGTTGTATTGATGACAGATCATACCCAAGACAATAGTATTTAAAAGTCTACACATACTGAACAGAAACTACTCTAGGAGGCATGCTAGAAATCAAGGCACATAATAAAGTCTTTAAGTCCCCTGCAATTTGGTTAGTAAAAAAGATAATAACTATAAAAGCAAGAATAATTTGTCCTGATTATAAAACAATGAGAAAAGAGACACATAAGGTCATGGGAGTAATTAGTATATTTCAACAGATGAGCAGGTTGAGAAACCTGTGTACAGAGGTGATAGTTGAGCCTCCATTTAAATGAAAGGGGATGAGTCATGAAACCCTGCTGTAGATGAGATGTAGGCAAAAGAGCTGCAACTGCTAAGTTAAAGCTGGGGTGAGCCGGGTATGCTGAGAAACAGAATATGTTGTTAGTTGACTAGAGCACTGGTTCTCAACCTGTGGGTTGTGACCCCTTTGGCAAACCTCTGTGTCCAAAAATATTTTCATTATGATTCATGATTCATAAAAGTAAAAAAATTCCAGTTATGAAGCAGCAATGAAAATAATTTTGACATTGGGTCACCACAACATGAGCAACTGTATTAAAGTGTCACATTAGAAAGGTTGAAAACCACTGGACTAGAGCATTGTAACCAAGAGACATAGGAAGATAACATGGGGGGCTGGAAGAATGACTCAGTGGTTTCAGAGCACTGGCTGATTTTCCAGAGGTCCTGAGTTCAATTTCCAGCACCTACATGGTGCCTCACAAACATTTATAACTGTAATCCCATGGGATCTGATGCCTTCTTCTGATATGCAAATATACATGCAAACATTTACATAAAGTACATAAATAAACTTAAAAAAAAGAAGATGTCAGAGAGTTAGGTAAAGAACTAGTCACATAGTGCTGTGAGGACAACATAAAAGATTTGGGATTTTGTTCAGTTTTTAGTAGTAAACCACTTCATTGTTGTTTGCATTTTGATAATGTCAATGGTGGGAACTAGTTTATGTCTTAAATATATCACTACCTTGTCTATGAAAAGTACACCATAAAGAGAGAAGCAAAAATCCCAGAGAGTATATAGCAGTTTCTTACACAAAATATAAAGCCTTAGATTAGGATGGGAGATGGAAGTAAACCAATGGTAGATTTGTGAATTAGTGCCAGAGAGATTACCTTGTTAAATATAAATGAAGGATGAGATAGAATGAAAAGAATCGCTGTGACTTTGGGTGCTTGGCCTGATAGAGCAGCTTAACAGAAGGTCAGACTTTTACAAAAGTAAATTATTTATCTCAAAGGTAGAAATGTACCATTGAATGAAATCTCATCTACTTAAGCCTGTAGTCACATGTTTGGTCAAGTTGATGGAGCATGTTCTGTGGACACCTCTACTATGAGATCATATACCTTGTGAAACACTTGACAGACAGAGATAAAAAGCCTAGCTTGCTCCAACTCATAACTAATTCATAAGATAGAGAGTTGTGCCTTTTTGAAAACTGAGACCCCTAGCTGTGTTTTACATAAAAGATAGAATAAAATCAATAGAGCTTCCATAGTCTAACACAACTTCACTACAATATGTTGATCAGTATTTTCTGAATTTCTTGTAGAAAGAGAACAGAGTTAAAATAGAAATATTTTACTGAGACATATTTGTGAACTTGCAGTCATCAATATATCATGATTTCTATACCCCAGTGCTTCACCCTCCCCTGGTTGGGAAGGGATGGAAAACTTATCTATATTACCTTTAATCTCTGTATAGGCTTATTGTTGAGTCAGCATTTGGTGGGAAGGGATAACTTTTTACATAATAATCAATAATGATTGCATAAGCAAGTGAAACAGAATACAGATCAACTGTTACTTGAAGTGATGTACACGCAGAAAGAAAACAAAAGTTCTGGGGCTGGTTAATGCTCAGTGTGTAAAGACACTTGTGGGCATGTCTATTGGTCTGAGTTTAACCCCTGGAATTATCATGGAGATGTCAGGTGAGAACCAATTTCTCAACATTGTCCTCTGACCTGAACATACACACTGTGATACACAGGACTCCCCTACACACATGAACACAAAACCAATAAATAAAACTTTGATAACTAGGGTGCCAAGAAAGAATGCACAAGATTTAACAAAACACATCAAGTAGCAAAATAGATAACAGAAAAATTTTATAAATTGTTTTCAGTTTGCCTCTGGTAAAGAAAAGGGACCAATTCCTGAGCTATAAATTCAACTCTGAGTGCGAACTGGTGACTCTTGGGGTAAATCTAGCCCTGAGATTTATTTTTGGCCTTCAGAATGGTTTTAAAAATGATTTTCTGAAGTTGTCAAGATTTGAAAATTTAAAGATTTATATCTTTCTTCTAAATTCAAAACTCTGGCAACACTGGAGATTGGATTTATAGTCCAAAAAGACAGCTGGCTGGAGCTGATTAAATGCCACATCTATAATCTAAGCAAGTTGCCACAGCCTCAGACACTCACTCTGCTTTTCTGATTATTTAGATGGAGTGTCAATGCCAAGTTGTTCCACTCATCTGTATTCTGTTGGCTGACACGCTTCTACCCAGTAGTTAATCCTCTACACAGCAGCACAAATTCGAACACACTTCCAAAGTATAAACCGAATTATAATTTTTCTGTGTATAAGTCTTAAGTAATTTCATATTGTCTTTAAAATAAAATTCAAATTAATTCATGGTTTTGTCTGAAATTTTGTTAGAAATATCCTATTTATAAATATCATTTGCATGAATATGGTATTAACTTCCTTTAGGAGCCAGAATACCAACTGTATGAATTTACTGTTTGATGTAAAATATTAGAAACTTAATTATAAAAATGTTACTTTGGTACATTTGAAATAAATTTTGCGTCTAATATATTGATATTGAAATAGGAATTTTGTTTTATGTCACCCAATCTACCATATATCAGTAACCATTAAATGAATACAGTCAAATTTCATTATATGCATAATGAAAATGTTGCAATAAACCCCATTATTTTGTACAATTAATATACACCCCATTTTTAAAATTCTGATATTCAACAAGGAGTTTATCTTTAATCAGAGAAATTCTTTTTGTAGGAGACTGAATTCCTGGAATGGAAACTAACATCTTAGACTCCATTATAGTGCATTCTTTGTTACTGCTGTTTTATGAAATGGTCTCAACATTATATATGGAACTTCAAGTCATGGCTGAAATTCCACCACATGACTTCCACTAAAGACAACTAACTGAATTGATATTTCCTCAAAATATTTCTTAAGAACCAATACAAGGGACAGTTTTTGTTTTAAAGAGGAAAAGTTGTTGTTTTCATGGGGGGATTATATGTATGAGGAGAACACAATGCTAATCTGTATTAACTATTATAGTCATTATGTGAAGCTAGTCAAGAAAATATATGGCTAAAAATGCATGAAAACCTAAATGTACAGCATCACTATGAGTCTTAAATGACCTGGACTCTTCTACTTTATATTCTGATTGATTTTGCCTCTTTCCCCCACATTTATTCAGATTTATGTAGATACAATGAGGAAGTGTATGGAAAGACGTCATGAGGCCACCAAATGATCTTTGAAGACAAAAATTCCCCACCTTTACCAGAACTCTTACTTTGTCAGAGATGAATAAAAGCAATACATTATTGGATCCTCAACTTCTGCCCATTTTAGCATGCACACACAAAGCAGTGGAGAAAATTTCCAAATAATTACTTTTGGGAAATATCAATTCAATCAATTGTTTTTAATTTCATAAGTCTCTTTCACAATTACTGTCCGTATGTCCAAACCCATCTTGCCCACCTTGAAAACAATTTAAACTTTGTTTACTATCCTTCCCTTGTTAAATTGCTGTTTTTTCTCATCTTTCTGTTTGGAATTCTCAATATAAACTCAATAAATTCAGCGAGTACTGACCATGCTGTAACCTGAATCCTATTTTGTCTCAAAATGTTTTACTCTCAACAGCTTAGTCCAATGCTTTTGAATTCAGCCTCATAGTGATTTTCAGGACATAGACAGGATATGCTCAGATTTTTTGACAGAACATAACTTGAGTGGTCTTTGACTTGATCCCCTCTAGAACCCTTGTTCTACTCTGAAACCTCCTGAACACGATTTTCCCTGCTTGTATTTCTTTCAGCATCCTGGTCTTCTGAATTCCCACCACGATGTCCCATGAAGTTCCATTTATAGCATTCCAGGGCATTGCAAGCCTGAAGCTCCAAACTCTTCCACTTTTCTCCTGATAACGAGTTCCAAAGGTCTAAGAACTGCATGTCAGACAGTCACAGCCCCAATTCTTTTTTTTTTTTTTTGTAACAATAATGTACTTTATTTTTCTATTTACAAGATTTGCTTTTTTTTCTTTTTTTTCTTTTTTTCTTTTTTTTATTTTATTTTACAATACAATTCGGTTCTACATATCAGCCACGGATTCCCTTGTTCTCCCTCCTCCCGCCCCCCTCGCCTTCCCCCCAGCCCACCCCCCATTCCCACCTCCTCTAGGGCAAAGCCTTCCCTGAGGACTGAGATCAACCTGGTAGACTCAGTCCAGGCAGGTCCAATCCCCTCCTCCCAGGCCGAGCCAAGCAACCCTGCATAAGGCCCAGGTTTCAAACAGCCAACTCATGCAATGAGCACATGACCCGGTCCCACTGCCTGGGTGCCTCCCAAACAGATCAAGCCAATCAACTGTCTCACCCATTCAGAGGGCCTGATTCAGTTGGTGACCCCTCAGCCATTGGTTCATAGTTCATGTGTTTCCATTCGTTTGGCTATTTGTCCCTGTGCTTTATCCAAGCTTGGTTTCAAAAATTCTCGCTCATATAAACCCTCCTCTTTCTCGCTAATTAGACTCTGGGAGCTCCACCCAGGGCCTAGCCATGGATCTCTGCATCCAGATCCCTCAGTCACTGGATGGGTTTTCTAGCATGACAATTAGGGTGTTTGGCCATCCCATCACCAGAGTAGGTCAGTTCGGGCTGTCTCTCGACCATTGCCAGCAGTCTATTGTGGGGGTATCTTTGTGGATTTCTGTGGGCCTCTCTAGCACTTTGCTTCTTCCTATTCTCATGTGGTCTTCATTTATCATGGTCTCCTATTCCTTGTTCTCCCTCTCTGTTCTTGATCCAGCTGGGATCTCCCGCTCCCCCAAGCTCTCTTTCCCTCAACCAGGACCAGATGGTTTCAGCACAGAATTCTACCAGATCTTCAAAGAAGAGTTAATATCAATACTCTCTAAATTGTTCCACACAATAGAAACAGAAGGAACATTACCAAACTCCTTCTATGAGGCTATAATTACCTTGATTCCTAAATCAAACAAGGATACAACAAAGAAAGTAAATTACAGACCGATCTCCCTCATGAACATTGATGCAAAAATACTCAATAAAATACTGGCAAACAGACTCCACGAACATGTCAAAACAATTATTCACCATGATCAAGTAGGCTTCATCCCAGGGATGCAAGGGTGGTTCAACATACAAAAGTCCATCAATGTAATACACCAATTCTTGCTGCAAAAGCTTGCCATGTTACTTTTTCTGAGGTCATGACCAAATAACAGTCACGAAGTAACTTGGGGAGAGAAGGCTTTGGGGTACAGTCATGCTCTCATTTCAGTGCATCAGGAAGCAGAGATCAGACCGGAAGCAGGTTTTGCGCTACAAAACCTCAAGGTCTGCTCCCAGCTGACACCATTCCTCCAGTAAGACTCCAGCTCCTAAAGGTTCCACAACCCTCCAAACAACATCACCAGCTGGAGGTATACAATTTAAGCATATGAGCTAATAGATGATGTTTTACATTCAAACCATAACTTGCCTACTCTTATAGAATGGTTGTGATCATCATGGGAGAAAATGTGCATAAAAGAACTTTATGAACTTCACTTTTAGGAAGATATAATTATTCAGTATCTTTATATATGTTTACTAGACATTGTTTGTCTAATGATTATTTTATTGGTTCTTAAAAAATAACTTTAATTGAAATGTTCTTAAACTTCATTTATTTTAAAGGAAAAAGAAAAATGTATTATGAACATTATGCTTCAAAGCAAAGCATCTCTAATGATTCATGCACATAATAAATGCTTTACCCATAGTAAATGCCCTTGGCTTCTGTACATATACAACCAATGGCAGAATGCCTGACATTCTTCCTCCTATAATGTGATGTGGATAGAATAATCTTTCTTTTACTCTTTCCTCAGTTGTATGCATTCAAATGAGATGCAGTTATGTAACTTTTAAATATCAGTGGTGTATTAAAATATTAGACTATCTTTGCAATCTTGAAGGAATATACATGTAATACATATATATATATATATGCTTCGTATTTCCATGACACGAATTGAATATATATCTGTTGTAATTCTAACAGAGAAAATCTTTAGGCTTATATTCTCTAGGATGTATGTGGTAGCATACACACACACACACACACACACACACACACACACACACACACACACAATGGTTTTTATACATCTAAATATTTCACCAGAATAATGGGAGAGTGGTCTAAAAAAATTATCAAGTAAGGTCCATGTGAAGCCACATCCTCTATAGGTGAAATTATAATTGTACCAGCAATTCTAGGTTGCAGTTTTTCTTCAGTTTTCTTCAGGACTCTCAAACATAAGTGGAGCCTTATGTGGTGGTAAAATAAAGCTGGAGAGAAAGGGACTCAGAATCTTGTCAAAGGTGCAGCTGAAATTACTCAGCCATTCAGAGCACTGGCTGCTTTACTGAGGACCAGAGAGTCATCCTCAGCACCCACATTGGGCATCTCACAACCTCAGTAACTCTATTTCCAAGGATGCCTTCCTCTTCTGTCCTCCATGAGCACCAATACATACATGGCATTTACACACACAGACATAACATATAATAGTAATAATAAATAATGATGATGATAAATATTTTTTAAAGAGTCTACATATTTGTCTACCATTATACATACATATCCATGCATCCATTGACATCCCAGAAGTTTGGGTATGAAGAAGATATATATTCTTGGATGCATTGTTACTGCTAATCTGATGATATTGACGCTCACTGTAGTAATCAGCTCAAATATTATTAAATTTGCCTTCAATTAACATGTAGCTTTATTTTTTTTTAATCCAGAGGTTTTTTGGTAACCTATGAATAGGCAGTAAGTTATCTGTAAATTTCTGGACATTGCACTTCAAATATCATGCATAGGTGCTTCATTTTCTTCTTGAGGGGAGGATTAATAGATTTTATTAGCTGTTCACTAATGTATAGAGACAATTCAGGTCTTAGGTATCTGCACAGCCTAAACAATAGTTTAATGGTAGTGCTACTACATATAAATCATGTCATAAGAATATACCTTGAGTATCTTTTTAACTAAGCCTAAATGATGTTATATACAGCTCCAGACCTTATACAAGCTTCCGAAGTTGTAAGAAGGTGTTATTTAAAGGCTAGGTCTTATCAATACTAAAATATAATATTTCACTCAGTAGTTACCAAGACTCTTATATGTACTAATACGTACTAAGCATCCTTCTAGATATGGAAATCAATTCTAGGAAAATAAAAACCAGTAAACTGCTGACAAATAATGAGTGAAGGCAATGATGATATGCAATGAGATAAGAACATAAGACAGGGTCTGACTGTGAGGGATGCACACATACACATACTATATATATATATATATATATATATATATATATATATATATAAATTCAGTCTTCAAATAATTTAATATTTATAAAAAATTATTTCCACAAGTATTTAGCTTGACAAGATTCCAATACCTGAAGCCTTTTTTAGCTCATTGGTGAAATTAGCAAATGCAATTTTAATTTTTTTTTTAGGATTTATTTAGTTTATTATTTTATATGTATTTGTGTTTTGCCTGGAGGTATGTAAGAGAACCACATGCATTCCCAGTGCCTATGGAGGTCAGAAGAAGGCATCAGATCTTCTAGAACTAGAGTTACAGACTATTGTGAGCCAGATATGGATACTGCGGCTCAAACCTGGGTCTTCTGCAAGAGCTACAAGTGCTCTTAACCACTGAGCCAACTCTACATACCCAACAAATGTGACTTTATATTATATGATGAAATACTTCATTTGGAAGACCTTTATTGCTAAGTGGATAGAAATTTTGTTTTCAAAATAATTAAGAAATGATGTTGCAAAATCAGGCACAAATGAAAGATCACTCACTATTCAACACAGAGAAATTAATTTTAAGATAACACATTCCAAAAGTTTAATGATGTGTATTTGAAGTCACACTCCGAAAAGCTATTAAGAAATTAAAACATTGTGGTTTGATGTGATATAGAAGAATAGATACAACTTTTCCAACTTCATATCTTTCTAAGGCTTGATTTTCTCCATATATCCAATTCATATAACCTCTTTTAAAAGATTGAATGCAAAAGCTGATACTAAATTTGAAATTTTATATCTGTTTTGTATGTGAAGATACATATTAAACAGATTCATAAAATAACTCTTATCTCATCAAATTATTTTCCCTTGGCAAGTTTTTTCAAAGTAATATGGTCTCAACTTATGATAACACGTAAGTGAGTTGGTTGCATGTAGTTTGGGTCTTCCTCGTAGATCATATGTGAGAGATTACCTACTAGGTGACTCTTGCTGGTCTTCATTTTAGGGATATGAAGATAAATACATTATGACATATGTCTCCAGTTTTTCTAGAGTAGAGATAAAAAATCACATGATTAAGTTCATTGTGGTGCAAGAACTTTCTCCATCTGGTTTAACCCAATATAATGTACTGTGACAGACAGAGCAGGTAAAGGACCAGAACAGTACTAATTCTAATTATTTTTAGCAGTAATACTTACATTTTTGTTACCCATTATTATACAACTATAATTACTGAAAATAAAAAATCTTAAATAGATTTAAATGAATTAATTTTACAACAATTTAGCTTCTGGTGTATTCGTATCTTTATCCAATTGTTTTATTTTAATAAATAACAACATTTTCAGTTAAATCTCATTAAAAATGAAAGCTAAACTCTGAATACAGATGAGAAAATTAGAATATTCAACTACTTGAAGGACTGTTTTTTTTTAATTTTTATTTTATTTTGCAATGCAATTCAGTTCTACATATCAGCCACGGATTCCCTTGTTCTTCCCCCTCCCGCCCCTTCACCTTCCCCCCAGCCTACCCCCCATTCCCACCTCCTCCAGGGCAAAGCCTCCCCTGAGGACTGAGATCAACCTGGTAGACTCAGTCCAGGCAGGTCCAGTCCCCTCCTCCCAGGCCGAGCCAAGCAACCCTGCATAGGCCCCAGGTTTCAAACAGCCAACTCATGCAATGAGCACATGACCCGGTCCCACTGCCTGGGTGCCTCCCAAACAGATCAAGCCAATCAACTGTCTTACCCATTCAGAGGGCCTGATCCAGTTGGTGACCCCTCAGCCATTGGTTCATAGTTCATGTGTTTCCATTCGTTTGGCTATTTGTCCCTGTGCTTTATCCAAGCTTGGTTTCAAAAATTCTCACTCATATAAACCCTCCTCATTCTCGCTTATTGGACTCCCAGAGCTCCACCCGGGGCCTAGCCATGGATCTCTGCATCCAGATCCTTCAGTCATTGGATGGGTTTTCTAGCATGACAATTAGGGTGTTTGGCCATCCCATCACCAGAGTAGGTCAGTTTGGGCTGTCTCTCGACCATTGCCAGCAGTCTATTGTGGGGGTATCTTTGTGGATTTCTGTGGTCCTCTCTAGCACTTTGCTTCTTCCTATTCTCATGTGGTCTTCATTTACCATCCTATTCCTTGTTCTCCCTCTCTCTTGTTGATCCAGCTGAGATCTCCTGCTCCCCCAAGCTCTCCTTCCTTCGACCCTTGCCCTTCATTACCCCCACTCATGTCCAGGCTGTTCATGTAGATCTCTTCCATTTCTCCATCATTGGGCGATCCCGTGTCTTTCTTGGGGTCTTGTTTTCCAGGTAGCCTCCCTGGTGATGTGAGTAGCAGTCCAGTCATCCTTGTTCCACATCTAGTATCCTCCTATGAGTGAGTACATACCATGTTTGTCTTTCTGAGTCTGGGTTACCTCACTCAGGATGATTTTTTCTAGATCCATCCATTTGTCTGCAAACCTCATGATGTCACTGTTTTTCTCTGCTGAATAGTATTCCATTGTGTATATGTACCACATTTTGTTTATCCATTCTTCAGTTGAAGGGCATCTAGGTTGTTTCCATGTTCTGGCTATTACAAACAATGCTGATATGAACATAGCTGAACAAGTGCTCTTGTGGTGTGGTTGAGCATTCCTTGGGTATATGCCCAAGAGTGGTATAGCTGGATCTTGGGGGAGATGGATTCCCAATTTTCTAAGAAAGCGCCATATTGATTTCCAAAGTGTCTGTACAAGCTTGCATTCCCACCAGCAGTGGAGGAGAGTTCCCCTAGCTCCACATCCTCTCCAGCATAAGGTGTCTTCAGTGTTTTTGATCTTAGCCATTCTGACAGGCGTAAGGTGGTATCTCAGAGTTGTTTTGATTTGCATTTCCCTGATGATTAAGGATGTTGAGCAATTCCTTAAATGTCTTTCAGTCATTTGAGTTTCCTCTGTTGAGAATTCTCTGTTTAGTTCTATAGCCCATTTCTTAATTGGACTGTTGGGCATTTTGATGTCTAATTTCTTGAGTTCCTTATTATTCTGGATATCAGTCCTCTGTCAGATGTGGGGTTGGTGAAGATCTTTTCCCATTCTGTAGGCTGTCGCTTTGCCTTGTTGACCGTATCCTTTGCTCTACAAAAGCTTCTCAGTTTCAAGAGGTCCCATTGATTGATTGTTTCTCTCAGTGTCTGTGCTACTGGTGTTCTATTTAGGAAGTGATCTCTTATGCCAATGCATTCAAGACTACTTCCTACTTTCTCTTCTATCAGGTTCAGAGTAGCTGGATTTATGTTGAGGTCTTTGATCCGCTTGGACTTAAGTTTTGTGCACGGTGATATTATGGATCTATTTGCAGCCTTCTACATGTTGATATCCAGTTATGCCATCACCATTTGTTGAAGATGCTTTCTTTTTTCCATTGTGCACTTTTGGCTTCTTTGTCAAAATTATACATTCATAGGTGTGCGGATTAATGTCAGGGTCTTCAATTTGATTCCATTGGTCCACATGTCGGTTTTTATGCAAGTATCAAGCTGTTTTTATTATTGTAGCTCTATAGTAGAGCTTGAAGTCAGGGATCGTGATGCCTCCAGAGGTTGTATAATTGTACAGAATTCTTTTGGCTATCCTGGTTTTTTTTGTTTTTCCATATGAAGTTGAGTATTATTCTTTCCATGTCTGTGAAGAATTGTGTTGGTATTTTGATGGGGATTGCATTAAATCTGTAGATTGCTTTTGGTAAGTTTGCCATTTTTACTATGTTAGTCCTGCCTATCCATGAGCAGGGGAGATATTTCCATTTTCTGAGATCTTCTTCAATTTCATTTTTCAGGGACTTAAAGTTCTTCTCATATAGGTCCTTCACTTGCTTGGTTAGTGTTACCCCAAGGTATTTTATGTCATTTGTGGCTATTGTAAAGGGTGATGTATCTCTGATTTCCTTCTCAGCTTCTTTGTCCATTGTATATAGGAGGGCTACTGATTTTTTTGAGTTGATCTTGTATCCTGCTATGTTGCTGAAGGTGTTTATAAGCTGTATCAGTTCCTTGGTGGAATCTTTGGGGTCGCTCAAGTATACTATCATGTCATCTGCAAATAGGGAAAGCTTGACTTCTTCCTTTCCAATTTGTATCTCCTTAATCTCCTTATGTTGTCTTATTGCTCTGGCTAGAACTTCAAGTACTATATTGAATAAGTATGGAGAGAGCGGACAGCCTTGCCTCGTTCCTGATTTTAGTGGAATTGCTTTGAGTTTCTCTACATTTAATTTGATGTTGGCTGTTGGCTTGCTGTAAATTGCCTTTATTATGTTTAGGTATGTTCCCTGTGTTACTGATCGCTCCAAGACCTTTATCATGAAGGGGTGTTGGATTTTGTCAAATGCCTTTTCTGCATCTAGTGAGATGATCATGTGTTTTTTTTCTTTGAGTTTGTTTATACTGTGTATTACATTGACGGACTTTCGTAAGTTGAACCACCCTTGCATCCCTGGAATGAAGCCTACTTGATCATGGTGGATAATTGTATTGATGTGTTCTTGAAGTCTGTTTGCCAGTATTTTATTGAGTATTTTTGCATCAGTGTTCATGAGGGAGATCCATCTGTAGTTCTCTTTCTTTATTGTATCCTTGTTTGGTTTAGGAATCAAGATAATTGTAGCCTCATAGAAGGAGTTTGGTAATGTTCCTTCTGTTTCTATTGTGCAGAACAATTTAGAGAGTATTGGTATTAACTCTTCTTTGAAGATCTGGTAGAATTCTGTGCTGAAACCATTTGGTCTTGGGCTTTTTTTGGTTGCCAGACTTTTAATGACTGTATCTATTTCGTTAGGGGTTATTGGACTATTCAAATAGTTTATTTTTTCTTGATTTAACTTAGGTATGTGGTACCTATCCAGAAAGTTATCCATTTCTTTTAGATTTTCCAGTTTTGTGGAGTAGAGGTTTTTGAAGTATGAACTGATGATTCTCTGGATTTCCTCAATGTCTGTTGTTATGTCCCCCTTTTCATTTCTGATTTTGTTGATTTGGATGCTCTCTCTCTATCTTTTGATTAGTTTGGATAAGGGTTTGTCTATCTTGTTAATTTTCTCAAAGAATCAACTCTTTGTTTCATTAATTTTTTTGTATTGTTCTCTTTGTTTCTATTTTATTGATTTCAGCTCTCACTTTGATAATTTCCTGGCGTCTATTTTTCCCGGGAGACTTTGCTTCTTCTTGTTCTAGAGCTTTCAGGTGTGCTGTTAAGTCACTAGTGTAAGATTTCTCCAACTTATTTATGTGGGCATTTAGTGCTATGAATTTCCCTCTTAGTACTGCTTTCATAGTGTCCCATAGGTTTGGATATGTGGTGTCTTCATTTTCGTTGATCTCTAGGAAGTCTTTAATTTCTTTCTTTATTTCTTCCTTAACCCATTGGTGATTCAGTTGAGTATTATTCAGTTTCCATGAGATTGTAGGTTTTCTGTAGTTTTTGTTGTTGTTGAAATCTAACTTCAGACCATGGTGGTCTGATAGAACACAGGAGGTTATTCCAATTGTTTTGTATCTGTTGAGATTTGTTTTGTGGCCAAGTATGTGGTCGATTTTAGAGAAGATTCCATGGGGTGCTGAGAAGAAGTTATATTCTTTTTTGTTAAAATGGAATGTTCTATAGATATCGATTAACTCCATTTGAGTCATGACATCAGTTAAGTCCTTTATTTCTCTGTTAAGTTTCGATTTGGGAGATCTGTCCAGTGGTGAAAATGGGGTGTTGAGGTCTCCCACTATTAATGTGTGGGGTTTTATATGTGACTTACGCTTTACTAATATTTCTTTTACATATGTGGGTGCCTTTGTGTTTGGGGCATAAATGTTCAGAATTGAGACTTCATCTTGGTGGATCTTTCCTGTGATGAGAATGTTATGCCCTTCTTGATCTCTTTTGATTGATTTTAGTTTGAAGTCTACTTTGCTGGATATCAGGATGGCTACACCCGCTTGTTTCTTAAGACCATTTGATTGGAAAGTCTTTTCCTAGCCTTTTAATTTTAGGTAGTGTCTATCTTTGAATTTGAGATGTGTTTCTTGTATGCAGCAGAAAGATGGGTCCTGCTTTCGTATCCATTCTATAAGCCTATGTCTTTTTATATGTGAATTAAGTCCATTGATATTGAGGGATATTAATGACCAGTGATTGTTCATTCCTGTTATTTTTTGGTGGTGATGTGTGTGTACTTCTCTTCATTGGGGTTTACTGCTGTGGCTTTATCTATTGCCTGTGTTTTCAATGGTGTATCTGACTTCCTTAGGTTGGAATTTTCCTTCTAGTGCTTTCTGTAGTGCTGGGTTTGTGGATAAGTATTGTTTAAATCTGGCTTTGTCTTGGAATGTCTTGTTCACTCCATCTATGATGATTGAAAGATTTGCTGGGTATATTAGTCTAGGCTGGCATCCATGGTCTCTTAGTGTCTGCATTACATCTGTCCAGGTCCTTCTGGCTTTCAAAGTCTCCATTGAGAAATCGTGTTTATTCTGATGGGTTTGCCTTTGTAAGTCACTTGGCCTTTTTCCTTTGCTGCTCTTAATATTCTTTCTTTATTCTGTACATTTAGTTGTTTAATTATTATGTGGCGAGGGGACTTTTTTTGGGGGTCTAGTCTGTTTGGTGTTCTATAGGTTTCTTGTATCTTCATAGGCATTTCCTTCTTTAAGTTGGGAAAGTTTTTTTCTATGATCTTGTTGAATATATTTTTGTGCCCTTGAGTTGGTATTCTCCTTCTTCTACCCCTATTATTCGTATGATAGGTCTTTTCATGGTGTCCCAAATTTCTTGGACGTTTTGGTTCATGACTTTGTTGGCTTTAGTGTTTTCTTTGACTGATGAATCTATTTCTTCTACTGTATCTTCAACACCAGAAATCCTCTCCTCCATCTCTTGTATTTTGTTGGTTATACTTGCATCTGAAGTTCCCGATCGTTTACTCAGATTTTCTATTTCCAGCATTCCCTCTGTTTGTGTCTTCTTCATTTTTTATATTTCCCTTTTCAGGTCTTGGACTGTTTCCTTCATTTGTTTCATTGCTTTTTCATGATTTTCTTTCAGTACTTTATTGTTTTCTTCCAGGACTTTATTGTTTTCTTCTAATTTGTTTGCCCTTTCCTCTAGTTGTTTTTTTTTAAGAGTTATTTAACATTGGAATGTGAACTAAGAGCTAAAAATATGAGCTAAAACTAAGAGCTAAAATATCACCTGAGTGATTATGAGCTTCATTAACACCTGTAACTTATCGTAATGTCTAAAAAAATCAGTGCTAGTATATTCCAGCTTATAACGAGTCTGCTTGTTTTCCATAGTGACTCAGAGTCCAGAATAATGGGGCAAAGCTTCATACTAGATGTTATCTCAACCTCCTAAATCTTCAGTGATCTCATCTGCAAACTGCTGGTGTAGCAACAACAACCAGGACAAGAGAATTACAAGTGTGCGAAGAGGCTGACAGTGTATCCAGCACTGATCTGGCATATTAAGGGCACTTAACAAACATATTAGCCACTGTACATGTGTGTGTCTGAGCATGTGTATAGATCAGTATAGTAAAGTGCACATGAAGTAGATCTATGTATGTGTATTTGTATCACAGTATATAATAATGATATAAAAATAAATATCAACAAGATGAAACTTGGTTAAATGAAAATTTTCACTTTGTAATATTTCCAAAAATCGTTTGAAATGTCTTCCCCAGTTTTCACCTTTACAGAACTACCTGTGTTCACTCTTCTTTGTTAAAAGATAGGAAAACAAATTAAACCCACAGTCCCTGCAGCAGAAGTTTTAGTCTAATAAATAAGAGATTGAAGTTTCCTTCCTTCTTTCCTCCCTCGCTCCCTCCCTCTCTTCCTCCCTGTCTCCCTCCATCCCTTCTTCCCTCCCTCCTTCCTTCATGCTTGGTGATGAACTTAGGACCTCACATAGGCTAGGCAAACACTCTACCATTGAGTTATATTACCAGTCCAAGATTGGTACTTTTTCTGCAATTATAGAAATAATAACATAAAGCATTAAGCAGAAGTCATTGAGGGTATCTAGGAAGAAGCATGAGATGTCATGGAGAGAAGAGAAGAGATGTTTATCAAGGAATCAAAATGTGATCTTAGGTTTGAACAATGAGGAGAGCCATTTAAAACAAGAAGTAGCATAAGAAATACATACTGAGATGAAGGGAAAGCAAGGCAAAATACTCAGAAGTGTGTGAGTGAGACACACAAGGATGAGGATCTTCAATGGCCATGCCAGGGATCTACCCATGGCTAAGAGACCAACACAGAAAAGTCAGTATAACTTAAAGAAATACTTACATGTGAGACCAATCACACCAATTTTGATTCTGTGGGGAGCATTGTGTGTGTGTGTGTGTGTGCATGCTTAAATTCACAGGGCATATAGTTGCCTACCTCCAGGAAGAGTTAGATGGAGGTAATTTGGGGGATTAAGAGCTACAGGTAAATTTGGGGACAGAAAATGAAATACCTTCTCTGCCAGTTGGAGAACAAGAACCTCACTATGCAGGTATGTGGGTATAAAGAAGCTACTCATTTTAGTCAAGTTGAAGACATCGTCCACTGGAATTTGTTCAGGAACCATATTTCTGGTTTACAGGCAGTATTGCGATAGACTAGGACAAAGTATTTAGGACTATGTCTTGAGTAATAAAGTTGGGAATGGAGAAGAGGCAAAGGCAAAATTGGCTGGACTTGATGATTGAGTACATGTGAAATACTTACATAAGAACAAATCATAAGCCTGCTCCCTATGCTCCCATCCTCTACTCCACAGCCTCCTCCCTTGCTGCTGCTTCTCCCATCTTTCACCACCTCTGAGAAGGTGGCTGTACCTCCCACATATGCTGATCTTGGTAAGTCTGACAGGGGTGTCTTCACCAAAAGCCACAGATTTGGCTTAAAAAAAACTTGATTTGAACACAAAGCCTGAGAATGGATTGGAATTTCCCACCTCAGGCTCAGCCAACATGGAGATTCAAAGTGAATGGCAACTTGGAAACCAAGTGCAGATGAACCAAGTACGGCCTTACATTTACAGAGAAATGGAGCACAGACAACATCCGGGCATTGAGATCACTGTGGAGGACCCACTAGCACATGGACTGATGCTGACCTTTGATTCATCCATCTGCCTCATACTAGGGGGAAAATGCTGAAATCAAAGTTGGATACAAGAGGGAACAAATTAATCTGGGCTATGACATGGACTTTGACATTGCTGGACTCTTGGCTCTCTGATGCTTGGCTATGAGGGCTTTCTGGCTGGCTACCAGATGAATTTTGAGATCTTTTAAGTCCCAAGTGACCCAGAGCAACTTGGCCATTTCTATAAGATGGATGAATTCCGGTTTCATACTAATGTAAACAACAGGATAGATTTTGGTGATTCCATTAACCAGAAAGGGAGCAAGAAGATGGAGTGCTGTGGATATCGCTCTATATAAATAAAGAACTGATTGGCCAGTGACCAGGCAGGAAGTATAGGCGGGACAAGGAGAGAGGAGAATTGAGGAAGGAGGAAGGAAAGGGGGACCGGCTGGAGCCACTGCCAAGACAAGGAAGATGTAAAGTACCAGTAAGCCACAAGCCACGTGGCAAAGTAAAGATTAATAGAAATGGGCTGAATATAAGAGTGAGAGCTAGACAATGATAGGCCTGAGCTAATGGCCAAGCAGTTTAAATAATGTAAGAGTCTGTGTGTTTATTTTATAAGTGGGGTCCGGGACTGGCGGGACTTGGTGGTGGGAGCTGGAGAAAAATTCTCCAGCTACACTGGAGACTACTGTCAGTCTCACCTGGAGAGCAACAAACAGTAACACCCAGAGTCTTCAGAGTAACAACCAAGTTTCAGGTCCACCTCAATGCCTGCTTTTCAGTGAAAGCAAACAACTCCAGCCTGATAGAGTCCACTCAGACCCCAAAGTTGTCAGCTCTGCTGGAGGGTGAGAACATCAATGCAGGTGACCACAAGCTTGGTCTAGGCCTGGAATTTCAAGCATAAATGAATATTATACAATCGTTAGACCTCCAGGCTAATGATGACTCAGCTTTGAGGAGTTACTGTTTCAGAGATAGAGAAGAAGCCAGAAAACGTAGTTTTAGGTGTGGAAGTGGGGTGGGGAGGAGCCTCCTACAGATGACAGGCTGCAAGTCCAGGTCCTTTGTAAGTCTGTATCAAGCTCACATATAAAACTATGACTTCCAGAGCATTGAACTTCGGCGTCCTAATACTAACTGCTGAGAAGCATGTACACACCTATGTGAAGGGGTGGAACTTCATTCCCCATCCCCACCCTAGCCTGTTAGTTACCTATTTTGCAGCAGAAGTAGTCTTCAGGATGTGGATGGTTATTTCTTGCCTACCATTTTAGGATAGAGGGTGGAGAAGATGGACATAATGGAGCCAGCCATTTAGGATTTAATTCTTTGTGTGTGTTATGGTGTGATTTTCTTTTCTTTCTTTCTTTTTCTCATTGTACCAGAATATGAAGCAGATTCTGGATTGCCATCTCTGAGCTAGGTAGGTGATTCTGGTCATACCAAGACAATACTAGGGATCTAAACTAACTTCTGCTATGACTTCACAACTCTATTTTTTTTTAGCAATTTAATGGGTACATTATAGAGTCTTCCATTTGTGTGTAATTATCTCCTCTCCTCCAAATGCTGTAATTAATATCATTTAAAATATAATTTGAATAAAATATTAAAACATCAAAAAATTACAAAAGTTAATTGTATATTCCTTGTGCTGACAAAAAATTAACATGGCAATTTATTGGGTTGTTATTCTGCTTGAAAACATCAGGCAATGAAATAGAGAGTATCTGAAACTATTTTACAGGAGATGCTATGCATAGCTCAAATACGTTTTTTTCTATTTGTGTACCATCAGAATGATAGCGTCTCTGGGGGAATCTGGGGGACTGACTGGCACAGGATCTTTGCTTTCTGAAGACCTCATGTAGTAGAATGGGCTCAGAACATATTTATTAGATCCAGACACTCCCACTAACAGAGAAGCATTTGCTTCCCTGCAGTCAATGTCTGCCTGGAGGAAAGATCATCTTATTTGTTGGTTAAATGAAGACTGATGTGCTTTGCATACTCTGAGCATAATTTTCTGCTGTTTAGATCCAGGACCCTGACTTGAAAGGTCACTGCCACCTGCTCTATGGAACAAACAACTTCTGGACATCTGGGCCAACACTGTTTTTGGATCCATTTGTACTCGCCTCTGCCTGGCTGCTTTTTTCCTCTTTACACCTGAGATAAGATGTCATTTTTTTCATAGGATGTCTTCTGTCATTTAACCTATTCCTGGACTGGCTGAGACCTTCTTGTGTCTTCTGTGATGCAATGTGGTTGTCAAAGCAAGTCACAGAAAACTGTTCACCTATGTGTTCCCACATTTGGTGTACTGAAGATGAAGAATGTCCTAGTCAATTATGTCCAACAAGTGGCACACATTCTCCTACTGGGGGATGTCTTCCTGTATGCTGCAAATGTATGTTGTTTCCATTGTTTAATAAATAAGCTGCTTTGGCCTATGGCAAAGCAGCTTAGAGGCAGGTGGGAAATCCAAGGAGAAAAACAGGAAAGAGAAAGGTGGAGTCTGAAGAGACACGAGCCAGCCACCCAAGGTGTAATATGTAATGGGACACAGGTAAAGCCACAGAACACATGGCCAAACATAGATTAATAGAAATGGGTTAATTTAAGATATAAGAACTGGCTAGTAAGAGGCCTGCTGTAGACCATTCAGTTTGTAAATAATATAAGCTCTGTGTGTTTATTTGGGTCCCAGTGGCTGCAGGACTGTGGGTGAAAGAGATTTGCCTGGATCTCGAAAGTGGGGGGTGGGGGTGGGAGTGGGGGGATGAGGTGGAGGTTGGGGGGGTGGCAGGACCCAAGATACCTCTGACTACATTCTCCAAACATCCTGCCCCTTGAAATCTCTATTTCCTCTTCTCTTCTCCTATTTTCTCAGTAATATTTGTCACCAATGAATATAATACATAATTGGCAACATCTATACTTTCTTTGTTATTACTATTTCTGATCAAGGATGTCAGCTTCTCAGACACAGGAGTTACCTGTTTTCTTTCACAGAACAGCGACTGATGTAAAATAGTTTCTTGTAAGGGTTTGTATTTTTTAATCAATCATCTCATTAAAGGCTGTTCAACTTTATGGGTGGTAAGATATTAACAAAAAGAGCTGTCACCCTTCACAGATATTCCTAGATGTATAAGAAACAGCAAACATCTGTACAGTGAAAACAAGAACATTATGACTTTAAATATTTAAGAATGTTTGTGCATTAAAAAAATTTCCATTAAAAAATGTCCACTATGGAAGAAAATTTGCATAGATCCTGACTCAACCCATTCACCCACGTGAATGCTGCAAATGCTTTCTACAAGCATCTGAATAGCTTGGATGGTTACTTTCTAATGTTAATTTAAATATTTCTGACAAACTTTACAGGTTTCACTTCAGGATTCTATACAATCCTGCCTATAATCTCTAGGTATGTTAGCTAAAATTTTCCCTTTTTCCCCAACATAATACCTTTATTAATTATTTGGGAATTTCATACAATGCACCCCAATAACACTCACTTCCCATTCCTCCCAGGCCCACTTTCCCACTCTTGTACACACATACCCCAAAACCCCAGCAAGTCCAAATTGTGTTGCCTGTATACACATTAGAGCGTGGTCAAACTCCCAGTGGCCAGGCCCTTAAAGAAAACTGAGCCCTTCCCTACCCTGCAGCCAGAAGGCATGAACTATGGAGAGCTACACTTCAGCATCTTTATCACAATGTTTAAGGACTCTCTTCAATAGCTTCCTGTCTGAACTGTTTATTTTGTGGGGGTTGAGGGGTTGTCACAGAAGCCTTCAATGTCTCTCATTCTCACTTGAGTCTGCAATTAATGATAGCACTGCAAAAAAAAAAAAAGCTTCCTTACCTATAGCAGCTGGAGGCAGCTTGGATCATGGATATCAATATGGTTTTCAGTAGCAGTGCACATCACAGACATCAACATGGTCTCCAGTGGCTACCCAGACCACTGTCCCCAATATGGCTTCCAGCACATTGGTGGAATATGATAGATCATGAACATTCATACTTTGTTTTATGAACCTCTTTGGGAAGAATATTTTTTTCTACTTCAGAAAGTTCCTACAACTGAGTTGGGTAACAGTACATTTCTAAGCTGGCAGCTACACTTCATGGGCACCGTAGAACTCTCTTCCTCAAGAACTTTCTAAACTGTGGATCTCTGGTTGTCATCTCTCTAGACTGGTCCCTCTTCCTCACTCATCTTTGCAAAACTTCAGTTTTATTTGTGTCTCATAAATGTCAGTGTGTCTTATCTTCCAGTTACTCTTCTTATATCCTTTACAGTTTTGCACAGCAGCCTTAGAAGTTTCCAGGACCTAACTGTTCCCTTTAGTGGTGAATCCCACCAGTTCTCTAGACCCTCTTACAGTGGATACAGAACTGGATACTTCATAATCTAAAAACTAAGTTCACCTTTCCCTGAAAATCTCATCTTTCTTGTTCATTTCAATGTTAAGAAATAACAAATATCCAGATACCCAAGCCTCACTTTTATCCCTTTTATAACCATCTCTTAAAACTCATCAAACCTATCTGATGAACAAATATTGATTTCTTCCTATTCTTTCATTATTATTAATCAAGAGTTGATGTGTATTAGTTAGCTTTCCATCACTATAACAAACTACATGGTATAACAAAGTTAGAAAAGAAAAGGTTGGTTTGAGCTCACGATTTTGAAAGTTCCAATCCATAACTGATTGGCCCCATTGCTTTAGGTCTATCAGCCATAGGCAATACAGTGATACAGCATGATATAGGTAATAGGTGATACAGCATGACACAGACCAGAACAAAAGTGATCATTGAATTACCAGAAAACAAAAAGAGAGAGAGAGAGAGAGAAGAGAGCCATTATCTGTTTTAATAACAGGTCCTCAATGACCTAAAAGCTTCCTAGTAGACACCAGCTCTTAAAGATCCACCACCACAGAATAGCACTTCACTGAGAACCAAGCATTTCACATATGGGTCTTTGGGAAACATCTAACATTCAAACTATAGCACAATTATTTCATCATTTTATACTTAGGTCACTGGTTATAACTGCTTGTTTATTACCATGCTCACTCTTCGGCTATTGACTATGACTGCCAGTTTCTTCTCATGGTCATCCACAGGCTATTGCCTATGGCTATCTGTTTTTTACTTTGATCATTCTCATATTTATCTTCCTACATCTTCCTTCTCATTGAAGATGTGCTGATAATTATAAAAGATGCCTTGAACAATGTCATGTTCTTGCTTTCAATAACAAACTGTCTTCCTGTTGCCCCAGTTCCTCAGCAAGAAGCACAATAAGCCATGACCTCATATCTGCTAGACAGTTAAATACTGAAAAGATGAATGATAGAAAATGTTAGCAAAGATGTGATAAAAATGGAAAGCCTATGTACACCATCAGAAGAACGTAAATTTGTACTTCTATTCAGAAAGCAGTATACCTTTTCATAAAATACATAATCACTAATCTAAGAGTTCCATTTTTTTAATAGAAAGCCAGAAAGAATGGAGTTAGTGTATTAAAGAAATATCTACATGTCTGTGTTTATGAAAGTACTATCCATAATAGCCATGACACGGAAACAATCTAAGTGTCTATTAACAAATTAATATAAAGATGTGATATCCATGTATGTATGTATAGTGTGTCCTTTGAAATGGAAGAAAATATGCCATTCATGACAATATGGATGAATCTGGGTGATGTTATGTTAACTGGAGGACATTATGATAAAGGAAATAGGTCAGACACTGAGAGACAAATATTCTATGATATTTTTATATTCAGAAGCCAAAAGAATGATTTCATATAAATATAAAGTAGAAGCCAGGCAGCAGGAGAGAAGGGAATGAAGAAACAGGAGATGTTGATCAAAGGGAACAGGTGTCAGTTAGACCAGAGGAATACATATCAGTGATCTATTGTACAACATGATAAGCAAAGTTAATAATAATATGTTGAAACTTTCAAAATTAAAAGAATAGACCTTTCATCAATCTTGTCTTAAAAAAAGTAAGTAGATGATGTGATGGGCATGCTGTTCAGCTAATTGACTCTTTCTGAAATGTGTATGATAATCCCAAACATCACACTGGACATCCTGGGTGTGCATAGATGTCAATTAAGTGAATTGAAAAAAGATCTTTCCCAGTGTCACCTCTGCTTACTTCTTTCAGGTCAAATCCTAATACTTTTTTATCTAGCTCTTTGGAATCTGGACATTAAGAGTTTTAAATATACCTGAATGTTCTCTGCCTTCCTCTCTTCAGGGCCTCAAGCCTATTGGTTTAGTTGGTACATGCATGTATGCCATTCAAATAACATTTAGAAAAGAATTATTGTTTTCGTTCCACCCCATTCTAAGAGAAACTCTCAAAATGAAGTTTGTCATTCATTCCAAAGACTCAATCATCCCTGTCATCTTATCCATGCAGCTATACACTGTCCATGTCCCAAGTCACATGATACTTCTTTTTACAATTTACACACCAGTACATTAGATAGTTTCATGCCATGTTTCTGTAGCAAACTGCAGATTGTCTGAGAGAATAGAAGCTCAGTGAGTTTAAACACCCTACTTCCCTAATTCCAGTGTTCCCAAGACTCATGCCATCTGGAATATGAAGTTCAAGGCTCTTTGTTGTTGCTGCTATTGTTTAAAGATGGAGTGATAAATCATAAGGGAATTTGTTCCTATCTTCTCTGGCACACAGAGTTTTCTCATGATATGAAAAAGGCAGACATTTGGGTTTTTCATCTTAAATCAGGCACATCAAATTTGTATTATACTTAGGGAATTTTCTCAAATCTGGCAATCTCAGACTTAATTTTTAGCGTATTGCTTTGTCTTCCTTTATTACTCATGGTAATTTTAAAGGAATCTAAAAGAGGCTCCATCAGGGGTAAATTGCCAGATGTTATTTTGTTCTGAAAGCTCTCTATTCATTGATGTGTGGGCTTGTGTTTGGGCAATTAATACATCCTCCTCTGCCTTGAGTTGAACGTACTATCATTATAAGTCTACGGTATGAGAGTCTTTCTAACTAGCTTCTCAAAAATTTCTGGAAAAGTCTACCCTCAGTGAAGGAAAGCTGTGTGTTTATTACTGTGAGGATTGGGTCAGCCCCCTTCAAGGACACTGTATGGTGAAAAGCTATAGCTAGAATTATAGGATTAAATATTGGAACCCCCTGTGGTTGCATTTCTAATAGTCTTCTTTGATAATGCTATGTCATAAGATGCAAAATCTTCACAGAGCTGTCAGTTCATTGAAAGAAAAAATGAACAGATGTTCACATAGATAACTAAGAAAGTAAATTTTGGAGGAGTAATCCGATACAGTGCAAGCAGATACAATATGTATTTAAATCCAGGTCTCCTACCATCATTTATTTTAACACATAAAACTAAAATTATTAAAATGATAGGGAAACCTCTGCAGCTTGTTCTAGAATTCCAAATTTTTTGTTATTAGGAAAAAAAAATGGAATGTCAGGTAGTCAAATTTCATCGTCAGTCCCTTACTCTTAATATCTCCAGAAATTAATCTCTAACCTAGTCTTTCTGCACATAGAAATTAGATAAGAGAAGGAAATGCAACATTTTGTATCTTAATAATTCTTAAGTTAAATTGCTATTTTATATGATAAAATGACTACTTTAGAAAGTAGAAGTGAGCTTGGCTATTTAACACAGGAAGTCCTAAAAGTAGTAAGAGCATATTTTTAAATAATCAAAAGAGCGTGTTCTGATACATAGCTCTCTACAGAATTCATCAGAGTATTTGCAAATGACCTGCTTAGTTTTGTTTAGGGTAAGGAATCACCTTGATGGCAATCTAGCCTCAAACAAAACCATTCTATTTAATCTGTTTTGTACCAGGCACCATGCTAACTAAGCCTTAGAACTGCAAAAGTGGCTTACACAAGACACAGTTCCTCTTTCAATGTATCTAAAAATAGGGAAGACAGATACAAATAAAATAGCTACACAAAATGTGTACTTAAATTTTCTCTGCTAGGCAGTGTTGTGTGAATACTGTGAGTCTCAGAACAGAAGACCTCAGAGAGCCCAGTAAGCATCGCAAGACAAATGGCTATTTCTCAGCAGTAATCCAAGCATAGGAAAATGTCAGAAGGGACCATCATTCACTCACAGAGAAAGCATTATGGCTGTGGTACAGAGAGGTGTGGAAAAAAGATGGAAGATGAGGAGGTTTGGAGGAGTCATGTCACCTACAACCTTTTTAGCTACCTTTGAGTGGGTCTGAATCCTTATCCTAAATCAATGGGAAGCTTTGACAAGTGTAACATTAAATCTGTACAAGTAAATGCATAACTGACAGGTAGGTTGTAACGCATATGGTTTACACTAAAAACATTAAGGAGTAACATTTACTTAAGAATTTTGCATTCTTGAATTCTATTATTCATTTCTACCATATTTGACTACAGACTTACCCTAGGGAAAATGAAAATATGAAGCACAGTGTATGGCAAAAAAAAATCCTTTGTGTAAACATTATTGAAGAAATACTTGAGCACATATCAAATCAGTACTTCCCAATACCTGAGCCTCTAAGAAGCACAGACATTCATTAAGAGATGTCAGCAAAATGCTGACTTGCTACTTTCCTAGAGCCACAAGCCAAAAATGAAAACAAGGGACAAATATTTGTGAAATCTTCATGACAAATGTGCATTACCAAAGCTAACTGATAAGCACTTTAAAAATCTGGGTAGAAAATTCAGACTTAAATAACTGTATTTGCTTTCAAAACAGTCCAGTTGCCTACACTGCACTCTGATTTCGACACTTCAACAAAATTATCAGTCATTGTGTCATTCATTTGTTGGCGAACATTGAGAAATAACACATCAGGGTACCTTCAGCCTAAAAATTAGCATGAATACTGCTAATCTGTGATCTAAGCTGCTTGACCTTCTCTGGAGCAGATATCAGAGCTGAGTTACAGCAGCTGCTCCATCACACTGCAAGCCAACTTCAGACTGGTGAGTGAGCCCCGTCTAGAACAGCAATATTATATGTACGGAGAACTATAACCTTGGCTTCGGCTGTTCATATGTGTGATGTCTATATAGAACTATATCACAGAATCATGTCTTATAAACCCTTGTTTAATCTTTCTAAGTTCCAAACTTGTACACCAAACCACATGAGCAAATCCTTGCTTGGGGTGTCTAATTAGAGAGATCCAACTTCACATGTTTAAATCAGGACTCCTTCCTACGTCTCTGTCCTCAGTATTCTTTCTTGGTGACTGCTGTCACCATTAACATAGTTACTCAGAATGATGATCTTTAATAGTTGTTTTGACTCCTTTTGTTCACAGCTTATGTTCAAAGCACCAGTATGACTTATTGGTTCTACCTTCAGATACCCCTATACCAACCTTTTTGTATGTTCTCTCTCCTAAACCAAAACTGGCTGCAACAGCAACATTGCTATTCTGGCCCTGATGTTTAATTATTTTTATTACAAATAGAGAAATCTGCAATCACACTGTGAATCTACTCAATGTTCAGTGCTTGCCATGCTCAAGACACAGTTCAGTAACCTTACCAGGGCTCATGAAATACAACATGATCACTTCCATTAACTCCTATTCATCTTATCTATTTCCATGTCACTTGACAAACTACTTTTCTTGATATTGGGTGCTAGGATATCGGAACTCCTCCACAGGTCAAGAAATAAGTATGTAAGTTTCCACTCCAGACATGGGTACTTTCGTCTTCCTTTTCACAGCAAGAAAGTCACTAAGGCTTTTGCTTGCATGACAGTTAAGTATGTTGTCAAATGCATATACTACAGTGACTTTACCATTGATGGCTTGGATAAAAATAAATTACAACCATTAACACATATCTCACCTCTTTTCCATACCAATGGGTAACATGACTGCACATATATAATTTTACTTGGGGGAATTTTATTTCCATGTCCACTACATTGTAAGTGTCAAAGTCTGAGACTTTGTCTTGCTCATCACTGGATTTCCCAGGACTGAAGCAGGCCTGCCTCATTCCATTGTGTTGATAATCATAGCTGAGTGAGTGAGTGAGTAAATGAATGAGTAAAAATAGTAGAAATGCTCCCATTGGTTCCCATTCTCTTCTTCAGAACATATTTTCTTGTTCTCAGGGAGTCTGACATGATGAACTATGGTGGGCTGCCCCAATGGTTAGAACAGATCCAAGCTATTTAAAATGAAAATAAAATGAACAATTAGATGTAATGGCATCAGTGTTAACTGCATCTTCCAGTTAGGGGCATAGGAAATTAGAGTATGCTGCTACAGGGCATGAACCATCATACAGTAACAGTTGCAGATTCAAAGCTTTGGCCCTGCAGTGTTTGAAGGTTTCTATGGGAACAACACAATCCTATATTATGTTTATAAGCTTAAAATACGTGGTGGCAAGAAAGTGCTGCTGTAACAAACCACGTGTGGATGATTCAAAAGATGAAAGCCCATAAAAATTAATGATCAGAGAAGAATGTGGACCAGTAAATCAACAGCCACATTATTAAAAACAGAGGAAATGTAATTGGCCACATATGGTCACAGGATAATGAGGCAAGAGTCACTGAGCTCTTTAAGCCAGTTATGTATATATACTCACACAGGGCGGCACACAGAGGGAGCAGCTGATGTGCCAACAGCCTCACAGAAACAAAATCTATCCTCCAGTAGTACTTTTCATGACATCTAATTAGCAATTATGAAAAGGGCTTAACGGTGAGAACAAGTAACTAAAGTAAAACCACCCTAATGAATTACCACTGTCACATTTGTGTGTAAGTAAAACAGGCTTTGGAAATAATAGACTCCAGGTTTAGAGCCCAGGTAACAATTGAAATGAAACATCCCAGGGCTCTTTATCTTCCCCTAATTGCCTCAGCTTCTCAGGGTTGAAAAACAAAAGCTTATTCTCATTGCAGGCCACTAAAGAATTTGAAAAAGAAAATAACCTGTACCTACAGAGATACCTTATGAAAACTTAGATTTTTCTGGGCCAACAAGATGGTGAGGCACCAAGATTCATGATCTAAGCTTGGTCCTGGAACATACATAGTGGAAGGAGGGTGAGTGTCTCTTTAACGTTCTGTAATTTTGTGGACTCAGGGTCAGCTCACAAGAGATTCAGAGCACCACTAGTATGCTGTTGTAAATCTTCTTTTTTCCAGACTCGTTTACTGGCCTTTGAAAGTCTTGCCACTTTTTCTAAAATTTAACAGTATGTCAGAAATAAGATACAGAAAAGTTGAAGTGATTTTTAAAAATTTTTTCTCCTAAAATTTGACTTTGCATAGGTTGATTTTCTGTTTCATTTGGGTGAGCTGGTATTAATTTGTATGGCTGCAAGTTAATAAAATACTTAGAGTAGACATCCCAAAGCCTTCCCTACACACCAGCTTCATCCTCTTTTGGATGCTGCTCCCTTCTTTATTTTAAGCAGTCTGGTGGACAGTGGTGGTTACCCCCTCTAGAAATTTACAAGTTATAATTCAGTTCCTTAGGACTACCACATTGAGCTTGCTTTAAGATATTTATCTCTATGATTTTTAAATTGTATGTGCTTGTGTATAAATAGGTGCACATATGTGCAGGTGCCTCTGGTGGCCAAAGGTGTTGGATTCCCCCTGATTTTGGAGTTGTAGATGGCTCTGAACCCAAGAGTTGAACTCCGGAATAGCTGAACTGAGTCATCTCTCCTAGTGTATATCTTTGTTACATTTGTTTGTTCATTTTTGAGACAGGGTCTTACTGTATAGCTCTGCCTGGAACTCTCTATGTAGAACAGGTTGTCCTTGAACTCTGCTTAGACCAACTAGCCTCTGCCTCCTGAGTGCTGGGGTCAAAGGTGTGCCCCACCACACCCCTTTGAGGAAGGAATACTGTTGATAATGAAGGTTTGGTGGCAAATTTGGAAATTGCTACTTTGTTTACAGAATGAAGGAAAAAAATTAAACTACTTTCGTATTGCATCTACATCCAACCAGGTCTTTTCATTTCCACTACCACTTCAACTATGATGGCTCTAGGAGTCTTCTAAGAAGTTCCCATGCTTTTCTGAGTCCCACTCTATGCCTTTCCCAGGCAGCAATAACTGTGTATGATTTATACTAAATTGCTTCTCTACTTTAACCTCTCCTTTGTTGCTTGATTTCACTGTATATAAATGTCCAATTTCTAAAGCTACCTACAGAGATTTTCCTAAAGTATTTTCCACAGTTATGGCTACCGTCTCTCCCATCCTTCCCCTGTTCCTGGTAGCTCCCGGGCTTCATTGTTTTCTCTCCGTTTCTTATTTATTCTGATCCAGCCACATCTGCCTCCTGGCTATTTCTCAAAATTGCCAAACTGTCACTGGATGTTATTCCTAAAACAGCCACACAGTTGCCTCTTATTGTTCCTTCAAAGACCTGATCTAATATCACCTTCTTAATGAAAGCTTTGCCAGCAAAATTTTTCTCCTTACATCAGTGCACCTAATAGAGACTTCCCATGTATGTGTTCCCTGAGATCTCAGCCCCTGATGTTTATAGTCTTATGTAATCTCTTCTCTCCAGTGTGAGAGTGTACCGTCAACCAGCTTAACACAGAAAAGAGGATCGGTCACCACTCTTCTATCATAGTATATCAGGGGTCTAGCCTGTCATCAGATTCAGTTCTGAAACATTCCCATTGTGGACTTTGAAGAAGCTAGCTGTCAAAAATGATACAACATGAAATGAACATAGCTCTGCTGACAGCCTGAGGACACAGGATGAAGACGCTTCCAGTTTAAGATCCAGATGAGAATGCAGCTTTGGTGAACGCCAAAATTGCAACCTGAGTGACTTGAAGTGGAGAGCTCAATTAACATGAGCAACAACACTGTGATATTTGATAAGCAATACACTTTATGGTCATATGTTATACAGTGTACAAAATGAATACTGCCTCTCTAGCACTCCAAGAATCTCATGCTCATCATCCTTGATATACATTACTGTCTATATACTTCATAAACTTTTGGTATACTACAAACTTATTTGTTTATTTAATGGTCTTCCCACATGCATACCTCCACTGGAAAGTAAGTTCAGAGTATGATTTTTTTCTCTATTATTAGAAAACCACCAGGCATATAGAATAGTCAATAGATTTTTAAATGATGTTATCCACCATACTTTACAATTTAATGTTAGAATTTAATTAATAATCATTTCACACACACAAATGCAAACACAATGACCCCATACATTACCTTAGGTTAACTTTGCCAAATATTTTATTTCACATAAATGCATGTTGGGTTGAGTTTTCCCTATCAATCAATAGACCAGGTCTAATATAGATGAAGCTTCCACTTCTGCTTAAAATAAAATCCATAAAAACTACAGTAGTCTTGCAATAAAAGACCTGGTAGTTAAGAACATTCTCACAGAAATTATTTTATAGCATACACATGCAGACTCTTCTTTAGAGAATGTTCAAATTAAGGTTAAGTAGATGCTTATCTCTAGAGAATAATATAATTGTATCTCTGCTAGAAGCTGTGGTTATGAAGATGTGCAAAGTTGATTTCTTCTCCATGATTTTATAATTGGCTGTTGAGTTAAAACACACACACACACACACACACACACACACACACACACACACACACACACATTAATGTTCTTTATTGAAACAACTAAAAAATAACACTTCTGGTTTTGACCAGAGAAAGTTAATAGTTGGTTTTGAGGACCAGCCTTCAGATCTCTAGAACCTATGAGTAGATTGGGTGGGCATGATGGCCCACCTGTAACTGTAGCTTTAGAAGGCAGAGACAAAGGATCTCCAGAGAAAGCTGGCTGGTAAGACTAGCCTTATTAGTGAGCTATGGGCTTGACTGAAAAACCCTGACTCAAAGAATATGGTGGAAGAGTAATTGAGACTTATTCCTGGCATCAAACCATTTTATTTACCTCCAATACCACAATATTGTTGGAGGCACTTTTCTAATTACTGTTAAATTTGCCAGAATTATTTTGTAAGCCATACGGGTGATCATATAGTTAATTTTATATAACAACATATTTATATCAACTTGTCCAGATCATGGAGTATATGGATATTTGGCTAAATTTTATCCTGTTTAGAAAGGATAATGCGCTGTTACAGGATAATGTGATGTTATTATTCTCATGGCATGATTAACATCTGTGGAGATTTTACCAGTGGGACAATGCGAGAATATCTCTCAATGATATAGTCTTTAGATGAAAGCTCATTATACTTATAAATGCCTGAAATTTTCATGGTGGTCTACTGTAGTTTCTAAATGATTAGTATATGCATTAATTAGACCGAGCAAACCTCAGCGAGGGTATTACCTTCCCTGAGTAGGTGGCCAGTATACAATCTACCATATGTCTTAACAGAAATGAGGAGAGAAAATCAGCTCTCTCTACCTGCCTGACTGAGCCCTGCTTATGGCTTTCTACTCTTTGACTGGTGGTTTTTACCCTTTCTAGAAGTATTGCTGTCTCTTCCAGACCTCTAGCTAATGGACAGAAAGAACATTGTGTATAATTTTAGTCACCTGTGTAAGCCAGTCTCTCCACATCTAGATCTAGAGCTGCTATGTGCTCTGTAAGTTGTCTTCTATGGAGGATCCTGAATAGCACAGATGATTTTTCTCTTAAGGTTAAATGTAAAATTTTCTTCTATAGTTTGAAGTATTCTTTCTCCACAGTAGACCACCCTGAAAATTTCAGGCATTTATAAATATAACATGCTATATCCTAAAGACAACATTTTTAAGAGATATTCTTGCATTTTCCAACCCATAAAAATCTTCACAGATATTAATCTTTATGTGACCAACACATTACAACCAATTTGAGATCCATAGACCATCTTCCACTAGCTCTATGTATGTTACACTGAGAGTTATTTGTACATCAGGTAACCAAAAAGTTTAATGTATGTCCAGGTGGTCAGGGTAATTCCTAATTGAGGGTATTCATTTAACAATATCTATTTTAAAAATACTGAATACCTTGAAGGTATTAAAACTTATGCAAGGCTTTCCGAATATAAGGATAAGCAAAGCAAATCTGTCTTAGAATGAATACACTAGAAGGGGAAGCAAGCCCTTTGTATAAGATGTGGTTAATGTCATTGAAATAAACTCAGGGAATTATGGGAACACAAATGAAGATTCTTTTGATTAAACAATTATGTGAGTTATGTGCTATAAAATTAGCTAATATATCATTTTTGGTGTACTTGTTATTAATTCCTCTTTCATTCTCAATATTAACACAGTCAGGACAATAAACCACATGATCAAACTACCTAAAACACTGGAGTGAGGCTGATGGGGTGGGAAAGAGGCTTAAGGAAGAAAGACTGTCTTGGATCACCCCACTGTGGGGTTACAAATGTGTTAAAACAGTAGAGTGTTAGGATGCAGTGTGGGTTGCAGGCTCTTCTGACAAGAAATCATGGATTTATTCAGTAGTGAGATAATAAAGTCCTTTGCAGGAAAGTTTGGACCCACACAAAAAATCTTGCATGTGATTAAAGCCTTTGAAAGCAAAGCTTCAAAGACCCAATATACATATTACAAAAAGCCCTGTGGCAAGAATTGATAAGTTTTTTTGCACCCTGATAGGCCTCTCCACCAACACAGTAATCCAAATCAGACCAAATTAGGAAAAGGCCTGGTTTAATGAGCAAAGCATTCCCGGGTGATTCCCCAGCCTGAAGAGAGGAGACCAAGAGACCAGAAGAACCACATGTCTGTTTTCAGGGATGAAGCTAATATCCCCTGTGGGAGTGATCTTGAGCCTCTCTGTGTTTGGTGGGTTTTGAAGGGGCAGGTTTGGGGAAAGAGATGGGGAAGGGAGTTGAGGTGGACCTTCCACCAGAACATTCCAGGCTCTTTGAGTATAGGGATGCCAGGGTGCCAGAGGTTGAGGTGGACCTCCCACCCAAACAAGTATGGATTTAAGACAGGGACACCCATTCTGAGATTACAATAATTTTTAGGTGGTTTAACTAGAAACACATTTTATTAAGAAGACGTGGCCAGGCAGTGGTGGCACACGCCTTTAATCTCAGTACTTGGGAGGCAGAGCCAAGCAGATCTCTGTGAGTTCTAGGCCAGCCTGGTCTACAGAGTGAGATCCAGAAAGGCACCAAAACTACACAGAGAAACCCTGTCTTGGAAAAAAAAAAGACTTGTAGGGATTCACAGGCTTGGCAGGTGAGGTGGAAAACAAAACTTAGAAAACAACAGAAAAAAGAGCAGATACGTAACTGCAATCACAAAGTCACATACAAAATGCAACCCCAGGGGTGGTCTAGTGCTGATGACATTTCCTTCTTTCTTTTTTAAGTCAAAGTCTCTGTAGCTCAAGTTAGCCTAGAACTCAATGGAGAGACCAGGCTTGTAGCTGGAAGTTTTTCTGTGTCCCAGACAGTCCACAGTCACTCAGACCCAAGTAAACACACAGAGGCTTATATTAATTAAAACTGCTTCGCCATTAGCTCAGGCCTACTACTGACTAGCTCTTACACTTAAACCCAGTCCATTTTTGTTAATCTACATGTTGCCACATGTTCCCTGGCTTTACCTGTGTGCCATTACATGCTGCTCCCTGGGTGGCAGGCTGGTGTCTCCTGACTCAGCCTTCCACTTCCCAGAATTCTCCTTGTGTGTTTATCCTGCTTCCTATACTTCCTGCCTGGCTACTGGCCAATCATCTTTTTATTTATCAACCAATTGGAGTGACACATTCACAGCATAGAGAATATCCCACAGCACAGGCTGGCTTCATACTCAAGCTTATCCTCTTGCCTTAGCTTCCTCAAAGCTGGAATTGTGAGTGTAAACCAGCACACTAACCAGGACACTATCCACTACACTAATTATCAGAATCTATAACATCCACTCTTGTCATACCTAGATTCTTTTTTGATGGAAGAGAGGGGGGAGGACAGATGGGGGATAGTAATAAAAAGAGATCTCTCTTGATAGAGGGGGCCATTAAGGGGTTAGGAGGGAGTCTGGTACCAGCCTAACTCTCAGGAAACCATGATGACCCCAGCTTATACTCCTAGCAGTAGTGGAGAGGGTACCTGAACTGGCCTTCCACTGTAATCAAATTGGTGACTACAGTAATTGTCATCATAGAACCTTCATTCAGTAACTGATGGAAGCAGATGCAGAGATCCACAGCCAAGGACTGAGCTGAGCTCTGGGAGTCCAGTTAAAGAGAGGGAGGAGGGATTATATGAGCAAGGGAGAGAGGTCAAGATCATGATGGGGAAACCCACAGAGACAGCTCACCTGAGCTTGTGGGAGCTCATGGACTCAGGACAGACAGCTAGGGAGCCAGCATGGGAGCAACCTAGGCCCTCTGCATCTGGGTGACAGTTGTATAGCTCTGTCTTTTGTGGGGCCCCTAGCAGTGGGACCAGGACATGTCCCTGATGCATGTGTTGTCTCTTTGGAACCTGCTCCCTGTGGTGGGATGCCTTGTTCAGCCTTGATGCAGGGGGGAGGAGCTTGGTCCTGCTGCAACTTGATATGTCTTGCTTTACAGATTTCCAAGGGAGACCTTATTCCATCTAGAAGGAGAAGGAGTAGATGGGGGGGAGGGCAGAAAGGAGGCAGGGGGAATAGGAGGAGAGGAGGGAGGAAACTGTGGTTGGTATGTAAAATAAAATAAAACAGTATTGAATTAATTTTGATCAGGAAATAAGCATTTTATCTATCAAAGTGAGAACAGAAATAAAGGTGGATGTGTAAGAAAATATGAGAAACTTTGAAAATATAGTCATCAGGAGTTGGATTCCACATGGCCAAATAGGTGATTTTAAATGGTGGTGATTGTCTTCCAGGTTCCATCAGGAACCAGCAGGTGCACATTTACTATAGTGGCCAACACATAAAGAGCAGTATATTTACTATGTTGGTGGGAAAGCATTATGGAAACATGATGGATGACTATGATGTATACTTAAAAGTACCTGTGAGGCACAGTGCTTGGAAGAATGGACCTTGAGTCAGATTATAATTTCTCTGAATAAAAAAAAATTGTATCTACCTTGTGCAGCAGCATGACTCAAAGCTGAAGAAAATTGTTATCAGATGAGTTAGAAACTAACCTGTTACATAAACCTGGTTTTAAGCACAACTCAGGAACTTAGCTGAAAAACTAAGCAAAGTGTTCCATAGTTTCTTCCCTGGAAATTAGGATACAGCAAAATACAGTTCACTGAGTAAAAAATTGTGAAGAATAAATTATATAGAATATACTTTGTTAACACTAAATTGTTTGGAAACCTCTGAAACCAGTATTACTACTGTATTAGCCCAGGTTTTCAGTAAATAGAAATGATAGTATGCACAGACACACAGAGTATGTAGTACTCTGTAGTGGGGAGGGAGGGAGGGAGGGGGGAAGGAGAGAGGAAGAAAGGGAAGGATGGAGGAAGGGAGGGAGGGGAGACATACTTAGAGTTGGAATTATGCAGAGGAGCTGTGGTATCTTGTTTCCATATCAACTTAGAGACTTTTCCCCCCATTTTTGAGAAGGTTACTGGAATTTTTATTAACCTGCTATCTTTGGTACTATGACCATTTTAACAATATTAGCTTTGCCAATACATAAACATAAGAATCATTTGTATTTTTGAGTGGCTTCTGAAATTTCTTTCTTCCATACTTTACAGTTTATATTGTAGAAATTTTTAGCATCTTAAGTTAAGCTCATACTTAGTTTCTTTTTTTTGAGGCTCCTGAAAGTAGGGTTTATTCTCTGATTTCATTTTCAGCAAGCAAGTTCATTGTTCAGAAAGAGAAAAGCTGTTGATCTTTGTACAATGACTTTTGTATACTCCTACTTTGCTGAATTTTATCATCAGATCTAAAAGTTTCCTTGTGGGTTCTCTGAGTTCCCTAAGAAGAGGATCATATATCATTTGCCTACAATGATAAGTTTATTCCTTCTTTTCCTACCTGTGTCACTTTATTTTAATTTCTCTCGTTTTATTGCTGTAGGCAAGATTTCAAGCCCTGTATTAAGTAGGATTGGTGATGGTGGATTCCCTAATGCTGTTGCAGATTTGGAATGAACTGCTTTCACTTCTTTCTCATTCAGTATTATGTTGGCTGTAGGTCATGTGTGTGTGTGTGTGTGTGTGTGTGTATTTTCATATATTGCATGTGTGTATTTCACATGTGTAATATCATTTTGTTGAGATGTAATCCTCCATTTCTTTTCATAAATGTTTGGTGAATTTTATTTTTCTGCCCCAGTTGACGATTATGTAATTTTTGTGTGTTTTTGATTTTCTTCATATGTTCTACTTCACTGATACATATGCACAAAAAAAGCAATCTTAGTGGTATCACAATATCTGATTTCAAGCTACACTAAAGAGAGCCATAGACACAGCAATAGTAAGTATTGTCACAAAACAGTATTATGAACTAAGGAAATAGAAAGAAGTTCCATAAATAAACTCATGTGTATATATCTAATTCTTGACAAAGCTGTCAAAAGCATGTACCAGACAAATAAAATCTTTTTATTAAATAATCCTGGGGAAACTGGATATCCACATACAAAACTGAAAGTAGATCTTGACCTCTCAACCTGTACAAAAATCAATTCAAAAGGGACCAAAGATCTGAAAATCTGAAACTATTCTATGAACATAGAGGAAATTCTTGAAGATGCAGGTATAGACGATGACTATAAATAAGACCAAATAGTCCTGTGAATAGCATCAAGAATTATACAAATGAGATTGTATCAAATTTGAAAGTTTCTATGTACCTAAAGGGACATTGAGATTTCATCTCACTCAAGTCAAATAGGCTACTGGGGAAGAAAATAATAAACAATAAATATGTAAGGATGCAGAAGCAAAGAAATTCTGTGTACTGATGATGGGAATGTAACCACGAAGGAATTCAATACAGAAGTTCCTCAAAAAATTCAAAATAGAGCTTCCATATGATCCAGATATACCAGTTTTGGGGTTAAGTATCCAAAAGAATCAAGTCAGGCTACTATGGAGATGCCTGAAAAACCTATGTTGTTTTGTTTATTAGTGCTTTATTCACTTAATTGTGAAATCAACAGGTTTCTCTCAAAACATAACTAAATAAAGAAAATATCATACAAGCACACACACACACGGGTTTCTTTTAGTCATAAAATTGAATAGAACTATATAATTTATGGGAAAATCTATAAAATTGAATTATGTCATTTTTGGTGACATAAACCAGTTTCATGAATCATGAGGTTGGAATGTGAAATGTCCCTTTATGGACTTATATGTTTGAACACTTGGTCTCCTACTGATAATAATGTCTGGAAAAACTATAGAACCTTCACAAGAAGGAGAACTTCTTGGAGGCAGTGGGTTATCGGGGCCAGGCCTCGTGGTTTTATAGCCCAATCCGACTTTCTGTTCAGTCCCTTATTGCTGACTGTAGATGCAATGGGACCAGTCACCTCCTATTCTTACAGCCTGCTCTCACCACCATGAGGTACTATATCCCCTTTGATTATAAGCCAAAACTAAGCCTTCCATCCCATAAGTTGCTTCTTGTCAAAAATTAGTCAAAGCATCTAGAAAATACTAGGACATATGTTTTCTCTTATGTGTGGAATCAAGAAAGAAGCACAAAGGATATGGAAGTAATAGGAAGTCTTTTGGGGGTGTTACCACGAAATCCCTTACTTAAAACAGTTAAAACTGTTAACCAAAGGAAACACAGTAAGCATTTTCCTTGATTCTTCAAAGAAATCTGAGTTAAGTAAAGATTTCAAGTCATTTAATTTAATCATGGAGATACAATGATAAAGCTGAATGAACATTAGTCTGCACTCCCTAAAGAGATAAATTCATGCAAGAACTTGTTAGGAGCCTTTTGCTCATACTGGGTTGCCTGGTCCAGCCTTTATATGAGGGGAGGTGCCTAGTCTTACTACAACTTGATATGCCGTGTTTGAGTGATATTCATGGGAGGCTTGCCTTTTTCTAAAGAGAAAGAGGGTGGATGGTGTGGGGGTGGGAGGAACAGAAGGGACGTGAGGGGAGGGGTTGAGAGGAGAGGAGGGAGGAAAAACTTTGATCCAGATGTTAAAAAAAAATTAAAAACATAACACACATTACACTACTAAAGAAAGAAAAAGAACTATCTACTAACACTTTAAAGGAAAACTCAGGGGGTACTAGAAGAAGAACCAACCATTTGTGTAGTTCTACTCTAGATGCCTCCCTCACAGTTACATTCCAGACTAATGAGGAGAATTCTGACTGTGTAATGGGGCATCAGAGGTTCCTCATCCCTGTCCTGGGCTCTATCTTATTATCCTTGGTAGTGAAGCAAGCATAGGGTAAGTATTCCCTGATGGGACAGGATATGCCACAAACGACAGCCCTAGGACAGGTTCTCAGCAAAGTTTAGTTGAATCCATCAAGCGTTTACACCACTTCTACATTTTCTTTTTTTCTTTTCTTTTTTTTTTTTTTTTTTTTTTTTTTTTTGGTTTTTCGAGACAGGGTTTCTCTGTGTAGCTTTGCGCCTTTTCCTGGAACTCACTTGGTAGCCCAGGCTGGCCTCGAACTCACAGAGATCCGCCTGGCTCTGCCTCCTGAGTGCTGGGATTAAAGGCGTGCGCCACCACTGCCCGGCCACTTCTACATTTTCAACCCACAAGGAATATAAGGCTGAAACAGGAAACTAAAATGATCAGGAGAAAGCAGCAAAACCTATGCTGCTCAATGCAGTAGCCACTATCCACATGTGCTGACCACTGTTGAATTACTCACTGACATTAGGTACATTTCACAAACTCAACAACCAGGGGTGTAGTGGATACTGTTTAACTTAGATATAGAATCTTCCTTGATCAAAAAAAAAAAAAAACCCGCAAAATTTACTTAAATGGTCCTTAAAAAGAAAACAGAATAATAGATTTTTAAAGTCTTCTACTGATTAGATCATTTCAACAAACCATTTTTTGGATGGGGGCTGGGGTGCAGAAAGAAAAATATTGTATTACATTATAAAACTCAAATGTCATAACACATTGCATAAGGTTTAATTTTAAAAATGCTTTCAGAAATAAAAGAGTTAGGGAAGAATTTTAAAAAATTAAATGAATTTGAAGAGATAGAATTTAGTTTAGAAAGGTAGGTAAATTGTAAATAGTGATCATCTCCAGTTAGTGGGAATATTATATATTGTGTTTATCTTCTCTATCTGGAGTTGTGTGTGTGTGAATGCACGTGTGTGTGTGTGTGCGTGTGTATGCATGTGTGTGTATGTGTGTGCATGTGTTGTGTGTGTGTATATATGTTTATGTATGTGCGTGTGTGTATGTGTATGTATGTGTGTGTGCGTGTATGTGTGTGTATGTGTGTGTATGTATGTGTATGTGTGTGTATATGTGTGTGCATGTGTGTATGTGTGTGTATATGTGTGTGTGTATGTATGTGTATGTGTGTGTTATGTATGTGTATATGTGTGTGTGCATGTGTGTATGTGTGTGTGTGTATGTGTGTGTATGTATTTGTGTGTATGTGTGTGTATGTGCATGTGTGTGTATGTGTGCATGTGTGTATGCGTGTGTGTGTGTGTGCATGCGTGTGTGTGCATGCATGTGTGTGTGTTTGTGTGTGTCTGTGTGTGTGTGTGTGCATGTGTGTGTGTGCATGCATGTGTGTGTGTTTGTGTGTGTCTGTGTGTGTGTGTGTGTGTGTGTGTGTGTATGAAGTTGATTCACTGCTTCTATCATTTAAGTCCCAGGGATCAAACTCAGGTTGTCAGGCAAGTGCCTTTCGCACACTGAGGCAGCTCACTAGTCCTGTTGCTTTGTTTTTGTTTTAATTTTATGAATATTTCCTAGTCAGTCTGTCTACATTTTAAAAGCAGTCTTAGGTTCACCCAGAACGGGGAAGAAGAACTTTCAATTTTTCATAACCCTCCTAACACCACTTATGGATAGCCTCCCCCTTATCTACACTTGAACCAACAGGATATCTGTTTCAAATGATGAGCATACAATAACACACCATGATGACTTCACACTCACAATGTATAGTAGGGTACACTCAATGTTGCATATGCACAGTCTTGAACAAATACATAGTGACATGTACTCAACATTTAGGAACATACAGAATTGTCACGGTGCCCTGGAAGTCCCCTTTGCTCTACCCTTGCAGCACTCCCTCTCAACTTCTTGAAACTATGGATAGTTGTAGTTAACTTGTAGCTTTTCTATAATATGATTATATTATGGCATTTAGCTTCTTTCCCTTCACAATGTACACTTAAGTTCCTACATTCCTTTTATGTCTTGAACCTCAGTTCTGTAGTCCTGTCTAGATGTACCATAGTTTTCTTAGCAATTTACCTACTGAAGGGTATCTTTTTACTTACCAGCTCTGGCTACTATGAATGAAGAAGCCTCTATAAACATCTATGTGTAGGTCTTTGTACAGACATAAGCTTCCAAGTCCTTGGGGAACATGTGACAGGGTCCGATTATTGGATCATTCTGTAAGAGTAAGTTTAGTCTTCTATGAAAACTCTGAGCCTCCATCCTATACTGCTTCACCACTCTGAAGGAGGGAATGAAACTTGTTATTTCAGATCTTAGCCTTCTACAGTACTTGCAGCATTTGGGACTCTGGCATTCTAAGAGACAGGTAGTGGCAGCTACCAGTTGTCTACATTTTTATTAGTTGGCTTTATATGCAGCACCCTTTTATATACTTACTTGATGAGTATCTTTGGCAAGGTCATTTTTTTTTAAAAGATATGATTGTTCACCTGCCAGAAAATAGCTTTCAGTGCCTGCTTTTGACATAGATTGCCCCATATCACCTCATTTGTAGCCAAGGGGAGGAATGCTTTGGGAAGTTTCCAGGCACTCAGGTCCAAAACACATGGCAGGGCAGAGACAGAAAACCTAAAATATGTGTCCAAGTAAGGTGAGTTTTCAGTAGCTATTATTTAAAAAATAAAATAAAACATTTGGGTTAAAGATAAAAGAGTTACAAACTGACAGTAAAGAATCAAAGCTGCACGAGAAAAGACAGGCATTAGAGGTGGAGCACGCTTACCTCCAGAGGAAGTAAGCAATGGTTGCATTTTACTTGGTACTCCTACTTTCCTGGCACAGCTGTACCTACACAGAGGCACACCCAACCAGTGATCTAATCCCAGAGACCTTCCCTTTTTCTCTGTTTTGAACTTAAACTCTGAATTTTCTCAACAGAAAATTTTGCTTCAGTGAGAATTTTTTGAATGAGTTTACACTCCTATCCCCATCCTGCATATTTAGAGACACCAAGGAATTTATGGAAATGACTGCCTGGCATTGCTGCTTCCATGCTCCCGTTTTTCTCAGTCATCCACCTGCAATAGGTACACACAGTCATCACCAGTTCTCATCGAGTCTATTTTAATCACCCAGATCACCAGACTTTCTCTAATATACCATGCTCTTCCTAGGCAGGGTGACACATCTCTGGTACTAGCATTTGGATCTCAGGAGTGTCATGAGTTTGAGGTCAGCCTGGCTTACATAACAAGATCCTATCTCAAGAAAAAAAAAAAAAAAGACCCAATTCTGTCTCTTCAAATCAATTGCTATATGACACACCCTTATCGTATTCAAATTCAAATTCCTTGCCCTTACTTTCTATGATCTATTTGGTCACACTGGGGACATGTTAGTGACTTTTCACATTGTTGTCTACAAACATCTGAAAAGAAGCAATTTAAGGGACAAAGGATTTATTTTGCCTTAAAGTGCAGCATATACAGTCCATTATGTTAGGGGAGGCATGGTAGCAGTGCGAGCCTTGTTCTTAGTGACAGGAATCTGTTTGCTTATCTGGGCAGATCAAAAGACAGAAAAAGTAATGTGGGGCACTCTGTTTATGTTCCTTTTTTCCATTTTTACTACTCACTCTGGGACCCTGACCCATGGCAAGGTACTGCCCATGTTCAGGGTGAATCTGGAAACGCCTTCACGGGCACATCAAAGGTGTGACTCATTAATGCCATATAAATCTCAATTCAATCAAGCTGACAATTAAAATTTACCAACCTCAGTCCACTCATTTTCAACTTGACACCCAAACATGTCACTTTTAAAACATAATATTTCACCTCTTATTCTCAGAGGCACACGATCATCTCACAGTATAAAAATGCGTTTAGTTCATCTCCAAGAGTCCCCTAAGTCTCAACAGCTATAGCATTGGACAGAAATCTAAGCTGATTCATAGTCTTTTCTGAGATTGAAGGTAATCTCTGAACTATGTTCCCCTGTAACAATCAAAACTCAAGTTATGTCCTTCCAATATGCTATGACACAGGGAAAATGTCTTGGTCCTTAAAGTGGGTATAGGAGCATAACAAAGAACTATCACATAGGAATGAGACTAAAGATCAGCAAAAAAAGCAAAAACAAAAAACAAAAATCTGGAAATCATGATGGACCTGTATTCCAACTGGCTTGGGAAGTCTTGCTCCTCCAGCTCTGTGGCCTGTAACATACAAGGTCTCTCTCTTGATCCTGCTCTACCCAGTATCAGAGGATTTCTTTAGCAAATGTTCCCACATTTCTGGACTCTGCAACACACCCAGGTCTTCACTAAAACTTAAGTTTCACCTGAGTAACTTCATTCGTAGCCTACTCAGGAGCTTCACACAGAGAACACAATGTTGCCATATAATACTTGGCTTTGGCAACTTTCTAGAACCTTGATGGGAGCCTCTTTGAACTCCTGTTTGCAAAATCTACACTTGTGTCGGTAATGCTGAGTTCTGTTATCAGACTCAAAATGTATTATGTCCCTGAAGACCACAGCTATGGTGGCCTCTGCATGCCATTCCAAGTCAGCCTGGAAAAACTTTCCTTAGGTGGTCATTTTCCAGCAGGACACCCAAAAGACTTTATCTTTTCAGCTTTCTTCTTTCAAATGAATCTTTTTCAAGTAATTTTTCAGTTTTACACCTTGGAGTCTTTTTTTCAGTGCTGTTTAATTTTTTTTTAATTTTCATTGAAAATAGATTTCTTCTCTCATAGAATCTTGACCACAGTTTCTCCTCCCTAAGATCAACTCCCCTTCCATTTCCCTTCAGAAAGGAAGAGGCCTCCAAGTGACAACAACCAAACTGGACAAAACAAGATACAAGAAGACACGACAAAAGCCCTCATATGGAGTGAGGCCAGACAAGGCAAGCCAATAAGGGGAAAAGAGCTCCAAGAGCAGGCAAAAGAGTCCGAGACACACCCACTCCCACTGTGAGGAGTCTCACACAAACACCAAGAAAACAGCTATAAAATATACTCAGAGAACCTGACGTAGACCTATACAGGCCATGTGCTTCACCTTCAGTCTCTATAAGCCCATAGGAGCCCTGCTTAGTTAATTTGGTGAGTCATGTTCTCCTGGTGTCCTCCATCCCCTCTGAGCCTACAATCTTTCTTCCCTTTCTTCCATGGGGTTCCCCTGAGCTCTAAGGGGAGGGAACAGATGGAAATCTCCAGTTCAGACTCTGGTCTATAATGTCTGGCTGTGGGTCTCTGCACCTGCTCACATCTGTTGCTGGAGGAAGCCTCTCTGATGCTGACTGGACCAGCCAAGGATCTATGAGTATAGTAGAATATCACTAGGATCATTTCATTCATCTGTCTATCTATCTATCTATCTATCTATCTATCTATCTATCTATCTATCTATCTATCTATCGGTCTGTCTGTCTGTCTGTCTGTCTATCACCTATCTATCAATGTATTTCTTTACTCATTTCACCAGTTGTGTTTGGTTCTACCCTAGGTCTCTGGGCTATCCAGTCTCTGATTCCTGGGCATCAAAGCAGTATAAAGCAGGGGCTCCCTCTCATGGTGTGTGCCTCAAGCTACACAAACATTGGTTGGCTACTCCCACCAATTCTGTGCCATCACTGCCCCAGCACATCTTTTAAGGCAGGACAGATTGTAGGTCGAGGGTTTTGTGGCTGGGTTGTGTCCAGGTTTCTTTATCCATAACCTGCATAGTACCTTCCCATGCCAAAGAGACTAGAACATAGGGGTGAAGGCTCCATGCAGGCACCAACTCAACTTCCATGTTCAATGAGCTGTGTGGATGTTGTACTCTGCAATGAATCCATGCTGTCTGATTTGGAGAGCAACCCTCTGTCCTAGCATCAGCCTGGACTTTTTGAATTTCTCCATGGGCTATCCTCAGCCAACCATGCAAACAAATGCAATCTCAGCCTAACACTGGAAGCCTTGCCTAGCTACAAATATGGCCAGTTCAAAGTTCATATCCTCTATTGCTAGGAGTTCTCACTAGGGTCACCCTCATAGATTCCAGGAAGTTTCCACTGCACTGATTCTACACTACTGCCTACCAAAAGCCCCCCAATTCCAGCTGTCTCTCCCTGAAATCTACTCTCCTTCCTTTACTCCTATACCTGATCCCTCTCACTCCCATCCCTACCTGCTCCATGTCCACCTGCAAAATCTATTCTATTTCCACTTCCCAGGAAGATCCATTTGTCTGTCCATCCCCACCCCCCCACTCCCGCGCACGCGCGCGCGCACACACACACACACACACATGCAACCCTCCTCTGTAACTAACTTCTCTGGGTCTGTGAGTTGTAGCTTGATTATCATTTACTTAACAGCTAATCTCCACTCACAAAGAAGTGAATACATACCATATTTGTCTTTCTGTGTCTGGGTTATTTCATTCAGGATGATTTTTTTCTAGTTACATCCATTTGCCTGCAAATTTCATGATGCCATTAAAAAACAAAAACACTGAGTGGTTGAGTAATGCTTCATTGCACAAACATAACATACATTTTTTTAAATACATTCTTCAGCAGAGAGACATCAAGGTAGTTTCCAGTTTCTGGTTATTAGGAATAAAGCATCAATGAACACAGTTAAGTAAGTGTCCTTGTGGTAGAATGGAGTGTTCTTTGGGTATATGCCCAAGAGTGGTATAGCTGGGTGTTGAGGTAAATTAATTCCCAACTTTCTGCAGAAGTGTCATATTTATTTCCACAGTGGCTGTAAAATTTTTCACTCCCACCAGCAATAGAGTATGTTCCCCTTGCTCCACATCCTTGCCAGCATGAGCTGTCATTTGTGTTATTGAGTTCTTTATATATTTTGGATATTAGCTCTCTATTTGATGTGCAGTTGATGAAAATCTTTTCTCATTTTGTAGGCTGCTGCTTTGTCTGAATGACCATTTCCTTTGTTGTACAGAGCTTTTCAGTTTCATGAGGTCCCATGTATTTAATTGTTGATCTTAGTGCCTCTGTGCTAATAGTGTTCTGTTCAGAAAGTCCTTTCCTGTGCCAACAAGTTCAAGGCTATTCCCCACATTCTATTCTATCAGGTTCAGTTTACCTGATAGAATTTTATGTTGAGGCCTTTGATACATTCAGAGTTAATTTTTGTACAGTGTGGTAAGTATGGATCTATTTGGATTCCTCTACATGCAGCTATCCAGTTGGACCAGCACCATTTGTGGAAGATGCTGTCTTTTTTTCTAGTTTCTTACCAAAACTTTGATATCCATTGATGTGTGAATTTATGCCTTGGTCTTCAATTCAGTTCCATTGATCAATGCGTCTGTTTTGATGCTGACATCATGCTGTTTTGTTACTATAGTTCTGTAGCAAAACTTGTAATTTAGGGATGGTGGTACCTCTAGTAGGTATTTTATTTTTTAGGTGTTTTTTTAGCTATTCTATTTTTGTTTGTGTGTTGTGTTTCCATATGAAGCTGAAAATTGTTCTTTCAAGATCATAAAGAATTGTGTTGAAACTTTGAAGGAGAGTGCATTGAATGTGTAGATTGTTTTTGGTAGGATGGCCATTTTTACTATGTTAATTCCCCTGATATATGTGGCCAGGAGATCTTTCTATATTCTGATATTTTCTTCCATTTCTTTCTCCAGTGTCTTAAAGTTTTTATCATACAAGTCTTTCACTTGCTTGATTAGAGTTGCCACAAGACGTTTTATATTGTTAACGTTTTTTTTTTCTTTTTCTTTTTTATAGCTTGTTGGGGTTGTGTCTTCCCCCCATTATTTGGAGAAATAAGTCAGATTGTCTTTATATATGCATATATCTTTGGAAGCTTCTAGTGCATTGCTTCCATTATGCCCCTCAAATGAAAAGTAATTTTAGTTGTTTTACTCTATACTTCCCCTTTCACCACCTCTCCCTTGTCCCTACCCCTTGACCCACCTGTTCCTTTCCTGCTCCCTCATCCATTCATAGCTATCTATTCTATTTCCCTTTTTCCTAAGATCTATCTCTCCACCATCATCTCTTACCCTATCCCTAACCTCTGTGTTTCTATGGATTATAGCTTAGTTATCATTGACTTAACAGCTAGTATCCACTTATAAGCAAATACATACCATATTTGTATTTCTGGCTCTAGGTTACCTCATTAAGGATGATTTTTTTTCCTATTTCCATCCATTTACTTACAAATTTCATGATTTTGTGTCTTTTAACTGTTGAATATTTCTCCATTGTATAAATGTACCACATTTTCCTTATCCATTCTTCTGTTGAGGGACATCTAGGTTATTGATCTTAGTTCCTGGTATTCTTTTCAGAAAGTCTTGTCCTATGCTTATGAGTTCACAGCTCTTCCCCACTTTAGGCTACAGTGAACGGTGTTGTTTCCCTGATTTCTTTCAGAGTCCACTTGTTATTTGTACACAGAAGAGTTACTGATTTTTGTATCCAGATGCTTCGCTGAAAATCTTTATTAACTGTAGCAGCTTCCCAGTGAAATATTTACAGTCACTTATAACAACTATCATATCCTCTGCTAATAAAGATACTGTGACATCTTCTTGTCCAATTTGTAGCCGCTTGATCTCCTTCAGCTGTCTTATTGCTCTAGCTAAGACTTCAGTTACTATATTGAATAGGTATGGAGAGAGCAGACAGCTTGTGTTGTTCCTGGTTTTAGTGAAATTGCTTTGAGTTTTACTTCATTTAAGTTGATGTTGGCTATGAGCTCGCAGTAAACTGAACTTACTGTGTTGAGGTACGTTCCCAGTACCCCTAATTCTGGAGGACTTTTATCTCGAAGGGATTTTGGATTTTGTCAAAACTGTTTTCTGCATCTAATGAGATGGTTATATGATAGTTGCCTTTCAATTTCTTTATATGGTGGATTATGCTTTTGCATTTATATATGTTGTACTATCCCTGAGTCTGTGAGCTGAAGCCTGCTTGATCATGGTGGATGATCTTTTGGGGTGTTCTTGGATTGAGTTTGCATTATTTTATTGAAAACTTTTTAACCCATGTTCATAAGGAAAATTTGTCTACCATTCTTTTTCTTTGTTGGGTCTTTAAGTGGTTTGGGCATGACAGTAATGGCACCCTCATAAAATGAATTGGGCAATCTTCTTCTGTTCCCACTGTATGGAATAACTTGAGGAGTATTGGCATTAGCTCTTCTTTGAAAGTCTGGTAAAATTCTGTACTAAAATTATCTGTCTCTGAGCTTTTTGGTTGTCAGAAATTTAATGATGGCTTCCATTTCACTGGGGGCTATAGGTTGGTTTAAATTGTTTATCCAACCTTAATTTAACTTTTGTAAGTGGTATGTATCAAGAACATCATCTATTTCATTTAGATTCTCCAATTTGATGGAGTAAAGGTTTTTGAAGTATGTATTTATGATTCTCCAAGTTTCCTTGGTGTCTGTTGTTCTGACCTACTTATTCATTTTGTTAATTTGGATATTCTCTTCTCCCCATGTTAGTCAGTTTAGATAAGAGTTTGTCTATCTTGTTGATTTAATCAATGAACCAACTCTTTGTTTCATTGAATCTCTGTTTTGTTCTCTTTGTTTCTATTGTATTGATTTCATCCCAGAGTTTAATTGTATTTTGCCATTTACTCTTTTGAGGTGTGATTTTTTTTTCTTTTTGTTCTAGGTCTTTCAGGTATGCTGTTAAGTTGCTAGTATGAGATCTCTCCATTTTTTTTTTAATTTCAGCACTTAATGTTATGAATGTGCCTCTTAGCACTGCTTTTATTGTGTCCCATAAGTTTGGATATGCTATGTGTTCATTTTCATTCAGTTCTAAAAAGTCTTCGATTTCTTTGTTAAGTTCTGTCTTGACCTGTTTTTCAATCAGTAAAGAGTTGTTCATTTTCCATGAGCTTATGTGTGTTTATAAACTTTCTGTTGTTGTAGATACCCAGCTTTATAGTTGTCAGTTAGGATGCAGGGTGTTATTTCAATTTTCTTATGTATATTGAGAAATTTTTGTGTCCAAGTATGTGGCCAATTTTGAAGAAAGTTCCATGAGGTGCTGAGAGGAAAGTATAGTCTTTTGTGTTTGAGTGAAATGTTCTATAAATATTTATTGACTTATATCATCAGTTAGCTCTAGAATTTTCTGTTTATTTTTTGACTGGATAATCTGTCTATTGACAGGGGCATGATATTGAAGTCTCCCACCATCTGTGGTGGGTCAATATGTGATTTAAACTTTAATGGTGATTCTTTTATGAACTAGGGTTCCCTTATTTAGGAGTCACAGATGTTAAGAATTACGATGTCCTTTCAGTGGGTTTTCTTTTGACGAGTATGTAGTGCTCTTCCCTGCTTCTTCTGATTAGTCTTGCTTTGAAGTCTATTTTGTCAGCTATTAAAATGATTGCACCATCTTGCTTCTTAGGCCCATTTGCTTGGAATATCCTTTTCCATTGTTTTGCTCAGAGGTAATATCTATCCTTGATATTACAGTGTGTTTCTTGAATACAGCAGAAAGACGCATCCCTTTTTCACATCCATTCTTATGGTTCTTGTCCTGTTATTGCAGAATTGTTACCATTGTTGTTGTTGTTGTTGTTGTTGTTGTTGGTGGTGGTGGTGGTGGTGGTGATGGTGGTGGTGTGTGTGTGTTTCTCCTTATTTGATTTTCTGGTCTGGTATTATTTCTTCCTTGTGTCTTCATGTGTGCGGTAAACCTCTTTAGGATGGAGTTTTCCTTCTAGTGCCTTCTGTAAGTTTGGATTTGTAGACAAATATTGCTTAAATTTGAATTTATCATAGAATGTCTTATTTTCTCCATCTATTGTGACTGAAAATTTTGTTGGGTATAGTAGTCTGTGCTGACATCTGTAGTCTCTTAGAGACTGGAGAACATCTGTCCAGGCTCTTCTGGCTTTTATAGATAGTATCCATTGAGAAGTCAGGTGTAATCCTAGTAGGGCTGCTTTTATATGTTACTTGGTCTTTTTCACTTACAGCTTTGAATATTTTTTCTTTATCCTGTACTTTTAATTTGTAGGTTATTATGTTCTGGAGGGTTTCTTTTCTGGTCCAGTTTCTTTCATATTCTGTTTGTTTCTTATACCTTGCTAGGTATCTCCTTCTTTAGGAAAATTTTCTCTATCGCTACTAGGGGGACCAGCCTCTAGCAGCACAGGGCTCAAAAGAAATCCAAGAAATCTGCATACTAGACTTTTCTATCTGAGGGAGTTAAGGGAAAAAGACACTCTCTTGGTGGTTTCCTTTTTTGTGTTCTGTATTCTCTTTTCTTATCTCTATCCAGAAATGTCCCTTCTGTCTCTCTTAATGTTTTCCTTCTCCTCCTAACTCTTTTGATGTTCTCCTCCTAACTCTCTCATTCTTGATATTTTCCTTCTAACACATTTTAACTCTATCTTTATTCTTTGCCTTACAGCTTATATGTCCCAGGAAAATCTTTCAGGCAATAAAAATTACAATGTGGTTACATCTTGTTTTTCAAGTAAATGATTACAATGAATACAAGTAAAAAACAGCATGTTTTCCATATCCCTTATATGATTAAACATTATACATATTACAGGTGAAAAAGAAATTATCCCAAAAACCCACATACATTCATACTCAAGCAACTTGTTATAGATTAACAGAGTATAAACAAGCAAGATATTCTTTTACTGGAAGGCTGCATTTTTTACTTATCTTGAAAGGTAATCTTATAAGGAATCTTAAAGGAATCACAAATCTAAACTTTTATATATGAAAAAGAATCAGTCAGCTTTACTTTAAATCTTTAGTGTGCATACCTACTTGTAGTGATATTTTGTTTGTACTCTAACAAATAAAGCTTGCCTGGAGATCAGAGTGTGGAGTTAGCCCCTAGAGGCCAGGCAGTGGTGGCACACACCTTTAATCCCAGCACATGGGAGGAGGAAACAGGAAGTTATATGGCTGGACAGAGAGAGGAAGTGATAAGGCACGGTGGAGACAGGAGTTTGGCCCTTTCAGTCTGAGGATTCCAAGAGGTAAGAAGTTTTTCTAGTGGTTGGCTGCTCTGCTTCTCTGATCTATCAGCTTTCACCCTGATATCTGATTATGGTTTTTATTATTAAGACCAATTAAAATTCACGCTACACCTACTCATCAACAGTTTTTTCTATCAAGAGATTGAGGGCAAAAACGGGTATAAGGAATAAATCCTCACCTTTGGTCATCAACCAATCCTAGTAAAAAAAGAATGTCAGCTAATAATTGGTATGCTTTGTTCCTGCTTCCTGACCTTAAGGAGTTCCTCATTCAGCTATGTGCCTTTCTAAAACTTTAGATTGTCTTCTTGCGTTTTTCACCTAAAAACTATTTGACAAAACATCTGGTTTTGTTATTTTCAAGGCTTTGATTCAGCTATGATGCACTCTTAAACCTGGGAACACATCTTTCAGCATTAAGATTAAAGGAATTTGAGCCAACCTGGCTCCTGGGACTCAACTGTTTTTTAATAATCATTAACTTAAGCTGCGATCTATGTAGCTCCTTGGGTGAAACTCATAGGTCCCAGCTGTGTAACATTTCCTTGTATTTATTTTTAATTCATCAAAACTCTGTATAAGCTAACATTATTATTATCAGTTAGACAGTACAGGAATGATTAAGAAGAAATCATTTTCACAATAGTCCACAGATAAAAATGCCCTGCAGAATGGGAAGTTTCCATGAGATACACACACTATGTTACAAGCAGTGGGGATCTCCCCACACCCATTCACACCTTGCCAGATACCAGAGAAAGATGGCAGCAGCATACATGTAAAGGCACAGCAGAAGCAAAAGACATTCGGGATCCGTGATCTCGGGGCCTTGTCTAGCCAAGATTCATCAATCAAGGAATCATCTCCTGGTGGGCTGACACCTTGAACTTCAATTGCCATCTGTTGCTCCTCTGACACGGCCAGGAGTATTTCTCCTATGATATTGTAAAATATTTTCTGTGTCTTTTACCTGTGTTTCTTCTCCTTCCCCTATTCCTATTATTTTTATGTTTGGTCTTTTCATAGTGTTCAGGACTGCCTGGATGTTTTGTGTCAGGTGATTTTTGGATTTAACATTTTCTTTAATTGAGGTATCCATTTCTTCTATCACGTCTTCAATTCCTGAGATTCTCTTCCATCTCTTTTATTCTGTTGGTGACATTTCCCTCTGAGGTTCCTGTTCAAGTTCCTAAATTTTTCTTGTTTAGACTTCCCCATTCTGACCCTTGTGTATAATGAGCCATTTGTGTCACCTCTGAATTAGAATCTGGGTGGCTTTAGAGAACGAGGTATTGTTCCACATGTAGGCTCCACAACACTCTTTTATGTGACCCCTCAGTGTTTCTTCATTGTGTGAGTATACGTGTGTGTGTGTGTGTGTGTGTGTGTGTGTGTGTGTGTGTTTGTTTCTATCCTTCTGCCACTGTCTTTTAGAAAAATGTCCTCAGTCTGAAAAAGTCCCTTTTGCACAGACTTAAAATATGAAATGTTATTTTTTTCTCATGGATATCCATTCCACATTTCACTAGCAATAGCATCCAGTTTTCCTTGGGGAACCATTCTTACTCAGCTATTGTGTGTTTCTGCTGGGGAAGAGCCTTCTTTGCATTTCCAAAACTGCCACCAATTCAAATCTGGCTAGTCAAAGTTACACACACACACACACACACACACACACACACACACACACACACACACAAAGTTGACTTGGTAAATAAATGTATATACTGTAACTATCTGGAACTATGCAACAAAGCTAGGTTTATTAAATTGGTAAAGCATATAACAAAAGATGTCTCTCCATATTGGAAGAATATCTGAGAATAAAAGCATTATAGAGACAGTCATAATTACAGGATGGAAAGAGATGCCAAAACTGGATACAGCCACTCAGGATTCTTGGGTTCATGCTTGCCTGAGTGTTCTGATCTTACCTTGAAACTTATGAAAATTTATGTTCATCCATTAATAGGTAAGCCAGTTTGAATTGGTTTTTCAAATGTCACTCTACTTTGTATTCTCTTTCTTAAGGTCCTCATGAGTACTCTATTAAATGGCACATTTCTCTAACTCTCCAAATACACTGTGGACTCTTATTAGGCTAATGTTGTATTTTATTACAATATTCATCTATATCCCATAGTGTTTAATACTTTTAGGCTTCATGAAACATACTGAGTGGTGTCAGGGAAAGAGTAGAGAAAGGTGAGTGAGGGGACAAAGGAATGGCCACACCATGAGGTGTTTAGAAAAGAGTTTGCTCTCCATCTGTTTTCCTTCCTCATCATTAAGAACAACCAAGAAAGTTGAAATTTGTATTTTGCATTTTCCAACTGTCCATACTGCACTTACACAGAGGCTGATAATGTACCATAAATTTCACTGACAGGACCGATATTATACATTCCATCTTATTGTCAGAACATATGCTGGAGGTCGCATCCTCATTTTTTTTTTTTCAGAAAACATGGCCATTGTACTTACTCATTGGCAAAAGAATTACACTCACCAACTAATAAATCTTGGCTGTCAGAAGTGCCCACAGCATTATAGGATGCAATGAAATCCTCCTGTATCGACCTTTCAGTGTGAGATCCCTACAAGCAGTGACAGAAGAGCTAAAATCACTTGAGCTTGCAGGAGTAGTCAGAGAAATGATTAAACACAGGCCACCAAAACTGGAATAAAATGAAGCTGATGAAAAAATACCACTCACTTTCAAATACTGTTTTCAAAAGAGTCAGAATTAAAATGTCAGGGCCAATAGCAGAGTTTACCTTTGTTTTATTAAAAAAATAAAATAAGTGCATAGCAACCACTCTAGTTATTAGCTAAGATGTGTTCTTCTGTATTGATCTTCATATTGATTCACTAGACCCTAAAGGCAGTCCAATCCCACTTTAAATGTGTCTTCAGTTCTTTACAACACAGGAATTTCTGTGGAGAGTAATAACTGTTCATGCAAGAACCTCTTTTCATTGTGTTAGTAAAATGTCATGGTTATTAAAGCTCACAATTAGAAATATATGTGTTACTCAGGTTGGAAAGTCGAATTTGAGCAATCGCATTATAGGTTTTGCTTATTCTTCATCAATTACTAGTTAGAAATAGCATGGGAAACAGAACCCATTGTGTAAAACGGTTAGAATGATTGATCTCTGGAGCTGGACTCCTGTGCTTAAAGCCCAGCTCCACTAGTATGGAACCTGGGGCACATTAGAAAACTACTCTGAATCTCAATTTCCACACCTTTAAGATAATAATGGAAAAAAAATCATTATACCTCCTCGGTTCAAATTATGATAAAGAATAAATCTATAAATGTTCATGAAGGTCCAGACACAAATTGTGCTTGCAGTCTATGATTATGTCTACAGCTAGATATTGGTGGGTATGTTTACCTATATCTGTATATTTCTATCTCTACCTAGCTACACATACCCTGAGATGATAAACCCTATATTGTTTTGACAAAATATGTTAAGAATCATCCATAACTTTTCTCAGAGGAGCATAACAGAGTCAGAATGTAAGTCAGAATTCCTCCAATGACTTGGCAGAATAAGTCAGTCTTGTTTGTTCAGCTCAATGAACAGCTTGCATTTCACAATGTAGTGACCTTCTTGTGGCCACATTAGACATTACTGCTGGCCACTGATCTGTTTTTGAAGAGCACAGATACTGGAAGTGTATCAAGGGAACTTGTGGTGAGGTGGGGAGACTGTTAGGCATACACAGACATTCAAAAGGTTGCACCAGCCAGTTCCTCAGTCTTCTTATCTATAAGATGGAGCTCATAGGAATCCCTGATTTATAAGAACTTAATGCATTAATTCACTAATTTAGACATTTCTTGGCACAAAGAAAACCAATTACATTGTTTTGAACTTATATGTGGGTCAATATGAAATTGGTTTTTTTTATTTAAATATTGGGGGACTGATAACACCACGCCAATAAATCTAAATATTAAGCTACATATTATTCATCTCAGATACATAAAAATGGAGTGGAATTTAAGCAAATTTCAATTTCAGTGCACGCTATAAAAATAAATGAATGTGCAACAAGCTCTGAATGGACCTTGATTCCGTTTATAACGGCTTTTAAATAAACTACTGAATGTCATTTATTGGCATCTTCCTCCATCAGCAGTGAAGCTAATCTGTGGACTTCTCTGGAAAGTGAAATCTACTTAACAGAATCACACAGTCCACAGACAGCAGAGCTAACAGGACTAACTATTGTAATCAGTAGTTACAAAAAAACCTCTGACAGAACTGATGGAATCCCTGAAGTAGACTGGATAGCCGCCTCCCACTTATTCTCTCTCTTAGTGCCTTCCCCAACATCTGAGTCAGATGCCTTTTCTAGTCTAACACCAGCATGAAGGATTTAACATTTTGTCCCAATTTCTAGTCATCCTGTTTCTTCCCTTGAGTATAAAACTAAACATGAAAAAGTGTTGCTGTATTGCTCTTACAGGATAACAAGGGTTTTGATGAAGCTGCAGCTAAATTTATGTTATAGAAAAAAGGAATTGAGTTGACATCATGATCAATGAAAATGAAGCCATCAAGAATGGCACTGGGGCTGAAGGTGTTGGCTGCTTTGAATGTGTGATTGAAGAGTCATACATTAAAACCTACTCATGGGTTCACTGGGGTATTTTATGCTCTAATTATCATTACTTCATCCCTAAATGGCTTTGATAACATCAAGGAGATAGGGGTGGTTGAAAATGACAAGTCACATGGTCATTATATTCATCATAAATCATCATGATATAATGAAATAACTTTCCAGAAGTGTGTTGGTTTATATATTTGGGACACAGACAGAAGGTTTTGTTAGCTTGTCAGAAAAACATGTTCATCAAAAAAAAAAAAAAACAGGAAATGCTCAATGATGTTACAGCACTCATGTGTGTTTACGAAGGTTGATTTTGCCAAATAAATCCAAGGAGTAGCAATTAATAAATACAGTAAAATTATTTCCAACCAGTCTCTGATTATTTTGTGTAATTTCATTACCAGTACTCCACCTCCTATATTGTTTTTATGTAATTGTTTATACATTATAAAACAAGTTTGTAAAAAGAGGGTACATCTGGTATGACAGAACTTTCTTTAATTTGAGAAAATATTCAGAATTATTCCTTGTAAAGAATGCTGTTAGGAAGAGCTACATTCAAATGACCCGGAATATATCTAACAGAATTATTTGTACTAGTACATACTTCATGGTAATTTATTTTGTTAAAACTCAATAACTATTCCAGCATGATAAACATTTTAATAAGAAAAGAAAGTTCTAGAGGACAGACTGACAGTGCATTTAGAGAAACAAGAGAAACCTAGTGTCATTAAGGCAACTTTCTCCTTGGCCTTCGGCTATGCCTGGATGCAGCTTGGAGAAGGACTGGAGGGTATGACAATCCAAGCTGACAACCTGACAGATGGAGCGTGACAGAGAAGGACAGTAGGCAGCGGCTTGGATAGCTGCTGAGTGCCGGCTGAGTGGGTTCAAGTTTGTGCACGATGGTCTTAGGCTAGATGTTGCTGTTTGGGAAAGTTATGGAGACTCAAGACTCAGTAGTCTAAACTTACAGGAAGAAATTTTCTTCTCCAGAGTAACAATGGTACCATAAAAGCTAGTTGCTTTTCTGTGGAGTAGGTTAAGGAGCTAGGACGATATGGCAGACATCATCATGTCTAGCACTTTCGTTTCTGAAAAGAGTTAACTCCAATTCCTTCATATCTTAATATCAGTTGATGGCCATATTGAGTTGTGCCTTCTTGCCTTTCCTAGGGATGAAATACTGGCATGTGAGGGTCTCCCTGTCTACAAATGCATCACTGTCTTGTTTCTGCAAGTGTCTCTTACTCCACACAGATTCAAGAAGCTGTTCCAAGATCCACAAAACAAAGGCACAAAGGCATAATGACTCAGTGTAGATGTCTTCTCCATGTACCCTGGAAAGTCAACACAGCAATGACTCAGCTTCTGCCAAAGTCCATCCTTCATCCTGGAGGAGATTGCTCCTCTCCACCTGCCAGAATACCTTACACCAAACACTTGAAATTTCACAAATATATCATGGTTTCATGCACCTTTCTAAGAACTGTTCTCATTTTCTCTCATCCTTGGTAACTTGGTTCTACTTTTTTTTTTTAATCCATTATTCTTGAAAGTTACCTTTACTGCTCTGAAAATTGTACATTCATGCTAGAGTTGCACATTAAATAAACTGTGACTGCTCCATTCTGACAAAGATGGCAATAAAATTACACACACCATGCCATTAATTTATTCTAAAGGTATTGAGCACCAAATTTGAGATTTGCACATGCCTGGCAAGGGAAATGAATTTCTTTCACAATAGCAATTTCATTTTTGCTTAGAAACTTAAAAAAAATTAAAAACAAACTTCTTAAAAAAAATTTACAACCAGGCTGCATTTCTCCTCCCTCCTCTCCACTCAATCCCTCGCCCTATCTCCCCTCTTCCCCCCCCCCCCCCCCCGCCCAATCCATTCCTACTCATTTCTGTTCAGGAAAGGGCAGGATAGTATTCCATGGATACCAACCAAACATGGTATATTAAGTTTCAGTAAGACTAAGCACTTACCCATGTATTAAGGCTGGGCAAGGTGACCAAGTATGAAGAGTAGGTTCCCAAAAGCCAGTAAAAGAGTCAGAGACAGCCCTTGTTCCCACTGCTAGGAGGTCCAAGCTATACAACTGTAACATAGAGGAGGCAGAGTGCCTAGGTCAGTCCCACACACGCTCCCTAAATCTACTTTGATATGGAACGAGTGCTTTTATTTTCATGGAATACCCTGTTGGAACAGAAAATTAAAACAGATTGCAGACTCATCAGTAATCTGTTTATATGCATTCCCACTGACTTATAACCTATTTTAGTGAGATGAAGACAGAATTCTTGCATCCCAGTTGTCAAATAATTGCTATTCACTTGTAAACTTAGATGGTTCTGTGCATTAGCTACAGAATAAGCTAGTTTCTGGTAATTTTTATGGTAAATGCCTTGTTTTCCTCTCTTTTTGTGGCCATTTTATGTAATTTGCTTTAAGAAGAAAGACTATTAATGCATACTTTTTATTATTTGATTTCTTTCTCTCTTCATAAATTTTTTGAAAGACTGTCTTATGTAATAGAAAAATGATACACCACCTAAAATGTCACCCTAACAGCATCACAGAAATAGGGAGAATGATAATTGAGTAAAACAATATGAACAAGTCCAAAAACCTATTGTTGCACAAAAACTCCTCCTGTGAGTTTCTTCTAGTGGCTTCTTTCTTCTTATTTAGCTTGATGGCCTTTTAGTAGTAATTGTACTGAAAATTTCAAATCCCAAAGTTAGAAACTATTATGCTATTATTGTACCTTTTGATAATTTTCTTTAAGACAAGACTATAGTACTTTAGCTGACACATGATCTCAAATTTATAATCACATAATACTCAACAACAACCATACCCTACCTGATGCAGACATGTATATCGCCAAAGGATTTTAGGAACCTTATAGTGTATTTTCTGATCTTCATTTTATTTTCTGAATCTTCAATAACTGTAACTAAAAATATCCCATAACACAGACCAAGAAGGAAAGTTTCTGGTCTTTGCTCCTTTGACATCCAAGTGTATCTGATGTGTGATCCCACCCCAGTCTCCAACTGCAACAGTTTCTCAGTGTTTCTGAAACGTATAATGTAGGGAATTAAAATTATTTAATAGTACTTAATTTAGGACTTGAATTAATGTGTTTCTTTCCTTAACTATACCAAAATTTTGGAAAATATAATTGTAAGCCCTGAAAATATTGTGCACTTTGTCTCTGATCCCCTTTCCTGAGGGGGCAATGCCTAACACTCTGATTGTCCTTCCAAGTCTCCCAGTTGAACGTTCACTTTTAGGAATTTCCTGCATTTATCCTTCCTGTTGGTGCATGAATGTCATATCAATAATTCTACACTATCAACTTCAGTATTTCAATTTCCACCATAAAATGTCCACATGTGTGCCTATGAGCACGTATACACACACACACACATACACACACACACACACACACACACACACACACACACCCTTCCCAGCATTTATCTACTATGTGTTGCATATCTGATCTTTTCTTTACCCAGACACACAGACTTAGATCTATTCCTGAACCTTTAATCTTTATCATTTTGTTTCCTCCGTCCTTTGATCTCATCCTTTTGCTTTATCATTCTTCTGAGCTTGCTTTGGTAATACTGAGTCTTTGGGTGAACATTTTCTAACATCTTTCCCTATACTGTTCCTTTTCATCTCCACAGCAAGTGCCATTGCCACGGTGCTCAATATATAATTGCTCCCTAATTTTTTCATTCAGATTTAATGTATATTTTTCAGTTCAATTAATAGACCCTAGACATTCATTCAGGACTTGATGCCAAGCACTCATCAGGTCTTGTGCAAGGAATGAAAGCATGTGGAAAACATGCCACCCTCTACTGTTGTATATGCAACAGATATGGCTAATTGATCTCAAAACATGAGTTTGAAGATGACTTCAAAAACCTGGAATCAGTCATTATTAATAATTAAGAATTAGCTTGAAATCTATTTTATGTGTGTAATCTGTAATGTAAATGGAAGGTAGGCGTGTGTGTGTGTGTGTGTGTGTGTGTGTGTGTGTGTGTGTGTGTGAAAACTCAATTCAGCTTTCTAAAAGGTAGGGACAAAGCCTTATTTTTGTGTTGTTAACCAAGTACAATGTCTGAAGACTTACAGTAGAACATGAGAATAGATTACTGAAATGGGAAACAAGTTTTGAATTAGTATTCAGACCTTGTAAACATTGTCTTCAGCAAAGAATGAGTCAGTGAGAGTGTATGTCAAAGTCCAACTGTCCTACATTGATTCATTTTCCAACCACTCACAAAGATACAGAGCAACATAATCAGCAGCCGTGTCTTCAGGCACAAAGAAAATCAATTCCTGTGTGTGCGTGAGTGTAGACCTCAGGCTCTTAGAATTGTTCACAATACCTTATTCCACCGGCTGCATCTTCATGGAGAGAGTCAGATGTGCCTGTTCGTCATGCCTCCTGCCTGACCCTGGAAACGCTGTAGATCCACAGATAGCTGCCACAGACAAACACAGAATCACAGAACAGCAGGCAGGGACGGGAACTTGTCAACCAAAGCTTCAAAGAGCAATGTGCCAGATGTGCTGTCTATTAATATGTAGTTTGTGTTGGGGACAAAACTGAGGGATACATGAGGGAGAGAAGGGAGAAAACGGGGAGAGAAGGAGACAGAAGAGGCAACACTCGACTGTGTAAGGAGGAAAGAGCTCGTTGTGACAATATTTTGAAGATATTCTACTACACAAATTCATGAAAGTCGCATTTTAGTATTGCTATGACAATTAGTAGGTGGTTATGAAAGAAATGTAAATTAAAAGACCTGCTATACAGATATGTCTCTCTATAAAAGTATCTTGAATGACCTAGACAGAAGTCTCTTCTTAAAAGATTAATAAACTTGAAGCATGTGCTTAACTGGCTTTAGGTCTACAAGCTATACTTTGGTTAAAATAATAATAATAATTTCCGTTCCTCACAAGCCTTATGATTGTTTTCAAATGCTTTCCCACCCCCACCACCACCTTCATTTTTGAGAAACTGTGAGCCTCCTTCCCTAGGCTGCCCTGACAACAAAGGTCCTGAGTCAATCCTATGACAAAGGAAGTGCTGAGTGCTTTTTCTTTTATTTCCATTTGATGGGAAGCTCTAGGCTTCTGTATTGTTTTTCACTGTTCTCAATATGACAGGCACAGGCCTAGACACACAGGAGCAAGTGGCTCACTTGAAATAAAACCTCTGCTGTTTTTAATTGTGTTCTGTGCTTACCTCTAATGGACCCAAGATTTTATGATACCTTCTAACAGAAACAACTTTCCACATAGGTCCAATAAAATGCATTGAACCAAGTAGGTATACAACATAAATCCACAGAAGTGAAGATAGTCATTTACTCTTTACTGCCTTGCACTAAGAGGAAGATACAAAATATAGTGTTCTATGTTATTTGAAATAAACCCATTGTGTTACACAGCAATAACAGCATGGCTCCTTTGAGACCTGTATGAGTGGATAAATAAGGTATATAATTTTTTTCTTCCTGGTCTGTTGACTCTCAGTAGATGAAGGCAATCAACTTTACATAGGAAATATTCAAATTAAGTTACATATGTACCAAATGTATAGTATTTTTTGGTAATTCTTCACTAAACAATATAAAACTACTATGCTCATAGATAGACATCCAGTTAGTTATCTAGGCAGGAATTAGGATGTAGGGATGGATTATGCATAGATTATACATTATATGCATTTGGGCATCCACAAATTCTGGTAACTTCTGGAGGGACCATGGAAACAATTACCTCATGAATACTATGGGAAAACTGTAGCTTGTAGTGACTATAAGTATCACAGGTATACAGCTAAGAAAATGAAAAAGCCTGCTTCATTTTCCTCTTTATTTTAGCAATTCTAATAACTTAATTTCTCCTTGGTATAGTACAAACTTACCTGTTTTGAAACATTTGAATGGTGTTGCAGTGTCTTAACTAAGCAGCATACAAAGTGACTGAAGAAGTCCTTTTATAGCAATTTATTTTAAATATATATATGTCATGGAGAAGTTGTGTATGTGAGTGCAGTACCCACCGAGGCCAAAGACTCTGAAGCTGGAGTGAAATATGGTTGTGAGCCATCTGACATTGGTGCTGGGATCCAAACCCAAGTCCTTTGCTAGAACAGTAAATGCTGAGTCCTAGCAGTAAACGCAAGCCAAGACCTGATGCTGGCCTGTGGCACTTCATACAGGCCTGGATGTGTTCTGCTTTCAGTTCTTAGCCTCTCCATTATTCCCCTGAGTACTGTCTGGGATTAAAGGAGAAAGACTCCACAAACAAAGAAGTGGGAGGCTTCCAAACTCATCGGGAAGTGAAGAAAAATACTAAGATCTGTTTTCTTGTCTCTTTGTGACCTCTCAACTGTTGACATTTAGAGTCTAAAGAAGCCAAGAGCAAATTTCATTCTGAGTGGAGTAATGTTCAGGGATTTCGATTAAGGCCACGAGGATGGTGGGTGTTGTCCTCCCTCACCCATCGAATCAAAATTCAGGTGGTGTATGATAATGTAGCTCTGAGTTCTGTATGTCTCAAATGCATTTTATTCAACAAAGGACGGTGCTGTGAAAAGAGCACTTACTGATTCAAAAGTAAAAACGTGGCAATTTAAGAGAGAACCCCATTACAAAATGTATTCTTCATAAAATTTAAAATTTCTAGATTGTTTTTCTGGCTCTATTTTTTATTAGCTACATCACTTTGAGCAAACTATGTTTTCCTGATACTATTTTCCATACTATAATGGAAATCATCATTTCCTGACACTATTTTCTTACCCTATAATGCTGAAGCCATCGTCTGAATGAAACTCCCAAGGCCAGACAGAAAGGGGTAATGCTTGTGAGCACAGTTAGAAAACATGAAATGCCATAGCGAAGTATAGGACTCCATCTGCATTACTATGCTGTCTGTCACCAGCTTAGGCAAGCAGCAGATATACCTCTAGGACTTTAACCACTACATCACAGCATTGTGGAGATGATTCTAAACCCGGAAACAGGAAAGGCAAAGACAGCATGCCCACCAGTCCCCAATACTCATCAGTAATTTTTTACGCCAGGCTTTTGAGATTTCCATAATGAGACTTTAAATGGTCCAAGAATAGCCTGGAAAGAATGAATAATTCCTAAGTGCAAGCAATGGGTGGGGCTACTATGCTTGGATTTCTTGATTTGAAAGAGTAATTTATCATGGAACATATAACAATATTCATTTTCAAACAAAATTGCCTCCTTCTGTAATTCACTCTTATGCTCAATGAGACAGAGACAGCTGTTAAGAAAGTCACGAGACTAACAACATCAGCATCAAATGATATGGTCCCCACCATTGTCTTCCTCTAAGCAAAGAATGAGAAGAAAACTGAAAAACAGTAATGAGCCTGCTGCATGAGGAAAAGAGAAAACTTTAATTTACCCCAAAGACTATTCCTCAACCACTCTGTTTACCAATGGGAAGCTTTCCAAAAGACTCCTTATTCTGCTTTGAGTTTTCCATAATTTATTGGAAATCTTGCTGCTTTGGAGTCTATAAACACAAGCTTGGGCTCAGAATCAGCAGCTTCTTGCTTTGTAGATATTTTTACCCTGACACATCTCCTGTCTTCTGTCTCCAGGAAGTCGACTATTACGCTAGGTTTCTTTAGCAAATCTACAATTCCTTATTGATATAATAGTGACATTTTATAGGGTTTTTTTCACGTGTGTATTTGGCATCATGTCTTCTGTCTCCTGGAAGCCCACTGAATTACTAGGTTTCTTCTTCAAATTTACACTCTCTTATTTATATAATAATGACATATTTATAGCTTATTTTGTGTATGTACATCTGGCATGTACGCACAAGTGTATGAGTGTGGGTATAAGGCACATGTGTGTTTATTCGTTAGAAGACTGAGGCTGACGTTTGGCATGTTTTTCCTATTGCTCTGCACCGTGTATATTAAGACAAGTTCTCCTGCTGAACCTTGAGTTCACACGCTCATTGTTTCTCAGTCTAGCAAGAAAGCGTATGGAGGATTCCCTGTCTGCCACATGTGCTGGACTACATTAGGCTACCATGCCGTCTGCCTTTCACATGGTTCTAGGGATCTGCACTTAGATGCTCATGTCTGCACAGCAAGCATGTTACCCCGTTAATCATCTCCTGATGGCCTATTTTTGAAATGTTAGGAATATGTTTTTAAACACAGTCTAAATGGGTCAGTGAACCAAGAACCTTTATAAATAAAACTTCAGGAACTGGGAGGTGGTTCAGTCCCTACAGTGCTGCCACAAAAGCATAAGGACTTGAATTCAGATCCTCTGAGCCCACATAAAAAGCCATGTATGGTGGAGTACCAGGAAAGCAGGCCAGAGGATCCATGGAATTTTCAGGACATCTAGCTAGACTGAGAAATCTATGAGCTCCATGTTCATTAAGAGATCTTATCTCAAAAAATACCGTGGAAAGCAATAGAGGAAGACATGGGTCAACTTCGGACTGCCACACGTACATACATGCACTGGCATGTTAGTATGCTAGTATGCACCTGCACACAAACTTCTACAAACACATGCATCACACAAATATACACATATACAGTGTTGAAGTGTTGACACAAGGATGTATGTTTGAGTATTAATATTTGTATAACTCTGCAACCAATTAAATGCAGATAAAGGACTGTCCATTCATATAGAGAATGTGAAATATTCTTTAGAGAATGTCAGGTACTAGACAAGTATCTCTGAATTCTAAGCATCTTAGTGACCATGCTGGGGAGATAAATTTTACACATGGACAGTTGGTAAAAATAATGTAATGCAATGATAATGCATATATAACAATGCAATAATAAACTTAAGACAAATTCAAGTTCTTCTCAAAGGGACATTCCCTCTCTCTCCTTTTCCTTACTCTGTCCTGAGGGCCAGTTACATGTAATCATCAGCATCTGAGCACTTTGATGCATTCAAAAGCCTCTAAACCAACAACCTAGAAGTGGTAGCCACAAGCTTGGCTGTGCTAGACAGGGAACTTGAAACTGTGGGAAGTATGACTACAAACCTTAACAGGTTAACTTTGCTGACTAGTCAAGGGCTCTTTTCTCCCCTATAAAATCAAAGACTGTCAATGTTGGAAGACTTATTTCTTCCTTCTTATGACAAAGTTTGAACTTCCGGTGTTTGCTAACAGTTAGAAATATAAAATGGTTTTCTTAACACCCTTAGACACATGTAAGAGAGGCCTCTGAGCAGGAACTCTACTTTAGAGAATTCTCGGTATTACAAATACACACCGCAAAGTTATTACCAAATACATTACAACATCATTAGGTTTTTGTACTCAAGGTTGTCAAAGTGTGGCCCAGAGGTTAGACTTCTCTTTTGATTAACACAAGCTTGGCCCAGTGAAGTGTTTCTATAGCTAATACCCCATGTTTCAGACAAAACACTCCTGTATCTGAATGCTGTTGTCCCACTAGCCACAATGGAAAGAGACACAGAGGGATTTCAATTGGAGAATGCCTTGGACTAGGGAAAATATTCTGCAAATTCTTGAGCATGAATACAGTAGGTTATTGCATATAAACCATAATTTCTCAGGGTGACGAAAATACATTTTCTTCCTTTTCTTTGTGTTCCAAATCGTAATTCCAAAGCTAGCTGTGTATTAATAAAATCATTGCAACAGCTGTGTAAGGCGGCCTAGGAACATTTGTCAAGTGATGCATGCCACCCCTGAATCTGTACATATGTAAGTATAAATATATTATCTACTACATCCACAGTTCTTTACATTAACAATAACAGTGGAAACAGAAAACAAGAAAGATTGCCTCAAAGGTGGACAATACATCTGATGATGATACCTGAGATTGTCCTCTGACATACATATGTATGTACATTCACATGCACTGTCACATATGTAAACCCATGCACACATGCAAGAACACACACAACACATAAACACCAGAATACAGACATCCATTTAAGAAAACAACTAGAACTGTAAAGACTCACGTTTTGATCAACCAGTAGATTTCATAACACAATCAGAAGTATTAATTTATATTTATCTAAGTAGATTTTATAGTCAATGTGTATTAAATATAAATTGCACAATACTTTCATTTTACTAGGCAAATCTAGTATTTGAGAAAATAACTTTTAAAAAACATGGTATTTTAAATTTTTATTAATAAAATCACTACATTTTTACATTCACTTTATGTTTCTGTATATTACATTCAAAATTAAATACCTTGAATTAACTGCATTTTATTTATTGATCTTTCACATCAGTATCAAAAAATGTAAGTGTCTATTATAAAATCATGATGAAGCAAGAAAAACTGGTACAAAACAAATGTATAATAATTTATAAATTACATATATTATTATATTTAAACATTAAGTACTGAGATGTGCAAAATAAAAATAAAATTCTAATAGAATTCCTATTTTAACAGGCATAGGAAGATATGCCTGTAATCCTAGCATTTGGAGGCTAAGACAAGAAGACTGCCTGAGTTCAGAGCCTGCCTGAGCTACATAATGAATTCAAGGACAGCCTAAAGCACATAGTCAGACCTTTATTCAAACAACAACAAAAGTCTTATCTACATTTCCCCTATACAACCATAGCGTTTCTTCTACCTTTATTATTATTAATTATAAATTATTTTGCTCGGTGAGCAGATAGAGTGTATTTAATAGTTGGGTATACAGTTTTCAAGGATTTGTAAACATTGTACGTGGGCCTCTATTTGAATTCTGCCACTAGGCCCTCATATATTCAGAAGAGAGCTGTCGAGGGTAGCTCACACTTAGAATCCCAGCCCGTGGAAAGCATAGGCAGGACTGCTGCAGCCAGCCTGTGCTATAGGGTGAGCTCTGTCTTCTGAAGAGCACTTCAAAGCATGTCTACAAGCTGGACTAGGAAAAGCAGGTGAATAGTTCTGTTTCTGTTCCCAATCCTGACCTTTTCAAACAGTCAAGAAGCCTCTAAGCAATTGATTTCCTTGCCTCTAAAGGTTAACTGCTGGCCCTGCAGGGCATTTCAAGGATTTACTAGGCTACTTCTGGCATCCTCTAAATTCCATTTCTGTTCTGGTGTGAATGTTTAGTTCTCTTCCTTCAACCTTGTTACTCACATCTAGCTTGTAAATTGGCTCTTCGTACTTTCTCCATGGTGATTGGCAGAATTAGTCTAGATTGTCAGTGGGGGTGGCAGATGATTAATATCCATCCTTTATTACCATGCAACCAAAATAAAAGAAATCATTTTACTACAAAATGAAATCTATTCTTTGCATATAAAGCACATACTCAAAATTCTACTGAAAATTCTAAGCTGACACCCACTCTTACAAATTTGTCGGCTCCTGTGGAATCTCTTCTTTCCTCAAATTACAGAAGGTGCCTGTGTCTGAAATAGACATGCTAAACAGTATCTGTCATGTATGTGTTCAGATTGTCTCACACGATTTTAATGTTTAGTTGTTCGGGGAAATAGCATTGAATATGTCAGTGCAAATCAGGATTAGCTTCTAAAGTTCCGTGTCTTTCATACTTACCTGTCACCTCAGAGTTACTGTTTTTGTACTTCAAAGAAATCAGTAATTCAATTGCCAAAATACACACAAGAAGAGCAAGCTAAGAACTTAATACAATGCTTCCTGGGAACACTAGTCATGGTGATTCAGACTTTTACCCACTCACTGTTACTGTCTCGAGTTCCTTTCTGCACTGTCTTGGTTAGACACTGTCTTGCCTCTGAGCATGGAAGCTTGAGTCTACACACTCCTTCAGCTTTTTCCTGTGCGGAGCCGAGAATGACTCGAGTTCTTTTAATTACAAGGCATTATGTGGATCCTTTATCCTGAGCTAGTGTTGGATGGCATTCTCCTTTGACTTCAAAATTCAAACATTTCCTCCAAGTGACCCAGAAGGTAAATAAAAGGTCACATGTCCAGCAGAACACAAACTTGGAAGGTTCTTGAGGGTCCTGCCCCAGCAATATAAAAGTGAGTACACAAATGAGGGGTAGAGACTCTGACCAGTTGAGCTGCAGAGGATAGAGAGATGCAGATTATGGAGCTGCAGGCAAGATGGGAAGAGAGTTCCATGATGGCAGTTTTCAGGGGTCATCCACCTGTGTTCACCCATCACCAAGGTGGCTTTTTCACTGATGCAGCTGCCTTTGAGTTATCCACATTCCTTGTAAGCAACCCCTTGGCCATATTCCTGTTGATAACTCCAATAAAAATCCTCATTGTTCTACCCAATTAGACATTTGGTGTGGTTGTTATTTTGGTCTATCAGGGTCATCCTTTCTGGGATGAGTAGATGTGTGTATTATGCCTCTCCAGGAAAAGTCTGTCATACCACAACTCAACATGCTGAAACAGACCTGTGATGCTGGCAGGATCTGCTAAACAATGAATATGGAAGAGTGTGACCCGCTGGGTTTTTTAATAGAGACCATTCTGATTATTCACTATGGACACTGTACAATAATATTTGTGGTTTGAAAAGTCACTTAATTTTGTTTATGGAAATTTATTGCAGTAACACTAATTAATGCTGCCAAACTCTTCCAGAAAATCTCATTCATTATTTTTAAATTGGTTTTCTTTAAATTTGTATATGAAACAATGAGTTTCATTATGGAATTTTCTTGAATAATCTGTTCTTATCAACACTTGTCCCATCTCCATCCCTCACCCCTGTTTCCCTACTGCTTATCCTCCTCTTTTTCCCTATATCCCTTTCTGTGTTCATGGAACGTGTATTATATTACCCCTACCCTGGAGAACATTTTTCTCCTCTCATGGTCTGGTCCTCTTTCTAGCTTCGTTACCTATATCCATCAGCTCACCCACACACACACAATCATGTGCACAGAAATGTAAACTAAAATCTAGGATTCCCACATTAGGAAAGAAAAATCATATGTATCTTTCTGAGATTTTTATTTTGCTTAACACAACAATTTCTACCTCCATCCGTTTTCCTACAAATGTTTGATTTCATTTTTCTTTATCACTGAGTGAAATTCCACAGTGTATAGGTTAATAATTTCTTTATCCATTCATCTGGTGATGAGCATCTAGGCTGGTTCCATTTTTTTCCTATCTACTGTGAATAGGACAGCAATAAAAAAATGGATTGCAAGATCTCTGTGGTGTGCTGGCTTGGAATCTGTTGGGTATATATGTAGGAGCTGTATAGATGGGACATAGGTATATTCTATTTTTCATTTTTTCAGAAATCTCCTTAAAACTATTTCCATATGGCTGTACTGGTTTACATTATAATTGCAGTGAATGAGGGTTCTTCCTTCCCCACTTCCTTCCCAGCCTTTCTTGTCTTTGTTTTCTTGATATTAGTCATTCCCTCTGGGTAGGGGGGAGACACAATTAAAAAGCACTTTTAATGTGCAGTTCCCAGACAGCTAAACACACTGAACATTTCAAAAGTATGTAATGGCCACTTGTGTTTCTTTTTTGAGAACTACATTTGGTTCATTAGCCCAGTTACTGATCAGAAGACTTGGGGAGTGTTTGGTGTTGTGTTTCTGCAATCCTTTCTGTATTCTAGATACTAAAACCCTGTCTGATGCATAGGTGGGAAAGATTTCCTCCCACTCTATAAGTCATATTTTCACTCTGCTAATAGTTTCTTTTGCTGTGCCCAGTTCTTAAAATTTAAGGTAATCCACTTATCGGCTCCTGTGGCTATGACTTAGGTCTCTGCAGTCCTTTTTGGAAAGTCCTTGCTTATGCCAGTGTCTCCAAGTGTTTTCCCGATGCTTTCCTCTAGCAGCTTCTACATTTCGGGCTACATATTAAGGTCTTTCATCTACTTTGAATTGATTTTTATGCAGGATGAGAATCCAATTCTAAGTTCATTCTCATTCATGTGGCTATCCAGCTCATAGCACCATTCACTGAAGACAGTCTTTCTTCCCATGTATGTTTTTGACTCCATCATCAAGAATGGATGACTGTCAACATTTTTCAGATTCTATCCAGGAGTGTTTTCTTGTGTCTCTCAAAATCATTATGCTGGACACCTACCATGAGTTTCATTCCATTGTAAAGCATTGCATTGTGTGGCGCATTTCCTGGGGAGATATGAATAGAGGTCTACTCATCCCACACAGGAAACTAATAGCATGCTAAAATATTGATACCACCATACTCCAATGTGCTGAACCAGAGTTTACTGGGGTTATTTGAGGGAGTGTGGGCAAGGGCTACTTACATTAGTATATGAGAGTGTGGCACTAAAACTGTATCCGAGCACGGTGGCCACTTATGAAAGCTGGAACTTTGAAGATCCCTGCATGACTTAGAGTCTTGTAAGTAGGGTAATCTCTCCTTAGGCTCCTTACTGCTTATATCACCTTAGAGAAGGAGGAAACATTACATTCACTGAAGTACTCTGCTCTTTTCATTCATCTTTTATTCATTTGCCTTCATTTAACAATTTGCATAAATGTGAATGTCTGTCTACATGTATTTGTAAATAACATATTATTTGATAAATAGCACTGAAAATGTAATACCTTTACTGGAATTTTTATTTATCTATTACAAATTGAGTGAGTTTTCACTAAATAGTAATATTGTCTATTTTATAGTGTTACTGTCAATAAGGGATGAAAACTAGCTATTGAAATTAGATGCTTCTTATCATTCATTTTTTTCTTTGTATCTTCTTTTTATGCAAAGACAATGGGCTGTAAAATATAATGGCTACCAAGGTGAATTTGTCAATAAATACAATTTTTAATTAAAAATCAGATAACTGTAGCCATATGATTCTATTTTTGGATCCTGTATCCTATCACATTAGTCTGTATGCTTTGTTGTGATACTATGCTGTTTGTGTTATATGTGGTGTTTGGTATCATTTGATGTCTGGAATTGTTCTATTTGTTTAGGGGTGTTATTTTGTTTTTTGTTGTTTGTTTGTTTTTTCTTTTTGCAGGGGACCGATTTGGATGTTTGGATTCTTTTGGATTTCAAAATGAACATGTGGCTGTTTCACTAACTCTGTGAAGAATATCACTGGTATTTTAATGAAATTACATTGAGTCTATAGATGACGTTTGGTGATATAGCCATTTTTCCTAATATTAATTCTGCAAATCAATGAGCATAGATACTCTTTACAGTGTTTACTATTTTCAGTTTTGTTCACATGTGTTTTCCAATCTGCCATCTTTCCAGTTTTGTACTTCCATGTCTCAACATTTTCATTATAGAGATCTTTCAATTTATGTATATTCTTAATGATTTTTTGGAGAGAAAGGGGCTACTGTGAATGGGCTATTTTTCCTAATATCTTCCCCAACTAATTTATTGTTGATACATAAAAAAAAACCTACTGGTGCTTATATTTTAGTTTTTGTATCCTGCTATCTTGCTGAATTCATCGAATCTAAGCATTATCTTGAAGAATCTTTTGCATTTTTAAGTATAGGATTGCATGGCAAATAGGGCCAATGTGACTTCTCCTTTTCCTATTTTATCTCCCTTGTTTCTTTCTGATGTCTTATTCCTCTATGGCTTCAAGTACAATACCAAACAAGAATGGATAAAGCAGGCAGCCTTACCTTATTCTAGATTGTAGAGGAAATGCTCTTGGATATTACATTTAGTATAATGTTGTCTAATGGTTTGCTGTCAGAGCCTTTGATATGTTGAGTTATATTCCTTCTATTCCTAGTTTCTTCAAGACTTTTCTTATGATGATATGTTGGACTTTGCCAGTTTTTTTGCACCTATTGAAATGATTGTGGTAATCTCACTCATTAGTATATTTATGTTTTTGTCATTAGGTTCTTAATTTGAGATCTGACTTTTGAGATTTGATTTTGATTTGTGTGTGTGTGTGTGTGTGTGTGTGTGTGTGTGTGTGTGTGTGTGTGTGTAAGCTCGTGTAGCTATGAACTTTTTTCTTAGAGTTGCCTTTGTTGTAACTAGGAGGTTCTGGTAAGCTGTAATATCATTTTTTATTGAGTCTGAAAGTTCACCAAAGAAACTAAGATTCTGAAGAAGAGCAAAACAGAAATCCTGGGATGAGTCAATCTGTTTGATTCTCCTTCAATCTAAATTTCCCTTGGGGAATTTTTCTTCCACTAATTTTAATTACTTTCTCCAAATTACTGAGCATTTCATCTACTTTGTTTTCTTGTCTAGCACCTGAGTTGACTTCTTTACTTCAGCTATTTATTTCAGTCCTCTATGAGGTCACTGGTCCTTTTAAAGATAGGGCTCCAAAAACCTTTGGTACCAGCATTTCAGCTTTTCCACTATCTTCTGTGTCTGTTTGGAGCGGTTATGAGCTTGTGGTGGTTTCAGAAGCTTGTTGTCTCACGTTTTTGCTTCTTTGTTGTGTTTTACACATCTACTGAAATAGGTATGTTGTCCATTTTCCATTTTTACCCTTTGTTACTTGTTCTGTTTGTTTTATTTCACATAAGGATTTCTAGTAAGTTGTGTCTGCTTGCATGTATGTTCGCTACCACTCTTTGGTGGAAAAATACTTCAGGATGGGTGCAGAGGAGAAAAAAAAAAGTTAAAAAAACTTGTTCCAATCAGACAGAAGATAAAACACAAGTGAAACATTAAATTAGAAAAGTATGAATGATAAGATTAAAAAATTCAAGCACATGAATGAGTAATAAAAGGAAATGTATGGTATTGTTACATCAGTCAGTGTTTCTTCCTAGCTGAGATGATGTAGTTTTACTTCCTCAAATGCCTTTTGAATCAGTCTGCACAGGTGTCAGGCAGGACTGCTACTCTCAGGATTTCAAGCAAGTCAATACATTCTTTCAAACAAGAGAGATCTCCAATGTCGGAAGTCTACTATGTGGCAGAAATCCCAGGCTTGAAGTTCTCTACTTGCCAACCACAATTTTCTCTCTGTTGTTCTGGGGCTCTTTCTCCACGTGGACATTGCTTTATTTTGCACATGTTTGTTTACCTTTCCTATTGGGTGGTCTCTTCCTGGTGGTCATACCTGTCAGAAGACTACAAGTTCCTGACCATACTTCCCAGGATCTCATGTGCTTTACCCAAGCAATGGCAGGGGCTTGGACTCTGACATTAATTTCCAAGGCACTCACTGATGATCTCAGTTTGAGGCTCCCATGCCACGTTCTGTTGTGTCTGCACAGACCGCTTGTCTGTGCATGCTGTATCCAGCCACTGGTTGTATCATCAGAGCCAGTCTCTCTGGCTCTTGCACTATATCTTAAAGGTGACAGAATTTCTCTGACAGCTGCCATTGTTCCTGATGGAGCACAAAAATATGGTGCAACTGGGAATAGGTGTAGCTGCTTCTTTACAGAGCAAATTCCATGTAGGCTTACTTAATTTTTCTTGAGTTCTTTTTTTTTTTTTTAACCTGATTAGGGTTCATTGTGTATTATCCTAACTGCTGTCTTCCATCTGGCTGTACAGAGGCTGATTCTAATCCATATGCTACTCAGAAGTTTTACATATTATTCTTGTAATTATTTCTTCTAGTATTTCCTTATTCCATTTTCCCCTCCTTATGGTATTCCAATAATGCATATGTTTACACTTCCATTTCTAATCCACATTTCATACTGTGTTTTAGTTATAGCATATCCTTATACTCTATTGTTCTCTTCTGGAATAATCCTAGAAGACAGTCCTTATTATGTAAACACTAGCCGATATTATATAGACATTTATCATATCTTTTGTAACATTTGGGCTATTACATTTTCATACACACTTTTCCCAATTAGATCTTACACAAATCTCATTTTAAGGGTTGTGTGATTTCAAATCAAACTATTCTTCACATCTCTCAGATACAATAAAGGGCCATCTTTTTGCTTATTTGATTCTACTGAGATCTAATTCATCATGGAGACCCTTCTATCTAGTCCTGCCTAACGATGATCCTTGCTCTTTAGGAAATTCCAGGAGATTTTTCTCCAAGACATGTGTGCACCTGCAATGTAGGACTGTGTTTATATACACTCTGTTTCACACAACACCAAATTCAGTCGTGTTTCTTTGTGATTCAAAAACTGATAGCTTAATTCTTGGTACAAGATTGATTCTATCTGGATTTATTTGAGAAGATTCACACTTTGGAAAAAACACTGGGTCCAGGAAGAAGGAATTAGTCTCACTGCTTTTCCCTGGAGCTCTCTCTGCTTGCCTTGTCATGAAGATTTGGAGGCAAAGTTGTGTTTGTGCAGTTTGTGGTTATCAATGAGAAGCTGTTACAAGAGAATAATTATGATATAAATTATTTAGTAAACTAAAAAAAAAGAAAGAATTTCAATTTTTGCCCTTTTTTTTCTCTCTCTCCTCTCATGCTTTCAGTACTAGGCACATTGCTTCTGATTATATTACCATTCACTTTTGCCTCTTGTTATTATCGTGTTCTCTTTGTCTTCTATAATTTATTCACCTTCATTCATTACTAAAACTATGATCATATCTCATTCTTTCTTTAATTCATTGTTAGTATTGGACTAGTTGCAAGAAGCATTAATAACTAATTACACTAAGTCTCCAAAAATTGAGAGCTGTGCCCATTTACATCTGGGGAACAGGTAAAGAAGAAAGTTAGGCAGAGTCTAGGAACTGACACACTTGATATCCTGTCTGCTACAGGTTGTTCACTTCTACAGTGGTCACCTAAGGAAAGAGCAAAAAATCCTGAAATATGACAGGCTATGCAGCCTCCTCAGAGTAGTAGAGGGCCTACTGCTCAATCCTTACCTGTAGATGATGAATGAGTAAAAGGTAAGTCCACACTCTTCATGGGAGACAATATAATATGAGTCCTTTACTACAGTACAGTAATTGGCAAGAAGAATCATGTTCATAAGGTTATAGAAACATGTTTTCACCCAATAACATAGCCCTCTTAAGCTTACAAATACTACATTGATTTTTTAAAATGCTTCATTTTTTTATTTCTAATTCCTATAATTAATATTGGGTATTTGGTCAGGTTATGTATCATAGCATGACAAATGTTCACATGTTTAAAACTCTTTCCATGATATAGATCTTCTTCCAGAACAAAATATGTATGTGTAGATCTATACACACACACACACACACACACACACACACACACACACACACACACATATATATGTATATATATATATATATATATATATATATATATATATATATATACAGAGAGAGAGAAAGAGAAGAGAGGAGAGAGAGAGAGTGTACATCTGTCTATTAAGTCTCATGTAGCCTAGGCAGTCTTCACCATGTAGCTCCCCTCTGTGTTGGGATTATAGGCATGTTATCAATTTTCTCATGTATATCATACATGATATTTAATTCCATTGTATTTATTTGTAACAACAGATCAAATAATCTTGCTAAAAATGGAATTCTCCACTTTATTCCTATGTACTTTAACATTATTTCCAAGACAAATGACTAGCTCTCTGAACTTAGCCAATGACTGCTAGCAATGTGTGTGTGTGCCTTTCCTTAAGCTAACAGGGCCTGGCCTGGGATATGCTCACACTCAACCACTCTCAGGATATTTGATTGTTTATTGCTTGTATTACTTCTTGCCCACACTCGGAGCAGGCAGGCCTAGATTCCCATGACTAAGATGGGCCAGGTAAAATACTGGCTAGCATTTATTTCAGGGTAAGCCTCCACAGCATGGGGACATCAGCTCTGGGGCAAATAAAGCATTAGAGAGCTCTCTATCAGCCATTCTAGAGGTTATTTTACATGCTATTTGTCACAATTTTGACATTTGTGTGCTAAGAGATACTCTTGGACTGTGTGGATCACGTGTCCAGGGATGCCCTGATATGCTTCCCACTTGCCTCAGCCAACTCCATTGGGAAATCAACACAAGAAATGGAGCAAAGGCAACTGTTTCCTTGCCAAATATTTAATTACTCTTTTCCATGGTCTCCTGTTCCTTGAAAATAACTGTTTTGATATGAAGTGATGACATGCGTTGATGGGAACACAAAGCAAATGTTTGCTGTGACTTATTTCCTGGGGCTTTTGTAAGCAGCCATTCCAGTCACTGTCACTCCCTGGCCAATGTTTGCTAGTTCCCGAATCTCAGACCTTAAATTTCATTTTTATGAAGCTGTCCAGTATTGCTGGCTGCATAAGAAGATTTGCCATCGTTTCCTAAGGCCCTCCATCCATATTTGGCTCCTCTCTACTGACCTGAGCGTGTCCTCCAATTCTACCTGTTCTTTAGCTCCTGACCCACCACGGCTGCTGTCTCCATCAGCTGCTTGATTGTGGTCTTCTCAAAGTGGAAATTGAGTCTTTAACTGATGTCATCATCCAATAGTATTTTTTCATTATTCAATATGCAGATCAATTGTTTTCTATTCTTGGGAGTCTAGCCTCAGATTATTCTCTGAATTTATGCACTGAAGTGTGAGCCTAAGTAGTCTTATTAAATAAAAACCTGGAGTCAGATTTTACAGTGAAAGCTGAAAGATCAGAGAAGCAAAGCAACACCACTAGAAACTTCTTAGCTCTATGAATCCTCAGACTGAATGGGTGAGGACCTCCTGTCTCCATCTGCCTTATATTCCTGTGTCTACCTCCTGATACAGGGATTAAAGACATGAGCCTCCCATGCACTGATATCAAAGGCATGATCCTCCTAAATGCTGGAATTAAAATCATGCACCACCACCACCCAGCTCTGTTTCTCTTTTACACTAATTCAATCTCGTGTAGCCCAGGTTGGCCTTGAACTCCTGATCTTCCTGCTTCCTCCTCCCAACTGCTGGGATTAAAGGTGTGTACCATCAAAGCCTGGCCTCTATGGCTAACTAGTGGTTAGCTCTGCCCTCTGATTTTCAGGCAAGTTTTATTTGTCAGAACACAAACAAAATATCACACAACAATGCATATTTTGCCACATGTGTATTGAAAATAATAGCCTCTTGTTTTTCACTTTTGTGTCCATAATGCCCTGCACAAGTGTTCCCACACTTACATTATCACATGTTGATTGTAAGTTCTGTGTGTCAATATATAGTTACTTCACATTAGCTCTAAGCTATGCAGAGAGAGATAGGTTTTGTCTATTTAGTGGGTCTCTATCTATGTCTAAATCTATACATAGTCACCTATAAATGTGTGATATATGTATATGCTGATATCTAATTGTATAGCTGTAAATAAAATACATGAAAAAATACACATTATTCATAATCCCTCCCACACATCATTTAGCTGTGAGGTGATTTGTATTAGTTTGTTTGGGCTTCTTTAATGAAATGCTATAGACCAGATAGCATAAAAGCAACAGCGATTTATGTTTCTCAGTGTTAGGAGCTACAAAATCCAAGTCAGGAGCCAGTTACTGTGTTGTCTGGCAAGGGTCACTTCATCATAGATGGCCATCCATCCTCTGTCTTCATGTTTTGGAACTTGCTGGTGTTTTTTCCCTCACAGGACCACTAATTCCGTTCATGGGAGCTCCAGCCTCAGGAAGACATCACCCCACTAAAGACTCACCTTCTAAAACAATAACTTTGGGATAAGGATTTCAGCATGTGAAGTTCAAGAAGAAAAATTGTTTGGTCCTCTACATAGGCACCACAGTGACCTAACAACCCAGCTTCCCACCTCCTGCCTTATGGTGTTTGTGTGCTAAGACAGTGATAACAGTAAAAGAATTGCTATCTTTCACTCCATTTCAAGAAACACAAGAGCATGCTATTTCACTTTAGGGGTTTGGTTTGCCCTCACAGACCCTCGCACCAGATGCTCACAGACTTCAGGCCTACCTGAGCTGCTCAGTTGCTTCTACATCCTTCAACACATCCTTCAAGATGTATCCTCCCAACCTGAAGGATTATTTTGTTTCATACATTCTAGTCTCTATCTCGTGTGTGTGTGTGTGTGTGTGTGTGTGTGTGTGTGTGTGTGTGTACATGCACTACATGTGTGTATAGACAGAAATACAGAAACACGTGGAGGCTGACGTCTGTGCTAGGTGCTGTTTTCCTCAGTCACTCTTTAGTTTGGGGGACACTTCCTCTCATGGAACCTGGAGTGCCTTCATTTGGCTGGGCTCCCTGGCCGGAGAGCTTCAGAGATTCACCCGTCTCTTCCCTCTCACCAGCAGGGTTGCATGGGCGTATGACTGCATCTAACTTTTTATATGTGTGACAGGGATCCGAACTAAGGCTGTCATGCTTGCAGGGTAAGCCCTTTGCAGACAGCCACCCACAATCCCCAACTCAAAAACCATTCCCATTCGTTTCTCCTGTAGCTCTCGGCATTCACAGAGGTATCAGCCTTACTCAAATTGAGAGACCAAGCTCCACGTGACCCCAGGAGATAATTATGTCTTCATTTGTCATTCTGTCTATAGAAATATGTGTACTGAAGTGAGTTCACGAACCACGGTCCTTTCATCCAAAACTAAAGACGTGCCAGTAAGAGCAAAAGGGGAGCAGGAAATCTTTTCAACCCTGAGGTGTTGTAACAGCTTCTTCCAAACCGTACTCTGCAAGCCATAGCTAGGACACGAGAGAGGAGGATGTTTGATTTCAGCTTTCACTGCTTCCCTCAAATCTTTCCCTCAGAGAAAAATAAAATTGGCACAGAGTATGATAAACACAACTCCTACTAAGACCCTACTGAGTAGGGTTATCTTCATTCCAGGAATCTGAATTTCATTTCTTAGGGCATTGTATCCAAAATGAGCACACTTCACCTCAGGAATGTTACCTCCACAAAAAGAGGCACATCATGTCATGCACACTGCTGTGGAACCCAGGCTTAGAATGTGCTACCTGGCTGATGAAACAGGTTTCCAGCACACATCAAGGCCAACTGTTTCCACAGACAATGGTGACAGACTATCACCTGTCAAGCCTAGTGTCTGCCAGACACCCTTATGAGCAAACCACCCACATCAGTTTATGTATAAAGAATGGTTCTCATTCTCTGTGTGAGGATGAATAAACTGAGGTACTGAGATGTTAAGTCAAACAGCTCATCAGTCTAGATGGGTTGTGAAGACAAACACAGTCTAAAGAGCTCTGACAATGAACAGCCAAGAAAAGCTGGTTTAGAAAGCGTATCTCCAGATGTGATTTTCCTAGTACTACTGTTCAGGCTGCCTGGGAGAGTATCTGTGTGAGATCACATTACATTGTATACCGTGTAATGTAGCTGCTGTGGTTTAGAAATCACTTGAGTTTGTCTCCGAGTCATATGAAAGCTTTGTTCTCAGCAAGACAATGTTGGTAGGTGGAGGGATCCTTGAGAGTTGGGGCCTATTAAGAGGTGCTTTAGTTTCTAGGGACACTGAATTTAGTAGTAGATAAAGTAGTTCCTGTAGGACCTGCCTTTGTTCTCACTAAAAAAATGTAATGAAGTGTAAGACTGGGTCTGGAGAACTGCCTCTGTGTGTAAGAGCATTTGCTACCTGAGCATGAAAACCCAAGTTTGAACCTTGAGTACCCGTGTGAAAACCAGAGTAGGTGGCTACCACATGCCGCAATTCCATTGCTGGAGGAGGCACAGGCAGGAGGATTGCTACAGCTTCCTCGCCACTGGCCTAACTCCAGGCTCAGCAAGAAACCTTGACTCAAGTACAGAAGGGGGAGAATGATAGAGCAGAATACCCTGAGTTCTCCTCTGGCTTCTTCGTGTCTATAAACAGGTGCCTGCACATATACGTGTGTGCATATGTGCACAAAAAGTTTAAACTGACCCACTCTCTGTCTTTCTCACCATCTGATCACCCCTTCACTATGTGCTTCCCCTAGGATGCCATCTGCCATAATGTACTGGAGCCAAGAGGGGCCTCACCAGAAGCTGAATTGACGGAAATGTTCAATTTTGGTATTTTTTTTTATTTGGGGTTTTTGTTTGTTTACTTTCACAATTTTCACCTAAATAATCTTTTATTTTTAAAGCATCCAATCTTATATATTTTTCATAACAATGGAAAATGGACTAGTGCAATCCCACAAAATATTATAATATTTGCATTATGTTCAGCTCTGTCATTCTGTCTAGAAATGTGTGGGCTTTAAACTGCTTAGCAAACAAGCAAATAAAATCCCAGTGCTCCATCTGGAGTGCTTCTTTACAAATTGTCCAGAAAACCCCAGAGGCCCCCAGAACTAACTGACTGTTACTCCTCTTCTTGGTTGCTCATCAGAACTGGACATAAGTCCCTGTTACTCAAGATACCACCCAGTTTAGTTGCAAGATACAGAGAAAGCAAGCTGGAACTGATCTGGAAGCTTCCTTCCTGCTAACTAGTTTCACACTGCTGAAATTTGCTATTTAGGATTCTGGGAGGGTGTTGGGTTGATAGTATTAATGGTATCAGTGGTCTTACCTATCTAAGAACCCTGTGAACCACAGTGCTAACATTACAAGCAAAGTGTGTTCACTGGTGCAACAGTGTTCTGACTGTTATGGGGTTAACCAACTACTCTTAGATTTGGTTTGACAGTCACTCTGCAAGAGAGAACACATGTCTGGTACTGTAAACTGGCAAAAGACCCATGGCAAAAAGACCCAAGGGAGAAAATCTTACTACTGTTGTATTGACATATCAAAACTCATTCCAAATATTTATGTTGATAACCATAGTCAAACACTACTCTCAGCTTTAATCAGAGAAACTTCTCTTCGTGGAGTTGATGGTGTGACAGTGATGTGTCACTGCTCAAGCTGCTTAGAATGAATGAGAGCTAAGTGCTTAGTGGTAAACAGTACCTTTAAAACCGCCTCCTAAAGCTCAGAGAACACTGCAGAAAAGGTAACATGATGAATAGAAGAGCCAGAGATAGGGAGAGTAGATGAGAAACCTTATCTTCAGGGCATGGCGCAGTAGCTGCAAACATGATCCTCATAGCAGCTGCACGTGCCTGCTTTAGGCTTGCACAAGACCGGGCCTGTCATGGTCCGGGAGGAGTCCATGGGGTCCTACTCCTCCCTCCTGAACAATTGGTAACAGACAGAGTTTGGGAGAGGAATAGTCATTGTCCTCAGTTGAATACTCACTTCGGAACTCACTAGGCTCCAGTGGATATTTCCCAGCTCATAGTCACAGATGGTCCTGGTTAAAATCGGTGGGCCACAGAACAAAACAAAACAGCAGGAAGTGGGAAAGTGACAGGATGGGAAGGAGAGACGATAAACGGGCAGGTGGGGGCAGAGAGAACAGGCTGAAGTGTATGCACATATAAACTTGAACTGTCAAAGAACAAATCTCAGCAACAAAAAAGAAAGAAATTAGCTTTAAAGAAAATATGTGAAAACATAAAATTAAAAATAAAACTGGGGCAAGGTGAGAAAACTGGACATTTTATATATGGAAATTAACCTTAATTTCATTTAAAAGATCAATCCTGTTTTAGAATAATAACAGGAACACTAGCATACTAAAAAGCCAAATGATTCATGGTATATCCATTTCTGTGATTTGAATTTGATGAGCAATAGTGTCTGATTCTCCTGTTAGCTCCATGTCATGTCAAATACTGCTTGCAACAGATAAAATTTAATCACCACCCTATTCTGTATCTGGTGCTCATCACTTTTCATATTACTGGGGTGAGTATGCATACCTTTGTCTTTGAGACATCTGCATTCTACATTAGCATGATGGAAATTCAAGTAGCCCTGCCGGTGGCATCGTGGGTCAAGACAAAGATGGAAGGTCCCAGATGGCCACAGACTCCCACTGCAGACAGGTCTGTTGCTAGGCAACGACATTGATCTTTTTCTATCCCCTTTGCTGATGACCCCTTCTGCTTTCCAGGGATTGATTGTTGTCATTTGCAGCAGTAGGTAGTTAGAAGCTTTTCTCTTCTTTAATATTTATGAAGTCAAAGAATCGTAGAGGTACAGTACTCTCAGGAATTCTAGTTTGCCCCTATGGTGCATCTGATTAGAGATGTCTTCTCACTCAGGGCATATAATTTTGGGTATGATTAAGTAGATATATACTCTCCTGCCTTAACCTGGTAGTTATCAAAATCAATTTGTTTATGTTAACTAAAGTGCAAGTATTTCTTTCTGAAGGAGACTGATTTGTTTTATGTCTGCCTTGTCTGCCTGTTTGTGTTGGGAGAACAAAGCTCTGAGTGGGAAGGTCTTTTCCACTCTATTTCTGCTTCTAACCTAGCAGAAGATGCCATTGTGCCATGGTACTTTGAGGTCTACATCCTAAAATTCAAGTTGGACAACAATGCAATTAAATACTCAGTGGCTAATCATACAAGCAAACCGCTTTCTTCTCTCACCCCTGGCATTGGGAGGAGGTGTTTCCTTGATTAGAATGCATCCTGAATCTGTCAGGTGGCAGCCTTTACAAAGTTAGGTTTCTGATTACATCTTGCAATGATTAAATGTCTGATTTAAATATAGCTCTGCTTTATATTTCAGGATAAATTTCAAAAAGCAGATGGAGACAGGCTTTAGAATTATACATTTCATTGAATCTAAGGAAGACTCAATTTAAGTACAGACCTCTATGGTACTTTATTTAGTCCTTGCCTGAGAAAAGGCCCAAGGGTCCAGCACTGTGAAAACCTTAAATGCTTTGAGGCCTCTGGGCAAAAATGGAGACATGCAGCAGAAGATGTCATAAATTACAGGTTAGGATTGGGAGATGGCTCAGTGAATGAAGTTCTTGGCCTATAAACATTAGGACATGAGTTCGACACAGCACTCATCTGAGAAGCTGGGCAGCATGTTGCATTTGTCATTGAAATTGCTGAAGAGACAGAGATGAGTAGAATGCAGGGCTCCATGGCCAGCCAGCCAGCCTAACCCCATGTGCCAGGAAGAGATCATCTTTCAAAAATAAAGATAGACAACTCCCTTGAAGCAATTTCTAAGGCGGATCTCTGGCTTCCATATTCACAGACACATGAGTGCACCTATACACACACACACACACACACACACACACACACACACATACACACTTGTGCTGTGCTATACAATAAGCTAAGAAATAGATGGCAAATAATTATTGATATAGAGACAAGTGGCTACTACTTTACTTACCCACTATAACTAGCACATTGTAAGTGTCAGTTTTGATTAGATGAAGAAGTTGAGTCAGAGATGTCTCAAATGATTCTCTCATGTTTATGCAGCTAGAAGGGGTGGCTAAAGCCAAGATTCAAACCCAGGCACTGTGAAGGCAGAGTTATATCCCTAAATGCAGATGATCAAGTTGTAGCCTCCTGGCATGGTGCACCACATCCACATAGACCTAAGTCTAGAGCACGAAGTCTTTTTACAGGGCTCCTATATGATCTTTAGGACACTGCATATTTTCATCACTCCTCGCCTTCTAGCCTTTGACTGAATTGCTGACAATGAACTCCGTCAAATAAGCTGACAAACACTAATCACAGGTCTGAGCACTGAATCAGACAGCACTACTTCTGTGCAATAGACTTCACCAAAGCGAGGTAGGAACCAGCTCTTAGGTCACTACTGTATAGCATAGTTTTCACCCCTGAAATAATTCCCATCCTGTGTAAATAGATGGCATGGCAGTTTAAATGAGAATGGCCCACATAAGTTCATATGTTGAATATTTGGTCTCCAGTTAGTGGAACTGTTTGGGAAGGATTAGCAGTGTGACCTTTTGGTGGAGGTGTGGCCTTGTTGAAGGAGGTATGTCACTGGGTGTGGGCTTTGAGGTTTCAAAAGCACACACCTGGCCCATTCTCAATCACTATTTGCTCCCTCTACTTGCAATTTATGGGTCAGATGTGGACTCTTAGCTACTACTCTAGAGACATGTCTGTCTGCCTGCTGCTATGTCATGGAGTAACCATTTGAAGCTGTAAGCAACCCCCCTAACTAAATGTTTCCTTTTGTAAATTGTCTTAGTCATAGTACTTCATCACAGCAAAAGAACAATAATTAAAGCAGAGGTTGATACCAGGGACTGGGGTATTTCTCATCAGAGAATGCTTTTTATTGGAGAAATATGGAAAACCTTAGAACCTTGAACTAGGAATGTAATTTCATGTTGTGAGGGCTTAACTGGCCATCCTATTAGAAGCTTGGAAGACAACAGTGCTGAAAGCAGGGTGGACTATGTAGGTCCAGCTCACTAGGTTTCAGGATAAAAACTACAGTGAATGCACAGAAATCATTCTTGTGATATTTGGCAAAGTATGTGGCTTCTTTTTGCTCTTGTCCTAAGAATCTGCCTGAGGCTAAATTGAAGACTTACAGACTAATGTTATTGGCAGAAAAGATTTCAACACAGTCTGGTATTTACTGTGTCACATGGTCATTAGTGATCATTCTTATGCCTATCTACAATGAAAAAATGCAAGCAGGGCAAAAAAGAAATACAAAATGCACAATTTGGGGTGAAAAAGAGAACCAGGAAATGTAATGTTGGAGCCAAGACCTGTGCTCAAGGAAATGAGAAGTTTAAGAAATGCCTGATGATAAATGAAATAAAGGGAGTTGTGTCCTTGGGGGAAAACCTCATCCAGTTAAGCTTTCAACTCGTGGGGGGAGGGGAAGCTTACTCAACAAAGGAAACCATCCAGAAGTTGAAGCTTATGCAAATGTAAGTCATGGAGGCAGCCCGGTTTCAGCTCAAGCTGGCTTCAGATCTTGGTAGCTTCAGTGGCCACATATTTCTGGAGTCAGAGTCAAGAAGGGTACAGGAAAAGGTAGTTGGAATTTTCTTTGGGCCACCAACCAGCTTCCAAATGAAGACACGAAGACTTATTATTAATTATGAACGCTCAGCCTTAGCTTAGGCTTGTCCCACCAGCTTTTTTTTCACTTAATTCCCTGTTTCTATCCTTCTGTGTTTTGCTTTAGGGATTTGTACCTTTCTTTCATTCTGTATGTCCTACTTTCCTGCTTCCTCTGTGTCCATTTGGCTGGTCCCTGCTCTCTCCCTGGCATCTCTTTTTCTTTCTTCCCAAGCCTAAATTCTTCCTCCTACTTACTTTCCCTGCCTAGTGTTCTGCCCAGATCAGGACCCCCAAAGAGACCACTGGAGACTCAAGATGTCTAGAATGCAACGGCAATAATGCAATAAACAAGGTTTATTTGACCCGGCACATGTGATGCTTAGTTCAAGCTAGCAGGGAGCTCTTGTCCTCCACACCTGATGCCTCGAGGCAGGGAGGAGAGTTCCTCTTTTTTGGGGAAGTTAGTTTTTATAGGCAAAACCCACAAAATTCCTTAGCGGGGAGGGGATTAGTACGGGTCCATCCTTCATTGGTCCAGTTTTTCCCAGGCCTGGACTTTGTCTTATTCTAGCTTATCTGTTTGCCCTGCCAAGAGTTTTACAGCCCATCTCTGGGGTCTGGTCATGTTATCTCTGGAGAGGGGTATCTCATGGTTAATCGGTCACTACCAGACATCCTGACTTTGTTCTTTTGAAAACACCTGACTTCACTCTCTTCAGGAAGGGGGAACTGACTTAGTTCTGTTTATTTTAAGATATCTCTTCCCTCAGCTCTTTTGGGTTCCTGAGGGAACTGTGTCTGGGCCTTCAGTGGGGGTCTTCCACCTAGAAGTCCTGACATACCTCCTCCCTTGCTATTGGCCATTCAGCTTTTTATTAGACCAATCAGGTGCCTTAGGCAGGCAAGGTAAAACAGCAATACATCTTTATGTAATTAAACAAATGCAACACATCTTTACATAGTTAAACAAATATTCTAAAATGGGAAAAGGTTGTGGAATCTTTCTCCATGGTTAAGGAAAGCTGTTTGAGGCCAGGCATGTGTCAGTCCCTCTATGGAGACCCAGAGAGACCACTGTGTGAAACTGGGAAGGTGAAGTCTGGGTTGCATTGACCCAGGAGATGCCAGATCCCTGGGATACTTGCCAAGGAGAGATGCAGAACAGTTGTAGAACCAGTCTATGAGAGATAAGTGTGGTACAGTCAACAAGCTGGAAAGAGGAGAGGATATGAAGAGCTATCTAATAAGCCTTTTAACATTGGGACTAGAGATGCAGGATTTAGAGTTTGTCTTGCTGGGTTTCAGTCTTGCTTTAGTCCAGTATTTCATCATTATGTCCCCTTTCTTCCTTTTAGAAAGGTAATGTATATTCTGTTCCATTATAAGTTAGAAATATATAATTTGTTTTTTTGTGTCTTTTTTTTACTTTTATTAGTTCTTTGTGGAATTCATATCATGTATTCCAATCCCATGTATCCCCCAGTTTCCTTACATCTACCCTCTGCCCTTACAACATTTCCCCCAAATCAAAACCAAATTAAAAGAAAAAACCAAAACCAAACAAAATAAAGAAACATAGGGAGGAGGAGGAGGAGGAGGAGGAGGAGGAGGAGGAGGAGGAGAAGGAGAAGGAGAAGAAGAAGGAGAAGAAGATTGTAGAAGCTGTAGTGTGGCCTGTTGAGACACACAGTTTATCTTTTAGTCCATTCATCTTTACTTACAAGTGTTCATTGCCAGGAGTCATTGGTCTGGTTTGAGGCCTCTGGATTCTGCTAAGCCACCAACAATGGACTCTCCCTGGATATTCTGTTTTTGTCCTGTGTCATGGAGATCCTGCTGTTTTGGATCTGTAGGTTCATCCTCTTCACATGCTCCAGCAGTTCACAGATCTGGTGGATGTTGGAGTGGGCCAACTCATAGCCCTAGTTCTGGGCCTGGGTGGTAGCTGGGTTCATCAGTTCCCTAGCTTTCCCTCATCATTACTACCCAGGTGAGCTTTCCAGCACTACCTCAGCTAGCTCACCCAATACAGCCTACAGCAAGGAACAGGGACAGTTCTTCTGCTCTTGGCCCCTCAGATCCAGGTCCCCCCCCATTCATATTACCAAATCCAGCTCTACTGTTTGGCCCAGGCAAGCTGTAGACTCTCTCTCCTGATTGCTGTAAGGGGCATATTATTGAGGGGGATGAGAACTGCTCTCCTGCTCTCCTGCCCTCTGGCCCTGTTGGCTAGCTCACCTGCAGAGGGTTACTATTAAGAGATTACCGTAACTCTTAGGAGACTTAGACTTTGGACTTAGACTTTGAAACAGTGTTGAGACTGTGAAAGACTATGAGGATTTTTTTTTTTTGAAGTTGAACTGAATGATGCATTTTGCTTTATGATATAGCTACAAGCCTATATGGGCCAGGGAATAGAATGTGGTAGTTTGAATGAGAATGGTCTCTGTCTTAGAGTTTCTATTGCTGTGAAGAGACACCATGACTATGGCAATTCTTATAAAGGAAAACATTAAATTGGGGCTGGCTTACAGGTTCAGAGGTTTAGTCCATTATCATCATGACAACACACAAGCAGACATGGTGCTGGAGAAGGAACTAAGAGTTCTGCATCTGAATCAGTAGGCAGCAGGAAGAGAGTGACCCACTGTGCTTGACTTGAGCTTCTGAAACCTCAAAGCCTACCCCTATTGACAGTCTTCCTCCAACAAGGCCACATGTCCTAATCCTTTCAAATAATGTCACTCCCTATGAGCCTATGGGCAGGGCATCTTCATTCAAATCACCACAACCCCCATAGGCTCATACATTCCATTTGAATCCTTGCTCCCCAGAGAGTGGAACTAATAGGGAATGATTAAGGAGGTACAGCTTTGTTAGTGTAGGTGTGGTCTTGTTGGAGATGTTTCACTTGGGGTGGGCTTTGAGGTTTCAAAAGTCCACACCAAGCCCAGTCTTATACTCTCTCTCCCTCTCTGTCTATAACTTGTTGATCAGATATAAACTCGCAGCTACTGCCCAAGCACCATACCTGTCGACCTGCTGCCATGCTCCCTGCCATAGTGATCATGGACTATCTGAAACTGTCAGCAAGTCTCCAAATTGAATGCTTCATTTTATACGTTGCCTCATGGTGTTTAATCATAGCAAAAAAAATGGTGACTAAGACAGACAGTGACTCCTAACGCACCTAGGTACTTTTTCATGAACTTGTGTTACAGTTCAGAACACTCACTACTCCTTTCTAAATGTCCTTCAATCCTCCACCATAAAAGCTTTAGAAACCATTAACAGCTCTTGAGAACACTATTATCATCCCAGTTTCTGAAGAGTGATCCATAATGCACACACTCCTAAGATTTTAGTTGATTTTCAAATTCTGTTTGTGTAATTTCTTTCATAAACTTTCATTCACATGTGCCAATTCAATTTATTTATTGTCTTCCTGGCCTTTAAAATATTGATTCATTAAGTTCATGAAAACGGCCTATTTTAAGTATATTAGGATCATTTTTTTAATCTTCTCATTTCTCATGTTAAAGAATAACACATTAGATAATTTTGAGTTTTAGCAGTAAATGGCTACATAAAGCAGAGATAATGTAAATATCTCAATGGTTGCATCAATAAATTATCAAAGTAGTAGCTAGCATATGTTTCAGAATTACTTTGTGTCAGGCATTGTTCTAAGTATTTTGCATTTATTCTTCGTGTCTAGGACTACCCTAGGATATAGACATTATCATCATCTCCTTCTAGTAGCTAATGGAAAGAGGAACAGAAATGTTAAGAATCTCCCCAGCAGATACACAGCAATTAGCTGACATAAATATAGTTTGAATTGGAACAATAAGCTAGAGAGTTCACTATAGCAGCTAGATTTATTGTTTTATTAATAAATAAGGCTCAGGATTCAGATATTAAGGTATCAATCTGGTAGATCCACAGAGCAACAGAGGGACAATCACCTGACCCTCTTCTCCACCTTGCCAAATTGAAAAGACCAGCAAATCTTTCCAAGTCCCTCCTTCCTCTCTATGTTTCTCAATCTTCATCTGAGTTGGCCAGAAAACTTTATGGGTTATTCCAGCGAGCTAAATGTGGACTCCACCCTCTGAATCAATGTTTAACTCCATTGGAGGTCTCGGAGTGACAATACAAACAAATCTCCCAGAACAGCTCATTTCACTAAGTATCGTGTTTACACTTACTTAAATTCTTACAGAAAATTCCTTTTCTTTAAGGTAAGTCATCAGAGCAAAATCTTCACTGAAATAGATTTTTATGAGCCAGGAATTGATGGTTCATTAACAGTGTTTTAATTGGAATTTTTATTGACTCAATTTTTATTTAAAATGGAACTGTCCTCATATCTTCATCACGGATAATTAACTTTCATGCCAAAATTTGAGTCAAATCTACAAAACATCTATTTTGGTAAATGATTTTTTTTCTTAGAAAACAACACTAGTGGAGTCACAGTAATACAAGTTCTGATTAGGTTACAGTTTTATGAGGAGTTACATGTAGACTTTGTACGAAGAGTCATATAGCTACGTATAGTTACATGCAGTACAACACTACATATAGAGATGAGAAAAGTATGTTTGTATCTGTGTGCATTGTGTATGTGCGTGTGTGTGTGTGTGTGTGTGTGTGTGAGTGTGTGTGTGTGTATGTGTGTGTGTGTGTGTGTGTGTGTGTGTGTGTGTGTGTGATGTCTGGTTGTATATCTTCATGCAAAGCAGGTGGTAATGTACCAGAAGAAATCACGAAGGTCAGGCCCAGCCTCAGGCCCAGGAGCTGAGTCTTAAGCAGCCTAAACTAATTATGGTAATTGCATTCCCTTCACCACTGGTTACTTTACAAGTGGCATTTAGCACAAATATAGCCAAGGAGACAAGCTAGGAAGTGAGCTGTTGGGGCTTCCAGTTGAAGTTTTCCTTGTTCCACTCAATTAACTGACCCAGGAACAATGAGTCATGAGACCTATAGATAGGTTAATGTGTGAGATAATTTTTCCTTGTTCCCTTGGACACTTTGATTGTACTGAATATTATTTAGATAATTTAACTTCTCTTTTTATGTGATAAACCTAAGAAAGATAATAAACTCCCACACCTGACTCTGGCTTCTGCTGCTGTCTTTAGAAATAAAGGTAGGGAACCCTATCAAATATACAGTCAGTGCGTTTCCCCTGCTTTATGAGCTGCTGTAAAGAGATCATTTATTTATACAAAGGATTGTATTTCAGCCGAGCATGACAGTGCATGTCTATAATCTCAGCTCCCAGAACTCTAGAGATAGAAGCCGGACTAGGAGTTCAACATGTCCTCAGATACATAGTGAATTCAAGACCAGTCTGAGCCAAATGAGGCTGCCTCAAAAGAAATTAAAAATAAAATTAGTCACGATGTAGTAATGTATTTTTTGTTGTTGTTTTTGGTTTTGGTTTTGGTTTTTTGAGACAGAGTTTCTCTGTGTAGCCCTGGTTGTCCTGAAACTTATTATCTGGAGAGTAGAGTGGCCTAGAACTCAAGGATCTGGCTGCCTCTGCCTCCAGAGGGCTGGGATTAAAGGTGTGCACCACTACCGCCCAACCATATGCTATTCTTATTGTGACATTAAATTGAATTTGCAAGTACTTTATTGAGAATTTTATATTTCTGAGGAAAATTTGCCCATAGTTTCCCTGTTATGTCTTTATCAGGTTTTGGTGTCAGGATAACGCTGACTTTGTAGAAGGAGTTGGACAGCATTGCGTTCCTTTTATTTTGTGGGACAGTTTGAGAGTACAAGAAATAGTCCCTGACATTGGAAATGGGGATTACATAACAATGAAAAACTTCAGCGCAGAACAGGAAACCATCAGCAGAGTGGACAGACAGACAGCCTGTGGGATCAGAGGGAAATCTTGTCCAGCTGTGCTTCTGACAATAAGTTAATATCCAGAACATGTAAAGAACTGTAAGAAAGAAATAAGTGCTGAAAAAACAAAACTTCCAATTAATAAATGGGCCAATGACCTGAACAGAAAGTTTTCAAAAGAATAAATACAAATGGTCAGTAAATATTTTCAAAACTGCTCAACATTCTTAGCCATTAAGGAAATGCAAATTAAAACTACTTTGAGATTCCAGCTTATTCCAATAAGAAGGGTATATGGATGGTGGTAGTTTGAATGTATTTGGCCCCATAAGCTCATAGGGAGTAGCACTATTAGGAGGTATGGCCTTGTTGCAGGAACTGTGGTCTTGTTGGAGGAAGCTGGATAACACATGCCTTTAATCCAGACCTTGAGGCTGGAGGGCACACCTTTAATTAGGGCCACACTTTCTGTTGGAAGTGTCACTGTGGGTGTGGGCTTTAAGATCTTTTTCTCAAGCTTCACTAAGTGTGACAGTCAGTCGACTTCCTATTGTCTGCTAGATGTAGGACACTCGGCTATATCTCCAGCACCATGCCTGCCTGCATGCTAACATGCTGCTCACCATGATGGACTGAACCTCTGAACTGTAAGTGAGCCTCCTCAATTAATGTTTTCTTTTTCCTTTCTTCCTTTCTTTTTCTTTCTTTCTTTCTTTCTTTCTTTCTTTCTTTCTTTCTTTCTTTCTTTCTTTCTTTCTTTCTTTCTTTCTTTTTGAGACAGGCTTTCTCTATAGCTTTGGAACCCGTTCTGGAACTCACTCTGTAGACAGGCTAGCCTCAAACTCACAGGGATCCCCCTGGCTCTGCCTTCTGAGTGCTGGGATTAAAGGTGTGTGCCACCACTGCCCGGCTTCTAATGTTTTCTTTGTAAGAGTTGCTGTGGTCATGATGTCTCCTCACCGCAATAGAAACCCTAACTAAGACAGGATGCTAGTGAGGAAACAGGCAAAAGGGAAAGCTTTGTTCACTGTTGGGGGAAGTGTGCACTGATGCTGCTGAATTCTCTTTTAATGAGCAGACAGAAGATGTGTGGCATACCCTGGCTTAGGAAACAGGCTTTGAACCTAACTTCTGTAATGCAGCCACTTTGGAATTCACTGTGAAGGTTTCTCACACGGAAAAAACAAACAAACAAACAAACAAACAAAAACAAAACACCTAAACACGAAGTACTAAAGGATCCAGTTATACCACACCTGGACATAAGCCAAAAGGACACTATATCCTTCAAAGAGATATTTGCACATCCATGTTTATTGCTGTTCTATTCACAACAGCCAAAAATGTTATCTGTCTACATTGACAGGTGAGTGGGTAGTAAAAATATGTCACATATAAGCAATAGAATTTTATTCAGCCATAAACAAAAATGAAATTACGTGTTTTGTAGGAAAATGGATGTAGCTGGAAAACATTATACAAAGTGAAGTGACTCTGACTCAGAAAGGCAGATACAGCCTGTTCTTTCTCATGTGCAGAGCTTTCTATATGTGCATTTGTGGGGGTTGGGGAGCAAGAGCAGAGTCCAGAAAGCTAGAAAGACATGCAAGACAGGTGAAAAGGAGGCTTGAAGGGTGATGTGAGAAACAGAACCCATGTGATATGATATGGAAGTGGTTGCTAGGGGTATGATGGCATTGTGCAATCCATAGGCGACAGGAGGTTGGGGAAGAAAACTGGGTGGGTTATCAACCAAAACTAAGTATGTATGAAAATTCCATTAAGCAATATGTTACTATACATTAATTTAAAGATTAAAAAAATATATCAATTGCTGCTTTGAAGATAAATTATTAATGGAAAATATATATATATTCTTTTAGTTTTTTGAGATTATAATCTAATTATATCATTTCTCCCTTCCCCTTTCCTCCCTCCAAATCTTTCCATATACCCCCTCACTTGATCTCTTTCAAATTCATGGTCTCTAATTCTTTAATTGTTGTTGCATAAATGTGTGTGTTCATATATATCCTAAATGTATCATTATAACCTGTTCATATATATCCTAAACACATAATTATAGTCTATATAATGTTACTTCAATATATTAAAAATGCCTAGGGCTTGTATTCCTTATTAATTGGTCTTTTTAAAATAAAACTATGAATTTTTAAATTGTGTACAAATGGTTTTATCATTTGCTAACACACAGAAAGTTGCTGCTGGAAGAATGCTGTGTAGAACAAAGTTGTATATAGTAAAGGCAATTAGACACACATGCCATGGGCTAATCTAGCCCGTCATGGCTAGATGACCTCAAGAAAGCCGTTCAGCCCTTGTACCTTAGATTCTTCATGAATGAAATGGAAAAGTCAGATATGAGATCCTTAAACTCCATTCTAAATTGACTAACTTACAATTCTATATCTAAGGCCACCATAATGTAGTCATTAAAAATATATGTGGAAAAAAATTGAGTGGAGACAAGTTTTTTAAACACATTATTTATTTCAAATTCATACACAAAATTGCTAGATTTTCCATCACTCTCTACCTAATCTCCCCTATTAGCACCCTAAATTGCTGCAATACATTTCAAGTTAACAAGCCAATATTCCTACAACATTATTAGTTGAAGTTCTTGGTTTTAACCAAATGCTCTTCCCTGTCCTAGATCCCACACAGAAATTTAGACCTATTTAATTGTCATGTTGTTTTAGGTTCTTCTTGGTTTTGATAGTTCCTTATACTTTTCTTGACCTTGACAGTGACCAGTGACCAGGTATTTTGTAGACTATTAATTGAGATTTCCCTCATATTTTTCAGGACTAGACAGGAACTATTAGCTTTGGGAATGAAGAACATGAGAGAACTCCCCCCCCCCATCACACCCAGGACACACACTACTGACATGACTATGACTTTGGAACAGTCCTGGATGCCATGCTCAGGTCATGAGATTCGAGTGGTTTTTTTGTTTTGTTTTGGTTTGGTTTTATTAAAATTTAATTTGTTCCTCTGTGCATCGGGTAGTAGGCCGAATGCTGAACAAAGCACAGTGAACTTTGACCTCACTGAGAGCACAGGTACACAAGGAAACTTAAGAAATTGTGTTCACAAATAATTGTGACTCAATATGTAACACAAGAGCATCTGACTGAAATTGATCGGTCTCTAGGAAATTACATTTAATAGGAACATAAGTCATAGTCACGAAGACCTTAGATAAAGAGATTTTCAAAGGATATTTAAGATGACCGAGATAGGGAAGCCTGAACTGTGGAAGCAGAAAGAGGGCTTCACCTGGAGGGCCTTAGTAGGCTCCTACTCTTGAGCTTTGACCTTTTGACTTCCTTCCTTGAATGCTGGGCCCCCAGTGGCCCCTTTTTAGGATTATTTGGTAGGCTCCTACTCTTGAACTTAGATCTTTTGACTTCCTTCCTTGAATGCTGGGCCTCCAGTGGCCCCTTTTTAGGATTATTTAGTAGGCTCCTACTCTTGAACTTGGACCTTTTGACTTCCTTCCTTGAATGCTGGGCCCCCAGTGGCCCCTTTTTAGGATTATTTACTTTAGGAAATATACAAGTGTAAATACTTTCTCAGATTCTTTGAAGTGTAAACCTTTGCAATCCAAAAAAGCCTTGCTCCAGGTCCCAAGAGCCAGCCTTGTGAATTCTATCAGTGGAGAGAGTACTCTTGTCTCCCTGAGGCTATAAATAAGGCCCTGGGAGTTGATGTCAGGAACACATCATTATCTAAACCAGATGCTTCACCTCACTAATCAATGGACCCCCTCCCCCCTCCCCTAGTACTTTTCCACTCACCCTGCCCCCTGCCACCACTTCAGACTCTCCTGCATTTGGTTTCAACTTTCCCTTATCATAGCATTCTTGAGGAAAGGCTTCCTTGCCAATTTACCCAGGCTGCAGCAAACTTCTTTTATAAGGATAAGGCAGTGTTAAGACCACTCACCATTTCCCAGGCCATGTTAAGATGTGGACCCCAATCCATAGGTGAGGGGGGAAAACGGGAGCAGTGATTGTCCTGGTAAGAGAAAGTCCATGCTTGGTTTTGGATACTGGCCTAATGGCTATGTTTAGACAAATCCTCTAACAAAAGAACAATGCAAAGCTATTTTTAAAATGTATTTGAAGACACTGAGAGTCAAAAGGCCCATAAGGACTGGAAAAGCCAATTCTTCAAGAGAAAGAAAAGTATCAAGGTTGGCAGTGGCATCCTCCCACACGCCATCTGAGTGATCCCTGTGTTGACTCAGTGGCTGACATGCTGAGTACGGTTTACAGAAGACCCAAGTAAATCTTTCTACCCTGTCCTCCACACTCCATTCCTTTGGAACCTAGACTATACTCATGATTGCTTTCACAAATGGAAGCAGAAGTGAGTCCCTGAATAAGAACCAAGAGCACTTAGCTGTTTCTCATTTTTGTTTTGTTTTGTTTTCCTCTTAAAACATAGCTAATGTAATATGAGGAAACTAAGAAACCCACACAAAGAAGTCCATAATGAAGACAGGGGCAGAGGAGTAGTCATGATTGCACTACTCAGAGTCTACAGTTGAAATTGTCTAATGTTTATTAACACTGTAATGCGTGTAAAGATTTTGGTATAGTCATATGTTGGAATACTAGAGATAATGAAAATGAGTCACCTATAACAATGTATGTATCAATATGTGAATCTAACAATATACGAATCAACACTGTAGTAAAGGTCAGCCAGCAAATCTGGAAAGCTGATCAATTCCCTTTGAACAGAAGGTGGGGTGCATGGTGGGAGATCCCTTAGAACAGAAGGCAGAGTGCATGCTGGGAGATCCTTTAGAACAGAAGGTGGAGTGCATGGCTGGGAGATCCCTTACTGTAGGTGTAGTTGTCTGAACTTCATCCCTGAAGTACGTCCCCTAGTAGACAGCAGGTAACTGCTAGGTACCTGCCCCACACAGGGCATGGCCAAGACAGGGACCCCTTAAGATCTGAGATGCATACATGCTCACTCTCTCTTGGCTAGCTCGTGATCCTGGATGCTGGATTGCAGACCAGGTCAGAGTTCTCCTGAGAACGGTGTTGGACTGCGTCTCATCTCTCCTGGATCCCATAATCAACCCCCTTGCTTACTGTAAGTTTACTCAAAATAAACCTCTTTTGACTATCAGATAAACTATGTGGAATTGCCTCATTAATTTCCACTATACTTTACAGTGCTTTTATTAACTGATGAGACTAGTCCTCTGCCTCAGTGATGTGTACTCACGAGCATGTTCCCTCTGACAGTTCGTTGAGCTGTTTTTTATATAGCAATATAATTGCATTTATCACAAAAAATAATTTCACGTTCAACCAAGCCTTTAGCTTAGTCACAGTTTAAAAAAAAAAAAAAAAAACATTGATTTTGACCGATACATTAGGAAGCAGGAAGAGAAACTGGTATTGTACAAAGAAATATGTACTTTGCACTTCATTAAATACTCCATAGAAATTGGATCTATTTTTAACAGTCTACAGTGCAGTCTAATTTGTGCTATTTTTTTTTTAATTCTCACTCCCTGCTTTATTGGTTGTTCCCATAATCAATTGGGAGTCCATAGGACATAGGCTCTTTTGTTAACCTGCTTGTTTGCTCTTTTACTTTGAGGCTGGATCTTGGGTCATTTTCCTTTTCATTCACTGAACTTACTCTCTTACAGTCAATGGCTTGTCTTCTGGGCCAAGGACGTGCAGGAAGCAACGTGCTATTGTCCTATCTTTCACATTTGTTTTATAATTCACATCCTCTACTTTACATCCTCTACTCCGTTCATGTCTTCAGATGTCACACTCTGGCTTGATGGCTTTCAATCTGCAGCCTGAGGTTTCTTAGTTTTCTCAGAGGAAACAACCCTGTCTGCCTGTCAGAGATGAATTATCACAGAGAAATGTGACTGTGTGTAGAGCCTTTTCACCAATTCGGGGAGATTTCTCGCACCCACTCATTTAGAGCTTTTAGGCCTTGACAGCTTCCAGTGCTCAAATGATCCTGTGGCATTAGCAGTCTGTGCGTGTTTGCTGTCATCCAGTTAAGTTACAGAAGTTATGCTAGGCTGTTTCCTCTCCATGGACATCCCACAAAAGTACTCTCAGTAATAAGTACATTTTCCCATCTTTACTTTCGCGGGGCTTCTAGGCACATTTCTATACCATTTGTTGCTAGAACTTAGTGTTGTCCAGGTTTTTGCTCTTACTTTTACACTAGGAGATTCTTGCTGTCCTAAACTATGAAGGTAAAGGTTGACCTTCTACAGCCACAAAATATGCTTGTTGAGTAGACACTTTCAGCTTGACATATTTGGTAAGAAGAGCCACGCAAAGCATTGATATAACATGGGAATTACAATCTCTTTCAGAGATAAAGTAACACGTAGTATCTTTGAAGAACTGCAGAGCTCACAGCCTGAGAAAAATGTTGTCATTTTATAACTGAGGCAAATGAATAGTGGATGGCTGCTCTTTTCCCTTAAAGGATCAGAACCCGTGCTCAATTTCCACCCACAACATGCAGGCTAAAACCCAACAGAAAAGCCAGCTTAAAACTGGCCTTAGCCAGATCAAGTTTGCACAGCATAATTGGATTCATTTGTTAGGCAACCTCAGATTTCCCCAGTGGGTGATATTATGTGACCTGGCATTGGCTTAGAATGAAAAGCAGGGATGACCCTCTTGGCACCAGATCCCAGGGACAAATGTCTGTAAACAGCATCATAATACTGTTTTAACAGGAGGATCAGAAGTAATTACCAAGTGATTCCAAATGGAAAGTAGGTTAGGTAGGAAATTTCCAAGCTGAAAATATTCATGTCAAAGGAAAAGGGAGACAGAGAAATGGGAAAGAAAGGAATGGAGGAAAGAATGAACGAAAGGAAAGAAAATAGAAATCACTGAATGAAATGAAGCCAAGTGTGTATGCACAAGCATGCAGTCCCAGCACTCAGGAGGCAGAAGCAGGGGGGTCGCACCATGTTCAAGGAAAGCCTGGTGTAGACAGCAAGTACCAGGCTAGCACTCACTAGAGAATGAGGCCCTGTCTCAAAACACAACACAACAAAACAAAAACAACAGCAAAAGAAAACAAAAAGCCATGGAATGAAATAAAGGAGACAAAATGGACAATAAGACCAAATTGTCCTAGTGTGTGATGAAAGCATATTGTAAAGAGAGGGTTACAAGGAGCAGCAGGGTCACATTGGAGAAGTGTCTTTGGGGACAATGCTGAAGCATGCTTATTCCATCACAGACCACCTAGTGAAGTTGTGTATAATGCCCAGAGGATTAAAAATTGGTTTGCACTGTCCATGAATACAAAACTTCGGTGAGAGAACAGCCACTCCAAGGAAACTTCATTTCACTGAAACAGCTGTCACGTATACACAAATATACTTTGGGTTTTATCTCAGTGTAACTGTTGTTTGGTATTTTGACTATCACAACCAAGATGTTTCTGGGACACTATCTCTTTTAACTAATACTGAGCAGGGCAGCAGATGACTCAGCAATGTCTAAAGATGAGGTCTCAAATTTCTAAATTGTGTTCTTATGGCATGCATATGAAGTTGATATACCCAAGGGAAAGCTGTGGGAAAATAATATGTATGCAAAAACTTTGTGATCAAAACATTCTTCTGCATGACTCTATCGTTTTGGGACTCATTACAGGGGAGCACTAGTCCACAACAATCAACAGGCTAGACTAAGACTGAAGAGGCCTTCCTTCCATCTTTATGTTTGTGACTAATAAATTGTGTTTTGACTTTTACTGCTTCATAAATCATGAGCTCATTTTCCATCTTTAAAATAAAGGGGATGGACAGACATTTAAAAAAGATTACTCTAAAGGTGAAGCTCCCTACTGCCACACATGACATTCCCAAGGACCCACAAATGGAAGAGAGAAACAACCACTGGAGAGTGTCCTCTGACCCCCACATGCTGTCATGGCACACCCAGGCATGCACTGCACTCCAGAGCGCGTGTGCGCGCACGCGTGCACATACACACACACACACACACACACACACACACACACACACAATTTAAAAATTTAAATAATACTGAACTATTTGTGGGAAAGACATAAACTTGTAGGTGAATAAATACTTAGAGTCTTGGACATCGTTTGGGATCAGTGACTCCTATCTGAAATGGGGTGATTAGCTTCAGGGATGAGGATAAATGTGTTTTATGGTATTTTTTTTTATATATTTCACTGGAAATCCCAATAAATATGCAGTAGCATTTAAGAGATATTAAAAGTATATGGATCAGAGCAGGAAGAAAAATGAAAATAGCACTGTGTAAGAATGAATTGAGGTTCTCCTAGCTGATCACCCCAGCCTCTAGGCTTTAGGCCCAGGGGTACAACCAGTGCCCACATACCACCACCTATTGCAGCTCCAGTTGCCAGCCAGGAGGGAGGATTCCTGTCAGCAGGCCTGACTACCACCATCCCCAAACAGACCCTATAACCTACAAGCCCCACTCCACCCTCCAAACCCACCTATCCTCTGAGACTGCAGCTGCTCCCTGAGACACAGACTCATCAAGCTCCGATTGGACCACAACCTCTAATTGGATCAAGAGTACTGATTGGACCAAGAGTGGGTCCCTGAGACACAAACACCGTTTGCACAAATTGGAGAAAGAGATGGGTAGGTGCCAGTGCAAGAATACATTCAACAACATAAGTAAAGAACAATATGGTGCCACCAGAACCTAGTGGTCCTATATCATCAAGAACTGAACATCCCAATGTAGAAGAAGCAGAAGAAAATCACCTTAAGCATGACTTTAAGAAGATAATAGAGGCCTTTAAAGAAGAAATGAAAAATTCCGTTAAAGAAATTGAGGAAAAGAAAAATGAAAAATTGGAAGAAATCAATAAATTCCTTAAAGAAAGTCAAGAAAACCAAGAAAAAGTAATCAAACAGGTGAAGGAAACAGTTCAAGACTTGAAAACCAAAACAGAGGAAATAAGACACAAACCAAGGGAATGCTGGAAATGGAAATTCTAAGTAAATAAACAGAACTACAGATGCAAGCATAACCAACAGAATGTAAGAGATGGAAAAGAGAATCTCTGGCATGAGAGATACAATGGAGGAAATAGATTCATCAGTCAAAGAAAACACCAAAGCCAAAAAGTCATAACACAAAATGTCCAGGAATTATGGAACACCATGAAAAGACCAAACCTAAGAATAATAGGGATAAGGAGAAGAATACCAACTCAACGGCACAGAAAATATGTCCAACAAAATCTTCTAGAAAACATCTCCAACCTAAAGAAGGAAATGCCTGTGAAGATACAAAAAGTAACAGAACACCAAAAAGACCAGACCCAAAGAAGAAATAATAAACCACTAAACATACAGAACAAAGAAAAATGTTAAGATCTACAAAGGAAAAAGGCCAAGTAACATATAAAGGCATATCAGAATCATACCTGACTTCTCAATGGAGACTCTGAAAGCCAGAAAGTCCTGGACAGACATTATACAGACACTAAGAGACCATGGATGCCAGCACAGACTGTTATACCCAGCAAAACTCCCAATCGCCATAGATGGAGTAAACAAAATCCACAAATCCAGCCCTACAGAAAGCACTAGAAGGAAAACCTCAACCCAAGAAAGTTAGACGCACCCATGAAAACATAGGCAAAAGATAATTCCACATCAACAATTACCAAAGATGGGAAACACACAACTCTACAACAACAACAACAAAAAAAAAACAAAAACAGGAATTAACAATCATTGGTCATTAATATCCCTTAATATCAATGGACTCAATTTGCCTATGTAAAGACACAGGCTAACAGAATGGATATGAAAACAGGATCCATCCTTCTGCTGCACACAAGAAACACACCTCAACTTCAAAGACAGACACTACCTCAGAGTAAAGGGCTAGGAAAAGTCTTTCCAGTCAAACGGACTTGAAAAGCAAGCTGGTGTAGCTATCCTAATATCTAACAAAATAGATTTCAAACTAAAATTAATCAAAAGAGACTGAGAAGGACATTACGTATTCATCACAGGAAAAATCCACCAAGATGAAGTCTCAATTCTGAACATTTATGCCCCAAATACAAGGGCAACAACATGTGTAAAAGAAACATTACTAAAGCTTAAATGACACATCAAACCCCACACACTAACAGTGGGAGATTCAACACCCCACTCTCACCAATGTACAGAACTGCCAGACAGAAACTTAGCAGAGAAAAAAGGGAACTGACAGACATTATGACTCAAATGGATTTAATAGACATTTACAGAACATTCCACCCAAAACACAAGAGAATATACCTTCTTCTTAGCACCTCATGGAATATTCTCTAAAATCAACCACATACTCAGTCACAAAGCAAATCTCAACAGATACAAAAAAATTGGAATAACCTCCTGTGTTTTATTGGATCATCATGCATTAAAGTTAGAATTCAACAACAAAAACTACAGAAAGCATGCAATCACATGGAAACTGAATAATGGAAATAGAAGCAGTTATTAAAAGTCTCCCAACCAAAAAAAAAAAAAAATCTCAGGGTCAGATAGTTTCAGTGCAGAATTCTACCAGAATTTCAAAGAAGAGTTAATACCAATACTCCTCAATTTGTTCCACACAATAGAAACAGAAGGAACATTGCCAAATTCTATGAGGCTATAGTTACCCTGATACCCAAACGACACAAAGATGCATCAAAGAAAGAGAATTACAGACCAATCTGCCTCATGAATGTTGATGCAAAAATACTCAATAAAATACTGGCAAACCAACTGGGTGGTGGTGGCACATGCCTTTAATCCCAGCACTTAGAAGGCAGAGGCAGGCAGATCTCTGTGAGTTCAAGGTCAGCCTGGTCTTCAGAGCAAGTTCCAGGACAGGCTCCAAGGCTACACAGAGAAACCCTGTCTCAAAAACAAATACTGGCAAACCGAATACAAGAACACATCAAAAAATCATCAATCATGATCAAGTAGGCTTCATTCCAGAGATTCAGGGATGGTTCAACATATGAAAATCTGTCAATGTAATCCATCATATAAACAAACTGAAAGAAAAAAAACCTACATGATCATCTCATTAGATGCTAAAAAAGCTTTTGACAAAATCCAATACTCCTTTTTATAAAGGTCTTGGAGAGATCAGGAACACAAGTAACATACTTAAATATAACAAAAGCAATTTACAGCAAGCCAACAGGCAATGTCAAATTAAATGGAGAGAACGTCAAAGTGATTCCACTGAAACCAGGAACAAGACAAGGCTGTCCACTCTCCCCATACTTATTCAATATAGTACTTGAATTTCTACCTAGAGCAATAAAAAAATAAAGGAGATCAAGGGGATACAAATTGGAAAGGAAGAGTCAAATTTTCACTATTTGCTGATGATATGATCGTCTACATAAGTGACCCCAAAAATTGTACCAGGGAACTCCTACAACTGATAAACACCTTCAGTGATGTGGCAGGACACAAGATTAACTCAAAACAACAACAACAACAACAACAACAACAGTATTCTTCCTATACACAAATGATAAATGGGTTGAGAAAGAAATCAGAGAAACATCACCCTTTACAATAGCCACAAATAATATGAAATAGCTTCGGGTAACTCTAACCAAACAAGTGAAAGACCCATATGACAAGAACTAAAGTCCTTGAAGAAAGAAATTGAAGAAGATATCAGAAAATGGAAAGATCTCCCATGTTCATGGATCGGTAGAACCAACATAATAAAAATGGCAATTTTACCAAAAGCAATCTACAGATTCAATGCAATCCCCATCAAAATTCCAACACAATTCTTCACAGACTTCAAAAGAACAACTCAACTTCATGTGGAAAACAAAAAACCCAGGATAGCTAAAGCAATTCCTGAACAATAAAGCAACCTCTGGAGGCATCACCATTCCTGACCCCAAGCTCTACTATAGAGCTACAGTAATAAAAAACAGCTAGGTATTGGCATAAAAATCAACATGTAGACCAATAGAATCAAATTGAAGATCCTAACATTAATCCACACAACTATGAACACCTGATTTTTGACAAAGAAGCCAAAACTGTACAATGAAAAAAAAAAAGGAAGCATCTTCAACAAATGGTGCTGGCATGACTGGATGTCAATATGTAGAAGATTGCAAATAGATCCATATCTATCACCATGCACAAAACTCAAATCCAAGTAGATCAAAGATCTCAACATAAACCCAGTTACACTGAATCTAATAGAAGAGAAAGTAGGAGGTAGTCTTGAAGGTATTGGCACAGGAGACCACTTCCTAAATATAACACCAGTAGCACAGACAAATAATAAATGGGACCTCCTGAAGCTGCGAAGCTTCTGTAAGGCAAAGGACACGGTAAATAAGACAAAATGACAGCCCACAGAATGGGAGATCTTCATCAACCCCACATCTGACAGAAACTGATCTCTAAAATATATAAAGAATTCAAGAAACTAGACAATCCAATTTAAAAAAAAATGGGCTACAGATCTAAACAGAGAATTCTCAACAGAAGAATCCCAAATGGCCAAAAGACGTTTAAGGAATTTCTCAACATCCTTAGTCATCAGGGAAATGCAAATCAAAACGACTCTGAGATACCATCTTATACCTGTCAGAATGGCTAAGATCAAAAGCTTATGTTGGAGAGGATGTGGAACAAGGGGAACACTTCTCCACTGTTGGTGGGAGTGCAAACTTGTACAGCCACTTTGAAAATCAGTATGGCAGTTTCTCAGAAAATTGGGAATCCATCTACCTCAAGATCCAATGACACCACTCTTGGCCATATACCCAAGGGATGCTCAATCATACTACAAGGACACTTGCTCAACTATGAACTATGTTCATAGTAGCATTATTCATAATAGTCAGAACCTGAAAACAACCTAGATGCCCCTCAATTGAAGAATGGATAAAGAAAACGTGGTACATATACACAGTGGAGTATTATTCAGCTGTAAGAAAACAATGGCATCATGAAATTTGCAGGCAAATGGATATAACTAGAAAATATCATCCTGAGTGTGGTAATCCAGACTCAGAAGGACAAACATGGAGGTACTCATTCATAAGTGAATACTAGAAGTAAAGCAAATGATAATCAGACTACAACCCACACCTCCAGAGAAACTAAGAAACGAGGGCCCTAAGACGGATATATGGATCACCTTTGGAAGGGGAAACAGAGGAGATCCCTACGAGTAAACTGGAAATGAGGGAGGGCAATCAAGGGGAGAGGATGGAGGATGAGAACATGAGGGAACAGAATGGTCGAGCTGGGGGAGGGACAAAATGGAAGAGCAATTAAAGAGATATCTTGATAGAGGGAGACATTATGGAGTAAGGAAGAAACCTGGAGCTAGGAAAATTCCCAGGAATCCACAAGAATAACCCCAGGCTAGACTACTAGCAATAGTGATGAGGGTTCCTGAATTGGCCTACCCTGATAATCAGATTGGTGAATACTCTAACTGTCATCATAGAGCCTTCACCCAATAACTGATAGAAGCAGATGCAGAGATCCACAGCCAAACATCAGGTGGAGCTCCAAGAGTACAGTTGAAGAGATGGAAGAGGGATTATGTGAGCAAGGGCAGTCAGGATCATGATGGGGAAATCTACAGAGACAACTGAAACAAGCTCAAAGGAACTCACAAACTTTAGACTGACAGCTGTAAAACCTGCGTGGGACCAGACTAGACCCTCTGCGTATAGGAGACAGTTGTGTAGCTGGGTTTGTCTGAGGGGCCCCTGGCAGTGTGAACAGGATCTATCCCTGGTGCATGAACTGGCTTTGTGGATCCCATTATCTATAGTTGGACTCCTTGCTCACCCTTGATGCAGCAGGGAAGGGCTTGGTCCTGCCTCAACTGAATGTACCAGGCTTAGCTGTCCCCCCATGAGAAAACTTACCCTGTTGGAAGAGAGGATGAGAGGTGGGAGGAAGAAGGGGGAGGAGTAGCAGGAGGAGGGATGAGAGGGGGATCTGTGGTAAAATGAATAAAAAATTTTAAAAAATAAATTGAAAGATTTGGGACTTTAGTCATAAATTTAAAATATCACAGATTGCTGGGTTACCAAAAGAAATCATTTGAAAAGGTAAACTACATAATCAATTAATTATATATTCATTACAGGCAACATTTTAATTTTTAAAAGTTTTACAGGGTCCTTAAGCCAATTATTTGTGCATAGCACATTGAAAACCGCTTTAGTAACTCAGGCAAATGAAATTGAATTAATTATAATTCTTGTTCCCTAATGTACTGCTGCCACACTTCTCTGTGGAAAGACATACTTTTATTCATTCATATGTTCTCTGACTTTAATATTTTAAAAGATAACCACTGAAAAGATCTGTGAACCAGTCAGAAGTGACGTCTATGGATAACTATCCCAGGACTCCTCTCTCATGCTCCCCTGAGGCAACTGCTTAATATTATCTGTCATTCAAATTCTTCACAAAAGCAGATAGATACAGATATTTAAATTTGTTGTGCATGTAATTTTTTCACATGAGTATAGATAAACTCCATTTTCCAGGAATCATGGTTATTATCCCTGAAGAAGAAGATAGGTTAACATATTACTTAAGTTAAAGCATATCACGTAGATTACATAGGTTAAAATATTACTTTTCAAAAAAATCAAGCATTTATCTCTCTCTGTCCAGGACCAGTGTTACATATTATACATATACTACAGTATGCTTACCTGTCCACAGATGTTTGTAATATTGGAGCTATTACTAATAAAACTATTATGAACAGTAAGAAAAAAAAATAAAGAAGCAAAGCAAGCCAACCTGTTAGCTTGTGTGGCTACAAATTGATGGGAAATTTTGGATCGATTAGTCAGTTTAATTAATATAATTTAGTGAATACTAGGCAGATGGCATCAGGTATCAAGGAAGTTTACAGAGCGACATAGATGTTCCACTGTTGGTCATTAATTTATTCATGTCAAAACCATGTAGCCAAAGCTATTGGGCAGACTGCAAAGCTTAACAAACCTTTTAATCTGCAGCCTTGCAGGTCTGCTTGGTCTGAATTCATAATCTGTTATGTTTTGAGGTAAGCATAGATTTTCTTTAAAGCATATTTCTCTTTTCTTCAGATCATGTACTTAAAACAAATTGTTCCTAACCCTTTGTAGTTACCTGCAGTGTGGATCTGGGTTCTAGATAGTGTGTTGTGGGATGCAGCATTGTATGCCCACCTGGGACTAGAAGGCCCTGCACACCACTTACTCATGAGCCTTGTCTGCCAGTCAAGGGCACTGCAGCTCTAGAGGATGGTAGAACCCTGATGGAAGCGAGCCTTATCCCTGGATCACTTTACGAATGTGTGTCACTGAACAGTCACATTAAAGAGTTATTGGGCAATAAATAAACTTCTCCTGTGTTATAGCTCGAGAATTATTTGAGGCTTATCTGTTACATGACTAGAATTTCCAATTTATGACCTTCTGCCTGCTCCTGAGAACATCTACATCCCAAAGTTGATGTTCTCTTGGCATAATAATTATAACTGTTAAGCAGTACACCCCTAGTGAGAACCCGAGTTCTAGCTTTGACCCTGTCTCTATATTTATTCATTCAACAGGTATTTTAGGCACAAATTCCTTAAAGGATTCATGAAGCAGAAAAACAAATGGACAGAAACATGATTCTTAGTGATTGCTTTTGGATATAAAGACCCATAATAAGCCAAGAGCCATATTGATGTATAACATGCTGAGGCTAAGTGTTTGGAAAACAGAGCTTCATGGGGAGTTAAACTGTCCCTTAGGGAGATACTTACATAAAATGCATGCAGTACCACAAAATGATGTAAATAGTTCAGAATAATCCAAAGAAGTTGAATATCATAAGGACCAGAATATACTACCTTATTTTGCTAGATATGATGTTGCTTATATTAATTAAAAGATATACACTCTTTTTCAATGAGTGTGTAAAAGGAAAAAACTGTTTAACTTAGAGTTATAAAAACTTTGGAAAGTAATGAGGGTCCTTTAGCAGACACTCAGAGAATGACACCTAACTATGCACAGTGCTATTCATAAACCTTGGAGTATCCACACTAGACAAAAAGAAGTGTCAAGTTAGCAGGGAAAGGATTTCTATTTGACTTATGGTAGCGTATTAGGTGAGTCTCCCCCAAGAAACAGTAGAACAGGTTAACTATCTTTCAGTCATATCCATTGTAAGTTGAAAATGTTGTGAGTTAAAACTGCAAATATTTCATCCAGACTGAAGAACCTCACAGTCTGGTAACATTGCTCTCTGTGGAGAGTCTGCAGCTTCCTCTACTGATCATGACACTGATACTAAGCTGGACTCTCCGGCACTACCCAGCATTATAGTTTACTAGCATAACACATATCACTAGCCCAGGAAAAAAAGCAAAACTGAAAATATGATTTCAGGACTGGAGAGAAGGCCCAGTAGGTAAAAGCACTGGCTGACCTTGCAGAGGACCAGATTCAATTCCTGGGGCCCATATGGTGTTTCACAACCATTCATAACTCTAATTCCAGTTCCAAAAATTTATTACTTTATTTTTTGCATATGAGTGACTGCCTAAACATAAGCTGGACAAGGACAACAATAAACATGTCAAAGTGGACAAGGGAAAGATCTACACAACTACAGGCAACCACGGAAGGCTGAGAGCAGGAGAAACTCTCCCCCAGAGAAAATCACATCAGTTGGTTAACCAATAACAAATGGTACACACAAGTAACATTATACAAAATATGTAGATTGTGTTTAAGTATATGTGCATATACATATACAAATATGCATGTAACAATAATCAATGCAAAAAGGCCATGGATTTGAAAGAGAGAAAGGTGTACATAGTGAGGGTTTGAAGGGTAGAAAGGGAGTGGGAAAATAATGTAATTATATTACAATTTTCAAAATAAAAAAACAATTTAAAAAACAAATTTTTGAAACTTTAAGTATGATTTTTATTGAACATGTGTCACTTTCACACGTTGTAATGCCAAAATATTGTAATTTGAGTCATAAATTAAGGACCATTTGTATACATAAGTTTCATGATATGGAACTTGTATATTGTGTATTATATAGAATACATAATATTGTGGTGTCTAGTACAGCATTACACAAAATGATATCCTATGCAATTTGGAAGTTTCATTATAGCCATTTACTTCTCAAGAGTTTAAAGACAAGGGAAGTTTATTGGCTCCCATGTGAAGGACTGGAGATAGATAGTACTATTGGTGTGTAGCTCTCCTCGATGGCAAGGTTCCATTCCTGCCTTTGCCCTACCATCTCCACACGTGAGCGGAGAGCATCTCCAGGATGGGCACTCAGCAACAGCTCCTCGTGAATGGGAGAATCCCGGGAACTGGCACATGCTCTAGGTCTCATTTTGTTGGTAAATGGATGCGCAGCTGCCAAATACAAGTGGTGAGGGTGTGTAGGCAAATATCGATAAGCTACACACACAGTGCAGATTGCCTCCATGTGAGATGAAAGATAGCATGCATATTTAGGAGTAACCTGGGGTATATGCCACACTACAGTATTAAAATTCCAATAACCTACAAAGCAGGCGCTGTCTTAATTCCCCAAAGGTCACTGAGAGAAGCATTTTCAGTTAGAAAATAAAGAGATTAAAATTCAGAAGATAAATTAAGCTAAGACTACATGATGAAGAGGAGGAAGTAAAGTCTAAGAATTTTTCCACAGTTGATGCATCCTATCAATTACTGGCTCTGTCATCTTGCACAAGTCACCTGACAAGTTTGAACATCAGCACAGTTATCTGGAAGAGACCACAGTGATTACTATCTGGCAGTGCTGTTCTGGGTGAGTGAATAATGTCTGTTTAGAAAGGATTCAAAACCTGAGAAGTAATAAGAAAAATTGTAGCCATGGTGATAGCGGTGGTCCCCCAAAAATTCAGAAGTAAGGAACACACTCTATATCCATACCTTGTTTTCTCTGTATTTTAAAAAATATATCCTTATTCAATACTTCTTTTTGATCTTACCAGTAATTTAGTATTTTTTATTAAACACAGGTCAAGAAGCAGAAAAATTAAAGACACTCTTTCACTGGTGTTGAAAGAGCCAATTAATATCATTAATTAATCCATTTAATACACATAGCTCAACACTGTTCCAATAAAGTGCTATTAAACAGATGTGAGGAGCTTTTATTTCAGGATATCTCATCTCACTGAAACAACTTACTGCTTTGCTGCCTGCTGTAACTGGAGCTTTTCTATTCAGATAACAATTTCCCCCACAGAAGTGAGGCTCACATTCCTGTTATCATGGTTACCAACAAACTCTGTGGCTGAACATCCTGCTGGAAATGATAGGTTTTCTTTTCCAATTGTTCTCAATGTTTCTGCAAAAGAACCTGAATTCTTTGGTCCCTGGGCCTCCTCCAAGCCTCATTGAATTCTAAGTTATTCTAGTGAAACCTGGCCATCTGCCTATGAATACCTCTCCCAAGTTAGGATAATTCCCTATACATGTATTTCATCCTCAATTCTGTCTGCTATCATGTCTCCATTGTAATCAAAAAAGGTTAGGACAAATAATCAACACCCCTCTACATGAAGTGTTTTAAAAAGCATTTTACCTTAACTAAATTTAATACATATAATATATACAAATTATAAATAGATGACTGATTATCTGGTAGATGGTAGGTAAATGATGATGATTAGATAGATAATAAATAGATAGATGGATAATTACTGAGACATAGATAAATGACAGATACATACATTCATACATACATACATAGATGATAGATACATAGATGGTAGATAGATGATAGAGAGAAGATAGAAGAAAGATAGATAGATAGATGGATGGATGGATGGATGGGTGGGTGGGTGGGTATGTGGGTGGGTATGTGGGTGGGTGGGTGGGTGAATGGTTGGATGGATGGATGGATGGATAAATAGATAGATAGGTAGATAGATGATAGGTAAGTAGGTAGATAGATAGATAGATAGATAGATAGATAGATAGATAGATAGATAGAAGCACAGAAACCAAAACTGGAGGAATTATTTCCTTAGACACCCCACATTGGCAGACAAAGTCTTGGCATTACAATCTATGAGTTCCAGGATCAGGCTAAAAAATACGAGGAAGAAGTCTAGGGTCTCTCAAAACACGGACAAATTTCAACCCCTGTCAGTGTCCACCAGCATCATTTGCTGGGCAGAGCTGGGCATCTGCTTTTTGATGAAAAGAGCAGAGATGGCCTCCAAGGGTATTTTGAGGAGCCATATTGTAAAGACATATTTAGCTGAGTTGTGGTTTCACCAACAGCTTAACTCTTGAGTAAACATTATAGCTTTTATTCAATACAACACTGGTCCAGAAAGATTGACAAACAACATCTATGATCCTGCCTCAGCAGAATCTTACATCTGATCCATGAACTGGCAAAGAGTTCAGGCTAATCTATAAACTAACAAAGCTGCCTGCATGTCATCATAACTAGATTAAGGGAGGTTAAAAGCAGAGGAAATCTCTTATTTAGTGTTCCTTTTTAACTGTAGTAAAATGTATGCAACATAAAATTTATATTTTAACTATTCTCATATATACAGTTCTGTGGCACTAAGTAAACTCCCATTTTTAAAGGAACTACCAGCACCCATCTTCAGAGCTCTTCACCTTGCAAACTGGAACTCTGCATCCAGTGAAGAGTAGCTCCTCACTCCCTTTCACTACCCCTTACATACCCAATATTCTACTTTCAGTCTCTATGACTTGGAGTATGGTCCATCTCATATAAGAATATTTACACAGGACTTTTACTTATTTACTTTTTGTGGTGATACTTTAAAAAATTTTTTAAGTTATTAAAACATTTTAAATGCTATATTCTGTAGATATCTGAAGGGTTTGAAGATGACCTGTCTAAATACATGTAATCTAAAATACATCTCTGCTTGATCTTGAAAACATAACCTAATATGACTACAAGTTCGATTGTAATGTCTAACTACTAACTTTCATTTCTTTATATCCTAATAGTTGGTAATAATAACATTCAAGTATTAGCAAATTGTATTGCATTGTTAAATGAACTGCATAAGTACAATATCCTGAACAAGATTAGAAATACACATACAGCATTTTTAACAATATCAGTCTCAATATATATAATTTGTATACAATATATAGAAGTTCAATCAAATGTAAAGTATTTAAAACTAGTAATTATCTTTTAAAAGTAGATTCAATAGTCTATCTTTTTATCTATATCATATCTGTATCCTCTCTTTTTTTTCAGAGTAGATTCAATAATCTACCCTCCATTCTATCAACTCTTTAATCCTTTGCTTCATCATAGAAACTGTGAGATAGAGGAGATACTCAAGCATATTTGTCACTATAATCCAAGTGGGGCTCTGAGTGTCATATGAAAATTTTCTCAGTTTCAGAGTGTAGTATTGCATATTCTCAAATAGGATACATAAAAATGTCAAGGAATCCAAGAAGTTAAGGGGAAAATGAAGCAAAATTATCAATTAACACAGGAAATGAAGTGGAATAATGGATGATTATGTAACTATAATTTAGTCATTTCATTAAGGGCAAAGATTTACAGAATTCCTATTTTCTGATAATTCTCTGTCTATCATTCTTAGAACCAAACCGAACATTGCATTTGCTTCTCAGTCTTCTACAAGGCAGTTGACTTCCAATGGGAACCCTTTCACCAGACCCCGGGAATTCCCATACAAGAACCCTCAGATACAGAAGATAAGCCCATACAGTGAAGGCTCATCAACTTAAGTTCTCTTTTATTAAACTTTGTTAAAATTAATCTAGCATACAACAAAATGCTATTAGTAGTACCTTTAAGGTTGAGGTTGTTGTTATTGCTACTCTTTTGAGACAGGCCTTACTATGTAGCCCAAACTGGCCAATGACAGGCAAATTTCAACCTCTGTCAGTGTTTACCAATAGCTCTTTCTGGTCAGAACATTGCATCCTCTTCTTGCTGAAAAGAACAGAGATGACTTCAAATGACATTTTTCGGAGTCATGTTATAGAGACATATATAGCCCAAGTTGGTCAGGGACTTGCTGTGTAACTCAGGTTGACCTCATGCTCGTGATCCTAATGTCAAAATCTCCAGAATGCCAAGATTACAGGTATGTGACATTAATCCTGTTTATATGAATACTTTTAGTAAAAATTAAACTATGACAAAGAAGTAGGTACAAAGAGAATGCTTTTTCAAAAAGATGGTCAACAGTGCCAAGGAAGAGAGGATTTTTAAATAACTATTCACCCAGTTCAACTCAATGAATCATGGTGTCATTTACTGAAGTTTGAATTATGGGGGCCAAGGGAAGGTAAGAAAATTATGAATGAGAATCACGGTATCCATTTTGAACATTTGAATTCAGAGAATCCTAGAGACATTTAAGTAAAGAAGTTGAATAGGAATGAAGTTGACACAGTGGTCCAGAATTCAAATCAAAGGTCAGTGCAATCACACATTGAAAAACCACTGTCACATAAGGAATATATAAAGCCAAAGGCATGATTGAGTCACTAGAAATTGAACCTACCCGTTTGAAGAATATGTTTCCATTAACATTCAACATTTGACTTTCCTCATTCTTCATGAAGTGTTGCTGACTTAGGAAGAAAAAGGCCAGACACCTGTGTTTGTGTATTTCTAGCCCTACCAAGTAAAGAATCCCACAGGAAGTGGCAGGAAAAATATAAGAACATATTCCACAGTTCCTTGAGTAGACACACTAAAATCCCCCTGCTTTCTGACAAGCCAGTACATTTTTCCCTATAACTCATACATAATTGAAAGCAGCAAAGAGCTTACTGTCATAAAAATATTTTATGTGCTAGTAAAAGACCCTCTTGAACATGTTGGTGTTGGTCATAAACAGCACACTGAAGTCAAAAGTAAATGGCATGAACAAGAAATTTCATTAGATTTTAAATTAAGACAAATAAAGTTTCATCATGGTATTCTTCCTAATAAATTCAATTCAATTTAGCAAATATTCATTGTGTGTCTAGCACATGCTGTCACTGTCATAGGGATAAATAGATGAAAATAAATGAAAAAATTAGAGATTCAGTATTTCATAACGTAGTAGGGAAGGCTTTGATACAATAATTACATTGTCTGGTCTGTAATTAGATATTGAGATGGAAGATTTCATAAAGGAGCAAGATGCATTGATAAAAGCACATAATAGGTTAGCATGAGGAGTCTGGGAAGACCTCCAAGGGTTCTTGCATTTGAACCTGTAGATGTTTACAAAGCAACTGTGAGTCGGAAACTAGGGGCTAAGGGGCAGACATTGTCAGTCCCACAAAAAGATGAAAAGCAAAGCGGTATGAATGAAAATCTGAGAAAAATGAGAGACAGAATTGTCAGCAATCTTTTCATTCTTTTTATTTAGTGATCTCAAAGACTCCTTTTACTCAAATAATACTGAACATTAGAATTCCCAATTTTCAACCTGAAGGTACTGTCCATGGTGCTGCTATTGAGCTGAAAGTAAAGTGAGATGATCCAAACTCAGGTTCCAAGGCCTGAACAAGCTCTGGGAGCACACACATGCTCACACTCATACACACACACACACACACACACACACACACACACACACAAGTTATTACCAATATACAGTAAGTTGTATTTATCTATCTCTTAAGACCCTTAAGGGGAGCTATGGAGATAGCTCAAGGGGATTGGAGCTCAGTTTCAGGATCTGCATCAGGCAACTCGAAACTGCCTATAATCTCAGCTCAGGGGATGTGACACCATTATTTAGCTTCCACAGCTACCCACACATACATGCAAATACAAATAATAAAAAATATCTCTTTTTACAAAGAGCCTTCAGTATATTTTTGTAGGTGTTTTAAGATCGGTGAATTAGGATGGAAACTGCTAAACAGCCTCCATGGCCATCATCCACTGTGATGTCAAACTTGGAACACATGAAATAAATGGAGAAATTTTAAAACTTTTCATAACCAGACCTTCCTTGGAATAATTATAATAGAATCTCTGGAGGAAAAAGAACAGTGATGGTATTTTTTCCAAGGATCCCCAGATACTACTAAGAAACATTCAATGGCCTCCAAAGGAAATGTAAATCATAATATGGGAATATTATCTATTTTCCATACAAAGTGAATTATCAGTAAGGTTTTTATTAAGGTATTTGTAGTATTAGCACATATATCAACATTTGCTAATGACACTTAAATAAGAGTACGTGTGTACAACCATTCAGAAATAAGAAATATATGCCATAATGCGCATTATAAAATATTAATTAGCCGGGCTGTGGTGGCTCACGCCTTTAATCCCAGCACTCAGGAGGCAGAGCCAGGTGGATCTCTGTGAGTTCGAGGCCAGCCTGGGCTACCAAGTGAGTCCCAGGAAAGGCACAAAGCTACACAGAGAAACCCTGTCTCGAAAAACCAAAAATAAAATAAAATAAAATAAAATAAAATAAAATAAAATAAAATAAAATATTAATTATTTTTAGATATCTGTTTGTATTCTAATGGGAGAGGGGGTAAGGTTATAAATTTGGGTGGGTTAGTATGTGAGGCATACCTGAGAGGAGTTGGGGGAAAGAAAATCATAATCAGAATATATTGTACTAAACATAATCTTTTGTAGCTATTGTGATATCCCTGATATCCTTCCCAGCCCATTTGTCATTTGTAGGTAGGAGAATTACTATGGGGTTTTGTTGTTGTTGTTGTTGTTGTTGTTGCTAATCTTGCATCTAGCCACTTTGCTGAAGGTGTTTATCAGCTATAGGAGTTCTTTGGTGGAATTTTTTTGGGTTGCTTATGTATATTATCATATCATCCACAAATATTGATACTTTGACTTCTTTCTTTCCAAATTATATCCCTTTGATCTACTTTAGTTGTCTTATTGCTGTAGGTAAAACTTCAAGTACTGTATTGACTAGATATGAAGAGAGTGGACAGCCTCATCTTGTTCCTAATTTTTGTGGAATTACTTTGAGTTTCTCTCCATTTAATCTGATGTTATGTACAGGGTGAGTGTGATCTCATAAAATGAATTTTTTAATGTTCCTTCTGTTTCTGTCTTATATGATATTTTGAGAAGTATTGGCATTAGCTCTTTTTTGAAAGTCTGGTAAAAATTCTGGGCAAAAATCATCTGGCCTAGGGAAATGTATGAAATTTAAAAAACAAAACAAAACAATCATCCTGAGTGAAGTAAACCAGACCCATGAATACAAACATGGTTTGTACTCCCTTATAAGTGGATATTAGCTGTAAAGTAAAGAATAACCAGGCTACAATTCACAGACAGAGAGGCTGTTATAAGGAGGGCTCAAGGGGGGGACATGTGGATATCCCTGAGAAGGGGAAATAAATAAATTTCATTGGTGTACTGAGGATGGGTTGGGATGGGAACAGGAAGGATCAGGTGGGGGATTGGAGGGAGAGAGCACTGGGAGAGATGACTGGAACTGGGGGATATTTGAGGGACAATGTAGATACCTAGTGCAGTAGAAACTCCCAGAAATCCGCCAGAGTGACCCTAGCAAGGACTCCTAGCAGTGATGGATACAGACCCTTAACAAGTCATCTATAACCAGGCAACCAACCCAGGCACAAAACCTTAGACATACAATTTGTCCTGGCTGCAAGATGTGCTAGTAGGCTGATGGTGGCATACCCTTTTAATCCCAGCACTTGGGAGGAGAAGGCAGGTTGATTTTTATGAGTTCTAGGCCAGCCTGGTCTACAAAGCAAATGCCAGCACAGACAGCCAGGCTGTTATACAGAGAAACTCTGTCTTAAAAACAAAACAAAACAAAATAGAACAAAACAAAACAAAAAAAGATGTGCTGGGTAAAGGCAGTGCAGAACTTGTGGGAGTGACCAACCAATGCCTGGTCCAATTTAAGAACCATGCTATGAGAGGGAGCCCATGCTTGAAACTGTCTGGAGGGCCATGAATCAGAGTCTGGATAGCCAAGAGACCTAGGGTAGAGTCAAACATGATCAGCAAAAAAAAGTTAATGAAATTATTCTTAATAATACTATGCTATACTCATAGACAGGAGCCTAGCCTAATTGTCATTGGAGAGGCTTTATCCAGCAAGTAATGGGAGCAGACTCAGAGACCCACAGCCAAACATCAGGTGGAGCTTGGGGAATCCTGCAGAAGAGGGTAAGGAAAGTTTGTAGGAGCCAAAGGGGTCAAGGACACCACAAGTAAAGATCCCACCGAATCAAATAACCAGAGCTCACACAGGCTCACAGAGACTGAGCCAACAATAAGGGAGGCTTATGGGTCTTAACTAGGTCCTCTGAATATATGTTATGGTTTTGTAGCCAGGTATTCTTATAGAACTCCTAACAGTGGGAGTGGGGACTGTCTGTGACTCTTTTGCTGCTTTGGAGACTCTTTTCCTCCTACTTGGTTGCTTAATCCAGCCTTAATATGAGGGTTTGTGCCTAGTCTTATTATAACTTGATATGCCATGTTTGGTTGATATCCCTGGGAGGCTTGCTCTTTTCTGAAGGGAAAGGAGAAGGAGTGGATCTGATTGAGAGGAAAAGTCCAGGGAGGAACTGGGTGGAGAGGAGGGAGGGGAAACTGTTGTTGGGATTTAATATATGAGAGAAGGATAAATAAATAAGAAAATGAAAAAATAATCAGTTGTTAATTTTTAGAGGGGGGGGGAGTGCCTGGCTCAACTGAAGCCATCAGAATTCCAATACACAATAAACTGGCTTCACACTAAGGGAAAGGACAGTTCTTTAATCCATTTCTTCTGGGAATGTATGAAAATGTCATTTTTCCCAATGTACACGATTAAAGTTTAACTGGTAAAAAGAAAAAAAGAAAAAAATTAAAAATCGACCAAAGTTGTTAAACAGCATTCAGTTTGCTTATTTTTATTAACAATAACTTTGTAACAGGTGTTTTATCACTGAAAATATATTCAATCAAGATAAGTTTAATCACAATATCTTCGGACTAGAAAGCTATTGTGAGCGCTTGTCTTGCAAGCATGAGGACCTTAGTTGGGCCCCTAGGGCAGCAGGAAGACAGATATTTTTAGTTTGATGATATACTCAAAACTAATAAGGTTCTCCCTATGCTTCTAGGTAAAAGTAAAACAGTAGTCAGGGAGAGAGATAACATAAATGCACAAACCTTATTGTTGTTGCAATTGTGGAGAACACAGATTGAATGGAATGCTATCAGCCAGGTGTAAATCCTTTCCTAGAGGAAATGCCCTGTTCATAGAGGAGCCATTTATCTTTCTTTGGCAAAGGACAGCAAGCAACAAGAAACATCTACAACTATCTTTTGAATGTTCATTTGTCCAGAGGACTGAATTCCACCCACTATCATGAAAACACACAATACCTTAAAATTTTAAATTTTAATTAAAGTATGAAAACATTTCATCTAGAGATAACTGCAAATAAAATGAGAATAGGGTAACTTCTTAGTTGGGGAATTGTACCACTGCAAATGTGTGTGAGGATCACAGGAATTACATCACTGCAGATGTGTGTGAGAATCGCAGGAATTACACCACTGCAGATGTGTGTGAGAATCATGGGAATTACACCACTGCAGATGTGTGTGAGAATCAAGGGAATTATACCACCACAGATGGATATGTGAATCACCAGCTTCTCCTATGTAGATGTAAACCTCCTCAAAAACTAATAAGGGAATCTGTCTGATATCTGATACAATTATTTGCCATTATTTTGCAGTGATTTTTTTGCTCTTAATACTTCCTTTTTCCAAAACTGCACTTATCCTGCTTCATCCTCACAGCCACAAACCCAGTGGCTGGGATCCTGGCAGCCAAGTGGCACTGTAATCCAAGCCGAGGCTTCCTTTACTCTCTCTCTTCTGGTTTCAGTGGATTGTGTCAACAATCAAAACAGTTGAACTGATAAATTCAGCAAAGAAATTTGTCAAATGGGTCTATAAACTAGTGAGCTCACAGAATGAGTCTATTCATTAACACGATGCCATCCAAATTCCATGTTTAGACGGGAAGTGGATATCTATGAAAAACCATGATGACTTCTTCAGTGACTCATCCCGGTCTTTCTACAACAGCTCCTTGACTGCTGGCCCTATTAATGTCCTGCTTATGAGGAGGAATGAAAGTAACGAGCAAGCTATGTAAGATGAAAATTTATGGTCACCTAACAACATTCTGGTTTCATTAAAATTATTTTTAAATTTTAATTCTTTGTGATTGACTCTTCATGACTCCCATCTGTAAAAAATGATATAATATAAGAAATCATGGGGAATAAAATGGAAAAAATCCTTCTCTCTGTTTCTAAACATACTTTCTATGTAAACATCAAGGACAAATAATTTGAGGAAAGGAAGGAAGAAAGGAAAGAAGGGATACAAAGAAGTAAAGAAAAGTGGCTCAAGAGCAGACTTAAAGTTGAAGAGTCAGTATCAGAAACGGGGTGCTGGCAGCAGCTGCAGGAACTGAACACATGCTAAGTGCCTAATACAGCTGAATATTGATGATGTGGAAGTCTCAAACAAGGACACATCACCATTTTTAGATGGAGTAAAGTGACGGCAGTGGCAGAAACAAAGTCATTTTCCTAAGAATCTGTTTTAAGAATTATTGGTGTAAATATTAAGGCCACTCCATGTAGTTAAAAGGAGATTTATTTAATGGTGTAACTTACAAATTAAGGGATAGGTAGGTCATGGGGTCTGGGGAAGGTGTATCACAGTCCAGCGGTGTTCTCTGGAGCTCTGCTTGATCCACCTCCACCATCCAGGGTCCCGGCCAGAGAGAGCGCCCACCGATCCAGATCTCGGGTCCCCAGGCGCCTCCCTTGTCCCCGCCTTGTAGGCGTGACAGTTGCCGAAGTCTCAATGGGGGTTGGAACTTCCAGATCAAAGCTGGAATGGCTACCCACTACATCTCTCCCTTTTTGTCTAAATAAAAAAGTTTTAACCTAATACAAGACTATATACAAAGGAATGGTTATCAAATATTGTCCAGGAATAACGAGGGATAATGACCTAGATAAGATGGAACTACAACCAATGCAAACAATATCAAGCAAGAAACACATACTAAAATCCAGAGAAGTATAGAGCATAGGTAAATGGCATGTTACAAAGATCATTCCAAAAGGTGTCCTATCCTAAAGAACCTGAATCTAATACTTAATATGTTCTATCTACTAAGTTGTAACTATAACTGCTAGTCTTCAATCCCATCAAAGACCTGAGAAGGAATATAATGGTACCTGAGAAATGGTAGATGGATGCAAGCAACTTTCGGGAATCTTGCGAGAGTAGACCGAGACAGCTGGTAGCCTGGACAGTCACCTAATGTTTCTCAGCATTGTTGGTGCATTCAAATTGGCTACAGGCCTAAAGTATCTGACAGACCATTTTCAGAAGCAGGAATTCTGAAAGACCATCTTACCCTGTCTTGGCAGAGTACAGTGGTCGCTTTCCTTGTGTCCCACTTGTCCAGAAAGGAAAGCATTGCATTTGTACTGTCAGCCATCAAGGCAAGGGCAGTTCTTTGCCCAGTAGGCCATTTTGTGCCAAGAAGACAAACTTCCAAATGGAAATGTCTTAGAAGCCCAACATTCTCTCGGGATCAAATTGGTGCAGCCAGGAGCAATTGTGTCTCACATCAACAGAATTCTAAGTTATTCAAATGCCATATTCTCTAGATCTATGAAGTGTTTGAAGATTACCTGTCCATCTGACCTATGTATCTGTAAATCTGTATAACCTAACTAACTATAGAGATGACAAGCATAGGTGACTATAAATCTGTAAGTCTTACCTACCGAAATAACCTAAGGACTAAGGCTTCACGTAAACAAGGTAAACAGTCTATAAGCAAATGTATGGTAAAGAACGATGACTTCAAAATTGTGACAACACACAACTGGTAGAGCATGAGACTCTTAATCTCAGGGTCATGGGTTCGTGCCCCACATTGGGCGCCAGATATTGGTGTAAATATTAAGGCCACTCCACGTAGTTAAAAGGAGATTTATTTAATGGCGTAACTTACAAATTAAGGAATAGGTAGGTCACGGGGTCTGGGGAAGGTGTGTCACAGTCCAGCGGTGTTCTCTGGAGCTCTGCTTGATCCACCTCCACCATCCAGGGTCCTGGCCGGAGAGAGCACCCACTGATCCAGATCTCGGGTCCCCAGGCGCCTCCCTTGTCCCCGCCTTGTAGGCGTGACAGTTGCCGAAGTCTCAATGGGGGCTGGAACTTCCAGATCAAAGCTGGAATGGCTACCCACTACAAGAATTATTTAGATATCTTATTAGACTCCAAGAACAGAGATTAGGTAGAGAGGTACTATGTGAAATCATGCCGTGTGTGTGTGTGTGTGTGTGTGTGTGTACCTATTTGTGTGTGAGCACATTGTTGTGTAAGTGTGCACATACATGAGTATGTGTGTTTGGAGACCAGACTGATATCTTCTGCTATCACTCTTTCCTGTGTGTTTTGAGACAGGATTCTTACTGAGCCTGAAGCACAGTGATTTGGCAAATCCAGGTGGCTGGCAAGCTCCAGGGGCCATCTCATTTCTGCTTCTGCAGTGCTCAGGTTATAGGCATGTGCCACCATGCCTTACATTTTACTTGAGTGCTGGGGATCTGAACTCAGGACCTCGTGTTTGCACAGCCAAGAACTTTAACAACTGAGTCATCTCTCAAGGCCCTGTACTCATGTTTTAAATAAACATAATAAAGCTTGTAATTCTAGCTATGTAACAATAATATCCCAGTTTTATGAAGAATCAAATCCTGGAAGAGACAGGTTCCTAAAAGAATCCAGAAGTTCAAAATAAAAGTACAAATTCAGAGAGAAAAAAATAGCGCCACAGCAAAAACTTCACCCATAGAGCAAAAACCAGGATCAAAATAAGTGAATGGGGGCTACACCAATCTCTAAAAGTTCCTGCATCACTGCTTCACTGCACAGCAAATGGAACCATTAGCCTAGGGCATGGGGAAGTCCATTTCAATAGAGCATTGGGTCAGCTGGCCGCTGCTCTGTCCCCCTGGACAGGCTTCTCATTTATCAGTCCGGTCTCATCAACAAGGCCCTGAATGCATTGAAACAAGAAAAAGCAAGCTTGGGTGACTGCATGTAAATGTCTGAAATTCAGGCCTCATGTTTTATTTATCAAGGTTCAAGTGATAAAAATTTAAGGGCAATGTCAAGTGAGGCAGATAGATGGATTTAAAAGCCTTGGATATTGCCGACATCTCTGTGCCTCCTGCTTCCCCGAGCACTGTCATTTAACCTCCAAATTCCACTCTTTATAATAAAAAGTCCAATTTCTTTTCACAGTGTGACTTACAGGTGAAATAGTAAAAATGATTAAAAAGGAGTTTTTGAAAATAATATATTACTAAGTGCTTATATCATGCACACAATCACAAGTATACAGCTTCAAGGAAGCACAAAGCTATTTAAAATGTAAGGCATTAGCTGTGTGTGATGAGTAGTCTTTATTGACAACTTGATTGAAGGATGGCCTACCCAGATTAATAAATCACATCTCTGACTTTTCTCTCTGAGATGATACCAGGAACAATTCAGAAGGAAGACCCACCTATGGATTGGTGGAACCACAGCCAGGGGCTCAGTTAAAACACAAAGAGTTAGCATACCCTTTGAATTGGTCTGCTGCTGGCCACCTTGATGTCAGCTGCTGTGTTCAGCTAGGCCCTCTCTGCCATGAATGTGACTGATACTGAGAGCCAAAAGAAATCTTCCCTCCCTTATGCTCAAGTATTTTGTTATTATAATAAGAAGCAGAGTACAAGGAGATGGGCAAAAACCAGAAAGCAGACTAGTTTAACAAAACAGCTAAGGGCTACCCATCCCCTGTGATTGTAGTCAACAAGAATTTCATGAAGTAAATGAGACTAGAGTATTTTTATTGAGCCTGGATGCCTTCCCAGAAATTACTCATTTCACTGCATGATTCTGAATCATGCTACAGATGGGAAAAGAGCCGTCTTCCTGCATGCTATCTGGAAGCAGTGTGGCTTAAATATAGTCAGTGTGAAATCTATGAAGTGGTTCTAACACATGTTGAACTTATATCAAAATGAAGAAATGCTACAATAAAACTGTGATAAGAAAAAATGGTACCAGACCTGAAAACAGCAAAGAGAAATTCCAGGACTCTTTAACGGAGGGCTGCCTGACCACCAGATAACCCCTTCTTTTGTTTAATGGCAGTGTGTTGCACAGTGGAGAACTTTACTACCCAGGCTACATGCAGATGAAAGGTTCCCCCCAAACACCTCAACACTGGAGCCAGACTAGCGGTTCAAAAGACCTAGATTCATGCTTCTCTAATTGGGTCCTCCACTTGGTTGGCTCTGGAGGTCTGTTCTACACCCAGGCTTGACAGCAGCCACCTTCAGCACTTCTTCCCAACCCCTCCCAAATGTTTAGGTCCTTTTTGGTCCTGTATACAACAGATATGTGAAGTAAGGTAGATCAGGAGGACAATTATTGGGGTCACTTGCTGTATGATGGCTTCACAGATTTGCTGAAAGGAAAAGGAATCTCAATTTTGGGTTGTTTCTAGAGCCTTTGCCTCTTCTTTTTTTCAGTTTCTATTTATTTGCTTATTTATTTATTTATTTATTTATTTATTTATTTATTTATTTGTGTGTGTGTGTATGTGTGTGTGTGTATGTATGTTTAAAGATAGAGTTTCATGTAGTCCAGGATGGCTTCTAACTTATTATATGGACAAGATAGCCTAGAACTCTTGGACCTTATGCTTCTCTTCCCACATAACAAGATTGCAGGCATGCACTGCTGTGCCAAGGAGAGCTGTTGAAGGCAGCAGAGGCCAGAGCTCTGTTTTGATCTTGTTACACCCTCAGTTATCTAGTGCTTGTATGTGGCCTTTTGCTCTCCTTCCATATCATTATAGTTCCCTCTCTGAAAATACACGGCTTTTGGTCTGGCTTGATGATCTGACAACTAAGAGCTAAAGTGCAAGGTAAATAAATGCAAGGATTCAGTGTTCAAGGTACTTTAAAGCTTTTAAGGCTATTAGTGTCTGAGGAAAGACCATAATTTTGAATATGAGAGTCACTCTTTCTTGTAGCATTCCTCTGGGGATTAGATTATGATCAAGTCTCTGGACCTGTGGAGTAATACTCAGGTGTTCAGCAAGACAAGGGGGATATGTGCATCAAAAATTGTCCAAAGGATGCCATATTTCATTAAGAGAAACAAAAAACAAGTCACCCTGTTCAATGCAGTGGATTTAGTTAAAAAATGTGAGTTGAGTATTTGAAATAGATAAATTACATTATAACAGTTCCCACAACAAGAAATAAAAATACCTAAGTTGAGATGTGTATTAATTAGCCTAGAGTATCCATTAGACAGAAGCCAAATATGAAAAACAAATATTGTGTGTTCTTATTTATATCTGGAATCTGGAGAGAATAAATGCATTCAAGTGGAAAGGATTGTGGTATGAGAGTTGGTGCGGGGGGGGGGGGGGGTAAAAGGTGATTCTGGTCAGTCAGTGTAAAATTTTTATTACATTAGAAGGAGTAAATTTTAGTTATCTATCACTGAGAACATAACATGCATTGTGTATTTCAAAACTGTTAAAAAATATTTTAAATATTTTCACCATAAAAAACTTTTAAGTATATAAGGTGCTAATTTGTTAATGAGTGAGTTTAATCCTTTCACAATGTAAACATGTACTGAAATATCACATAATCCCCTAAACCTCTATAATTATTATTTCCAAATAAAAATAAAAATTAAATTCTGTATAACATAAAAATTCTAATTGACACTATCTTGTTTCCCTCAGTGAAACACCCCCTGTCCAACCACAGGCCACACTTGTCAGAAGACCAGGCCAGACACCCCCTGCTCAACCAAAGTCCATGCCTGTTAGAAGGCCAGCTTCCAACAAACCCAATCCTCAGTTGTCCTTTTCCCCTTCATAACTGTGTCCCAACCCCCAATTCCAGGAGATACCCCTTCCCCAAATAAACACAATCCATGCCTACTAGAAGACCTTGCATAACTCAGGAGGAGATTCCCTGCAAGAACAGAAGCCACATCAGCCATCAAAACTCCTGACCCCAACTTGGGCAGAAATCCCTTACTTAACAAGAGACCATACCAGCTACCAAAAATCCAGCCTCTAACATAGTCAAAGAACCCCTGCTTAACAACAGACCATTCAGGCCGGAAGAACAGAGAGGAAACAGAAACCAAGAAACAAAACAGCCATCCAACAAAGACAAATCCAGAAATTGGGACCTAGACTTAGCATCACCTCAATCCCAGATGCCTAAATGCCAGTGTAAAACACAATCAACAAAAGCTAGAGCAATATGTCACCACCAGAGTCCAGCTATACTACTACAGCAAGCCCTGAATATTATAACACAGCTGAAACACAAGAAAAAGTCCTTAAAATCAACTTATGAAGATGATAGAGGCCCTTAAAGAAGAAATAAATAAATCCCTTAAAGAATTTTAGGAACAGTTAAGCAAAAGAAAGAAAGAAAGAAAGAAAGAAAGAAAGAAAGAAAGAAAGAAAGAAAGAAAGAAAGAAAGGAAGGAAGAAAGAGAAAAAGAGGAAATGAATAAATACCTTAAAGAAAGCCAAGAAAAGCAAACAATTGAAGCAAACAAATAAAAGTGTTAAAGACCCAAAAATAGAAATAGAAGCAATAAAGAAAACACAAACTGAAGGAATTCTGGAAATGGAAAATCTAGGTAAGTGACTAGAAACTACAGATGCAAGCATTTCCAATGGAATACAAGAGATGGAATAGAGAATCTCAGGTGTAGAAGACACAATAGAGAAATAGATTCATTGGTCAAAGAAAATGCTAAATCTAAAAATTATCTGACACAAAATATCTGGAACACTATGAAAAGACCAAACCTAACAATAATAGGGGGAAAACACAGGAGAAGAATCACAGCTCAACGGCCCAGAAAATATTTTTAACAAAATCAAAGAAGAAAATTTTCCTAACCTAAAGAAGGAGATGCTTACAAAGATACAAGAAGCATATAGAACACCACATAGATTGATTCAGAAAGACAGTCTCCTTGCCTCATAATAATCAAAACACTAAACATACAGAACAAAAAAAGTGTAACACAAATCTTACAAGTTCTTATTAATGAAAAACTCAGAGCCAGATATTGAGGTAAATCCTGGGAGCTCAGAACAAGCCATAGCCAACCTCACCTCACCAGCTCCTCAGCTGATCTTGTTTCTTCAGACTGAAAGCCTCTAAGTCCTCACCCAAATGGATCTCAGCTGAACTGCTGCTTAGTTCCTGTCTCCTCACGCCTTATATACCATTCTCTACCCAGCCATGTCACTTCCTAGGATTAAAGGCAAGCGTGCTTCCCAAGCAGAGGCATGAGATCTCAAGTGCTGAAATTAAAGGCATGTGCTACCTCACCTGGCTCTGTTCCCAATGTAGCCTTGAACTCACAGAGATTCAGATGGATCTCTGCCTCTGAAGTGATAGAATTAAAGGTGTGTGCCACCACTGCCTGGCCTCTATGTTTAATCTAGTGGCTGTTCTGCTCTCTGATGCCCAGATAAGTTTTATTGGGGTACACAAATAAAATATCACCACAAAAAATATTAAAAGCAGCAAGGGAAAAAGAGAAGGTAACATATAAAGGTAGACATAATAGAATTATATCTGACTTCTCAATGTAGAATCTAAAAGCCAGAATGGATAATTTTTTGGTAGATATAACTTACCAAAGTTAAATCAAGATAAAATAAACAGCTTAAATAAACTTACAACCTTTAAGGAAATAGAAATTCACTTAGTCATTAAAAATCTCTCAACAACAACAACAACAAGAAAATGCCCAGGGTCAGAGAGTTTTAGCACAGAATTCTATCAGACTTTCAAAGAAGAGCTAATACAATTATTCCTCAAATTATTCTACAAAATAGAAACAAAATGAACATTGCCAAATTCATTTTTGAGGCCATAGTTACCCTGATAACCAACCACACAATGATTCAACAAAAAGAATTACAGACCAATTTTGCTCATGAACAAAGATACAAAAACACTTAGCAAAATACTCACACAACCAAATCCAAGAACATATCAAAAAAGATCATCTAACATGATCAAGTAGGCTTCATTTCAGAGATGCAGGGATGGTTCAACATGAAAATTGGTCTATGTAATATACCATATAAACAAACTGAAAGAAAAAATCCTACATGATCACCTCATTGAATGCCAAAGATACCTTTGACAAAATCCAATGCTTCTTCATGATAAAACTCTTAGAGAAAGTAGGTATACAAGGACATGCCTAAATATAATAAAGGAAATTTACAAAAAAACCATATAGCCAACATCAAAATTAAATGGTGAGAAACTCAAAGCAATTCCACTAAAACCAGGAACAAGACAAGGCTGTCAACTCTTTTCATATCTATTCAATATAGTACTTTAAACTTTAGCTAAATCAATAAGACAACTAAAAGAAATCAAGAGGATACAAAGTGGAGAGGAAGAAGTCAAAGTATCTCTGTTTGCATATGATATGATAGTACACATAAGCAACCCAAAAAATTACACCAGGGAACTCCTAAAACTGATAAATACCTTCAATGAAGTGGCTGGATACAAGATTAACTAAAAAAAGAAATCATTGTCTCTCCTATATACAAATGACAAATGGACTGAGAAAGAAACCAGGGAAACAATATCCTTCACAATAGCCAAAAACTATATAAAATATGTTGAGGTAACCCTAATCAAGAAAGTGAAAGACTTATTTGACAAAAACTTGAAATTTGAAGAATGAAATCAGAGAAGATATCAGAAAATGAAAAGATCTCACATGTTAATTGATCAGTAGAATTAACTTGTAAAAATGGCCATCCTACCAAAAGCAATCTGTAGATTCAATACAATCCCCACAAAAATTCCAATATATTTCTTTACAAACCTTGAGAGGACAACTGTAGTAGGACAGGCCCACAGGGTTGAGAAAATTGGCTCAAAACAGTTGCCAAGTGCTGTGGATATCACTATATGTAAATAAACTCTGATTGGCCAATAGCCAGACAGGAAGTATAGGCGGGACTAACAGAGAAGAGAATTGAGGGAACAGGAAGGGAAGAGAGAGACTGCCTGGAGCCGCTGCCAGGACAAGGAAGATGTAAGGTACCAGTAAGCCATGAGCCATGTGGCAAAGTAAAGATTAATAGAAATGGGCTAAATATAAGAGTAAGAGCTAGACAATGACAGGCCTGAGCTAATGGCCAAGCAGTTTAAATAATATAAGACTTTATGTGTTTATTTTATAAGTGGGCTCTGGGACTGGCAGTACTTGGCGGCGGGAGCTGGAGAAAAATTCTCCAGCTACAAATGGCGCCCAACGTGGGGCAAGAATTTCCACCTAAAACCTGAGTAAAAAGATTCTAAAACGGAGCTAAAAACAGCTCCTAGTTGTCTCTTTCAAGCTAGAGGCAGCCTGCGTGTTTGAGCTACTATGGAGGGTTCCTGGCATGCATGCTCGACCTATAGTATGATGGGAATGAGGCCTCTGCAAGTGGCACGTTAAGCTGTGTGATGGATTTAGCCTTTGCTAGTACAAAACAAAAAAAGAGGTTTCTGGGCTACACGCTACTTTGGTAAAAGCGTAGACCCATTTCTGAGAGTTATGGCTCCCAGAGCTGGCGGAAAGCAGACCACCGCCATGTTGGGAAGCTGAAGTGGGCGGAGCCAGCAGCCACTGCGCCGGTTTCAGGCTTAGAAGGCTGCAGTTTCAAAGGAATAGGCTCAAGCTAATATAAAAAAAATAAGCCACGTAAAGATGGCTACCACACAGAAAATCTGGATTATGTTCTCTTTGATATTCGTAACTGCAGAAAAACATTTGATTGTAAAAGCTGTTGAGTTATGCCAAAATGTATATTTTAAAGGTACCTTGACTTCAAAATTTGGATATAAGGATATGTTGCTTTGGAAAAGAGTCTCTGCTTTTGTTTCCACAGAAAGCCAGAGACTATGGATTTGTTCCAGATTAAGATACATCAGGTTTGACCAGCCCAGACCCCCTGAAAGGTCTCCAATGACACCATGGCCCAGATGATAAACATTCAGAATGGTTTCAAGGCAACTGGCTCAGATGATACAGCCTCATGGACTACTCCATGATCCTAAAATTTTCTTTATGTCCCCATAAGATACAGCGCCCCCCTCCAGCAGGAAGTAGTAAGAGAAGCTACGCCCAAATTCCCAAATATACCAAGCTGGCTTTAGAGATAGAATTGGCTCACTCCCCCTCTAAACCCAGACATATTGCTCAAAAAAAAAAATGGTTAAGAGATTCTTGTGTCCCAAATCAGAAGAGCCCTCTGATGTGGGACAGAGAAAAACCAATATTTTTATTTAAAGCAGGTTGATTATAAATACAATCTCTTTCTAAAGAAAAAAAGGGGATAGTTTAGATATGATAGGATGAAAGGGTAGATTAATGAACCTACTTTTAAAGAGTAACAACTTGTTTAAAATGTTTTACATTGCTATAGATTTTAGTTTATTGATACAAATTTAAACTTAATTTTGTTATACTGTATATATATTTCTATTCTTGTTTGAGGTATTATGTTTATGTAACTCATTTAAAATTGTAATGGATAATTAAAAAATAGATTAATAGTTAGTCATCTATGATAATATTTGTAGCCATGTTAGTTAAGTCTTCTAGGTATACATAGATATATTTCAGATAGATAGGTAGTCTTCAAACACTTCAAAGACCTACAGAATATGGCATTTAAAATGTTTTAAAAGTTTAGACTTTTTGGACAGTGAGACATGTCTGCTCCTGACAGCACCGATTTACTTCAGAGAGGAGGATGGGCATCGAAGACACTCCATATGGAGTTTATCTTCACCTTGACAAAAATAGCCATTTGGGCAAGAAACTGTTCTTGCGTGGACTGCTTGATCAACTGGACATGCAGGACCCATAGAAAGGTGACCACTGAACTTTGCTTGACAAAATGGTCCTTCAGGTTCCTGCTTTGCAGAGAAAACTGCCAGACATTCTACAAGACACAGAAAAAAGTGAATAAGAGACTCTAGGCCTATGGGCTGAAGACAGATGCCCCAACTTTACAAGAAAACTTTGCATGACTGTCCAGGCTCAGCTGTCTCTGTCTACCCTACAAGACTCCTAAAAGTTGCTTATATCCTTGTCCATTTCTCAGGTAGTAGTATATCCTTCTGAGGTCTTTGATATGGTTAAAGACTAGATACTTACAATTTTCCTTAGTTATAATAAAAGATAAATTAGATATAAAACCTTAAACTTACAAATATAAGATAGATAGGATGTCTTCTTCAGTATTGTAACTGTAATTCTTGCTTGATAATTGTTTTGTTATATGTAATTTTACTATGTTAAAGTTAAAACCTTCCTTTTTAAAAAAAAAGAAGAAAAGGGGAAGTGCTGTGGATATCGCTATATGTAAATAAACTCTGATTGGCCAATAGCCAGACAGGAAGTATAGGTGGGACTAACAGAGAAGAGAATTGAGGGAACAGGAAGGGAAGAGAGAGACTGCCTGGAGCCGCTGCCAGGACAAGGAAGATGTAAGGTACCAGTAAGCCATGAGCCATGTGGCAAAGTAAAGATTAATAGAAATGGGCTAAATATAAGAGTAAGAGCTAGACAATGACAGGCCTGAGCTAATGGCCAAGCAGTTTAAATAATATAAGACTTTATGTGTTTATTTTATAAGTGGGCTCTAGGACTGGCGGTACTTGGCGGCGGGAGCTGGAGAAAAATTCTCCAGCTACAGCCAAGGCATGCACATAATGTACTCCCTCATGAGCCAACCTGGAGTCTGCCTGAGAGCCTAGCAACAGGCACTGTCAGAGCTCATGATCATGCCCAGCCAATGAGGGATGACAATGCAAGATCAGGACACAGCCTGGGTTCTAGGAGGAGGGTATATAAGGCCTTCCCTGTTACTGAATAAATGAGTCTGCTGTTTGTTTTCACCTGACTCCCCATGTCTGTGTTGTTGGCACTGAGCTTTCTTACCCCCTCCTCCGAGGGAGTCATTAGGACCCAGCAACAGACAATGCTTCATTTCATATAAAAAAACAAAAATCCCAAGATAGCTAAAACAATCCTGAACAATAAAAGAACTTCTGGAGGTAGCACCATCCCTTATTTCAAGCTGTACTACAGAGCAATAGTCATTCCTGTATGGTATTGGTATTAAAAAAAAACTGCATGGTATTAGCATGGTATTGATCAATGGAATCAAATCAAAGACTCAGACTTAAATACACGCACCTATGGACACCTGATTTTTGATAAAGAAGCCAGTAATACACAATGGTAAAAAGAAAGTGTCTTCAACAAATGGGGCTGGCATAACCAGATGTTTGCCTGTAAAAGAATGCAAATAGATCCATATTTATCACCTGCACAAAACTCAAGTCCAAGTGGATCAAAGACCTAAGCATTAAACCAGACATCCTGATCCTGACAGAAGAGAAAGGGAATAGCCCCAAATGCATAGGCATGGGAGAAAACTGAACAAAACAATGAGGATACAGGCACAAAGATTAATAAATGAGATCTCATGAAACTGGAAGCTTCTGTAAGGCAAAGGATACTGTCAATAGGAAAAAATGGCAGCCTGCAGAACGAGAAAAGTTTTATCAACTTCACATCTGACAGAAGACTAAAATCTAAAATGTATAAAGAATTCAAGAAACTAGACATCAATATACCAAACAATCCAATTAAAAATGGGGTACAGATTTAAACAGAATTCTCAATAGAGGAATCTCAAATGACTGAGAAACACTTGCCTTTAATATCAGCACTCTAGAGACAGAATAAGGTGGATCTATATGTATTAGAGGCCAGCCTGTTCTACAAAGCAAGTTCCAGGACAGCCAGGACTGTTACACAGAGAAACCCTGTCTCCAAAAAACAAGAAAGAGAGAGAGAGAGAGAGAGAGAGAGAGAGAGAGAGAGAGAGAGAGAGAGAGAGGAGGGAGGGAGGGAGGGAGGGAGGGAGGGAGGGAGGGAGGGAAGGAGGAAAGGAAGAAATGTTCAATATCCTTAGCCATGAGGGAAATGCAAATCAAAACTACTTTGAGATTCCATCTTATATATGTGTCAGAATGGCTAAGATAAAAAACACAAGTGACAACTCATGCTGTCAAGGATGTGGAGCAAAGGGGAACACTCCTCCATTGCTGGTGGGAGTGCAAACTAGTACAGCCACTATGGAAGTCAATATGGTGGTTCCTCAGAAAACTGGGAATCAATCTACCTCAAGACCCACCCATATCACTTTGGACATACACCCAAAAAACACTCCATCTTGCCAGAAGGACATTTGCTCAACTATGCTCATAGCAGCTTTACTCATAATAGCCAGAAACTGGAAACCACCTAGATGTCCCTCCACTGAAGAATGGATAAGCAAAATGTGGTTCACTTACACAACAGAGCATTACTTAGCTGTTAGAAAAAAAAAAGACACCAAGAAACTTGCAGACAAATGAATGGAGCTAGAAAAAAATCATCCTGAGCCAGGCAACCCAGACCTGTTCTCACTTTTAAGTGGATACTAGCTGTAAAGTAAAGAATAATCACACTACAACTGACAGACCCAGAGCGAATAAGAAACAAGGAGGGCTCTAGGGGAGCTCATGGATCTCCCTGGGAAGAGGAAATAGAATATATTTTGTGGATGTACTGGGGGTGGGTAGGCCTGGGAACAGGAGGGGTCAGGTGGGAAAGGGAGTGGTGGAGGGAGAGTATACAGGGAGAGATATCTGGAAAACTAGTGCAGTGGAAGTTTACTGAAACCTATAAGGGGGAGCCTAGAGAGGACTCCTAGTAAAGGAAGATACAGACAATGAACCATCAATCTTCTGTAATGAGGCAAGGCTTCCAAAGGTGGGACCTAGACATCGATCCAGCCACAAAACCTTTGAACCACTCACATCCTGCCTACAAGATGTTCTGGGGTAATGGTTGTAGTGGGTAGTTGTTCCAGCTTTGACCTCGAAGTACTGCCCCAGTGAGGCTTCCGGTAACTGCCATGCCTACCTATGACCTGCCCCTGGGGCGACACCAAGATGGAAGGCCTTAAAACCCAAGATTTGGATGTGCTGGGTCTCTTGGTCCTTTGTGATTCTGGATGCTGGATGATAAACTAAGCAGAGTTCTCCAGAGAACACTGCTGGACGGCACTCCACCTCTCCTGGATCCTATAACCAACCCCTTTACTGGATGTAAGTTACCCCAAACTAAACCTCCTTTTTAACTATGTGGAATTGCCTTAATAAATCCCCCAATAAATAGTGGCTCAGAAGCTGTGGGCGTAGTCAACCAATGAATGACCAATTTGAGGCCCATGCCACCATGAGAGGAAGCTCATGCCCAACACTGAGTGGAACCAGAAGCTGGATGGCTCAGAGACCTCAAATGGAATCAAACATGACTGACCTAAAAAGTAAAAAATTTAAAAAATAAGTCAATGAAATGATTCCTATCAATAATCTGCTATATTGATCAGTGCCTAGCCCAATTATCATCAAAGAGGCTTCCTCCAGCATATGATGAGAGGAGGTGCAATTAGGAGGAGCCAGTGGAACTCCACAGAAGAGGCTGAAGAAGGATTGTAGTAGGAGCCAGAGGCATTGAGGACACCAGAAGAACATGGCCTACAGAATCAACTAAACAGAGCTCATAGGGGCTCACAGAGACTGAAGCCACAATCATGATGCCTGAGTGGGTCTGCACTAGGTCCTTTGTATACATGCCAATGTTGTTAGGTTTTTGTGGAACTCCTAACAACAGGAGTAGGGGAGTCTCTGACTCTTCTACCTGCTCTTGGGAACCTTTCCTTTTTGTAGGTTGCCTTGTCCATCCTTGATATAAGGGTTTGTGTCTTGTCTTATTGTATCTTGTTATGCCATGGTCAGTTGGTGGGTGATATCCCTGGGAGGCCTGTTCTTTTCTAAAGGAAAGGGAGTGGCAGTGGATCTAGGAGAGAAGGTCAGGCTGGGAGAAGTGGAGGGAGAGGAGGCTGTGATCTAGATGTATTATATGAGAGAAGAATAAAAAAACTGACAAAAAGTAAATTAATTATACAAATATCTCCATTATGTATGTAAGGCTGGATCAAGGAACCCAGAATAAGTCAGACATACATACCTGAAAATAACAGCAAAAGAGTCATATATTTTAAACAGTAATATATGAACTATCATTTTTTTGTTCATTTTATTTACACTGAAAAATAGGTCCTTGTATCCTGATGTTTCTCACCTGTACCAACAATATTGGTATTCATAATTTCTGATAATACAACAGGCACAGAAAACCAGAATAACTTAAGAACCAGTGACTTCCAGCCAACCACCTCCAGGAAGACCTGCTTCTAGAACAAAGGGCTTAAGGATCAGTGAGGGGCCATGCCTTTCATTGGTCTGATCTATGCTGACAGCCAACGCTGTGCAGATTATTCTGTGAGGTTCAGGGATCTCAGATTGAGGGATGACTCATCCCTAACAGGCTTGAGGGCCAGCTGGCCCAAACCAGTAAAAAAGATACTTTCTGAGAGCCAAACTGGGTCTGCCTAAGGGCCTTAGCAACAGCAGCTAAGAGATGATCTGGAGATGACCTGGAACAATGAGAGGCAGCCATGTCACGCCAGCAGATGCATATTCATCAGACCTTCCCTCAGGGTGGGGTGGAGGGTATATAAGGCTTGCATCTTCCTGAATAAACTGATCTCATTGTTTCTACATTCTCCCAGAGTCTGTGTGGTTTGACTCTGCACCTACTTGGCCCCCTCCCCCAAAGGGAACAACAGCACAGGACTCTGCTACATCAGATGAATCCTGGGTTTTCTTCAAGGCGTCTTCCTGAGAGACATGATGATTACTGAATAAGAGGGCTGTATTCTCAAAGTGTTTATCCCATGAGGGCTTCCTGCTTCCAGTAACCATATGTCCCTTCATAAATTTATGAAAATAGACATCCTGTTAGTGGAAAGAAGGTGTCTCAAGGGGAAATGTGCCCTGTGTTCATGTAAATCTGAACTCTGAGCTGGAAAAGCTGTTGCATTGCCATGACAAAGCTGGCACTAAGTGACATCCAGGAATGTGACAATCACAAGCCACAAGAAAACACACCTCCCATGCCCTTCATGTGTCAGAATGAGTCAGTGCAACTAAATGCTGTTGTCCCAGGCATCTGGCTCAGCCTTCAGGTCCAGTGCTCCAGGAGGAAATCATGTCGGTACAGTGACCACTTCCCATGGCAATCTGCTAGTTTCCATTTGGATTCATTATGATTGTAGGAAAGGCTTCACCCTGCCAGTGAACTCTATCAAAAAAAAGCCCTATAAGGATGTCTACATTATTATTGCTTGTCTCTTTTGTTCATTCTTCGGCTTCACTTGAGACATACCCAACGGGCTATCATAAGCTGACATTTCCAGAAGACCACCATAGCTTTTAAGGCAACCGAATCCAACACTGTTGGGAACCAGCCTCTGAATCCCATGCTGAGCACACATGCTCATTCACTGCTGATGGAGCTGTGTCCCGATAAGCCTTCCATCAATGCAAAACATCCTAAGTCAACAATTCAGTTAATACACATAACCTACCAAATATCCTGCCTTAGCTACTATAGCATTCAGCAGGGTATGACAATGCTTTCCTGGAAGCTCACTGCCACTCTTTAGCATTACAAAGGAGCAGACCAGGTCTAGTTTTGTTTTGTGCTGTAGAATAATCCCTTTGTACACTGTGAAGATTTGTCCCTGTGGTTTAATAAACAAGCTGACTGGCCAATAGCTGAGCAAAATAAGGTTGGGTGGGAGAGCAAAACTGAGAATGCTGGGAAGGAGAAGGATGGAGTCAGAGGAGCTTTGCGGAGAGGCAAAGAAGCAAGATGGGCATGCTGTACTGGAAAAGGTGCCAAACCACATGGCAAAACAAAGATAAGAAATACAGGTTAATTTAAGTCTAAGAGCTAATTAGTAATAAGCCTGAGCTATCAAACAAGCATTGGTAATTTATATTAAGCTGTAGCTGGAAGGTCAGGCAGTGGTAGCACACACTTTTAATCCTAGCATTCAAGAGGCAGAGATTCATCCAGAACTCTATGAGTTCAAGGCCACACTAGAGACAGAGCCAGGTGTGATGGCACACCCCTTTAATTCCCAGCACTAGTTAACCATAGAGGTCTGGAGGTCTGTATAGACAGACAGGAAGTAATAGAGCTGGGCAGAAAGAGGAAGTGATGTAGCTGGGTGGAAAGAGGAAGTAAGATGGCAGAGCACAGAAAGGATAAAGGCATGAGAATACAAGAAGGAGCTCTTTTTTGGCTGAGGATTTCCTAGAGGCAAGAACAGGGCTGGCTTCTTTCTGCTTCTCTGATCTCTCAGTTTTCACCCCAATATCTGGCTCTGTTTTTTTTTTTATTAATAAGACCATTTAGCAATTTGTCTTATATTAAGCTTCAATGTTGGTTATTTGGAAACTGGCACTTGGGAAAGAAACATCTACCTACAGTTTTGTTTGTTTTGTTTTTCTTAAAGACAATTCTCAATTCAAATGCAGTTTCTGCTGAATGCTTACCATTTTCACATCACCTTAAATCTGGAAAATCCTCGTCATAAATCAATGACTACCTGAACACAGAAGCTGACTTCACATTCTGACACTGCATCCAGATCCTTTGTCTCCCTGGAGGCTCTCTGGCTGTAAATGAATCATGGGTAGAAAGGGAATCAGAAATGATGAGGAAAAGCTTTTGAACTCTTTCTGTTTATGAAAGCAGTTGTGCGTCGTAAGTATGGACAGCAAGGAGGTGAGCACTGGCCTGGCCACACCAGAGTCCCACATTAACATTAATCGTTCTTTAAAAGAAGAATCCCTGCCGGGCGGTGGTGGCGCACGCCTTTAGTCCCAGCACTCAGGAGGCAGAGCCAGGCGGATCTTTGTGGGTTTGAGGCCAGCCTGGGCTACAGAGCGAGATCCAGGAAAGGTGCAAAGCTACACAGAGAAACCTTGTCTCGAAAAACCAAAAAAAAAAAAAAAAAAAAGAATAATCCCTTCAGAAAAGTAAAATTAAACTTGCCGGTCAAATAGCAAGTTGTCAGGAATGAGCAAATCGTGCTTACGAAGTAGGACACATCCAAGATGGTGAGAGGGCCTAGTGGGCAAAGACACTTGCAGCTGAGTCTGATGGCCTGAGCTTGATCCCGGGGCCCACAGGGAGAGAGATAATTCCTCCATGTAATCCTTTAAGTTTTACACATGGACCGTGGCAACATATACATGTATGCATGCTTGCATATCACACACACACACACACACACACACACACACACACACACACAGATAAATATAAAATAAAATAAAGCAAGACACATCTCATCTCAACCTCCATACTCTTAGTGTGGTCAATAAATCTTTTCTTTAACTATTTCTTACCCATTTTTATTTATTTCATTGAGGCCTCCTTGTTCAGGTCCACAGTAAATTTTCTTTTTTTATTTATTCCTACAATTTTTAAATTTTATTTAAAATCTTATTATACCATTTCTCCCTTCCCTACCCTTCCTCCCTCCAGCTACTCCAATGTCCCCTTCTTCCAATTCCTCCTATTCTCTTCAGATTTTATCCTTAAAGCATAATATGCTACCAAGATGGTTGTTTTGTGTACAATGACTATTGCATGACAGAAGATGGATATTGTCATACTTTGTCTTATTTTCTAGATGAATCATATCTTACAAAAAGAAGCAATAAATAAAGCTTCATATCAACAGTTCAGGATGGAGAAATATACTGGTTTATAATGTATCGCCTTCCCTGAAGTGAAGCTCCATTTCCTCGAATTCCTTTTCCTAAGAAAAAGATGGTCTGACAGCCTGATGAAATTTCAGACAAGCTCCATCCTAGTTGGACCCTGACTTCTCTTTTCTTAAATGACAGCCAAGATGGATCAGCAAGCCTGAAGATTTGAGTTAGAACCACATAGTCTACTTGATGGAAGGAGAGAACAGACTCCCACAAGTTGTCCTCTGACCTCCACATGCCCATCATAGTGTACACACAAGCACACACACACACACACACACACACACACACACACACACACAAATAAATAAATATAAAATTTTTTAAAAAGTGTACTTAGTTTATAAAACTGGTTGTCCTGCATCCAGACCTGGAGGCTGCCAAAGATCATGTCTGGGTCTGTGATCCTGCTACAGCCAGGATCTTTTGCCACCAAAGGTCACATGGAAGCTGGGGGTTAGATTTGCAGCCTGTGGTCTTGTTGGCCTCCTGGGTCCATGCCACCAACAGAGTCATTCTGATCTGAGTGGCCTCTGCTTCCACCTGGAGCCAGGATGTCATCCAAGCTCAAGCGGCTGCCCAGGGCCATGTCTGGGTCCACGGTCTTGCTGAAGCTGGGATCTGTGTTGTTGTCTGTGGTCCCTGTTACCTCAGGGGGCCATAGGAACTATGCATGTTGAAATCAGAGGGTTATGCTAAACCTGCCCTGCCCCTCACTGGACCTAGGGTGACTGGCCCTGCCCCTTACTGGACACTACAGCAACAGAGAAGATCACTAGACAGCTCTCTGCCTACACTGGGGAGAGATGGTCCCACCCCTCACCACTGGGCAAGGGAGAACTGGCCCTGATGGCATGGGTATTGGGGAGCTGGCTCCACTCCTCATCTTAGGGGGCAGCCCCAGTGGTCTGAACTGACTAGCTCCACAACCAGGCCCACAGTCAAGCCTTGGGTTGGCCCACCATAACATCGACCCCATCTAGGACCTGCTGGAGCACATGAAGAGACTGGTTATATGGAATGGTATCAGCAGGATCTCCATGACTGGAGGCGGCAGCAGGATATCTGAGAGGAGTTTTGGTGAGGATCCAGTGATGATGGTGTACCAGAAGCAAGAGGCCTTGATCCACACCAGTGACTCACTGCGATGAACATTTGTAAGTAAAGCTGACTGGACAAAAGGGTATACTGTGTGACACACTCAGGCTCCCAATGCTACCAGGGTGAATGAAGAGGTGTTGGAGAGGCAGGAAAGATGGAGGGGTGAAGAGGTTTTTGGTTTGGTTTGGTTTGGTTTGGTTAGTTTGTTTGCTTGTCTTGTTTATGTTTGGTTTGGTTTTTAATTTTCTTTTTAGAGGGTACTGCAGGGGTGAGGGAAGGATATGGCAGTACTGAGAGGTGAGTGGAATTAGGGGGCAGGTTGTGAAATAACAAAGAATCAATAAAGAAATAAAATAAAAAAAACAGCGGTTGTTCTGTATTCTTTCTCTATTCAGGGTTAAAGAACTACCTTTCTTAAGAAATTGGAAATTATCCTTTGCATATGTAGTCATCAAGAAAGACAGAACTCTTACTCCCATCATTCTGAGAGTAAAGGAGTCTAGCATTTATGGGCATCATAATCTTAATTATAAACCTAGTCCCTAAATGCAGAAAAGAGTTTTCCCTTTCTTTTGAGTAAGGTCAACTAACAAACACAGATGGCCAGCCATCCTCCCCCAAACATAGACACTAGCTCTTATAAATTATTCTATAGTTTGTTTTAGTGGGATTGAACTCAGACTGTGTTCTTATCATTCTTGCCTATTGCAATAACCTGGACAGAGTCTTCTCCACCTATTGAGCGTTGTCTGATACAAGTTTTGCTTTAGCATCTGTGTATTTCTTTGCAGTGTAGGTCATAAGAGAAATTCTGACTGACAAATGTAACACAGCTCCATTCTTCTTTCATTCAGGTCAGCACTAACAACAAGGGCTGACTTGAATTTTTAGTCCCATTTGCATTCTTTCTCTGTCAACAAATCCTGGTCTCATATTTGCAGCAGCTAGAGATGAACCAGGATTATAGCAACATTATCGGTCAGCTTCTGTAACAGGTTACTGTCATGAGTGGAGCTGGGGGCTTCACTGGAGATGGTGAGCGACTGCATGTATTCAGAGTCATCCTCGTTGGTTTGATTTGTTTTTCCTGTATCACCTTTTTATGTCTACCTTTTGTGTTTTGTTTCACATTGTTTTGATTTGTTTTTATCATCTTCATGCACTGAGCCAGATATGAATGTAAAATACCTAAAATAAGGTGCACATCCAAATTCCATAACCGCATAGCTTAATAGCAAGTTTTCTAGATCACTGATATGGTATCTCTGAAACTGTGTGGAGCATCAGCCTCAAAAAGTCCTTCTTGGCCTACAGAGAAAGAAGAGCCCTAGTTCTAGTCATCAGAAGCATGAATGAAAATGATTACAACCGAAGAATCATGATCTTGAACAGATTTATAGATATGAACCAAAGTACAGATCCAAATCTAATTCTCATTGTAGTAACTGTGCATTTCCAAAGTGGAAATCAAACTTTTTGAGAGGTGACTGAACACTGTAAAGAGATTTTGAGAAACTGGCCCTGATCACACCAATGATGACAGGAGTTAAAGGAAGTGTGAGGTCATTGCAGTTTGGGCTGGGATCTATCCCACAGACTATCTCTGAGCCTCCAAGTTTACCCTCTGGATAATTTCCTAGGGTCTAAGATGTGATGAGAACAAATATGGACAAGGACTGGCAGAATTCCAACTCAGTTTCGTGACTTGTGGAGGTCATTGTGTGAGGAAAGGCCATGAAGAACACACTAGTACTGCCTAAATAGTAAACCACAGAAAACATTGTGTTCTGGATGTGTTGGAGAGGTCACTGCTATTGGTAAGAACTTGAAAAATGCTAGGGGGTGATTCTTACCCACCCTACTTAATTTGTGTCTTTGGCCTACAAGGAAAACAGATGGATTTTGTGGAACAGTAGATTTCATAAATTTAACCAGATGGTGATTCCAACTCCAATTGCTGTTTCAGATGTAGTTCTGTTATAAGAAGAAATCAACATATACTCTGGCATATGGTAAGGAGCCATGATCTGACAACTGCTCTTTGTTCTGTATCTGCTAATACAATTAATTGTAAGCAGTTAACTTTCTGCTTTCTAAGGCAGCATTGTATCAGCAGTATTCTACTGCAGGGTTGTATTGATTCTCCAGCTTTTTGTCATCTATTTTGTCAAATAGATTGCCTCTACAGTCAGTGTCGTGATATTCTGATGATCCATTTTATTTACAGTGTTCAGCTGATTGGCAGGATGAACTTACAGCAGAAGTATAGGCTTTTCATAAACATTGTAGACAACACATGGGTTATAAATTCCACAAAAATTCAGGAACAAGCAATTTAAATTGCTGATGATCCAGTGAGCTGCAGCAAATCGAGATGTCCTTTGCAAAACAAAGAACAAGCTGCTGTATCTGGTGTCCCCATTACCAAAGAAGGAGTTAGTTGGACTTTTTTGTATGTTAAATACAACATGTGCCTTGTTTAGACACGCTACTCTGATCATTTACCCAGCAATGTTGAAACCTTTCAGTTTTAGTGAAGGTCCAGAAAAAGAAAGTCCCTACAATAGATACAGATTGTCAAGCAAAATGCTCTATCAAATGGCCTGTACTTGGAGTATGTGAACCTCCAGCTGACCTTAAAAGTGATTCAGAGAAGATCTTTAGGATTTTGAAGAAAAGTTGTTCCTTCCTTGGAAGACAATTTTTTTCCCTTCATAAACTTCTGGGTGAACATACACATTTTAATCCCAGCACCTGGGAGACAGAGGCAGAAGGACTAGGAGTTCAAGGTTAGCCTTGGTTACACAGCAAGTCTGAAGCCACGCTGGGCTATATGAGATCCTAGTTCAAAGATACAAAGGAAGGATAAAAGAAAGAATGAAAAGGACAAGAAAAAGAAAGAGAGAGAGAGGTGAGCAAACAACTTCTGTCTTTGAAAGTAGTCTCAGTAGGAACCCAATGTCAAACTATGGACCATCAAATTCTCTATCATTGAAATATCCATCTGAGTATTAACCTACCAACCAATCAACAATATGGAGAAAGTAATAACTCCATCATCAAATGAAAATAATAGATATAAGAATGTGCTTGACTCACTCTTGAATAGACAAGAAAATTTTCTTGACAAGCATACTGTTTTCTACATCTAAACAAATACTAACAACTCTCCAAACTATTGACTGGAGAAGAAGTAAAATTAATCTATGTATCACACTAGCCCTATGTAAATATAGATAGATGTAACAGTACAGCCAGTCTCTGTATATTTATGAAGGATAGTTGTTGTATAGCTAGTCCCTTTGAATTTTAAATTTCCTATAAGAAGAAGGATAGAGCTTCACAAGACTTAGTAAGTAAAATTTCAGGAAACTCCTGAAACTGAAAAGATGCATAAGAACTCTCCCTACAGTTATGGAAACAGTAACAATTGCTGGAATGAAGAAATGATACAGGGGCCAAGTTGTCTGGATGTTGTACAGGGCACTCCACAGATATGGTCTTTGGGAGTCAACACTCATGCCCAAGTGGGCTTTTTGATAACATAGTTATCTCCATGTCATCCATACTCTTATAAGTAATCCTTCACCAATACTCCTGTAAGTAATCTCAAATAAATTCACTGGCTTGCTGAGATAGAATAGAGTGAAATCATTTCTTTAGTTTTTCACCAGTGAAACAAACATTTGTCTATATCTCCCCCAGAAAGAGTCACTTAACAGTTGTGGTAAAAGAAAATTCACCTGATGGTGAGACCCGTAAGCAATAAAACTGATTATTTATTTTACATGAAAAGAGAAATAACAAGAGGATAGATATACACTGGCTCAAGGACAATGACTAATGATCTGTTTGGAAGATGGTCAAGGACTTTGAAGAATCATAATTGTTAGAGCAATCAGGTGAAGAAACAAGGATGCATCCCTCTGAACATACAGAGTGAAAAGTGTGTGTGTGTGTGTGTGTGTGTGTGGTGTGTGTGTGTGTGTGTGTGTGTGTGTGTGTGTGTGTGTGTGAGAGAGAGAGAGAGAGAGAGAGAGAGAGAGAGAGAGAGAGAGAGAGAAAGACAGAGACAGAGACAGAGATAAATGCTCACCAAGATAGAATTTCATCAAAGAAGGATCTTAATGATAAGTCAGAAGACATGTCTCCTTCTTAGTAGGTATTATTCAGCCCTTTTCTCTACCCAATGGACCTAAGAAATGGAAATTTTCCATATTTTGTAGCCACTGCAGTGGCTACAGCTACTGCTGTTCATCTACTGTACCAACAGAGACTTCAATCAGACATCATTCCTCAGAACACCACCAGAAAGCTGTGGGAGAAGAGCTTTGGTTTTATCAGACTCAACACTAGAAACTTATTTTCTATCCCAATGTGGTAACATGTACAGCAAATTTTTCCTCTGTGAATCAAACAAGATTCCTTTTAAACCTTTCATGGTCATTACAGCAATGCTTCTGAACAAGAAATTCACATTACAGTAAATGGAGTAAAGCAATTCACTCGTGTCTATGGAATCCATGCATCACCCACATGTCCCATCACCGGAAAGCAAGTGATCTAGTAGAATTATTTTTGAAGTTTCAGACAATATGCCAACTGAGTAGAAATACTTCCAGGACTTGAGACTTGCACTCACAGATGTTCTTCAAACCAGAGAATCATCAACCAAAAAATAAACTATTTCTCTTAAACAGAAAATCCATGTATCTTATAATCAAGAGTAGAAAACAAAGTGGCTCCTTTGATCATTGGTCCACATCATCTGGAAAATCTTGTTCCCATTCCTAAAGCACTGGGCTTAGTGTTTTAAAAGTGTTTTCAATGAAGTACTAGATAACACAGTAAAGATTTCACTACATTTAAATTTGCACTTTCACCTGGATACGTGAGCTCCTCATACTGTGAATTGGAAATTTAAAAAGATGGGATAAGTGTAATGGCAAAGGTGATTAATTCTTATTATCCAGAAGAAATTAAGTTGCCACTACACAATAATTAGTAAATATTCTGCAGTTGAGAATACATTTACATTCACACATGCGAATGCAAACACACACATACACACTCATAAAACTTTTTCTTCTCATCTGTTTCTGTCATTCAACCAAAGAAAGGATTGTTGGTAGCAAATGTCCTAGTTTTCATTTCTGTTGTTATGATGAAATACCATGACCAAGAGCAACTTCAGGAGGAAGGGTTTATATGGCTTACGGGTTACAGTGCATCATCAGAGTAACTTGGCCTTTTGTGCATCATCAAGGGAAGCCAAGGTAGGGACTCGTGGCAGGAGATTGAAGCAGAAACCATGGAGGAACACTGCTTACTTGATTGTTCTTCTGGCTTACTCAGCTACTTTTCTTATGCAGCCCAAGCCCACACCCGTAGGGATGTTATGGACCAGAGTGGGGTGGATCCTTCTACATCAAATGCCAATGAAGAAAATGTGACACACACACACACACACACACACACACACACACACGCCATTCCAACTGAGGAAACGCCTCAATGAGGGTCCCTCTTCCCAGGTATGTCAAGTTGACAACTGACAGCTGTGAAAGCAAGTTACTTCAAACATCTCCTTTTAAGTTATAGAGTATTGGAGAGGAGATGTGATTCCACTAACTTGTGAAGGCTAAAGTATGGCAGAGTTTCACTGTGACCATTTACCTAAGCCTCCCAGGGTCCCCTTATCCTCATGGTTAGAACAGGCTACCCAGATATGACACATGAGGTTTCATAAGAAGAACCAGAGAAGCAACTGTATTCCAAAGGGGCTGTTGGCATTCAGCTCTGTTGGACACCTGCCAGTGGCTAGGGAACTCGAATGATCTGGCTCACCTGGCAGATGTGGGTTAGGAAATGGGCTTAGCCCCTCAGCTTCCACCATGATTCTTTATGTCTCTCTAGTTCCCAGCCCAGGGTGTGTTCTACTCTGCAGTGAAGTTACCAGCTATCAACCATTTCTTCAGCCCCCCTCCTTTTGGTTTTTGTTGTTGTTTGATTTTTCAAGACAAGTTTTCTCTGTGTAGTCCTGGCTGTCCTGGAACTCACTGTGTAGACCAGGCAGGCTTCATCCTCTTGCTTGTTCATTCATTTTCTTTTATAAACAAAAATAAAGTGGTAGTTTGTGATGGTATATTTGAGTGCAGTTCTGATTGTGGGAGATGCCACACATCTTTGCTGCAAAATACAGAAAAGGCAAGCTGGAACTCAACTGGAAGCTTTCTTCCTACTGTCTAGATTTCACTGTGTTAGGAACTCTATACAAGCTGTTGAGGAGGCAAGGCATCCATGCCTTTTCTAGTTGTGAGCCCTAAAATCTTCAATGCCATCCTGCCAGACAAGATGTCCTCCATAATAGGACCAGCAGTGCTATAAGGATAACCAACCATTCTCTGATTATTTTGAGGCCTGATCCACAGGAAAAAATATATAGCTGGTACTTAAAACTGATCAAAACCCTGTTACTGTGGAGATTATAGACCTTAAGGTGACTTCACTGCTATGGCTTAACTAATTGACACGTCACCAAATGGAAGTATAAATATTTATATTTATACCCATAGGCAAATGTTGCTCTCATTTTAATCAGAGAAGCATCTCTTCACAGTGAACAGCAATGAATGCAGAGACTAGTACTCCCTGCTGAACTATTGGAGACTGATGGACTCTAAGGGATGGGTCTTCAGGTATGTACTCACTAGTGAACCCAACAGTCTCCAAGATAATCCCAAACATGGACACTCCTGATTAAAATAAAACAATTGTAAAGCCAACTTTCCACCTCTAATAAAACAGAGAAGAAATAACTGTTTCTATACAGATAGAACTCTTAAGGAAAGTATGTTTTTTGATGTTCAGGTCTCTGGAGAACACACAGAGCCTTATGAGGAAACATGGGTGTGTGGGGGGGAGGAATTGTCAGCCTATACTTGTTTGAATACTGACTCTGCCACATTTAAGCAGAAAAATGTCTCAACCTCTAAGCAGATCTGTGTTCATCCACTTAGTGGAGCTGGTAATTGCTAGAAAGATTGGCCACGTTTGTATTTTAAAAGTATGTAAACAGTACATGTCACATACTAGATAAATGTTGGATGATTAAGTTAAATAAATATCTTTCAACACTTTTAAGAATTTATTGCAGGCCAGGGTGTAGTTGGTAGCTGTTCCAGCTTTGACCTTGAAACACTGCCCCTAGTGTGGCAGCAAGTAACTGCCACACCTGTCTATGACCTGCCCCTGGGGAGTGGCCGAGACAAGACCCCTTAAGACCCAAGATGCTATGTGCTTGCTCTCTTGACTCCTTGTGATCCTGGATGCTGGATTGCAGTCCAGGCCAGAGTTCTCCAGAGACCCATGCTGGACTGCACGTCATCTCTCCCACATCCTGTAGCTGACCCCTTGGTGGTTGTAAGTTACCCCTGAAATAAACCTCTTTTAATTACCAGATAAACTGTGGAATTTCCTCATTAATTGCCATTATACCAGGGTAAGGCAAATGTCATATCCATTGTGAGCTTTTTAAAAAATGATTCAACCAATAAGCATTTCTGGAACACCTGAGATGTTCTCAGCATGAGATTAATAAAATATTTAAGAGAAATGACATAAAATAGGACCTTGTGGAGACTGCATTGTTCTGATACTCTGCTACTTAATGCAATGTATTGCAGCTTTACATTCTAAGTTTATTTTAATGTGTTGGAGCATTTGTATTATTCCCATGTAAACTCCAAATAAACATTTTCTTTAAGAAGTTGAAATATATGTTTTATTATGTGTAAGTGTGTACAACAAATGGGTATTTAAGATGTGCTTGTTGTAGAAGAAAGGAGAAAGAAGAGAGGGAGTGAAAGGGAAGGGCAGAGGAAGTGAGAGGGTAGGAGGGAGGAAAAGGGAGGAGAGAAAGGGAAAGCAGTAAGACAGATGGGTAAATCACAGCACTAGTTGTGGAGTCCACCTGTTTGAGCTCAAGTTCTATCTGCTGCTGCTCAGTGCTGCTTAGGGAAGGCTACATTGTGTCTCCAACCCCAGTGCCATTCATTGGCTGTCAATGATATTCCTTAGGAGAAACAAAAGCCCCATAATTGGAAGGCAGGTATAATCATATATGGTACATAATTATCATACTGTTTACAACTCTAAAATAAACTAAAGTTTTAAAAAATCCTCTAAAGATAATAACATGATTTTGCATACGTATCATTAAATTTCTTTCATATGTGTTTACAAAAAGATTCCTATGATTTGAAATGACCATAACAAGTAAAAATGAGAGCCAACAATGTAGTGTATCTAACTTACTCCAAATCATTCTGATGCCATGTGAACAAAAGGATTGCAGTTCTGGGTCTGTGCCATGTTGTGATACAGACCATTGCAGCAAAGTCCATGAATCAAATGCAATTTAGTCTAGCTCAACTAGATCCAGCTGGAGGCAATTTCTGCACTTGAAGCAGAAAAACCATTACAGACCATAATTTCTGCTCAGATCAGTCAGTCTGGGTCATTCTACTTGGCAGGCAATGGGTCTGACTGAAATGACTGTGTGAATGATTCTGTAATAGGGGAGAAAGCTCAAACTCTCAGCTGTAATAAAGTGGACTCAGTGTATCTTTTTAACCCAATAGAGAATGAGTATTAGCATGTAATCTGGAACATCTCCTACATGCCTAGCTGAGCCTCTAAGGAAGCCACACACATTGTACTATATGAAGGCCAAGTGGAACCTCTGGTATCTAGAAATGATCATATAGATCTGTGAAAGACACTAGCAAGTGTCATGTATTACTGTAAATATGATTTTCTAATCCTTCTCATAAAAGTTCACTGAGGATAGATATTCAAATAAGATATGGACTAGAAAGTTTTCTACCTGTAAATAAGATTCTTAAGGGTGGAGTCCATGTTATACTCAGAGTGTATTTTCTAATGTATGTCTGAATGCTTCTTTTCACAAATATGTAGTCTGTTCCAGACAAGTGAAGGTAATATCCAAGTGAACTGAGAACACATGGCTGAATAGCATTGACAATGGCCTTATCCTCTTAGAATTTCCTTATCAATAAAAAATTAGAGATGAAAAGAAGGAAACAGAGACAGAAAGAAGGCATATATCATTTCTACTTTACTCCATGATGACTGATTTGTAATCTCAGGTTCACCTAGCTCTATAACTGCCTGAAACCAAGGGTACACCTAAGTTCTCCAGGCCAGGATCTGTAGAAATCATATGAGTTGGTATTAAGATAGTCTCTAGACTTAAACCTGGTGGGGTTACATTTATCTGTATGTATGAGATTTGGGCAATCTCATAGCACAGCAAGTGGTTGAATCCATTCTTAAGTCATCAAGCATCTAGCCTCCACCTTCAAGTCTCTCCCAAGGTCTTGGTTCTCTACCAGATTTTTGGTTGAAGTAGAGTTTCTGAAAAAGCCAGATACTGTTGATCTAAAAAATGTATTTCTACCCACAGATAAATATTTAACATTATTTTATGAGGTTCACTGATCAAAATCAAAATTGTTTTATATTTAACACATCCTCTAGTATGGTGATATTTAAACAGTGGACCATTCTGGAAGCTTGTCTGCTTCTCCATAGCTTATTTTACCTAGTCCTAGATACCTCCACCAAGGTAACAGAAGTCACTGTGCATTAAACTATTTGTTATATGACAAAAGACAAAAAGAGCTGAGTTTTGAGGTTCTGTGAAAAGTTCACATGTGGTGTCTTGGATTACAGGGTGGTATTCTATTCTCATAGGACAAAACAGTCCTTGATGCAGATCTGGGAGAAACCCATTCTCAATAGGAAGTTGGAAGGCTCATTAAAGGGAACAGTGACAACTCAAGAACCAGAAATAAAGAAAAACAGTCACCTACTGGAATGGACTAAGCTTAAAATGATACAGTAAATTGCAATAGTCTCACAAATTCTGCTAAGCTCTGGATGAACATTCCTTACTACAAAAGTCCTTTCCTTTCAGGATACATGGCCACGTGACTTTCTACAGTTCACAGATAACAAGAGTGGAAACTTGAAAATCTCTTGTCCCCTGATTGGCATTGCTCTCTCACGCTTTAGGAAACTAGCAGGCGGCTTGACTCACCTGCTGAAGAACACAAACATATAGGCTAGTGTACCAGTTATGTCACTAATTGCCAGATGTTTACATACATGTGGGTAGGCCTATGTGGTCAGCATATTAACCACTCAACTGAGCAAGATCCAACTAAAAACCTGGTGTGCTCACCTAATTAGTGTGTAATTTTTAAGTCACTGCATTTTGAAATAACTTATTATGCAGCAAAAGATGATTGATGTAGAATTTGTTTTCTTGAAAGGGGCCATTACTTAGCAAATAATTTATACCAAATCATACGCCATTGATTCTGAGACTAGAATGAACAAGAACTATTACTGAAGGCTGGAAAAGTAATGAGACAGTGGTCACTATAAAAGTGGTGAGGGAATAGCCGATAGCACATTGTAAAAATGAAGACTCATGTTACAGCCCTGAAACTATTGAAAAAACAACTGTTGTGTCTGATAACTAGCAAAATGGGAGATGTACTTAGTGAAATGTTGGACATGGCTAGGAGCGCTCTAGAAGAATGGCACAAGTGTCTCTCAGTGGTGCTGTTTGCATGTACAAATGGAGAGGTGAATGAAAGCATTATTTAGTTTGTGAGGAGAATTGAAAAGGAACATAGACTAGTCAAAACTTAATGGATTGGAAAATAAAGCTTTTCTCACCAGCCTCCCCAGAAATATTTGGGGACCATAATTGTGTATGCCTTCCATTCCTGAATGGAAGTGTTGATTGCAATTGTACAGTCCTTGAATTATTATTTGCAGATGGGAGGAGACGCAAATAAGTAGTGTTTTTAGATCAATAGGTCTTTAGTTGAGCAGAGAGCATATTTGGGCATTGTCTTAGTCACTGTTCTACTGCTATGAAGAGATACCATGACCAAGGCAACTCTTATAAAAGAACACATTGAATTGGTGGTTTGCTTATAGTTTCAGAGGTTAGTCCATTATCATCACGGCAAGGAGCATGGTGGCACATAGGCAGACATGATGCTGGAAAAGTAGATGAGAGTTTATAGCCTGATTCATAGGCAGAGAGAGGGCAACTGGGCCTGGCATGAGCTTTTAAAAACCTCAAAGCCCATCCCTAATGACACATTTCCTCCAACAAAGCCACATCTATTCTAACAAGGCCACACCTCCTAATCTTTCTAATCCTTTCAAATAGTGCCATTCCCGGTGACTAAACATTTAAATATATGAGTTCATGGGGGCCATTCTCATTCAAACCACCACAGGTATGTTGGAAATTCTAAAATCAAAATTATAGATCTTCAAGTTTAATGTCATAAGTGATTGAGTCTTTTAAGTTTCTTGGCTGGAAATGAGTGTATCTCATATGGGAGTAATATGGATATTTATGACTGCTTTGCTTTGACAACCAGCTATGGAAGAACATGGAAAGTGCCCACACTCTTAAAATACAGCTTGAAGATGATACCATTATTCAAGATGATACACCTTGAATCTGAACTGTTTAGGTGGCTCGCTTTATTGTTGGGACTTTAGCAAGAATGATTCATGAGCATTGATGACGATATTGGAGCATGCTTCTTTGTCACACTTAACAGTCCTAAGATGGCCATGCAGAGTAACCTACTGAAGGGTGGAGAATGATGTGAAGCATCCATTTCGTGCTAAGCCAGCCTCAGTCACGAGGTTCTAAACTGTCAGACATGTGGATGAGACTAACAGATGCCATGTGAGCAAGCCCACAGGAGACCAAGAGATTTCCAGTCAAATGACCCAAGCCCAACCACTGACTTTCAATAAGGAGTTGTTTTTATATAACACTCAGCCCAAGAGTCATTTGTTCTATAATAAAAGCTAGATGATAACAGCAAAGGAGATCTAAGAGCAGCATTGGAACCAGTGCTTGTCCTTAGAGTCCACATATTTGTGACAATAAAGAGATGTTGGAGTGTGGACAAGTTAAATTGATTTCATTCCAATCCCTTGTACACAGCAGATCCACCCATAATGTAGTAGGAATAGAATAGAGTTCACAAATGAGCTCCAGATTTGAGGCACTAGAAATTAAGGCAAAGGAATAAAGCTGATATGTAAGCTCAATAAATTTAAAGATCCATGTAACTAACACATTTCCTTCTTTTTTAAGGCCGAACGATATCTTTTATTACATAAGTATATATTTTATTCATCCATTCATCTGTCAACAGGAAATGTGTTTAATTACCCTGATGTTGATAATCCTTTCACAATTTATACATGTATCAAAACATAATGTTGTATTCCCTAAATTTGTGCAATTTTGTCAGTCATTTCAATAAAGCTGGAAAATTTTAAAAAACCTCTTCCATCACAGAATAAGAGACTCCTGCCATAGATTTAATTTCCCACTTAAATGTTAGGTATGACTAAGAATCAATGAGTAGAAAATAGCATATGGCTTGGGCCCTGTTATAAATTTAAGAATGCTGTCAGTGTCTTATATGAAGCTTAGATAATAAAAAAAGTGTTGAGCTTTTCATAGAATGATGGTAGGCAATAACTTTAAACTAGGCTCTAGAGAGAGGATAATAATAGACCATGTGCTATTCATTTGACCTGGATGGTTAAGTTCATGCTAGCCTGTCAGTTCCCAACTGCTAGCATCTGCATCAATGTCCAAGTAACCTGTGCCCTCTCCTTGATGGCCACTATCTATAGTCCACACTTTGGACCTGGAGTGTGAGTGACTCTGGACTCACCATGGCTGGCTCTCTGATGAATTAAGACAGGAACTTCATGCCCAGCATATGTGGATATCACAATTCTATTTTATTTTAGTGCATTATTTGGTCAGAATCTAGTGTAAATATGTGGTACTCAGGTCTTGGATTCCAAGGTCCACCACTTAGCTCATGATGAGGCTTGAGTAACTCACCAAAACATTTCGTGCTCATTATTTCTACTACAGATGAGAATAATAACACATGATTCCATGTACATGCTAAGACTACTTTAAAGATCAAATATTATGAATAGGTATACATTTATGTGATATCCTGACAGTTCATGTACCCTGGAAATTCATATATTGAAACTTAATCACCAAAATGATGGTATTAAGATGTGATACCAGGTCATCAGTTCTTGAGGGTGGAGCCTGCTTGAGTGGGATTATTGATTTATAAAACAACCCCAGAGGTCTCCCTGTCTTTTCTAACATGGCTTGTACCACACTTCCTACCATGTCTTCAATCAAAGTAAGAAGATATCGTCTATACACCAAAAATAGGTCCTCATTACCCACCAAATATGCTAGTACCTTTGCCTGGGGTTTAACAGATCCCAGGACTTTGAGAAATGAGTTTCTGATATTTATAAGCACCTTTGTTCATGGGATTGTTACAGTAGCCTAAAAAGGCTAAGATGATGTATATTATGTCTGTGTTATATTAATATATGGGTGTTATCTCAGGATTTCAGTACGTGTTAACTATACTTATGATTTTTAAATTTAAAGAGAAAATTGATCTATGTAAAAAAGCTGAGAAAGGACGATCTGGCATAAACCTTGTGAATGTCTGGTACAGGGAGGTCTGCAGATGTAAACAGAAAGTCCAGGAGTGAAAGCTAGAAACTGTGCTTGGAAACAGAGATTATCATCATCTCTGTCCATTTTACTGCATTTCTATTTTGGTAACTGATTTTATGGGAATTCTAAATTCTCAACTGTCTCACAAAAGGAAGATGGATTGTTTGTAGATGCTTCTGGCAATCCTTGGGCTCTGGACCCAACATTCATAGCCATCTGTTAATGCCAATGAAAAACAACTCAAAGGGGGAGAAATAAGTGATTTCTGTTGTAAGAATAAGTGAAAACAGGCATATTTACTTTTTATTTTTTTTGTTTTTGCTAAGATGCCAATATTTTGTTCCTTACAAATCCTCTTTCTTAAATATGTTTATGTAAGTGATCTCAATTTTGGTTTTGAAACACATTTGGTATTGCTGTATAGTTTCTGGTATGGTATGATGCTTTTATAATTTATAGATGGGCACCATATATATATATATATATATATATATATATATATATATATATATATATATATATATATATATATATATAATGCAACTGGATAACTGGGAAATGCATATCAGATATGTGATAAACCAATTACGCCACGCAGACTGAACCGAGCAGTCCCCGACCTGTGGTCATGGGATGCTAGTGCTCCTCTGTTTCCCTGCCTTTCTTGCTTTTGTTTTTGTACAAAACATCCCCATCTAAATGGCTTTCCTTTCCCTAAGCCTTTATACAAGTGTAAAATAACAATAAATAATAGTAATAATAGCAATCAACCAAATTTCATTTCCACAGAGTGCTTATTGTATGCAGACATTAGTATTTACTTAACTTATTTTATTCAATCTCCTTCAGAACTGTATGAAAATATTCTATACTGATCCTCAGAGATTAAAAACTGAACTGTAATCTGTATGGCCTATTTTAAATATGCATTTATTTGTCTCCATTATTCTTTATATTATTACTTGGCATTATGTAATAAGAAGGCAAGAATTTTAATTTTTGTCTGTACTAATGTGTGATGGTGACTATTAATTGCCAACTGCAGAATCTAGAGTCACTTGGGAGAAAGGACTCTAGGCAAGCCTATGGGGTATTATCTTGACTATGTTAATTAATTTAGGAAGACCCATCTTAATTGTAGATGGGACAATTTCCTGGGCAAGGAATCCTAGACTGACTGAAAAGGAGACATCAGACTGATCCCAGGAATCCACTGCTGTCTGCTTTGTGACCTTGGATGCAATTCGACTAACTGCTTTGAGCTACTGTCTCCTTAACTTCCCGCTCATGACGGGCTGTGCCTTGACAACTCCTTCCCTTATGCTGCTCTTGCCAGGGTATCTTATCAACAGAAAAAGAACCCAACACACGATGGATCTGCTTTCCACACATTGTCTTAATTAGCTTCTGTGACTGGGTATGAAGCAGACACTTTGAACTTGACTATGGAGCAGGGGAACCAAGGATCACCCAGGTGAAGAAATGTGTCTAAAATCTATTGGCCTATTCTCAGTAGCCCTAGCATTCAGGTTGATGTCTTCAGTTTAACCCATGTCCCTGAACTGCTTATTTAGATTTTAAGAACACATTACAAGTTCATTTTTTTTTTCTTCTTTGTAGTGAGTACATTTCTTCAGCAGCAAGGACCTCAAGAGAAGGATGGATGAAAGATATGAGTAGACAGCAAAAAAAATGAGGAACCTTAATCTTTTAGGATACCATTATACAACATTTACTAGTGAGCACAGAACAGATTTTCCCACTAAATGAGCTTGTGAATGTGGTTCTAACTAACAAAAATATATATTTATATATTGTTATATAATTATATGTATAATATATATTATATCTATTTGGAGAGATATAACATATATGCATACAAACACATACATACACACATATATACATATGCATATGCATATACATATACATATACAGAGAGAACACTACTAGTTTCATGAGACAATCCTGCTTTAGTCTGATTAAGTGAAACCTACCTGTAGCAAATGCATCTTAACAGATCATTCTCATGCACACAGAGTGGTGTCAGTCACATGTCTTTCTGGAGCAGCTCTTCTCCCGACGGTAGGGGCTTACTTTCTAAGTACTGTCTTGTTAATAAATGCCCTACATGGTTACTGAGAATAGGAAGCTCTCTTCCCAAGGCTGGTATAGTTGTTCTCAAAAAGGCCTAAGACAGAAAGGAGATGCATCATATTCATTTGGCTATTACTGGCTAGAATTAGTCCTGCAGTCCTGAAAAACGAAAAGGGTTCTGGGAGGTAGATTACTCTATAATCTCAAACAGGAGATAATACTCAGATGTGAAAAGCTTTTGGAAACTTTACCACAATTCTCTTTGCAAATATTGAAATAATATTTCCTTTCTCAAATACCAGTTTTCCCACTGAGTTCTCTATCTTATAATAATTCAGCACTGAAGCATTTGCTTCCTCTTTTCAATATGAAATAAAAAGATATTTGACAAGCTTCATGCTTTTACTTTTTCCCACAAATTATATGCTTTAGACATAATGGCAGTGCTTCAAAACACAGTTTGGTACATGTCAGTAATAGCTCTTAATGACTCAGAAAGAATATAATGATCTACTATGATCAAAACTAATCTGCCATAAAGAGAACAGAGATATCAAATGACTTACTCTGTGCAAACAAATCCAAATTAATTGCCTCATTTGTTACATCATATAATATACACTTTAACATTGCCATGACTTTATATAGACACCTAGTGCCTCAGAGAAATTTAGAAACTATCATTGAATAAGGAATCTTGTCCTTGTTCAGGGAAACAACCTTGTCAAATGAAGCAACTCCTACTTCTCTGTGGGCTTTTTATTATGTAGAAATTATTTATTCAATTATATTCTGGGATAATGAAATATAAAGGTTTGTCTATGCTCCATTTTTGGAGTAAACAAAACAAATATACACACAAGTATACATTCCTTTCGCATACAATTTTTAAATTATTTTTATTGTTTTGAAGTTAAAATATAATTACATCATTTTTTTTCTCTTGCCTTTCCTCTCTTCAACCCTTTCCATGTCCCACTCCCACTTGTTCCAGCCCAAATTCATGGCCTCATTTTCTTTAATTATTATTATGACAATATGCACAAATAAATAAAATTTGTTCAGTCCATTTATAGTTACTTGTATGTACATGTTCAGTGCTGAGGTAGTTTGAATATATTTGGCCCCCATAATCTCATATGGAATGGCACTATTAGGAGGTGTGACTTTACTGGAGAGGATGTGGGCTTGTTAAAGTGTGTCACTGTGGGGACAGGCTTTGAGGTTTTCTATGCTCAGGATACTGCCCAGATAGTCAGTTAACCTCCTGTTGCCTGTAAGATGTACCACTCTCAATTCCAGCATCACATCTGCCTATACTCTGCTATGTTCCTCATCATGATGATAATAGACTGAACCTCTGAAGTTGTAAGCAAACCACCCCAATTAAATGTTTTCTTTATAAGAGTTGCCACAGTCATGGTGTCTCTTCACAGCAATAAAAAACCTAAGACAGAAGCTGGTATCAGGAACTGGGGCACTGCTGTGATAGGCCTGACCATGTGTTCGTTTGGAGTAATATGGACTTGGGGAATTTGGGTTCGGAAAGCAGTAGAGTGGAATACTTCAGTCACTGCTTAATGGGCCGTAATACTAGTAGGAGCGTGGAAGACAATGGTGCTGAATGTGATTTGATGAACTGTGGAGATCAAGAGGTTTCAGAGAAGAGTGTTAGTATGTGATCTAGAGACTGGTTTTGTGATATTTTGGTGAAGAAAGTGGCTGTTTTTTGCCCTTGTCCAAAGAGTCTGCTTGAGGCTAAAGTGCAGTTTTGGATTAATTCTGTTGGTAGAGGAAATCTCAAAACAGCCTAGTATAGACTCTGTCTTGTAGTTACTAGTGTTCATGCTTATAAAGAGTTACAGTGAAAAGGAGTAAGCTGAGCAGAGTAAATTAGAAATGCAAATTTTGAGGAAAAAAGAGTACCAGGAAGTGGAATAGAGCTAAGTCCTGTGTTCAAGGAGCTAAACAGGTCAAGAAATTGAATAAAGGGAGTGGTGACCTCAGGTCAAGATCCCACCCAGCTAAGTCTCCAGCCTGTGAAAAGTAATTAAAGGAAAGCTTAGAACAGGACATGGTGGTGCATGCCTTTAATCCTAGCAGTCAGAAGGCCAAGGTTGGTAGATCTCTGAGTTTGAGGTCAGCCTGGTCTAGAGATCCAGTTTCAAAATAACCAAGCTTAGGCAGTGAAAGACAGAAAACTGATGAGGATGTGATTGAACAAGGGGGCCATATTTCAGCCCAGCAAGCAGCCAAACTTGGCAGCATCAGCCATGTGGTTCTGGCTTTAGAGCTAAGGATAGAAGAAATGAGTTATGGAACAAAGCTGCTAAAGCCAGGCATGTGTCAGGGGTGTCCCTGAATGAAGGCCTAGTAGAGAGGCCATTGCAAGAAGCCATGAAGTTGAAGTCTGAATTGCCTTGGAGAACCCAAGATGTTAGAGATGCTAGAGTCATGGGATATCTGCCAAAGAGAGCTGCTAACAGGGAGTGGCACCTGCCCAAGAGAAAGAAGTGTGTTGCAGTCAACAGAGCTGAACAGAGCTGGAGATCCGAAAAGTGTTTCAACATCAGACATGGAGATGCAGAGTTTGGAGTCTGCCCAGCTGGTTTTTGGTCTTGCATTAGTTCATTATTTCCTCACTATACTCCCTTCCCTATATTTTGGAATGGTAATGTATATCTTGTGCCATTATATGTTGGAGGTACGTGATCTGTCTTTTGATTTTGACTTTACAGGGAATTACAGTTAATAGATTACATGAATCTCAGAAGAGACTTTGGACTTTTAAACATTGTTGAGACTGTGATAGACTATGGGGGACTTCTGAAGTTGGGCTAGATGCATTTTGAATTATGATATTGTTACAATCTTATGGGGTCAGGGAGTGGAATGTGGTAGTTTAAATATAATTGGCCCTCATAATCACATAGGAATGGCACTATTAGGAGGTGTTGCTTTGTTGGAGTGGATGTGGCCTTGCTGGAAGAAGTATGTCTCTCTGGGGACAGGCTTTGAGTTTTCCTGTGCTCAGGATACCACCCACTGTATCAGTTCACTTCCTGTTGCCTGCAAGATATAATATTCACAGCTCCAGTACCATGTCTGCCTGCATACTGCCATGCTCCCCATCATGATGATAATGGACTAAACCTCTGAAACTGTAAGCAAGCCACCCCAATGAAATGTTTCCTTCATAAGAGTTGTCATAGTCATAGTGTCTCTTCACAGTCATAAAAACCCAAACTAAGACAAGTGCTAGCCAGTTGGTTTAAATGAAATACTACTTGAGCTGGAGACTTTGTGACAAAAACCCCAACACCTGTTGTGGGTAACCCCCTTTTGAGTTGTTGGTCAGGAAAGTCAAAGAGACTTCTAAAACCATACATTCTATTGCCATTGCCCTTGGCTGCCTCTGAAGGTTGAAGGTGAGTCCCATGAACTTCAAAGACACAATGTACTTCAGATACAGGATTCAAAGGATCCAAGCTGAATCTGATCTGAAAGCCTCCTCCCTGAAGACTAGCTTCTAAGGTTCTAAACAAATTCCCAGGAGAAGAAAGTAAACAATTACCCACCTAGATGTGGTGCCCATGATCCACAATATGGTAAAATAAAATCCTAAGGGTGCAATAATGGCATCCATATCTTGGTGGTTACCAACAGCTGTCTAATTGGTTTTACGCCCCATTAACAAGTGGGAAAGCATGCCTGGTAATGGAAACTTACAGAACTACCTGGGTCTAGTAAGGCTTTGGATCTTAGAAGAGAACTTAAAATCATTACTTTACTAAACCAGCATACTCCCTAGCTGCATTTTAAATACCTTATACCTACAAATAATTGTAGATCTCACCTCTCATCAGAAAAACTTCTCTTTGAAACAGAGACCATGAGAGAAAATCATAACTGGTCAAAATGAGGAGAACACCAACTAGTAGTTGGGTATGCACCCCCAGTGGATACATACATCTACAATACAGCTCCTGCTCCCGAAACTCAAGCAGCATCATAGAATGGGGTAAGGGATAGAAAAGTTGTAAGATCCAAAGATCCAAGAAAGCTGTTGTAAAATTGTGTCTTCTAGAAAGACTGGGAGCTTCCCTCATGATGTGCCAATGGTATAGCTGCCTAAAGAAGCCCTGAACAGATACAGACCAATATGCATGCTAACATGAAAGGAGGAAATCTCATGGGCCCCATCCCATGAGAACTACAAGCAACTAAGAAAGCCTAAGTATGGGAGAAATTATCTTCTCTAGGGATGAGCTCCCTCATTGGTTATACAATACCAATCATCCATCTCTTTTAAATTTCTTTTATTTTTTGAGATTATAACTCCATAATTTCCTTTTTGCTCCTCCTCTCTCCAAACCTTCCCATGTACCAACCCTATAAATATATAAACATATTACCAATATATAAATACAATCTACTCAGTCCATACAATGTTATTTATGTGTTCACAAAGTGGCAGAATGCAGAATCAATTTGCACAGATCAATCACTTTTCCATACACCAATTTTCATCATTTCATTAATTAAATTTTTCTTTGACAATTTCATACCTGTGTATAATACATTCTAACTACTCCTACCACCCCACCCTCACTATTTCCCTCCCATGTTTTCAATCCCCCATCCTTTCTACAGAACCCTCCTCAAATTCATGGCATTTTGTTTTGTGTTGTGTTGTGTTGTTCTGTTCTGTTTTGTGATTCAGTGAGTTTAACCAGGCATGGTTACCCTGAGTTTGGGACTCTCCATTGGATCTTGGTAGGCTCATCAATGGGCACAGGACTAAAGACAATGACTCCATCATTATCACAACCTATCAGTAGTCAATAGTTCAGAAAAAAGGGTAGTCGGGTGGTGGTGGCGGCAGTGGCGCACGCCTTTAATCCCAGCACGTGGGAGGCAGAACTAGGCAGATCTCTGTGAGTTCGAGGCCAGCCTAGGCTACCACGTGAGTTCCAGGAAAGACACAAAGCTACACAGAGAAACCCTGTCTCGAAAACCAAAAAAAAAAAAAAAAAAAAAAAAGAAAGAAAGAAAAAAGGGTAGGGTCCCATGAAGACCTCACCTCTCCATGACTAGTTATTGACAGCATCAATCTTGTGTAGGCCAAGTGCAGCTAACCATTCCTGCTTGCTATGAGTTCATAATTGCAATAACAGCGTCATGCACAGAAGATGACATTTCACAGCCCTTCTTCTTATCTTCTGGCTATATTATTCTTTCTGTGCTTACCCACATTTCCAGTGTTCCTTGAGTCTTAGGGTGGATGGTATGTCCTGTTTTAGGCTGAATACTCAGCTATCACTTATTCTCAACACCGTGAGCAGCTGTGAGTCTCCAGATTCACCATTATTCGTTACAGAGAAAGGCTTCTTTGATTAATGATGCAAGTAGCATTTCTCTATGGATACAGAGATATTAAGAAGGCAATCTGAGGCTAGGCAGTGGTAGCACATGTCTTTAATCCCAGCCCTTGGGAGGCAGAAGCAGGCAGATCTCTCTGAGTTCGAGGCCAGCCTGGTCTACAGAACAAGTTCTAGGACAGCCAGGGCTACAAGGAGAAACCTTGTCTTGAAAAAAAATGCAATTTGATATCATGTCAATTTAACCAAACAGTAGTAGTGTGTTACCCCTAAGGCCTATGACTTTCCCAGCCACGTGTTTTTGACTAGATTTATAGTATCAGTTCCTTCTTAGGGAGAAGACCTCAAATCTAAATGGAGTGTGATTACCTTCATAACAAGCATGGCACTCTTGTACAAGGGACCACATCTTGCTCCACATCTTGGTATTAAAGTTCATAGAGTTCACATCTAGGTAAGCCCATTGATGTGTTGTCCCCCAGGTACCTGCACAGAACCTGCATAGAAAGCTAGCCGTCAGGGAGGAAAATTCAGCTCACTTCCAATGATTCCCTACATCTTGCGAGCAAGAAGCATGGTGTTTTCAGCGATATGGTCTTATAATCTGGTTCTGGTGGGTAACCAAGAGGAAGGAAAACAAGCTGTCTTGTTTTAAGCCCCTCTGGGGACACCCTGACTGGTGACTGGGTATATACCACATCTGGTCCTGGGATTTTTGTTTAGTAGACAGAGGCTTCTAGAGGCAGTATTTTCCAGGCATTCAGAGCATCTTTCTTCTAATTCATTTTTAAATTATGTTCTTAAATTGGGTTACAAGATAGTAAATTTCCTAGCTAGCTTCCCCCAAATAGGAAGGTTATGAACTTTAGAAAAAAAAATCTACACAGCCACTTTGCCAGACCAGCAGAATCCCTTATTACATTCTAAATCTTACCCACAGATAAGTCTAGCTGCCATACTTCATCATAGAAGCCTCTCTTTACACTAAATGGAGACCATCACAGAAAACCACAGCTGGACACAATGCAGAGACCAATAGATCATGTGCAGCCCAGCTCCAACAGATGTATCTACATCACAGCTCCTACATCTATGGCTCAGGGAACATCACAGAAGAGGAGATAAAAAAAAATTGTAGGCAACAGAATACCAGTAAGTGCACTGTGAAATAATCTCCCCTAGACAGGACTGAATAAACAAGACAGAAGCAATGGTAATATCAATGGATATGTTAACATCAAAGGGGAAATTCTTCATGGGGTCCCACTCTAGACAAAGCACTATAGGCCACTAATTTCTGCTGGGAGGATAATTAGACTCCAGTAAGGGTGAATCCCCTTATTGGTTATATAGCACAGAGTGGTCATCTCCAGAACCATACACACACATACAGCAAAAGCAGATTCAGCAGGGTGTGTGTGTGTGTGTGTGTGTGTGTGTGTGTGTGTGTGTGTGTGTGTGAATAATAATCAAAGAAAAATAGATTATCACTTTAGAGTAGGCAGACATGTGGGAGAAGTTTGAGAGTGGGAGATCTAGAAGTACTGAAGGGGAGAAAGTCATATTTTATTTCAACTAAAAAAAAATCAGCAAACAACCACAAAAAAGATAGTAGGTTTACATGAGGCTTTTTATACTCTCTTCATCTTGACCAACCTTCCCTCAATCCCCTTATCTCCTCCATACCTCAACTCTACTCCATCCCTAAACTTTTCCAACCCCAATATCCCCTCTATACTTTCATTTTACTTGTGGTCTACTCTTCCCCTCCGTTAAGGCATCACCCACAATGGCTGTTTTACAGTTTGCTGGCTTCCCAAGCCGTTTCATGTCACACACACATAACTACAGAACTGAAGCATGGATCCACATAGGAAAGAAAATGGGATATTTTTCTATCTAGGACTGAGTTACCTCGTGCAGTATGGTTTTTCCAGTTCCATTCATTTACCTGAAATTTTCATGATTTCATTTTTCTCTAAAGCAGACTAAGATCCTGCTGAGTAGCTACCGTATTTCCATTATCCATCAGTTGAGGGGCATCTAGAGTTAGTTAATTCCTGTAGTTTCTGCAAATAGAACCGCAGCAAGCATGGATGTGCACATGTCTGTGTAGTATAGAGTAGGCACAGATCACGGAGTGTTGCAGCTGGGTCATGTGCTAGTACTGCTGCTATGTTGTTTGAGAAATATCTCGATTGACTGATTTCCAAACTTCCACAAACAGAGATAAAAGTTCCTCTGACATCCTCACCAGCATTTGTTGCCATTTATATTTCCTTTTCTGTTGTTGTTGTATTATGAAAATAGGATTTTTTTCATGCAATATATTCAGATTAGGGTTTCCCCTACCCCAACTCCTCCCAGATCATCCCCACTTCCCCAACCATCCAAATTCACATTTCCCCCCTGTCTCTTACATGGGTTTCTCTGATTCTATACGAGTTTTTTTATGCCATTACATTTCTGTTCATTGGCATTCTGACTAGGGTGAGGTGGAATCTTAAATTCATTTTAATTTGTGTGTACATGTAGGCTAACGATGTGAACATATTTTACATATTTATTGCCATTTGTAATTTTTTTCTTGTGTGAATTCTTCAAAGTTCCATGGTCCATTTTAATTGTGTTGGCCCTATGCTTTCTGCTTCAGTCACTGTGAGTTCACATCAGCTTTGCTCAGTTGATTAGAGAGTCTTGTTCTCCTGGTGTCCTCCATTCTCTCTGGCTCTTATACTCTTCTGCCTTCTCTTCCACATGGTTCCCTAATATCTGAGGGGAGGGATTTGATGGTGATATCCCATTTAGAGCTCTCTCTCTCTGTATAATGTCTAGTTGTAGGTCTCTCTGTTTGTTCCCATTTGCTGTAACAGGAAACTTCTCTGATGATGACTAAACATGGCACTGATCTATGAATATAGCAGAATATTATTTTTTAATATTTTTTTGGTTTTTCAAGAAAGGGTTTCAATTAATTTTTTTATTATTAAGAAATTTTCCATACTAACCACAGATCCCCCGCTCCTCCCTCTTCCCATCCCCCAGTCTTCTTCCCAACCTACCCCCCATTCGCACCTCCTCCAAGGCAAGGTCTACCAGACAGAGCCAGCAGAGCCTGGTATACTCAGTTGAGGCAGTTCCAAGCCCCTGCCCTCTGCACCAAGGCTGCACAAAGTGTCCCACCATAGGCACTGGGCTCCAAAAAGCCCATTCATGCACCAGAGATGAATCCTGATCCCACTGCCTGGGGGCCCCCAAAACAGTTCAAGCTACACAACTGTCTCACCTATCCAGGGGGCCACTCTAACAGGTATAAGATGCAATCTCAAAACAGTTTTGACTTGTATTCCCCTGATAGCTAAGGATGTTGAGCATTTCATTGTTTCTCAGCCATTTACTACCTTTATTGAGAATTCTTTGTAGATCTGCACCCCATTTTTATTCGGATTATTTGTTTTGGGTTTTTTTGATATCTGGTTTCTTGAGTATTTTCTATATATTTTGTATATAGTTTTTCTACTGGATATGGAGGTGGTAAAATCTTTTCCCATTCTGTAAGCTTCTGCTTTGTCCAATTGGCAGTTTCCTTTGCCTTACAGAAGCTTTTCAGTTTCATGAGTCCTCAGTTATTAATTGTTGATCTTAGTTCCTGTGCTAATGGTGTTCTGTTCAGAAAAGTCTTCTCCTGTGCCACTGTGTTCAAGCCTATTCTCTACTTTCTCTTCTATCAGTTTCAGTGTGTCTGGTTTTATGTTGAGATCTTAGATTTACTTGGACTTGACTTTGTGCAGAGTGATAAGTATGGAGCTGTTTGGATTCTTCTACATGCAGACATCCAGACTGACCATCATCATTTGTTGAAGATGCTGTCATTTTTCTAGTGTGTATTTCCTGCTTTGTCAAAAATCAGGTGTCCATAGCTGTGTGGATTTATGTCTGGGTCTTTGATTCGATTATGTTGATCAACATGTCTGTTTTCATACCAATACCATTCTGTTTTTGTTACTATAGCTTTGTAGTAAAATAGAGAATAGTGAGACCTCCAATAGTTCTTTTATTGTTCAGGATTATTTTAGCTATCCTGTGGGGGTTTTGTTTGTTTGTTTGTTTGTTTGTTTCACATAAAGCTGAGAATTGTCCTATCAAAATCTGTTAAAATATTGTGCTGGAGTTTTGATGGGGATTGTGTTGAATCTGTAGATTGCTTTTGGTAGGATGGCCATTTTTGCTATGTTAATCCTACTTATTCGTGTGCATGAGAGATCTTACTATGTTCTGCTATCTTCTTCAATTTCTTTCTTCAACAACTTGAAGTTGTTATCATATAAGTCTTTCACTTGCATAGGTAGAGTTACCCCCAAGATATTCTATATCATTTGAAGCTGTTGTGAAAGGTGTTTTTTCCATGATTTCTTTCTCAATACATTTGTTGTTTGCATATGGGAGGGGTACTGATTTTGTGAGTTACTTTTGTATCCAGCTATCTTGCTGAAAGTGTTTGTTGTTGTGGAATATTACTTTAACTATGTAAAGATGTGTTGCATTTGTTTATGCTGCATTTGTTTAATTATGTAAAGATGTGTTGCTATTTCACCTTGCCTGCCTAAGGTACCTGATTGTTCTGATAAAAAGCTAAATGGCCAAAAGCTGGGGAGTAGAGGGATGGGCAGGCAGGGCTGGTGGGCAGAGAAAATAAGAAGGGGATTCTAGACTCGAAAGGAGAACAGAGAATGGAGAGAGAAGAGAATAAGGGAGAAAAAAAAGGGAGACACCCAGGGCCAGCCAGCATGGCAGCCTCCAGCCAGCCAGCCATGGAATAACCAGGGAAGTGGGACACATAGAAGGAAAGAAAGGTAAGAAGCCCCAAGGCAAAATGTAGATGAAGACAAACAGGTTAAAATAAGTTATAAGAGCTAGTTGGGACAAGCATAAGATAAGGCCAAGCATTCGTAGCTAATAAGTAGTCTCCATGTCACGATTTGGGAGCTGGTTGGTGGCCCAAAGAAAGCCTGCCACAGTTTATCAGTTGTAGGAGTTCCCCAAGAACCTGTGGGCTAGACTCACTGGGGATGGTCAATACTGTTGGCTAAGGCAGAATTCAAAAGTGACATTGCAAATAGGCTTCCCAGTGAATGATCTTGAAGGAGGATGCTAGAGCTTTTTACCTGAGCCATGCTGATTTTTCACTTTCCTTAAGACAGTGTTGTTTGAAGAACTGTCACCAAATCACAGTAATCAGCTACATTGTTACGGTCTATTGCAGAGAAAAGTTTACCATATTAAATAAGGTAACCTAGACCCAGAATACAAACATCATGCTTTCTCTCATCTGAGGCTCCTAGTTCCCAGTCTTTAGATGTGACCGAGTGTCCTGGAGTAACTTCCAAAGTCAGAAAATTAAATGAGATCTTTGCAAGGAAGGGAGATAAATAGAGAGAATAGCAGGGTACAAGTGATCTGATAGGGGAAACAGGAAAACAGATGAGTCTTTAATGGAAGGAGGAGAGAGGAAGCATTATACAAAAGGGTGGAGGAGGATAAAATAATAGTAAGAATGTCTGAAAAATCCATAAGGAATCATACTAATCATACTACCAAAATCACTAATAATGCATTCGAGTCAGTGTATAAATATACATATTTAATTACATATATATAATTCAAATGAAATTTTTACATCTGGGATAATAATGCTACACCCAACAGCCATAGACTATCCAGCAAAACACCCAACACCAAGCATGAGAAGCCCTCTTGAATTGTCAGTCAGGGTTGTCCAAGAGACTCCCAAAACATTATAGGCTATTGTTCTTGCTCTTGTTTGCCCCGCAAGAGGTGGAAAGTTGATCCCTAATGCTGAAGACACCACACACTTCACTTCAGACACTGGGCTCAAAAGTCCCTGGGCTGGAAAAGACCTGAATGCCTTCATCCTGGAAGCAGAAGGGGTCACATAAACTTCCAAAGGAGAGAAGCAACCAACATCCTACCCAGCTGTGATCCCTATGAAATACATCAATGACAAGCATGGCACAATATGCCAAGGGTAGAGTAATGGTATGATGGTAAACAGTAGTTCTCTCTCTCTCTCTCTCTCTCTCTCTCTCTCTCTCTCTCTCTCTCTGTCTCTCTGTCTGTCTCTCTCTCTCTCTCTAATGGGACACACTTATCAAGAGGGAAATCATCCTGCATACTAGAAACCTGGCCAACTCTCCAGGGCTAGTAATGTCATGAATCTTGGAAGATAACCTACAACCTCTACTACACTAAATCAGCACAGTCCCTAACTTCATCTCAATATTAGTCTTTTGTGTCAGCTTTTAAACATGCACAAGACTTTCCTATGCAGTTAACCTAAATTTTCCTTTAGGTGCAATTTTATCCCAACCTTCTCTCTCAAACAAAACTAAGAATTTTGACCATTTATTTTCTTTCTTGTCATCTTTTCCAGCCTGGCTAAGGTATTCACCATGGCAACAAAAACACTCTCATTAAAATGATCTCCCTGTCAGTAAATCCAGGACATCTTTTCAGTTTTTTTTTTTTCTTTTAGATTCTCAGAGCAATCTGTGAGAAGCACACTCTCCTGGATTCATTGCCCTCACCTTATTCTACTACATACTTTCTTCCCTTTAACTTTTGTAGATTCCATGCTCCTCTATGTATACTCATTGTATCTAATCCAGTAGATCTCTACATTGTGGCTACTCACAATTCAGAAATCTAGCCCAAAACTACCATCAGAATCCTAAGGCTACAGAGCCAATCACGTAATTGAGCACTTTTTCAAGTATCTTTACATCCCCAAAACTAACAAGACTGTTTTGGACACGTTCTATTCTCCAAGGCCTTCTCCAGATTTCTATTGACACTCAGAATCTCACTACATGGTCAGATGTGTAAGACAGAGAACTAAGAGGAGTTCAGATAGCCTTCTTCTAGATCACCTGTCAATTTTCATTCCCAAATTCCCCTTGATTTCATCTACTTTCACATCCATTGGCACTGCCTCATTCAGACTATTGTCATTGCTTGCCTGAAGGTCAATTGTCCCCAAAACATAACCTGCTTGCACCCAGCCCTGCCAAGTGAGCCAAGATCAGCCTACATATAGAATGACTTCTGCATATTTTAATTCATTGCTGTTGCTATAAGAACAGTGTCAAAAAGCCTTTATCTGCCTGAGGCCATAGACAACCTGAATCTCTTTATCAACTACAATCTGGACCACTCTTTCCTAACTACTCTATAGAAACATTGGCCTATTTTTACACCAAAAGACTCATGAACCCTTTTTTTAGGAACATTTTTGCACATCCTGTTTTCTGCTGGGAATGATCTTTTCCTTACCAATGCAATTTGTACATAAACTTCAGGATTTCTCCCCTGAAAATTCTTTCTTGATGATTTTCTTTTTCTCCTTCTCCTTCCTTGCTTTCTTTTATCACTTTTCCTTGCAGGAAATGATGCTGGGAATTGAATCTAGAGTTTCATTCAGCCTAAGTACGTGCATTATCACTGAGCTCTGCCCTCATTTTCTCTCTGATATTTAATTTTCTTATAGCACTTTATACTTTTGCTTCATAATACCCATAATAGTTTCAGTGTTCAATATTCTTCTAATTGTTTGATTTTTTATTTCCTCCACTAGAGCAGCAGTTATAGCAATGAAGAAAAGATGGTTTGCATCCAGATATAAGACACAATCCTTGCCATACAATTGGTGTGTAAGCTGTATTTGAAATGAAAAAAAAAATGAGTGAAGACTTATAGAAACTTATATAACCCTAAAAATCTTAAAATCAAATGCTAAAACGATTACAAACTATTAGAGCTATAAAAATCCTGAGTTTTGACAGCATGCAGTATTAGTCAATGTCCCAGAGGACTGGAGGAATATTCACATTAAAAGAAGAGGGCAAGAGGAGACAATTTTTTTTTTCAGGTTAGAGGCTGTGTAGTCCAGTGGTGGCATCTGTGAGTTGGAGAGCTGGAGCTGGAGAAACAAGGAGCTGTTCAGTCCAGAAAGCAAGAAGCAGTGTAGCCTTTCTCTGAAGACAGAGGCCTGGAAGCCCCTGGAAAGTTCCCACTAGTACAAGACTAAAGCAACAGAACCTGGGGTCTGACGATCTTATGATCCTGCATAAGGGCGGGGAAAACAGTCTGCTTAGGATGGCAATCCAAGTGAATGTGACGTAGGTGACACCCCTTTCTAATCTTTCATTTTATCTAAATCTCATCTTGTGGATTAGCTCCGTGTTCAGAGTAAGTTCACTTTATTGTCTGACCTCCTGGTGTGATTTGGATGTAAAATGTTCCTTAAAGACACGTGTTGGAAGCTTGAAAGCCGGGGCAGTGAGAGGTATCTGGATTATGAGAGCGCTGATCTCTCCAATGAGCCCCTGGTTATGGCGCCTGCTTGGAGAAGTAGAGGAGTGTGGGGAAAACATTCGCTGAAGACTCCCTATTCTCACTCTCTTTCCTTCCTAGCTGCCATGAGGTGAGCTGCTTTGCTGTCACCTGCTTCCTAATATCACTTTTTGCATCACCCTAGAACAGATACACGGAAAGAACTTTAAACTTGTGAGCCAAATAGCTTTTTCTCCACCTTTGTTTTGCTCAAGTATTTTTTCACAGTGATATAAAGTATCTAACATATCCACATGTAATTGTTTGCAGAAACACCCTGGCAGGTACACTGAGAAGCACTTTTCCCCAGTTCTCGCTCATGTGTTTGGCAATTTAGTCAAGTTAACATGGGAAAATAACCATCACAAATGCCCCAAATAGTGTAGTCTCATGAAGGTAAAATTCATTTTAGTGAATAGCTAGAGTCAACTCCATAAAAGAATAAAGTTAATATCAGTATCATTTTGTATTTTCTAAGTAATGAAGTATGCTCAGTGAAAATATACCATCTTCATCAATGCCAAAAAAAATGTTATGAATTGAAATAATTCTAACTCAGAAAGATAATTCAGGCTTTTGTAAACACCTTGGAAGTACTCAACAATCATATTTTCATAAGAAAAATAAACAAACTAAACCACAGTATGCTGAGCAGAAAAAAAGACCCGCAGCAAAAGAACCAACAAATTAATTTTCATTCTGCTCCAGCTAATCATCTTCCACTAAGTTCCTTCACCATATCCTGACCAGTTTACAAAATGAATTAATTCTTAACATCCTCATTCTGCCAACTCCAGTGTGATAAATAAGTAAACATTTTCTTGCTGGTATTGGGAAAGCTGCTGAAGGTCCTGAACCTCTGGGGTTCTACCAGGTCAACTGCTGAGAAACTGCCTAATGATACAAATGGCTTGTGCTACTGCAGTGAAAGTGACTGGATAAGACATTTCAGAGAATGTTTCCCTTTTGTTTTGTTTTGTTCTTAACTTTAGAAATCCAATCATATGGTGTAATTTCATGAGGAATGGACCCTCTGGCTTAAACAATGCTTTTTTTTTTTTGCTGGCTTAAGTCTGAGAAGACAATATTAAATTCTTTTTTGCAAATTCCAATCAAGACAGTATGGCCGATTCATCCTTAAGTGTTCTCTCCCCTGGAAATACATAATGATAGATAAAACATGAAAAAGAGTTGATTTAAAAATAGCCATGCTCTGGGACTGGACTAGGCCCTCTGCCTATCAAAACAGTTGTGTAGCTTGATCTGCTTAATGGGACCCCTGGCAGTAGGATCAGAATCCATCTCTGGTGCATGAGCAGGTTTTTTGGAGCCCACTATTTATGGTGGGACACCTTGGACAGCCTTGAGGCAGGGGGAGAGACTGGGACCTGCCTCCACTAAATGGACCAGGCTCTGCTGACTCCCCAAGGGAGCCTTACCTTCTTGTAGGAGGGAATGGGGGTGGGTTGCTGGATGTGGGGAGGCTGGAAGGGCAGGAGGAGGGAAGAGGGTGTATCTTTGGTATATAAAATGAATTTAAAAATTTTTCTTAATAAAAAAAATAGCCATGCTCAAACAAAAGACAAAGGTGTCTATTTGTCCTAAATAGAAATGTGAAAAGGCTAAAAGTAGTACTGAAGCCATAGACCAGTTGAATCCGGAGCTTGCTACATGCAAGGCAACATGAACAGCTCAGAAAGATGGCTCCTGTCAGGAACCAGAGCTCACAGACTGAGTAGAGTTCAGTGAAGTCACATAATGAAAAATACAAAGCCCAGCAAGGGATCATGAGCAGGGTGCCGTTGACATCAGTGACTGGACCTATTTTATATTGTTGCCTTGGAGCCTTCAATCCCAGTGCAGACCTGGGGAACTTTCTGGAAACTGAATAAATATACTTCTCTGAAAAAGACAAACAGCAAAATTAAATTTCGGAGCATAAACTAGTATCTATGACAGTTGGAAATGACTTTAAATATTTTTTTGATCATCAAAGAAATAAAGTGAGGAGTAACACACTTAAAGAGTAAAAAGAAAAATGAACTAAAAACCTACTTTATCTCATTGATAGAGAACTTGCCTAGTAGGCTTCAGACCCTAGGTTTAATCCTTAGACACACACACACACACACACACACACACACACACACACACACACACACGGGAAGGCAAGGTTAAGATAGGTCTTGAAGTGCATGCCTCTAGGCTCAGCACTCCGAATGCCAAGGCAGAAGATCACCACAACTCTAAGGTCAACTTGGTCTATAAAGTCAAGTCCCAGGTCATCCAGGGCTAAACAACAGAAAGCTATCCCAAAAAATACAAAGGGAAGAAAAGAAGGAAAAGGGGGAGGAAAGTAAGAAAGAAAGAAGAAGAGAAAGTGTATTGGGGGGTTCCTTAGTATCACAGTATTTCTTTGAAAAGCAAATTGGTGGTGCCCTGGATCTCAGCTGTTAAGAGCTTTTGTTCTTCTTCCAGAGGCCCTGAGTTGACTTCCCAGCATCCACACAAGGCAGCTCCAAACCACTTGTAAATCAAGTTCCAGCGAGTCTGCACTCTCTTCTGGCCTCCACAGGGATTTGAACACAAATGGAATAAATACATGCATTATAAAAGAACTTGAAAATAGGAAAAATCAAATGTTCTTGATACATTTCAGAAATTAGAAAAAAAAAACTGGATCTTTGGTAGTATTTGAATGTTTCCCTGACTTTTAAAGTTTTATTTTTTAATTGAATTCATTCTTTGATGATCAATCTCATACTCTGCACATAATGTATCTTCATCACATCCAGCCCTTACTCCCTTGCTCACATTCTTCCCAGGAGCCCCCATCATATATGCTGCCCAACTTCAAGTCCTCCCTACTACAGCATTTACTTATTCATTTCTTTACTTACTTATCTATTTTAACCTACTGAGTCCAGCTGGTCCTGCCCATATGCACATGAGCATGATTGGTGCTGCAGGAACACTTACTTTGATGTTAACACAGTGAGACCTGAATTTTCCTTTTTCCTTTTCTTACAACAAATATTTATTAAGTAGTTTTTGTTCACATCCCTGAAGATAAACTTTTCTAAACAGTTTCTTTTTTGTTCCATTTTTAATTTTGTATTGAAAATATTTTTATTATAATCTGATTATGGTTTCCCCTCTCTCATCTCCTAGATTTTCCCCACCCTCATACCCATCCAACTTCATGCCTCTTTGTCGCTCTCTGTCTTTAGAAAACAAACAACAACAACAACAAAATAGCCGGGTGGTGGTGGCGCAGGTCTTTAATCCCAGCACTTGGGAGGTAGAGCCAGGCAGATCTCGGTGAGTTCGATGCCAGCTTGGGCTACAGAGTGAGTTCCAGGAAAGGCGCAAAGCTACACAGAGAAACGTTATCTCAAAAAAAAAAAAAAAAAAAGAAAGAAAGAAAAGAAGAGAAAGAAAGAAAGGAAGGAAGGAAGGAAGGAAGGAAGAAAGAAAGAAAGAAAGAAAGAAAGAAAGAAAGAAAGAAAGAAAGAAAGAAAACAAACAGGAAAATAAAAAACAAATAAAATTTTTTAAAAATAAAAAAACACAAAACATATACACAAAATAAATAAATAAAAACACAAAATCGGAAGCCATAATATAAAAGCAAAAGACTTGTAGGGTTAAAAAATACCCAAAGTATTATAAGAAAAAAAAATCTACAAAAATACCACTGAGTTGGTTTTGTGTTGGCCATTTCCTCCTTGGCATGGGACCTGCCCTTTAGTGTTGTTTATATTCAGGGAGACCCTATTGGAAAAAATAATTTTTTGTCAAGTAGTTTTCAATTAGAGAGACCGCCTTGCTTAGGGATGGGAGCTCATATCCATTCTTTCTCTTAGCGCTGGAACCCCATCTGGCTTAAAATTGAGAAGGCCCTGTGCATGCTGCCACAGTTTTGACCACCTATGTGTTAATGAAACTGGAAATAATTCCCTTCCTTAGGGAACCTCTAGAATAGGGCTTCATGAAATAATTGTTTTCTCTTGTACTATAAAGTTCACCTCACAATCACTAAATATATGCTAGTTTTTTTATTGAGAGATCTCCTAATGTCTTTATTTTTAAAATTATATTTAAATTAATCAATCCCAAATGAGCTCATTTATTTCTCAAATATTTTACTTTGCAAAATTATCCAACAAGTAAAAAATCATGTTATCTCTACAAAGCATAAATATTTTATTTGTTTTTTCCAAGTCGTTAGAAAAATACTTTGGTTTATAATATAAATATAATATATTTATATTTATAATATAAACCTCAATAAATACTTGTTGAAAATGTAAATGGTTGTCAAATTATTTTACTTTAGGGAGACTGTCAAATTTAAACTCATGGATATCTTTATATACCCCATTATAATCATTCAAATTCCACAAAATATGTGTCATATAATTCTCTTTCTAAAAATTTTTTTTTTTTTTTTTTGGTTTTTCGAGACAGGGTTTCTCTGTGTAGCTTTGCGCCTTTCCTGGGACTCACTTGGTAGTCCAGGCTGGCCTCGAACTCACAGAGATCCGCCTGGCTCTGCCTCCCGAGTGCTGGGATTAAAGGCGTGTGCCACCACCGCCCGGCTCTTTCTAAAAATTTTAATGAATATATACCAGTAAATATTTTTGTAGAAGAAATTATCTGAAACTGACCGAAGTAGAAAGATGGGTGTATCATAAGAGGAAGAGAGGCATACATAAAATCCAAAAGCATGTCATAAAACATAAAGAGAAAATTAAAATAAAGTAACTATGTTTAAACACAAAATAAATGCAGCAGTTAGATAGAAATAAAAGATGCATTTTAAAGTGGTGCCGTCTAGGACACAGTGAAATGCTGCAAGATCCTCTTATGTCTACTCAAATGGTGCATTTCCTTATTTTCCCCACAGTGCCACAGAGTCTCAGCTCTCTAAATGCTATGCTAAAAAATGGTCCTTCCAAGCAGGTGACATTATAATCAAGATTCTGGTCAAGCTAAAACCAGAAAAGCATAATGAAAATAACCCCACTTTCAATACATATCCATTACTGAACAGCTGTGTCTGGAGAGACAGGGGCCTGAGATTCCATCCATGGAGACAATTGGCATGACCTCAGATGTCTCAGTCATAGAGATCTACCGGGAGAGTCATGGTGAAGCAACACACGGATGTGAATGGGAAAGACTTCCTCATAGTGTCAAATTTTTTCTAACAGAAAGAGAACAGCTGGATGATTAAACTGCCAGTAATTCAATCCCATACAGAGGAATTTATTTCTTTTAGCAAAACCTTGAGTTCCATATTTTTCATGCACATCAAAAAACAGGACTGATGCAAAAGGCATTTGACAATGTTAGTATTTGCTGTTATGCAAATAACAGAGAGATAGCTCTTTGTCTCTCATTCTCTGTCTCTCTCTCTCTCTCTCTCATGCTGTGTGTGTGTGTGTGTGCATGTGTGTAACAACAATTAAAGAAAAAAGGCCATGAATTTATGAATTTTAAAGAGGGCAAGGGGCAGGTATGTTTGGAGTTGGAGGAAGAATACAAAGAGGAAAACAATGTATTTATATTGTAATTTGAAAAAAATTAAAAGTAGTGTTTTTGACAAGGCAAGCAAACTTTTTAACTGCTCCATCTCCGATTTCAAGCAACTAATAGCAATGAATTCCTATCTTTTAAGCAACTCCATCTCTTTCCTTTTGTCACAGCAGCCATAGCAAACTAATGCAGCCCCTGCTCCATCCCAACCACAGCACTGAACTTACAGACAAGAGCAGAGGACAACAGTACACTGGGCGTGGACGTTTCAGTACATTAAAGACTCCCCACACTACTGTCTATCATTGTGATTCTTAGCACTGAGAACCATGAATGGCACATAACAGGTTATCCTTTTTCTTCAGTGAATGTTTGAATGTATTTAGCAACATATACCACATACATGTTAATTTTAACTTTCTTATCAATTTTGCAAGTTGGATATCTTTAACTTCACTTTTTTATCCACATGAACAATAATTGGGAGGAATACAATGTCTGAGACATGGTGATAACTGACTTTGAAGTTAGATGCTCTGTCCCTACCATTTGGTCACACTGGGACTTTGAAAGGCCTAATCTGTGTAAGGTTGATTTCCTTCATCTTTGAAACCAGGAAGACAGTAAGACTTACTTGAAGATATGATCTTAAGAATTAACAGAGATACCGTAACAGAAGTCATAGAACTGTCACACGGCTGGCGTTCAGTGCGTGAAGTGTCTCCTAGTACTCAAGCTCACCTACACTGATAAGCAAAACTCTGCTTTGTAAACACTAAAGTTAAATCGTTTCTTTTAGAGCAAGTCAAAGGTTAGACTTAGTTTTTGTCCCATGATCAATGATTAGAAATTAAAACTCTGCTTTTATTAATAAGGATGCGACTTTTCATCTTTTTTTCTGGTGGGTGTATTATCTTCTGAAGCAGTGAGCAGCTGTGGTTGGGAAAGATTAGATAGAAACCTACATCTGGTTCAGGGACTAACAGCTCATGTTTTGCAAAAGGTTAGTAAGAGAGTCCTTGAGTACAAAGAGATTCATCTCTGTGAACAGAAGACCAGCCAAAAGCGCTAGGCCTTTGACCTTCTCCTGAAAGCTTTCCCAAGCCTCTCTCAAAAAGGAAGATGGAGTTCCTGGATATCTGAATATCTGTGTGTGTTCCATTGTAAAATAAGCATAAACCTTTTAGTTTATCTCATCTATTTTATGCTAAGATGAAAATGTCGAAACACCTCTGTGATCAACAAGTACCCTTCTACCTTGTTGCCAGATATTCTCTCTTAAAAATATGAAGAGTAATTTTATGTGTCTTCTAGGTAAATAGATGCCAGACTGGGGTAGGCATGAATCACATCCAAGCTCACAAATACAGTCTGTTTGGTTTTTAAAATGAAGCAAAACACTTGAAATCCAAACCTGCATTAAATTTAATTCTCTTGGAGTGTTAAGCAAGTGCACGTGCAGGACCGTTCGCTGGGCAGAGGATGAATTCCATCTCTTGTCTTCCTTTTCTCAGTGACCTTTGCTCTTATCAGAAGAGGGGATGTCCTACAGCACATGCAACTATTCAACCAAAATTAGAAGAACAGAAAACATCATTCCAAGCTGACAGAATGAGTTCTGTCTTTGTATATCAGCAACAAGTCCCTTTTCCAATTGTTGTGATTCACTTCGTGCCCCAAATAGAGCCTCCCAGAAACTGTAGAAAGTGAACTCTCTCAGAGAATTGAGACTCGGCTGCCCGTCAACTTCTTCTTGCTGAATGTGAAAAATGGATACTTGGTAACAGATGTGGATATAGAAATATATTCAGCATTCAGGGTACATCTCTAGAGGGGTACACAGTATGTGGTGCTATTAATAGACAGCTGTAGGGCCTGCCTGTGGGGTGAACACAAAAAGTAAAATTTGCTGGGCAAGGCAACCCAGTATGAGGAGTAAGGTCCCAAAAGCCAGTAAAAGAGTCAGAGACAGTCTCTGTTCCCACTGTTAAGAGTCTCACAAGAGGATCAAGCTACACAACATATACAAGTGCCTTAGGTCAGTCCCATGCAGGCTCCCTGGAAGTCGGTTCAGTCTCTGCAGGCCCCAGTGAGGGGAAGTGCTTAGTCTTACTGCAACTTGATGTACCATGTTTTATTGATATTCATGGGAGAACTGCTCTTTTCTGGATTGAGGCAGAAGAGGAGGGAATTAGAGGGGGTGGGGGTGAGAAAGGAGGGAATGGGGGATGACCTGGAGGTGAGTACTGGGAGGGGAAGGCCGTGGCCAAAATGTAAAATAAATAGAAGAATAAAAAAAAAAAGATAAAACTTTTTTAAAAGTAAAACTTACAAAGTAACTCTGTAGAGGCTCTCTTTAAATGGTTTCCATTATTCCTCTCTGAATTTGTGTTACACTTCTATATCTCCAGTATCTATACTTACAAATAGTAAGTCAATATTTTGAGTGTACTATTAAAAGCAGGTATAGCGGCAGTATGCGAGGCTGGGGAATTCATGTGGTGGTCAGAGTGGAAGCAGGTGTGAGTGGGTGCAACAGAAGGAATCATGGCTGCCAAAGTGTTTGAGTCCATCGGAAAGTTCGGCCTAACTCTAGCCATTGCAGGAGGCGTGGTGAACACTGCCTCATATAATGTGGATGCTGGGCACAGAGCTGTCATCTTTGACCGATTCCGTGGAGTGCAGGACATTGTGGTAGGGGAAGGGACTCACTTTCTCATCCCTTGGGTACAGAAACCCATTATCTCTGACTGCCGCTCGCGACCCCGGAATGTACCAGTCACTGATAGCAAAGATTTGCAGAATGTCAACATCACACTACGCATCCCATCCTCTTCCGGCCGGTAGCCAGCCAGCTTCCTCGTATCTATACCAGCATCGGAGAGGACTATGATGAGCGGGTGCTGCCATCCATCACCACAGAGATCCTCAAGTCAGTAGTGGCTCGCTTTGATGCTGGAGAATTGATCACCCAGCGAGAGCTGGTCTCGAGGCAGGTGAGCGATGACCTCACAGAGAGAGCAGCAACGTTTGGGCTCATCCTGGATGACGTGTCCCTGACACATCTGACCTTCGGGAAGGAGTTCACAGAGGCAGTGGAAGCCAAACAGGTAGCTCAGCAGGAAGCGGAGAGGGCCAGATTTGTGGTGGAAAAGGCTGAGCAGCAGAAGAAGGCAGCCATCATCTCTGGTGAGGGTGACTCCAAGGCGGCCGAGCTGATCGCCAACTCCCTAGCCACTGCAGGTGATGGCCTGATTGAGCTGCGCAAGCTGGAGGCTGCTGAGGACATTGCTTACCAGCTCTCCCGCTCTCGGAACATCACCTACCTGCCAGCCAGGCAGTCAGTGCTCCTCCAGCTTCCCCAGTGAGGCCTCCCCTGCTTGCACCTTCTCGGGCCAACCAGGCCAGGGCCTCCATCATTCTGAATACACTTTCCTTCTGCCCCACCCCAGAAATCACTGTGAAATTTCATGATTGGCTTAACATGAAGGAAATAAAAGCAAAATCACTCAGATCTCTAATTATCAAATGAAAAAAAAAGCAGGTATAGCAAAGAACTTATATGCATTCCACTCCAACCTATATGTATTAAACTTTAACAACCTTTGTGAAGAAAGGTTTATGTTAACTTGCAGGATCTTAGTTTTTGACCCTCCAAATGGCCTTACAAGAAAGTCAGTCTTTTTTTTTTTCCAGATTCTCTTTCACAAATAGTTTCTATTTTTCTAGAGGAGTCACAGAATTTATTCTGTGAAAAAATTCACATAAGAATTTATTATGCTCATTCTTGTTGGCTAGGAATAAAATGAGTAAACATTCCCTCATGTGGTCTTCAACAACAGTGCCCGCAACCACTGGTCACTCAGTTATCCATGCAAGAAATTTGCTACTGCTATGGTCACTGCTGAAGATGGCACATTGTATCCCAGAAATCCATGGGACAGGCAATGATGGAGATGGAATGAAAGAATCTAGAGCAAAGCTTATTTATTTCTACAGTTGTGTAAACAATAGAGTGACCCTGAATATGTATGTGTGAATCCTTTACTCTGGACACACAAATTTACCCCATAAGAGAACAAGACTGAAAATGAGATGAAGATTAATGGCATTCAAATTAAGAGCCTTATCCCATGTTGGCTTATGGAGATAGGGCCTCCTTTGAGCTTCCATTAAGAGTTCAGTCTTTGCACCTTCTCCCCTGGGCTCCACACTAGTGCACACAGCACTGGCAGCTGTACTGGAGGCCAGAGTAGTCCAAGGGACCTGAGGGAAGAAACTTCCCACCACCCACTAAACCCCTTTAAGCCTATCCAACAACCCCAAACAATACTCCTACTCCTGGGCCCCATATTCTGGCCTACTACTTTGCAAGAAGTCTTTGACTTTATCAGAGGCCAGGCAGGATCTAGGAACCCCAGACTATATTACCTCCCTTGGGCTCCGTATCCAGGTCTACAACTTCAGAAGACTTCAGCTTTATTGGAGCACAGTCAAGAGCTAGGGATCCCATCCCTGACAGCTGTACTAGAGGCTAGGCTGGTGTGAGGAACCCTAGAGGCTAGACAAGATCTAGAGACCCCAGACTGCATGCCTCCCTACCCCAGGGCTCCACATCCAGGCCTACAACTTCAGAAGCAGACTTCAAATTTACTGAAACATAGGTCAGATCTAGGGACCTCAGCATTGGCAGCTATACTGGAAGCCAGGCTGGTCCTAGGAGCCCCAGAGGTCACTAGATCTAGGTACCCCAGACTGCAACTCTTCCCCTGGGCTCCATCTCCTGATCTACAACTTTGGGAGAAGACTTCAGCTTTACCAGAAGCCAGGCTGACTCTAGAGACTCCTAGTCCCCAAAACCCCAAAAAGAACACCCTACTGGACCTAAAGACATGATAGTCACCAGAACCCTTGGCATTTAGGCCAGAAAACCAGAGAGGAAAGAGAAACCAAGGAAGAAAACACTCATCCAACAAACAAAGATAAGCACAGGAATCAACACTCAAATCTATAAACATCCCAAATCCAGATACCTAAACACAAGTGTAAGAACACAATCAATAACAGAAAAGGCAATATGGTACCATCAGAACCAAAATATCCTACAACAGCAAGTCCTAAACAATCCAACACAGCTGAAGCACAAAAAAAATGTCTTTAAAATGGCTTTATGGAAATAATAGAGGTCTTAAAGAGGATATAAAAAGTCCCTTAATGAAATCGAGGAAGATACAAACAAAAAAAATAGAAGAAATCAATAAATCCCTAAAAGAAAACCAAGAAAAAAGCAAGCAAACAGATGAAGGAAACTGCTTAAGACATAAAAATAGAAATAGAAGAAATAAAAAAAAAAAAACAAAACCGAAGGAAAATCTGGTTAAGTGAACAGGAACTATAGACACAAGCCATCACCAACAGAATACAAGAGATGGAAGACAGAATCTCAGACATTGAACACGATAGAGGAAATAGACTCATCAGCCAAAGAAAATGTTAAATCTAAAAAATTCCTAACACAAAACGTCCAGGAATTCTGGGACACTATGAGAAGACCAAACATACAAATAATAGGAATGAAAGAGGAAGAAACACAGCCCAAAAACCTAGAGAATATATTTAACAAAATTATAGAAGAAAATTTTCCCAACCTAAAGAAGGACATGCCTATAAGGTACAAGAAGCTTACAGAGCATCAAATAGATTGGATCAGAAAAGATAATCCCCTTGACATATAATAATCAAAACACTAAACACACAGAACAGAGAAAGAATATTAAAAACAGCAAGGGAAAAAGGCCAAGTAACATATAAAGGCAGACTTATTAGAATCACACCTAACTTCTCAATGGAGACCCTAAAATCCATAAGGGCCTGGACTGATGTCTTGCAAACTCTAAGAGACCACAGATGCCAGCCCAAACTACTATACCCAGCAAACCTTTCAACCACCATAGATAGTGAAAACAAGGTATTTCATGACAAAGTCAAATTCAAACAGTATCAGTCCACAAACTCATCCCTACAGAATGTACTAGGCGGAAAATTCCAACTTCAGGAAGTTAACTACACCCACAAAAACATAGGCAATAGATAATCTCACACCAGCAACACACAAAGAAGTGAAACACACAAACAGACACTCACACACACACACACACACACACACACACACGTGCACATACTACTAACAACAACAAAATAACACAAATTAACAATCATTAATCATTAATATCCCTCAATATCAATGGACTCAATTTACCAATAAAAAGGCACAGGATAATGGAATGGATCCAAAAACAAGATCCATCATTCTGCTGCATACAATAAACACACCTCAACATCATAGATAAACATTACCTCAGAGTAAAGGGTTGGAAAAATATTTTCCAATAAAATGGACCTAAGAAGCAAGCTGGTGTATTTATCCTAATATTTAACAAAATTGACTTCCAACCAAAATTAATCAAAAGAGATGGAGAAGGACATTCCATATTCATCAAAAGAAAAGTCCACTAAGATGATGTCCCAATTCTGAACATCTGTGCCTCAAATGCAAGGGCACCCACATTTGTAAACAAAAATTACTAAACCTTAAATCATACAAGGAACCCCACACAATAATAGTGGGAGACTTCAACACCCCACTCTCACCAGTGGACAGGTCATCCAGACAGACACTAAACACAGAAATCATGGAGCTCACAGACAGTATGACTCAAATGGACCTAGCAGACATAACACTCCACCCAAACACAAAAAAACATGCATGGAACCTTGTCCTAATTGACTGTATACTCTGCCACAAAGCAAGTCTCAATAGACACACACACACACACACACACACACACACACACACACACACACACATACAATTGAAATAACCCCCTGTATCTTATCAGACCATCATGGATTAAAGCTGGATTTCAATAACAACAGAAAGTCTACAAACTCATGGAAACTGAATAGCTCTCTATTGAGCTACCACTGGGTCAAGGAAGAAATAAAGAAAGAAGTTAAGCACTTCCTAGAATTCAATGAAAATGAATATACAACATACTCAGTCTTATGAGACACAAAGAAAATGGTGCTAAGAGGAAAATCCATAGCACTAAGGGCCTTCATGAAGATTTTGGAGAGATCTCATACTAGTGACTTAACAGCACACCTAAATGCTTTAGAACAAAAAGAAGCAGATACATCAAAGAGGTGCTGGCATCTATAAAATAGAAACAAAGAGAACAATACAAAGAATCAATGAAACAAAGAGTTGGTTCTTTGAAATAAAAATCAGCAAGATAGACAGACCCTTATTCAAACTAACCAAAAGGCAGAGACAGAATATTCAAATTAACAAAATCAAAAACAAAAAGGGGAATATAACAACAGAGCCTGAGGAAATCCAGACAATCATTAGGTCATACTTCAAAAACCTGTACTCGACAAAAATTGGAAAAACTAAAAGAAATGGACAAATTTCTTGATAGATATCACTTACCAAAATTAAATCAAGACCAGATAAACAATTTAAATAGACCAATAACCCCTAAGAAAACAGAAGCAGTCATTAAATTCTCCCAACCAAAAAAAAAAAAAAAAAAAAGAAAGAAAGAAAGAAAAGCTCAGGACCAAGCCAGTCAGTGGTGGCACAGGCCTTTAATCCCAGTACCCGGAAGCCAGAGATAGGAGGATCTCTTTGAGTTTGAGGCCAACCTGGGCTAACAAGTGAGTTCCAGGAAAGGCACAAAGCTACACAGAAAAACCCTGTCTCGAAAAACCAAAAAAAAAAAAAAAAAAAAAAAAAAAGCCCAGGACCAGATGATTTTAATGCAGAATTCTTCCAGACTTTCAAAGGAGAGTTAATGATAATACTCATCAAATTATTCCACAAAATAGAAACAGAAGGAACACTACCAAATTATTTCTATGAGGCCACAGTCACCCTGATAATGAAACCACATAAAGATTTAACAAAGAAAGAATAATTACAGACCAATTTCACTCATGAACATTGATGCAAAAATACTCAATAAAATATTGGCAAAGCAAACCCAAGGACACAGCAAAAAGATCATCCACCATGATAAGTAGGCTTCATCCCAGTGAAGCAGGGCTGGTTCAACATTAAAAAAAAAAAAAAAAAAAAAACAATCTGTCACTGTAGTCCACCATATAAACAAACTAAAAAAAAAAAACCATAATCACCTTGTTAGAGGCTGAAAACAAAACAAAATAAAACCTTTGACACGCCGCCACCACATTTCCTTCCATCTGCCATGCAGTGGCCCAGGTTAAACCTGAATAAAAGGACGCTTATGTGCTTGCATCAGAAAAACAAACAAACAAACAAACAACAACAAAAAGCCCTTGACAAAAAGCAACACCCTTCATGATAAAGGTCTTGGAGAGATCAAGGATACAAGTGACATACCTAAACATAATAAAAACAATACACAGCAAGCTGATTGCCAACATCAAATTAAATGGAAAGAAACTCATATCCATTCCACTAAAGTCAGGAACAAGACAAAGCTGTCCACTCTCTCTATACCTATTTGATATAGTAATTGAAGTTCTACCTAGAACCATAATTAAAGGAAATCAAGAGGATACAAATTGGAAAGAAAGAAGTCAAAGTATCATTATTCACATATGATATGATAGTACACATAAGCAACCCCAAAATTTCTACCAGGGAATTTCTACAGCTGATAAACACCTTTGACCAAGTGGCTGGATACAAGATTAACTAAAAATAAAATCAGTAGCTCTCCCATGTACAATCAACTAACTGAGAAAGAAATCAGAGAATCAACATCCTTTACAATAGCCTCAAACAATATGAAATATCTTGGTATAACTCTAACTAAGCAAGTGAAAGACCTGTATGACAAGAACTTCAAGTCTTTGAAGAAAGAAATTGATGAAGATATCAGAAGATAGAAAAATTTTCCATGCATGCTCATGGATCTGAAGGATTAACATAGTAAAAATAATTCTCAACAAAAGAATTTCAAATGGCTGAAAAATACCTAAGGAGTTGTTCAAGATCCTTAGCCATCAGGGAAGTGAAAATCAAAAGGACTCTGAGATTCCATCGTACACCTGTCTAAGATAAAAAACACCAGTGATAGGAAAGAATGTGGAGCAAGGAGAACATCCCTCCACTGCTGGTGGGAGTGCAAACTTGTACAAAAACTTTGAAAGTCAGTGTGGCAATTTCTCAGAAAACTAGGAATCAATCTACCACAAGACCCAGCTATATTACTCTTGGGCACATACTCAAAGGGTGCTTAATCATACCACGAGGACACTTGCTCAACTAAGTTCATAGCAGCTTTATTCATAATAGTCAGAACCTGGAAGCAACCTAGATGCCCCTCAACTGAAGAAAGGATTTTAAAAAATGTGGTACGTTTACACAAAGGAGTATTACTTGGGTGTTAAAAACAAGAAAACCAGAAAATCTGAAGGCAAATGAATGGAACTAGAGAAAAATCATCCTGGGTGAGGTGACACAGACTCAGAAAGACAAACAAACATGGCGTGTACTCACTCATAAGTGGATATTAACAGTAAAATAAAGGATAACTATGATACAATCCATAGACCCAGAGAGACTAGGTAACAAGGAGGGTTCATGATCTCCTGGATCTCCCTAGGAAGGGAATAGTGGAGATTTTGAGTGCACTGAAGGTGGGTAGGGATGTGAACATGAGCAATCAGGTTGTGGGTGGGTATAGGTAGAGAGTACTGAAAGAGACTACTGGAAAAACCTGATGCAAGGGAATCTCCCAGAAATCTACAAGGATGACCCCAGCTAAGACTCCTAGTAATAGCAGACACATAGCTTCAACTGACCGCCACCTGTGACCAGATTGTGCCTAGCCCAACTACCATCAGAGAGGCTTCATTCAACAATTGATGGAAAGAGATGCAGACCCACAGCCAAACATTAAGCAGAGTTCAGGGAATCCTGCAGAAGAGGGAAGAAAGGGTTATAGGAGTCAGAGGGGTCAAAGACACCACAAGAAAACTCACAGAATCAACTAACCTGAGGTCACAGGGGCTCACAGAGACTGAACTGCTAACCAGGGAACCTGCAAGGGACTGGTTTAGGCCCTCTGCATATATGTTATGGTTATGTAGCGTATGCATATATGTTCTTATGGAACTCCTAACAGTCAGATCAGTGGCTGTCTCTGACTCTCTTACTGGCTTTTGGGACCCTACTCCTCATACTGGGTCACCTTGACCAGCATTAATACATGGAGGGTGTTCAGTCTTACTGCAACTTGATATGCCATGTTTTGTTGATGCTCATGGGAGATCTGCCTTTTTCAAAACAGGAACAGAGGAGGAGAGGATTGACGGGTGGGAACAGAGGGGAATGAGAAGGGCCTAGGAGAAGAAGAGGAAAGAGAAACTGCAACTGTGGACAGGATTTTTAAAAAAATCTTTAAAAAAAAAGAATGCAGTCTTGTGAGTATCTTCAACTTGAGTTTATCAAGTTCCAGTTATGTTTGAGTTACCTAGGGAAATGCAGAGTGACAATTTGTATGATTTTTAATCCCTTAACTTTGTGGACATTTATACAATAACAATAGGGAAGTGATACATGGTTGTCTTAGGACAGCACTTCCTCTTTTTCTTTCAATCACAGGGATGTAACTCCAACTAGCCTTCCCCCACCTTCTGCTAGCTCCTGGCCTTGGTGTCCAAGAGCAGCACACCATGCCAAGGCATGGGTAGTAAGCAACCATTTCTTTCCTCTCCAGTTTGCTGAGACAGAGGTGACTATCAGGCAGTGTGTGATGGCTGTTTCTAGGCATTTATCTCATTCCCCAGAGGACAAATTTACCGGCTGCAGGGAGCAGGGACGATGATGACAGACAGAAGCAGCAAGCTTGATTTCAAACTCAGTATTGCATTTTTTTCTTCTATCGTCTTTTCTACCATTTTTCTTTTCTTGATTTAATTTCACCCAAAATTAGGATAACCATTAATTTAGAAACACACCCATTAGGATCATGCATTTTCAGTAAAACATAAACTTTAGAGAACTCTACCAAGCAAATGAAATTGCTCTTAACCATCAAATAAAAGATCAGTGTAGCCGGGCGGTGGTTGCGCACGCCTTTAATCCCAGCACTCGGGAGGTGGAGGCAGGTGGATCTCTGTGAGTTCGAGGCCAGCCTGGTCTACAGAGCAAGATCCAGGAAAGGCGCAAAGCTACACAGAGAAACCCTGTCTCGAAAAACCAAAAAAAAAAAAAAGATCAGTGTTACAGATTCCTACCAGAAACTTCAACCTCAATCTCTTTGCAAAGCTTCTGGCTAGCCAGGAAAGAAGAAATCTACTTACAGAATATTTTAATGAAAAGGTTGTTACTTAATTGGGTTAAAATGTCAAAAATGGTCCTTTTTGTCACAGACTAGAAGAAAAACTATGTTCTATTTTCAGAACCTGGAGATACTGTGTTCCTGAGGACTTGGGGTTCTACCATTGGAGCCCACAAGTATTGAAACAACTATAAAGTCTCCTTTCTTTGGCCTTGAACTGAGTTCTGAGTCTCTATAAACACACCGCAGGGTGGTACGGGAGGCAGCTGGAGACCAAGTTCTAGTCTAAGTCAACCTCGTCTCTCCCTTCTCAATGGCCACCTCACTTGTTTTCTCAACCTTTCATTTCATGTATCTCATTTTTTCTTTCACTGAAAACAAATATTTTTATACAGCATATGGTTCCCCTCCCTCCGCACCTCCCAGTTCCTCCTCACCTCCTCTCCTGTCAGGATCCACCTCTCTATCTTTTAGTAGAAAATAAGTATCTAAGAGCTAATAATAAAATATAGCATAATAATAAGATAAAACAAAAACAAACAAATCAGAATAAGACAAAATGAGCAGAAGGAAAAAAGCCCGAGAAAAGGCACAAGAAACAGATACAAGGACCCACTGGTTCCCATAGGAATCCCATAAAAATGTAAGACCAGAAGCCAAAATATATATACAAAAACCTGTAGGGTAAAAGTAAATAAATAAAAATAAAACAAACAAGCCGGGCAGTGGTGGCGCACGCCTTTAATCCCAGCACTCGGGAGGCAGAGCCAGGCGGATCTCTGTGAGTTCGAGGCCAGCCTGGGCTACCAAGTGAGTCCCAGGAAAGGCGCAAAACTACACAGAGAAACCCTGTCTCGAAAAACAAAAAAAAAACAAAAAAAAAAAAAAAAAAAAAAAAAAAAAAAAAAAAAAAAAAAACAAACAAAAAAAGATTTTTAAAAAGAAAAAAGACCTAACACAAAATTATGAGGCAAGAAACCCCTCCAAAGATGCCATTGAGTTCACTTTCTATTGGCCATCTACCGCTGGGCTTGCAACTGACCCTGAAGAGAAACTTGTTTTCCCAGTGAGACTCCCTTGAAGAAAAGTTCATTTTCATTCACAAGTGGCTATCAATTGGAGATGCTTCTGGGTCAGGGATGGGGACATATGTCCACTTCTCCTTTCAGCTCTAGGATCCCATCTGTTGCAGACTTGTGAAGACCCTGTACATGCTGCCTCAGTCTCTGTGAGTCTATATGTTCATCAATCCTGCTGTGTTTAGAAGGCCTTTTTTCCTTGGTGTTCTCCATCCATTCTGGCTTTTACACTCCTTCTGCCTCCACTTCCACAGGGTTCCCTAAGTCCAGAGGAGAAGGATTTGACAGAGACACCCCACTTAGGGCTGAGTGTTTTAAAGTCTCTCACTCTGCATTATATCTGACTGTGGGTCTCTGTATTTGTTCCCATCTGCTGCAGGAGGAAGTTTCTCTTATGATGGCTGAGCAAGGTATTGATCTATGAGTACACCAGAATGTTATTAAGATTCATTTTATTGCTATGTTCCTTTCATAGGTTTTATCCTCCGTACCTGGGATATCTGTTTTCAAGTTCTTGGTCATTCAAGCAGTACCATGTACGGGTTCCATCTCATGGAGTGGGCCTCAGGTCAGTACAGATGTTGGTTGGTTACTCCCACAAATTTTGTACCACCTTTACCCTTTGCACCTTTGCATGCAGGACAGATTGTAGATCAAAGTATCTGGGGATGTATTGCTGTCTACATTTCTCCTTTGGGAGCATGCAGAGTACCCTCTGGCATTTTATAATCTCAGAACTGTATAGAACTTGAAGGTTATCACAATAAATTAAATAAAATTAATTTCTAGTTAGATAAATTACACCTAATAGACAAATCATTGACCTTTCTATGTTTCTAGCTTACTGTGATACAGACACCAGCTGAGAACCAAAGCACATAAAACAGTTCCACACAGTAGCTTCAATAGATTGAGTCAACAGATAGAAACTATTATTGCTATCACCATTTGTATAGTTATCGTTAAGACTAATAAAAGGTCATTGTTAGTATAGCCAGTATTTGTATCACCTCAGCTCTAAACAGTCACCCACATTTGCAAGGCAGGATATGGCTATGTTGAGAAAGAAGAGTAGATTCACTTTATAGTTGATCAAATTCTTGATAAGCACTCCAAAAGTTACATGTAAACACTACATTAGCAAAAACAAGTTTTGAGGGCAGGGGCCTTGTGATAGGAGCACTTTAGAGCAGCTTGAGTAACTTTTGCTATGGACTGAATCCTTAGGGACCTATCAAAATCAATTGGTTTCAAAATGAACCCCATAGAACTATGGGATTGAAAAGTCTGCATATGATCATTTAATTAGTCTATGATTGCCAAGGCAAATGCACTGAGATTAGTTTAGTATAGACACACATCATACTTAAATATCCTTTCTGTTTATTAGGCATTAACTCTGACCTTCTGGAGAATAGTAGAATGAGAGTGTAGACTTTTTGTCTGTTAAGCAATCTAGTTAGCTAGCTGTTCAGCTCCCTACATAGTTTGTCATTTAGATGAAAATCAAATATGAATTGATGAGTAAAATTTTATGTATACATAATTTTTACTAAATAGGAGACTCAAAATCTGAAATATCAGTTGTAACACATATTAAAATATCCAGACATCTTTTCTCGTCAAGTAAAATGTCATTTCCTATGAGTTTTTAGGTAGTTAATGCATCCAATGTTCATTTAACAAATAATTTTAGCCCTGGGAACCCATAGACCACACCTTCCAGGGAAGCAGGTAGGCTGATTATAGATCTTCACTTCTCCCTCTGCTCCTCCAGATCCAGATCCCTAGACTCATCCCTGGCTCTTGTAGCATACCTTCAGTTGTGACCTCTCCTCATTCTCTGTCCCCATTCCCAGAGGACTAACTAAATTAATCTTTGTGGATTGTAGAACACCCAGATTCCTTCCTTCTTTTAGAGTCCCTTGTACTGGCTTGTTTTGTGTGTCAATTTGACACAAGTTAGAGTCATCAGAGGAAGGAGCCTCAGTTGAGGAAATGTCTCCATAAGATCCAGCTGTAAGGCATTTTCTCAATTAGTGATCCATGCGGGAGGTCCTAGCTCATAGGGGCTAGTGCAATCCCTGGGTTGCTGGTCTTGGGTTCTATAAGAAGATGGACTGAGCAAGCCAAGGGAGGCAAGCCAGTAAGTAGCTCCTCTCCATGGCCTCTACATCAGCTCCTGCTTCTGGCATCCTGCCCTGTTTTGAGGTCCTGTCCTGACTTCCTTCAGTGATGAACAGCAATGCTGAAGTATAAGCCTAATAAACCCTTCACACGCCCCCCACCCCAACTTGCTCTTTGGTCATGGTGTTTCATTGAAGCGACAGAAATCTTAACTAAGACACCCCTTTACACTCTTAACCAATCTGCATTCCTAAATCTCAGGTCCCAGTGCCCATAGATACATTTTATCTGAAACCCCAGTGCCCACACATATCAGGACCCCCAGAAGATTTCCTATGAGTAAACACACAGCCACCATGTTCTCATAAAAACCAGAGAGAAAAAAGAAACTAAGGAATAAAACACATACCCATCAAAGATAAGACAGGATACCAGTATCTAGAATCACAATCCTTCCAATCACAAATGCCTAGACACAACTACAGCTTAAATCACAGAAGTTATAAACCAAATGAACCTAGCAGATAGCTACAGAACATTTCACCCAAACACAAAAGAATATACCTTCTTCTCCAAAACTAGTGGAACTTTCTCTAAAATTTATCACATCCTGGGACACAAATCAAGTCTTAACAGATACAAGAAAATCAAAATAGCATCCTGCATCCTATCTGACCACCAGCAAACTTCAGAAATGAGAGAAAGCTATCAAACTCATGGAAACTGAACAACTCTCTATTGGAATGAAAAATGGATCAAGACAGAAATTAATAAAGAAACAAAAAACTTTCTGTAATGGAAGGAAAATAAATCCACAGCATATCTAATCTTACGGAACATAATGAAATGAAGGCTGTTCTAAGAAGCAAATTCATAGCACTAAGTGTTACATCAAAAAAAAAAGAAAAAGATAAAGAAGAGGGGGAGGAGAAGGACAGGGAGAAGAAGAAAAAGAAGGAAAAGAAGGAGGAGGATGGGAGGAGAGCAAGGATGAGGAGAAGAAGGAGAAGGAGAATAAGAGGAAAAGGAAAAGGAAGAGGAGGAGGAAGAAGAAGAAAAGGAGGAGGAGCAGGAAGAGGAAGAGCAGGAGGATCAGGAGGAGCAGGAGGAGGAAGAAGAAATTGGGGAGATCTCATACTAGCAATTTAACTGCACACCTGAAATCTCTATAACAAAAAGAAGAAATCACACCCAAAAGGAGTAGATGGAAAGACTTAATCAAACTCAGGGCTGAAATCAATAAGATAAAAACAAAAACAACAATAACAAAAAAACGATACAAAGAGTCAATAAAATAAAGAGTTGGTCTTTAAGAAAATCTTTAAGATTGATAAAACCTTATCCCAATTAGCTAAAAGGTAGAGGGAGAATATTCAAATTAACAAAATTAGAAATGAAAAGGGGTAGATTACAACAGACACCAAGAAAATCCAAAGAGTCATAGGAGTATACTTTAAAAATATGGCCTCCACCAAATTGGAAAACCCAAAAGAAATGAGTAATTTTCTCTATACATACCATTTATCAAAGTTAAAACCAAGATCTGATAAGCAATAACCAATACAAGAAAGTCAAAATAATATCCTGCATTAACAGACTTTAACCCCTAAAAAAGAAGTAGTCATTAAATATCTCCCAACCAGAAAAGGTCCAGGACCAGGTAAATTTATTGCCAGAAATGTACCCTGGGTTAAAAAAATTATCTTCAGCAAGTGGTACTGGTTAAATGGATGCCTGCATGTGGAGGAAGAATTTAAATAGATCTATTCTTATCACCCTGCACAAAACTCAACTCCAAATGAATCAATCACAAAATTTGACTCCAACTGGATCAAGGACCTCAACTTAAAACCAGATACACTGAACTTGATAGAAAAGAAAGTGGGGAATTGCCTTGAACTCATTGCTACAGGAGAAGACTTTCTAACAGATCACCACTAGCACAGGCACTGAAATCAACAATTAATACACAGGAACTCATGAATCGAAGAAGTTTCCACACAGACAACACTGTCATTTGGACAAATTGGAAGCCTACAGAATTGGGAAAGATTTTTACCAATCACATATCCAAAAGATGACTAATATTCAAAATATATAAAGGACTAAAAAATCTATATATGAAGAAAATAGACCAATTTAAAAGGGGGGGTACATTTCTAAACAGATAATTCTCCATAGAGGAAACTCAAGTGGCTAAGAAACACTTACAAAAATGTTCATCATTCTTAGCCATTAGGGAAATGCAAATCAATACTACTTTGAGACTTCATCTTACACCTGCCAGAATGGCTCACATCAGTAAATCAAGTGACAGCAAGGATTTGGAATCAGGGGAATGGTCATCCATTGTTTGTAGAAGTGCATGGAAATCGGTGTGGCAGTTCCTCAGGAAAATGGGAATTGATCTATCTAAAGATTCAGCTGTACTACTTACTACTCTTGGGCATGTAAAGGATGCTTCATTCTACCACAAACATGTTCACTGCTGCTCTAGTCAGAAATTAAAAACAACCTAGATGTCTCTCAATAGAAGACTAGATAAAGAAAATATGTTAAACTTACACAATGGAGTATTACTCATAAAAACATGACATCGTGAAACTTTTGGATAAATGGATGGAACTAGAAAAAAATCATCTTGAGTGAGGCATCGTAGACCCAGAAAGACAAATATGGTATGTATTCACTGATGTATGAGTATTAAGCTACTAATTCAAGCTACAATCCATAGTTGCAGGTGTAGATGTAAGCAACCGTCTTATTAAATAAGAAACACAGAAACAATGCAAAGAAGAAAGCCAAGAGATCAGAGCTAAGAGCCTTACCCGCCTGCTGCAGCTAGCCTCTTCAGCCAAGAGACTTCTCCAAAAGAGACCTACTTCCTGTCTGTTTGCCTTTATACAGACTTTCTGTTCTGCCTTCTCATTGGTTATAAAACCAACCACATGACTGCCTCGTCACTGTCTGCTGGCTGTATCCTTGAACACACAGAGATCTACCTAGCTCTGCCTACCAAGTGCTGGGATTAAAGGCATGCACCACCACTGCCCAGCTTTTGCTATGGCTCTAATAGCTCTGACCCCCGGGCAACTTTATTTATTAACATACAATTAAAATCACATTTCAGTACAAATAAAATACCACCATATGCAGGGAGGTCAGGTATAGAGGAATAAACAAGTGGAGACACATGGATCTCCCTCAAAGGGGAAAATTGAATAGATTTTTTTTGAGTGGACTGGGGATGAGGGGATGAGAAAGGAGGGTTGGGTGGGGAGAGGGAGTGGAGATGGGATTGAGGGAGGAATCTCAGAAGAGACTGTTGAAATTGAGGGGCATGTGGGGGGTAATATGGAAACCTACACCAGAAGATTCCTAATATAATACATGAAGTTGATCCTAATGAAGTCTCCAAATAATAAGAGATAGAGTCTCAACTGTCCATCTCTTGTCAATAAATGAAGCTTCCAGTACAGGGACTGGGTTTCATCCAATGGAGTTGTTGGCCAAAGTGGTCCATGGAAATTCCCAAAACAATCCAGGCTGTTGCCAAAATAAAAAGTTGCTCTCTACAAACTGACCACAAGATCCCATTGCTGAAGACAAGACCTACACAACTCATTGAACATGGAAAATATAAGTTGGCGTCTACAAAGAGAGTTCACTCCTATGTTCTAGAGTGTTTGGTACAGGGTTATACTCTACACACTACCAAAAGAGGAACATAAACACCAACCAAGCCACAAACCCTTAGATCTACAATGAAGTACTGTCTGCAAGATGTACCAGGGCAATGGTGGCACAAAGCTTAGAGGAGTAACCAACCAACAACTGCTTTGACTTAAAGCTCACTCTGCAGTTCTGGGAACCCACACCCAATACTACTTGTAACCAAGAGCCAGAGACTAGATACCAGGTCCTAGGGTAAAACCAAATACTACTTGTCCTTAAAACAAAAAAGTAGGGGCCTAGAGAGATGGCTCAGCAGTTAAGAGCACTGACTACTCTTCCAGAGGTCCTGAGTTCAATTCCCAGCAACCACATGGTAGCTCACAACCACCTGTAATGAGATCTGGTGACTCTTCTGGCCTGCAAGGACACATACAGACAGAATACTGTATACTTAATAAATAAATAAACCTTTAAAAAAAAGTAGTGTGAGAAAATGACTCCTAATGTTATTCTGTTATACTCATAGATCAATGTCATGTTCAGCCATCATCAGAGAAGCTTTATCCTGCAGCAGATGTAAATTAATATATAGACCCAAAGCCAGACAATGTTCAGAGAGTGAGAAACCTTGGGACACTCAGCCCTAAATGGGACACCTCCATCAAATCCCTCCCTGCAGAACTCAAGAACCCCTATAGATAAGGAGGTAGAAAGAATGTAAGAGCCAGAGTGGATGAAGGACACCACAAAAACAAGACCCTCTAAATCTACATGAGCAAATTTCATATGAACTCACAGAGAGCGAATCAGCATGCACAGGATCTGCACACATCGGCCTCAGTTCCTTTGGGTTTATATTATGGCTTCCAGTTTAATGTTTTATGGGATTCCTAAGAGTAAGAAAGAGTTGGTCTCTGATTCTTTTGCCTTCTCTTGGACTCCTGTCCAACTTCAATGTGATAGCATGTGTTTTATTTTATTATATGTTATATTTAAAAATATATATGAATGAATGAGTGAAAACCTCACTACCAGGGTAAAGGTTAACAACTGAACAGTCACTTATACCTGTTGGAAGAGGGAAAATTTTTTTTTCTCCAGTGGATTGACACTGGAACCACTTCACTGCAGGCCTCATGTTCAGTTGTAGTTGGCCAACATAAAATGACCTCCACCTTTTTTGTGCGTGCTTTTATTTACTTACAGCTTTACAGAGTTTGCTTTGTTTCCTTTTGGGTGTTGTTTTATTTTATTTTATTGTTGTACTGGGTTTCAGTTTGCTTTTTTTTAGAAAGAACTTAAAGTTGTGTAGATAGAGGGCAAAGAAGTGGAAACACTCTGGGGAGAGGAAGAATATTTAAAATTAAAAATTTGTTTTGATAGTAAAAGATAAAAACATGTAAATTTTAGGCAATGTAAAACATCTATTTTTACAATCACATTTTTGAGTTGATAGTTTTATTCACACTACAGGCTAATTTTTTTTTCTATTTTATTTGCTTCTGAATGGTCAGTGCACAGAATTGGTCTAATACGTGGTGAATGGATAGATATGTACACTGGAAAAGCAATAAGTAAAATTTATAATCCATGCTCAACAAAAAGACTTCTAACAGGATACAAAGAGGACTCTTTCTATAGACACAATTAAGGCAACAGAATTAGGTATGGAAGTGTTACTATAGATTACTTATCTCAATACTCTGAAAAGTATGAGTAGGTGGTGTCATTGTCAGTCATGTTAGTATATTTTTAGACCATAGTTATCATAATTTGGCATCTAAAGACATACCTTTCCCTTATAACATAAAGCAAAATGTTTCCTTCTAGTATTCAAAAGAGAAATTAAACTGTGTAGTTAGATTTGAAATTATAGTCAACCAAATACTTACATTGAATCCATTTTTTATCCCTATAATAGTTTAGTAAATTTCTAAATGGTTTTTAAATATGTAGGTGGGTACAAGTAATTATGATTATTTTAATTCATTCTGCAAACATTTTCTAGCTTATGTCTTAAAAGAAATGTTTAACATGTCTTTTTGAAAGACATTAAATAAATGTAAATATTCTCAACATATTTCATTATGTCTAAAAATTTAAAAATGTGACCTGAATAAAAGTGATCAAATAATATTTGGTAATATAGTCTCTTATTTTATATTTTAATATATTTATATATAACTATCAAATAATTATTCTTCTGGTTATGCATGGAATTTATAATTTTGCTTGTTTTTCAGATAGTACACAATTATTTCTAGGGCAATTCTTTCATTTATTTATTTATTTATTTATTTATTTATTTATTTATTTATTTATTTATTGTTTTTACAGCCCAAGTGCAGTTTCCCCTCCAAGTCCTTCCCCTTACCTCCCCTGCCTCCACCCCACCTACACCCACTCCTCTTTCATTTCTATTCAGAAAAGGGCAGACTTCCCATGTATATCAGCCATCCATGGCGTATCAAGTTGCAGTGAGACTAAGCACCTCCTCTCCTATTAAGGCTGGACAAGACAACCCAGTAGGAGGAAAGGGTCACAAAAGCAGGGAACAGAGTCAGAGACAGCTCTTGCTCCCACTGTTAGGAGTCCCACAAGAAGACCAAGCTACTCAATTGTAACATATATGCAATGGCCTAGGTCAGTCCCATGAAGGCTCGCTGGTTGTGGATTCAATCTCTATAAGCCTCTATGACCCCAGGTGAGTTGATTCTGTGGGTTTTCTTGTGGTGCCCTTGACCCCTCTGGTTCCTACAATCCTTCCTCCCACTCTTCCAAAGAATTCCAGGAGTTGCGCCTAATGTTTGGTTATGGGTCTCTGCGTCTGGTTCTATCAGTTGCTGAAAGAAGCCTCTCTGATGACAGTTGGGCTAGGCACAAATAAATGAGTATAGAAGAAAATTGTTAGGAATCATTCACTTTTTTTGACAGTCATGTTTGGTTCTATCCTAAGGCTCTGGGCTATCCCTCCTCCAGATCCTGGCCTTCCAGACAGTGTCAAGGCTGGGCTCCCTCTCAGGGTATGGGTCTCAAGCTGGACCAGTCATTGGTTGGCCACTCCCACAATTTCTTTGCTAACTTTTAGGCAGGAAAATTTGTAGGTTGAAGGTATTGTGACTGGGTTGTTGTCCCAGTCCCTCCACTGGAAGTCTTGCTTGGTTACAAGAGATGGCTGGTTCAGGCTCCTTATCCCCTACTGCTCGGAGTCTTAGCTAGAGTCACCCTTAGCGATTCCTGAGAGTTTCCCTTGCACTAGGTTTCTAGCTCATCCCAGAGATGCCCCCAGATTCCAGTTGTCTCTCCTAGTACTCTCTGCCTCTATCCTCCTTCACCTGGCTCCTCCTGTTCCCATCCCCACCCACATGCAGACTCCCCTACCACCACCCTACCCACCAGCAATGTCTATTCTATTTCCCCTTCACAGTGAGATTCCTGCATCTGCTTTTGAGCCCTCCTTGTTACTTAGTTTCTCTGGGTCTGTGGATTGTAAAAAGGTTCTCCTTTACTTTATTGCCAATACTCACTTTTATCTGAATACATACCATGTTTGTCCTTCTGAGTCTGGGTTACCTCACTCAGGATGATCTTTTCTAGTTCCACTCATTTGCCAGCAAATTTCATGATGTCATTGTTTTTAACAGCTGAGTAATACTCAGTTGTGAAAATGTACCAGATTTTATTTGTTCATTCTTCTGTTGAGGGATATCCAGGTTGTTTCCAGTTTCTGACTATTACAAATAAAGCTTCTATGAACATAGTTAAGCAAATGTCTTTTTGATATGGTGGAGCGTCCTTTAGGTATATGCCCAGGAGTGATATAGCTGGTTCTTTAGGTAGACCAATTCCCAATTTTCTGAGAAACTGCCATATTGATTTCCAAAGTGGCTGTAAAAGTTTGCACTCCCACCAGCAATGGAGGAGTGTTTCCTTTGCTCCACATCCTCTCCAACATGAACTGTCACTTGTGTTTTTTATCTTAGCCATTCTGACAGGTGTAAAATGGAATCTCAGAGCCATTTTGATTTGTATTTCCCTGATGGCTAAGAAATGAGCCAACCTGGAGTCTGCCTCAGAGCCTAGCAACAGACACTGTTAGAGGTCCTGATCATGCCAAGCCAATAAGGGACAACCACACAATGTCACTGGATCCAACAGGTGCTGTCAGAGATCCTGATCTTACCTAGCCAATGAGGGGTGACCACGCGATGTCACTTATCTGGACACAGCGTGGGTGCTGGGAGGAGGGTATATAAGGCTCTCCCCATTGCTGAATAAATGAGTCTGCTGTTTGCCTTTCACCTGGCTCCTGGTGTCTGTGTCATTGACACCAGGCCTTCTCACCCCTCCCCAAAGGGAGCCTTTAGGACTCAGCAACAGTGTACTACTGTCAGAAAGTATATTCATCATTGTCTTTACTGGTGTTTCACATAGTTCCTGCTTTAAAGCTGATGGCTGCTCATATTGATAAAGAATAGTTCAACCTGGTTCTTCAAAGGCCAGTATGACTGGCTTTCTAACTTTCTGCAATGCCAACAAATATTCAAGAAATAATTTGTGCTGAAATCTCAGGCATTCCAAACAGACTTGGAGGTTATTTGCCAGCATGGGAAATGCAGAAAGAGGGAGACTATCTTCATGTCTCCAGAAAGACCACAGTTTCCCTTGTATGTGCCATGCCATCCCATCAATTAAAGCATAGGAGAATCATTAAGTTCCTATTATGTATCTAAAGCTGTTGGGTTCCTCAGCACAGAATGCCATGACAATGATCCAATATTGCCTAAGATGGAGAGATTGAAGAAGCATCTTGCTACTTAGTTTGTAAAAGATGAGTTTCTATTCATATTAGCTAGACTTCCTTTAAAAAATTAAGAACAAAATTCAGAGAATAGGGGATCTTGTGGTATCAAGTTCCAACTAATAAATCTACAAAGCAATTCTCGTACCTAAGGCTCAGGGATCACTGTGGAAAGGAGGTGGAAAGAAAGGTCATGAAATTTGCTATGAGATTGTGTCTTCTAGGAATGTCAGAGAGGCTGCGACCATGTAGTCTAATCAACACAGTTGCTTAAACAAGACCTGAACTATCATAATACTAGTTGACACGCTAACATAGAAAGGGGAAAGTGCTCTGGGTACATACACAAATAGTTTTGATGTATTTGTATGTACAACACACACACATACACACACATACAGAGTCAACTATTAAAGAAAAGGAGGTCATAAATTTGAGAGAGTAAGGGAGGCCCATGGTAGCAGTAGGAGGAAAGAAACAAAAAGAAGAAAACTATATTATCATTTCACAAAATTAAAACTATATTATAAAAAAATTAAAATAATTTTGTGGAAAAATCTATGTAACAAAATTTCATTGTAAGTTGAATTTAACTTTGCATAAAATGTCTCTTTCAGCCTCTGAGTAAACCACTTGTCCAAATCCAAACATCATGAGCACTCTTGTCAAACTGGCTAATAGTAATTTGCCTGTATGATTTCTTTGGACATAGAAAAAAAATCAAATCCCAGTAGTATAATTTCCTCACTATGCTTTAAAAATAAATACTCAAACCAGGCATGTTGGTACATACCTTTAATCCCAGCACTCAGAAGGCACAGGCAGGCAAATCTCTGTGAGTTTGAGGACAGTTACATAGTGAAACCCTGTCTCTAAATAAATAATACTTGAGTTAACTTTCTTATGTATCATTCACTGTAAAAATTACTGAATGTTCTTCATGTATTAATCAGGCAATGGATATAGCTTAATTTTCAAGGTTTTGCTGTGCTGATATTTGCAACAAATTAAGATTCACATTCTCCAGAAAACTTTGTTTTGAGCAAAGTGATTTTTAGAAAGAGCTATTTCCCTGTGTCCTTTACTTCTAAAATTAGACCATAGAAACCATAGTGGGTTTCTGTTTTGAAACATTAGATGTACAATATCCGTATAGTTGAGACATGTAGTTGAATGTTTCTTTGGGTCCCGCCTGTCCCCTGTCCCACAACTGCTTATAAAATAATCACACAGAAGCTTATATTAATTATAACTGCTCAGCCATTAGCTCAGGCTTATTACTGAATAGCTCTTACACTTAAATTAACCCATAATTCTTATCTATGTTTAGCCATGTGGCTTAGTATCTTTTCTCAGTTCTGCCTTGTCATCTTGCTTTCTCTGTGTCTGCTGGAGACTTCTTACCCTGCTTTTCCTCTTCCCAGCATTTTCCTAGTTGGCTGGTCCCACCTATACTTCCTGCCTGGCTACTGGCCAATCAGCATTTTATTAAACCAGTGTACAAGAGCATGGTGACATATAGATTAATATAAATGGGCTGAGTTTAGTTATAAAAGCTAGCTAGCAAGAAAGTTAGAGCCACAGGCCATGGCCATAAGTTTGTAAATAATATTAAGCCTTTGAGTGATTATTTTAAAAGCAGCTGCAGGACAGTGGCCAGGCGGGACCCGAGAAACATCCAACTACAAATGGCACCCAGACATAGTGGCAAGAGTTTCCACCTAAAATCTGAGAGAGATTAGGAAGAGATTATAAATATAGCTAAGAGCACCTTCCTAGTTCATGTCACTCATGGCAGGCAATGGTACAGTGATGTGTCCCCTTCCCATGGTAGTTTGATGCATATGGGCATGACCTACAGCATGGTGGATTCCCGCCATGTACACAGAGGTATCTCCAAGCCACACAGCATGCTGCATGGCAGATTTAGCTTTTGTTAGTACAGACAAAAAAAAAAACCACAAGATTTCTAGGCTACACACTGCTTATTGGAAGCATAGAGCCACTGCCTCCCAGAGTCAGCAGAGAGCATGGCTTCCAGAGCTGGAAGTAAATTACCTCCACCATGTTGAGACGCTGAGGTAGGTGGAGTCAGCAGGCAAGGCTCCTGGTCTTAGCCATGCACCTTAGCAGTTTAAAATCTCTCCTGATCAGAGAAGGATTATATATTCACAATAAGACAGATTCAGATGGAATAAAACTCTAAACTGTTTACAATATGTGTAAAAATGTACATAGGCTTAGAAGAGAGAGAAAAAGGAATATGTGCAGTTACATAAAGAAATAAATAGTTTTAAAAAATAAAGTCTTTAAAGAGACAATAAAAGTAATATAAAAAGTAAGACATGTAAAGATGAAAATTGCCACGCCGGGCTGTTTACAATATGTGTAAAAATGTACATAGGCTTAGAAGAGAGAGAAAAAGGAATATGTGCAGTTACATAAAGAAATAAATAGTTTTAAAAAATAAAGTCTTTAAAGAGACAATAAAAGTAATATAAAAAGTAAGACATGTAAAGATGAAAATTGCCACGCCGGGCGGTGGTGGTGCACGCCTTTAATCCCAGCACTCGGGAGGCAGAGCCAGGTGGATCTCTGTGAGTTCGAGGCCAGCCTGGGCTACCAAGTGAGTCCCAGGAAAGGCGCAAAACTACACAGAGAAACCCTGTCTCGAAAAAAAAAAAAAAAAAAAAAAAAAGATGAAAATTGCATAGAGAATCTGGATTATATTGTTTTTGGGATTTTTAAATGCCGAAAGACATTTGATTGTAAAAGCTGCTGAGTTAAACCAATACATATATTTTAAAGATATCTTGACTGCAAAATTTGTGTGTAAGGATATGTTGCTTTGGAAAAGAGGTTCTGCTTTTGTTTCCACAGAAGATGAAAACCTATGGATTGCTTGTAGACTAATATGGTTTGATGAGCTAAGACCCCCTGAGAGGCCTCCAGATGATCCAACATCCAGAATAGCTTCAAGGCAACTAGCTCAGAGAATACAGCATCACAGACTACTCCAGTCAGGACTTGACCTTAATTCTTTATTTTCTCAGGATCCCCATAAGACTACCAGCAACCCCGACCAGCAGGAAGCAGTATGAGAAGCTATGCCCAAATTCCCAAAATATTGTTTATGCATGTTTATTTTTATTTAAAGGTTGATTATAAATGTAATCTCTTTCTAAAAAAGAAAGGGAATGATATAGATATGATAGGATAAAAGAGTAGATTATTGAATCAACTTTTAAAGAGCAACAACTTGTTTAAAATGTTTTACATTGCTATGGATTTTAGTTTATTGATACAAATTTAAAGTTAATTTTGTAACACTGTATGTATATTTCTACTCTTGTTTAAGGTATTATGTTTGTGTAGCTCATTTAAAATTGTAATGTATAATTAAGAAATAGATTAATAATTAGCCATATATAATAATCATGCTTATAATCATGTTGGTTAAGTTTTCTAGGTATACAGAGATATATTTCCATTAGGTAGGCAATCTTCAAACACTTCGAAGACCTACAGAATATGGCATTTAAAATGTTTTAAAAACTTAGACTTTCTGAACAATGAGACATGTCTGCTCCTGCAGCACCGATTTACTTCAAAGAGGAAGATGGGCATTGAAGACACTCCATATGGAGTTTATCTTCCTCTTGGCAGACCTGGCCATTTAGGAAAGAAACTGTTCTCCTCTGGACTTATTGACAAAATGTTGTATAGACTCAACATGCAGGACCCATGGAAAAATGACCACTAAATTTTCCAAAACAAGGCAAGATGGTCCTTTAGGTTCCTGCTTCACAGGAAGACTACCAAACATTCTAAAGGACACAGGGAGAAGTGACTTAGAAACTCTAGACCTATAGGCTAAAGATGGATGCCCCAATGTCTCAGAGGAAGTTTGGGTGACTGTCCAGGCAGCCAGCTGTCTCTGTCACTTTAGATTATTGGAAGTTGCTTACAATGCACTTCCTGTTTACTTAGGTAATATTATATCTTTCTGGAGTCTTTGATGTAGTTGAATACTAAATAGTTATGGTTATAATTCTCCTTGGTTATGATAAAAGATAAATTAGATATGAAACTTTAGACTCACAAATATAGGAAAGATGATAGAATATTTTCTTTAGTATTGCCAAATAGAAAGAGACTAGATATTGTAACTGTAATTCTTGCTTAATGACTGTTCTATTATATGTAATTTTATTATGTTGAAGTTAAAACCTTCCTTTTTGATTAGACAGAAAAGGGGAAGTGTTGTGGGATGTTTTTCTGTATGCTATGAATACTTGTTGCTCTGATTGGTTGATAGATAAAGCTGCATTGTCCTATGGCAGGGCAGGATGGAGCCAGGTGGGAAAATTCAGGAGAGACAGGAAGAAGAAAGGCAGAGAGGGGAGAAGCCATCCTGCTGTCCAGGGAGCAGCATGTAATGACACACAGGTAAAGCCAGGGAACACATGGCAACATATACATGGATAGAAATGGGCTAAGTTTAGTTATAAGAGCTGGCTGGCAAGAAGCTTGAACCATAGGCCATGGCCATAAATTTGTAAGTAATATTAAGCCTTGGAGTTATTATTTCATAAGCAGCTGCAGGAATGCGAGTGGGAGAGATTTGTCCTGACCACAGGGCCAGGCAGAACCAGAGAAACCTTCAGGCTACAGAGATACTATAGTGTAATGATTCTTCCTCTGTGCATTTCCTCTGCCTTCATATCCTTTGTAATAAATCTTTTCTCTACCTAGAAGATATGTTGTTGTTGATTTTATCACTCTTAATGAGCTTGTCCTACATATATAGATTAACACAATCCCCACTGAAATGTTTGAGTCATTGGCAGGAAATCAGGCTCACTGTGCAGCAATGGCCATCTGAGTTTGCTGAGACTGTTAGCAAGTAGATTTATCACTTACATGTAGGCAGAAAAAGCAAATGAAGCCTAAGTTCTTTGTGAGGCAGTCCCCAGTGACTGAGGAAAACTGTCCACAGCAGTCTTGCCTGCAAGTGCCCCAAGACAGCAGCTTGCCCTGTGGAGAATGCTAAAATCACTGTGCTAAGGGATTGAAGAAATCTCATTTGTAATGGCATCTATAACAGAGCCCAGACTGCCCTGACTAGCTCTTCTTCATCACAGACATTCATCACTCCAATGCAATTCATAGTTATCCTTGAGAACCACTGTCAAGAAAATGTGGAGAGATGTCTTCTAGTTAATGGAATGTAAATTTTCATTATTGTATTAGTGATGCAAACAGAGCTTAATTCTTTTATAAGAAAATAAAGTCTTCCACCCCAACATCCTCTGCTAATGGCTATAGTGATTTAATGGGCTTCATTACTGCTCATGATTGCCTCCATTATTGCATGTAGTATGCCAGCAACAGACCAAGAAAAGACTGTCACATGAGATCACAATCTGTAGCATAAATCAATCCAGCTGACAAAGATTAGGAAGAAATGCAAAGAGTATTTTTGGAAGATGTTCAAAGTCCAATCAGATCAGTAATGCTCTGATTTACTGTGTCTCCTGTCTGCTACTCTCTGGCTAAATGGCCTGAGCTTCCTTCTCAAAGCCAGAGCTGAAAATATTTCAACCGCAGATGACATTTAACAGGAAGGAAGACATAAACAAAACCAAAATGGGTATTTGACATCCTTAATGCCCAAACACAAGGGTCAAAGTTCATAGAGTTATTTAATTCAGCCATGCAAATTAAATTACGTTGTGTCTGAAATAAATCAGACTAAGTCTAGTGAAAACTGGACAGAACCTCTGAAGTAAACCTCTTTGAATGTTTCTCTCTCTGTCTCTCTCTGTCTCTCTGTCTCTCTCTCTCTCTCTCTCTCTCTCTCTCTCTCTCTCTCTTTCTCTCTCTCTCTCTCTCCCTCACTCCCTCCTAGTCTCTCTCTGTCTCCCTCCCTCTCCCACTCTTTCTCTTCATGAAACATGAAACATTTTATTTGCTAATGTTAGAGACAGTTTGAACACAAATGTTAACCTTCAGTCTAAATCATCTGTACAACCAAAAGCTGGAAACAAAAGGAAAATATGCCATAGTTAATTTGTTGGTAGAAGAACATGGATGAGATCTACCACAAAACGTCCAGGAGAAAGGAGATCCTATCCCAGGAAGAGTGGATACTATTGCACAGTTGCCACAGACAGAAGTAAATTAAGAAGCAAACCTAAGAAGAAAATGATATTAGCATATTTAGGTCCTGATGTCCAAATTTCATATAGGCATTAGTAGAATGCAGAGAGTGAGAGAAGGTCTAGGTCAGGTTTTAAAACAGATCAATGGCTTTAGGGTGCTTTTGAGCTTCAGTCACAGGAAAGGGAGAATAAGTTTGACTCACATTTCTCAGCTGAAGAGAATTCAACATAGATCACAAGATAGCTCATTCACATTCAATAAAAAAAATATTTGGCAGTTGAGATTTCTTCCAAATGACAGATATTCTTCATAGTTCTAGTGCTTTTTACAGAGATTCTTTCTGTGACTAATGGCCAAAGATTTCCTGTGAGGAGTATTCACCATGTGGGAACTTAGCCTAGCTAATCTCTACAATCTTTTTCAATCATTGTCTTGGTTTATTTCAAAGTCCAACATCAATTAAAGGACACAAGATACAATCCAAAGTCCTACTTTCTGTGAAAACTCTCAACATTCCTATCTATGACTGAGTTGTCAGTAACCCATTTAAAGCTGACTTCAGATACAAGTCTATAGTGATGCTTCATATAATATTGCTTCATAAATTCAAGATCTCTAAAAATAGATCAGACCCTAATTCATAGCAGATCTTCAAGACCCTGCTTAAGCAAAGTTTCATGTAAATGGAGTTTTACTTTTACTTCTCCGTTTTCTATTTCATAGCCAAATTGTTCTTTCTCCATTAAAACCATTTTATCTTTGCAAAGTAAAATGTATTGAAAGAAAATTCCACACTGCATCCAGAGATGATGCAGGTAGCACTTTAAGATGCAAACAGGGACCAACCCCCAGCTCCCATCTGGCCCAGAACTCCCATCTGGCCCAGAGGTGAGTGACTGGGTTCATACCCAGGGAGGCCTGCCCTGAGGTCCCATCCCTGGGTCCCAGTCATTCCCAGGGAAGACCCACCCAACTCAGCCCCAGTTGCCAGCCAGCGGGCAGGGCTCCCGCGAGAAGGTTCCCCTTCTCCAAGAACCCCCAGCGGACCCTGCAATCTACACGCCCTGCCACCACACTCCACCACACTCATCCACCCGAGACCCCCACCACTTCCTGAGACTTGGAGACTAACCCCCAGCTCCTGTCCAGTCCAGAGCTCCCATCTGGTCCAGAGAGCTCCCATCCAGCCCAGAGAAAGAGAGAGCTTTCATTAGACAAAGAGCCATCATTGGACCAAAAGTAAACTCAGGAGACAGGGAGTCTGCCAGCCCTGATTAGACCAAGAGTGGTTTTATGAGAAGTAGAATCTGCCACCTCTCATTGGACCAAGAGAGGCTTCCTGAAACATAGAATCTGCTAGCTCTGACTGAACCAAGAGCCCTGATAAGCCAAGAACAAATCCGTGAGTCACAGAATCAACTAGCTTGGGTTGACACAAGAACAGCTCGCTGAGACACAGAAGCTGCCTGCTCCAATCAGACCAAGAGCTATGATTAGACCCAGAAGGGCCCCCTGAGACACAGACATAACAAACACAGAGTAGACCAACAGCAACTCACTCAGACACAGGAACCTCTTATTCCTATTAGACGAGGAGATGGGCAGACGTCAAGGCAGAAGTACATACAACAACATAAAGAGCAATACAGCATCACCCCAACCTAGCCCTCCTCCAATAGCAAGACCTGAACATCACAACATGAAAGAAGCAGAAGAAAGCAACCTTAAGGATAGCATCATGAAGATGCTAGAGGCCTTTCAAAAAAAATCAAAAATGAAATTGTATAGCATGAATCTTAAATGGTCTTATTAATAAAATCAAACCTGAAGCCAGGTATTGGGGTGAACGCTGAAAGATCAGAGAAGTAGAACAAGCCACAGCCACCTCACCTCGCCAGTTCCTCAGCTGATCCTGTTTCCTCAGACTGGAAGCTCCTGTGTCCTTGTCCAAATCGATCTCAGCTGAACTGCTGCTCAAAAACCTAAGAGCTTAACCAGCTCTAGTTCCTGGTCCTCATGCCTTATATACCTTTCTGCTTTCTGCCATCACTTCCTGGGATTAAAGGCATGAGTCACCATGCCTGGTTGATTCCAGTGTGGCCTTGAACTCACAGAGCTCTAGATGGATCTCTGCCCTCCAAGTGATAGAATTAAAGGCATGTGTGCCACCATTTTCTGGCCTCTATGTCTATCTAGTGGCTGTTCTGTCCTCTGACCCCACATAAGTTTATTAGGATGCACAATATATTGGAGGACACAATACATCATCACATTTCCCCTTTTTTGTCTAAAATAATAAAAGAAGGTTACAGTCAAGAATTACATTAACAATGTCTAGTTCATTATCATTAGACAGATTCAGACAAAAACTCCATTATATATATATATATATATATATATATATATATATATATATATATATATATATATATACAATGTCCAGTCATTTGATAAACTCAGACAAAAAATTTCATTACTTATCTTATTTAAAACAAGTAGGTCCTTTTTTTTTTTTTTTTTTTTTTTTTTTTGGTTTTTCGAGACAGGGTTCCTCTGTGTAGCTTTGCGCCTTTCCTGGGACTCACTTGGTAGCCCAGGCTGGCCTCGAACTCACAGAGATCCGCCTGGCTCTGCCTCCCGAGTGCTGGGATTAAAGGCGTGCACCACCACCGCCCGGCACAAGTAGGTCCTTTTTAAAAGTAGATTCAGTGATCTCCCTTTTTATCTTATCATATCCATATTCTCTCTTTTTTCTTTTCATAATAGATTCAATAATCTACCTTTTGTCATTTTTATATCTTTCCCTTTTTCTTTTTAGAGTAGATTCAATGATCTACCCATTTATCCTATTATTTCTTTATCTTTTTTCTCAGAGTAGAGTCAATGATCTACCTCATATCTATATTCACTTTTTTCTTTCCTTTTTTTAAACAAAATTCTGAATCTAATCTCCTTGTTCAGCTTTTTCCCTGACCATTAATAATTAACAACTTGTAACCAACCATCATAAACAATGACAATATCCATAACTCATTAAATGACCAAAAACTACCCACCCCACTTCTTGGGAATGTGAGCGTCTTTTTCTTAAAATTACTTCCTGCTTTCTGGGGGTGAAGACGTTTTTAGGGGATCCTGAAAAGAAAATTTTCAGGTTAATTGTCAAGTCCTGTATCATTTGTCCAGTTTCTGCATAATGGGAAAGTGCAGGGTTTGTCACAAGTCCTTGTTCCAGTAGTCTGTCAGGCTGGACCATCTCAGCTAACCATCTGGAAATTGTCCTGAGTAGTTTGTAGTTCAAAGCCAATTTTCCTTTCCGTGGTGTTAATCAGCTTAATGGCTCTACCACAGTCCATGTGGAATCATCTTTGTGGGGTCCTGTCATCCTTGGAAGACTTCAAAGTGGCTGTTAGGCATGGTCATGGTTCCTGCAGATTGTTTTTTTGAAGGGGGCGCCTCCTCTGTGGTTTGGAGCAATCACAGTCTGATAAATGTCTGTCTCTCGGAACCATGAATGTTCTTCCTTAGGAGAGAAAATCTTCACAACAATTTCTCCCCACCATTTGTCTTGCCAAACTTTTCCAAACTGATCTTTGCCGATGCTTTCTTATAACACGATGGTCCTGGCAATTCTTCTCTGAACAAGCAGTAGTAAACCCTTCATCCCAGGTAGCAGCATCACCGCAGTCATCAACACAATGAGAAGGAGCCAGCAACTCAAAGCAGCAGCCGCTGCCTCCATGGTCCCACCACCATTTGTGGCTCTGTCCTGGCTGAAGCTTCTCCTTAACAAGTCTCCTAGGCTAGCCTCAAACTCAGGAGCCTCCTGCCTCTGCCTCCTTCAGTAAATCCAACCAGTGTGCCACCACAACTGGCTCAGGTCTGAGCTGGTATGAGCTGGAGCCTGCAAGGCCACAGGCAAGTAGCTTTTTCAAGAATTCATACCACGAACATTGGGCACCAAATACAGCATTAATCTTAAATGGTCTTATTAATACAATCAATAAAAAGGGAAAAATAGACAAAAAAGTGGAGGAAATCAATAAAGAAAATGAGAAAAGTCAAATAAAAATGGGAAGAAACTATAAAGAACTAGAGGAAAAGACAAATAAAAAAGTGGAAGAAAACAATAAATTCCTTAAAGAAAACCATGAGAAAGCAATGAAACAGGTGAGGAAAACAGTTCAAGACCTGAAAAGGGAAATAGAAACAATGAAGACACAAACAGAGGGAATGCTGGAAATAGAAAATCTGAGTAAACGAACAGGAAACACAGATGCAAGCATACCCAACAGAATATAAGAGATGGAAGAGAGGATCTCTGGTGTAGAGGATACAGTAGAGGAAATGGATTCATAAGTCAAAGAAAATACCAATGCCAAAAAAGGCATAACACAAAATGTCCAAGAAATCTGGGACACAATGGAAAGACCAAACGTAAGAATAATAGGGATAGAGGAAGGAGAAGAATACCAACTCAAAGGCACAGAAAATATATTCAACAAGATCATAGAAGAAAACTTTCTCAACTTAAAGAAGGAAATGCCTATGAAGATACAAGAAGAAGATACTAGAACACCAAACAGACTAGACCTCCCAAACAAGTCCTCTCACCACATAATAATTAAACAACTAAATGTACAGAATAAAGAAAGAATATTAAGAGCAGCAAAGGAAAAAGGCCAAATGACTTATAAAGACAAACACATCAGAATAACACCCAATTTCTCAATGGAGACTTTGAAAGCCAGAAGGACCTGGACAGATGTAATGCAGACACTAAAAGACCATGGATGCCAGCCCAGACTAATGTACCCAGCAAAACTTTCAATCATCATAGACGGAGTGAACAAGACATTCCAGGACAAAAACAGATTTTTTTCTTTCTTTTTTTTTTTTTTTTTTTGGTTTTTGAGACAGGGTTTCTCTGTATAGCTTTGCACCTTTCCTGGATCTCACTTGGTAAACCAGGCTGGCCTCGAACTCACAGAGATCCTCCTGGCTCTGCCTCCTGATTGCTGGGATTAAAGGTGTGTGCCACCACCGCCCGGTGGCAAAAACAGATTTAAACAATGCTTATCCACAAATCCAGCCCCACAGAAAGCACTAGAAGGAAAATTCCAATGTAAGGAAGTTAGATATACCCATGAAAACACAGGCAATAGATAACACCACAGCAGTACACCCCAAAGAAGAGAAGTACACACACACTACCACCAAAAGATAACAGGAATGAACACTCACTAGTCATTAATATCCCTTAATATCAGTGGACTTAATTCACCTATAAAAAGACACAGGCTAACAGAATGGGTATGAAAGCAGGACCCATCTTTCTGCTGCATACAAGAAACACATCTCAAATTCAAAGACACTACCTAAGAAGAAAAGGCTGGGAAAAGTCTTTTCAATCAAATGGTCTTAAGAAACAAGAGGGTGTAGCCATCCTGATATCCAGCAAAATAGACTTCAAACTAAAATCAATCAAAAGAGATCAAGAAGGGCATTACATACTCATCACAGGAAAGGTCCATCAAGATGAAGTTTCAATTTTGAACATTTATACCCCAAACACAAGGGCACCCACATATGTAAAAGAAACATTACTAAAGCTTAAATCACATATAAAACCCCTCACATTAATAGTGGGAGACTTCAACACCCAACTCTCACCACTGGACAGATCTCCCAAATTGAAACTTAACAGAGAAATAAAGGACTTAACTGATGTTATGACTCAAATGGAATTAATCGACATCTACAAAACATTCCTTCCTAACAGAAAGAATATACCTTCTTCTCAGCACCCCATGGAACCTTCTCTAAAATCAACCACGTACTTGGCCACAAAGCAAATCTCAACAGATACAAAAAAAAAAAAAATTGGAATAACCTCCTGTGTTCTATCAGACCGCCATAGTTAAAAATTACATTTCAACAAAAACAAAAACTACAGAAAACCTACAATCTCATGAAAACTGAATAATGCTCAACTGAATCACCAATGGGTCAAGGAAGAAATAAAGAAAGAAATTAAAGACTTCCTAGAGATCAACGAAAATGAAGACACCACTTACCCAAACGTATGGGACACTATGAAAGCAGTGCTAAGAGGGAAATTCATAGCACTAAATGCCCACATAAAGAAGTTGGAGAAATCTCACACTAGTGACTTAACAACACACCTGAAAACTCAAGAACAAGAAAAAGCAAAGTCACCCAAGAAGAACAGACACCAGGAAATAATCAAATTGAGAGCTGAAATCAATAAAATAGAAACAAAAAGAACAATACAAAGAATCAATGAAATGAAGAGTTGGTTCTTTGAGAAAATCAACAAGATAGACAAGCCCTTATCCAAACTAACCAAAAGGCAGAGAGAGAGCATCCAAATTAGCAAAATCAGAAATGAAAAGGGGGACATAACAACTAACACTGAGGAAATCCAGAAAATCATCAAGTCATACTTCAAAAACCTCTACTCCACAAAACTGGAAAATCTAAAAGAAATGGATAATTTTCTGGATAGGTACCACATACCTAAGTTAAATCAAGACCAGATAAACTATTTATATAGTCCAATAACCCCTAAGGAAATTGAATCAGTCATTAAAAGTCTCTCAACCAAAAAAAGCCCAGGACCAGATGGTTTCATCACAGAATTCTACCAGATCTTCAAAGAAGAGTTAATACCAATACTCTTTAAATTGTTCCACACAATAGAAACAGAAGGAACATTACCAAACTCCTTCTATGAGGCTACAATTACCCTGATTCCTAAACCAAACAAGGATACAACAAAGAAAGAGAACTACAGACCGATCTCCCTCATGAACACTGATGCAAAAATACTCAATAAAATACTGGCAAACAGACTCCAAGAACACATCAAAACAATTATCCACCATGATCAAGTAGGCTTCATCCCAGGGATGCAAGGGTGGTTCAACATACGAAAGTCCGTCAATGTAATACACCATATAAACAAACTCAAAGAAAAAAAACACATGATCATCTCACTAGATGCTGAAAAGGCATTTGACAAATCCAACACCCCTTCATGATAAAGGTCTTGGAGAGATCAGGAATACAGGGAACATACTTAAACATAATAAAAGCAATTTACAGAAAGCCAACAGCCAACATCAAGTTAAATGCAGAGAAACTCAAAGCAATTCCACTAAAATCAGGAACAAGGCAAGGCTGTCTGCTCTCCCCATACTTATTCAAATGAAGTTCTAGCCAGAGCAATAAGACAACATAAGGAGATCAAGGGGATACAAATTGGAAAGGAAGAAGTCAAGCTTTCCCTATTTGCAGATGGCATGATAGTATATATAATTGACCCCAAAAATTTGACCAAGGAACTCATCATATAGCTTATAAACACCTTCAGCAATATAGCAGGTTACAAGATCAACTCAAAAAAAATCAGTAGCTCTCATATACACAATTGACAAAGAGGCTGAGAAGGAAATCAGAGATACATCATGCTTTATAATAGCCACAAATGATATAAAATACCTTGGGGTAACTCTAAATAAGCAAGCAAAGGACCTGTATGATGAGAACTTTAAGTCCCTGAAAAAAGAAATTGAAGAAAATGTCAGAAAATGGAAAGATCTCCCATGCTCATGGATAGGCAGGATTAACATAGTAAAAATGGCAATCTTACCAAAAGCAATCTACAGATTCAATGCAATCCCCATCAAAATACCAACACAATTCTTCACAGACCTGGGAAGAAAAATATTCAACTTCATATAGAAAAACAAAAAACTCAGGATACCCAAAAGAGTCCTGTACAATAAAACAACCTCTGGAGGCATCACCTTCTGTGACTTCAAGCTCTACTGTAGAGCTACAGTAATAAAAACAGCTTGGTACTGCCATAAAAACCAACATGTGGACCTGTGGGATTGAATTGAAGACCCTGACATTAATCCACACACCTATGAACATATAATTTTTTACAAAGAAGCCAAAACTCTACAATGGAAAAAAGAAAGCATCTTCAACAAATGGTGATGGGGCATAACTGGATGTCAACATGTGGAAGGCTGCAAATAGATCCATATCTGTCACCGTGTACAAAACTTAAGTCCAAGTGGATCAAAGACCTCAACATGAATCCAGTTACTCTGAACCTGATAGAAGAGAAAGTAGGAAGTAGTCTTGAATGCAATGGCATCGGAGATCACTTCCTAAATGTAACACCAGTAGCACAGACACTGAGAGAAACAATTAACAAATGGGACCTCTTGAAACTGAGAAGCTTTTGTAGAGCAAAGGACACGGTCAACAAGACAAAGCGACAGCCTACAGAATGGGAAAAGATCTTCACCGAGCCCACATCTGACAGAGGACTGATTTCCAGAATATATGAAGAACTCAAGAAATTAGACATCAAAATGCCCAACAGTCCAATTAGGAAATGGGCTATAGAACTAAACAGAGAATTCTCAACAGGGGAAGCTCAAATGGCTGAAAGACATTTAAGGAATTGCTCAACATCCCTAATCATCAGGAAAATGCAAATCAAAACAACTCTGAGATACCACCTTACGCCTGTCAGAATGGCTAAGATCAAAAACACTGAAGACACCTTATGCTGGAAAGGATGTGGAGCTAGGGGAACTCTCCTCCACTGCTGGTGGGAATGCAATCTTGTACAGCCAATTTGGAAATCAGTATGGCACTTTCTTAGAAAATTAGGAATCAATCTCTCCCAAGATCCAGCTATACCACTCTTGGGCATATACCCAAGGAGTGCTCAATCATACCACAAGGACACTTGCTCAGCTAATTCATGGCAGCATTGTTTGTAATAACCAGAACCTGTAAACAACCTAGATGCCCTTCAACTGAAGAATGAATAAAGAAAATATGGTACATGTACACAATGGGGTACTACTCAGCAGAGAAAAATAATGACATCATGAGGTTTGCAGGCAAATGGATGGATCTGGAAAAAAATCATCCTGAGTGAGGTAACCCAGACTCAGAAAGACAAACATGGTATGCACTCACTCATAAGTGGATACTAGATGTAAAGCAATTGATGACTAGACTGTTACTCACAACTTCAGGGAGGCTACCTCGTAAAGAGGACCCTAAGAAAGACACAGGGTTCACCTAACGACAGAGAAGTAGATGAGATCTACATGAGCAAACTGGAATTGAGGGGAGGTAATGAAGGACAAGGGTCAGGGGAAAGAGAGCTTAGGGGAGCAGGAGATCCTAGCTGGATCAAGAACAGGGAGGGAGAACAAGGAAAGAGATACCATGATAAATGAAGACCCCATGGGAATAGGAAGAAGCAAAGTGCTAGAGAGGTCCCAGAAATCCACGAAGATACTTCCACAATAGACTACTGGCAATGGTCAAGAGAATGCCCAAACTGACCTACTCTGGTGATAGGATGGCCGAACACCCTAACTGTCATGATAGAATGCTCATCCAATGACTGATGGAAGCAGATGCAGAGATCTATGGCCAGGCCCCAGGTGGAGCTCCAGGAGTCCAATCGACAAGAGAGAGGAGGGATTATATGAGCAAGAGACATGGAGACCATGATTGGAAAAAGCACAGGGACAAATACACAAACTAGTGGAAACACATGAACTATGAACCAATAGCTGAAGAGTCCCCATGGTACTGGAAGTCCTCTGGATAAGTGAGACAGTTGTTTAGCTTGAACTATTTAGGGGGCCCCCAGGCAGTAAGACCGGGACCTGTCCTTAGAGCATGAGCTGGCTTTTTGGAACCTAGGGCCTATACTGAGACACTTTGCTCAGCCTAGGTGAAGGGAGGAGGGGACTGGACCTGCCTCAACTGAATCTACCAGGCTGAGCTGAATCCCCAGGATGGTTTCCAGCATTTCTTATACTTCATGTACTCGAAGGTATTTATATCATATCTTCCAAGAAATGCCTATTCATTTGTAACATTTGCTTGGTTTTTAATCAGAGTATTTAGATTTTTCTATCCAATTGTCTGGGTTCCTTCTATATCTAAAATATTAATGCCACATCAGATATATGGTTTGTAGATACACTATTCTACCCCACAGCTGTCTCCATTGTGGGGATTTTTCTTTTTCATTGCAGAAGCTTTGTGGGTGACACTATCCTAATTTTCTGTTTATTCATTTTGTGCTTTGGGGTTTATCCCCCCAAATCATTACACTGCCACAACCAATTACGGTACCTGTAATTGGGCTACTTTTTCTTCATTGTATTGTTTTAATAATTTCATGATATTTTTTTATTCCTTTTGAATTACCAGATAATTGTTCTATTTCTGTTGGAAAGATCATTTGTATTGTAGAAGTAATTGCATTTAATCTGGACATCACTTTGAGGCACTAGGCACATGGACATTTTAGCAATATTTACCCATTAAGTTCATGAGTATGAGATATCTTTCAAATCCCATTGTATTTACTTGTACCTCAGTTTCTTTCATCAATGTTTTATAGTTTTCCACAATAAACCTTCTACTTCCTTGATTAAATGTATTCCTATTTTTTATGACAAAGTAAATCTAATTATTTTGTTGGTTTCATGTTTACATTATTGTTCACATAGAAGAAATTATACTGTTTTTATATGCTGGTTGCATCCTTCAACTATGTTGAAGTAAATTCCGTGCATTCCTGGATGCTGTCTGTGTTCACAGTGTGGACCTGGAGTCTGGGCCACAGAACTGGCCTGAAACCAAGGGTTACTGGGTATAGTAGTCTTGGCATCTATGGCATAGAGTATTGTTCCTTCCTCTCTTCCCCCAAGAGGATGAGGGCATCACCCCTTTTGTGCTATCTGAGGTTTGTAGATGTAATTCTGAATGGTTTTATTAAATAAGAAACACAGAGCCAAATGCAGAGTTAAAAGCCCAAGAGGTCAGAACAGCAGCCAAGAGCTAAGACCAAGACTGGCTTCTTACCCCTCGCTGTCGCTGTGGTCCTTCCCCTTAGAAAGAGACCTACTTCCTGTGTGTCTGTCTTCTTATTGACTTTCTGTTCTGCCTTCTCATAGGTTGTAAACCCAACCACATGACCTCTTCATCACTGCCTGTCTATACAGACCTCCAGGTCTCTATGGTTGGTATTGAGATTAAAGGCATGTGTTTCCATACTGACTGTATCCTTGAACACACAGAGTTCTGCCTGTCATGTGATCAGAAATAAGGGCATGTGCTACCACAGCCAGACTTCTGCTAAATGGCTTCCTATGAGCTCTGACCCCCAAGCAACTTTATTTATTAACATACAAGTAAAATCATATCAGCACAAATAAAATATCATTATAGAGGTTGGATAAGGATGACACAGATAATGTGTAACTGTCCTTCCTACTCTTCTAATTCACCTTGATTTTTCTGTGCTCCATGAAATAGCTGTAATATCTCACCAGGAATTCTTTTTTAACTTCATTATAAAAAAAACTTACAAATTAAAAATAACCACACATTGGAATTAACCAGACCCAAAGACGAGGAATTCTTCCTAAGAGGAAGGTAATTGATGCTTGGATGATAGTAATTGTCCTAGTTGGTATTTCTGTCCTGGGATGAGAACCAGACACACTTATTTGATCATCTTGTTGTCGGATTCTTCTGTTGTCTTCTTAAAATTGCTGTGTTCATTCATTGAGGATGCTAGACTCAGTAAAATACCAAGAAGCTGTACATCCTGAATTCCAAGGTTGGGCTAAACGTATTAACAGCATCACTGATGTTTCTTTAATTATCCACAGGAGAGATGATACTTCCCCTTAGCTTTTCCTCGTAGAAAAGACTATGTGTAGTGGTTAGTAGTATGGACACTGTAGGTCATAGTGAGTTTGTCCTTGCTGAAAAAAAAAAACACTTTCTCATATCTCTTCTTGTAAAATTGCACAGTGCTTACCTTATGAATGGGTCATGGCTTATGTTATTCTGAAATAAAATAGTTGAAGTATTTAGGACATTTTGGACACATTATAAGCATACTATGGTATTAGTGCCTATTATTAAAACATAGGGAGTAATATATTTTACACAGAAATTACAAAGATCTTTTAAAAATAAAATGTGGGTAGAATTCAGATTTTACAGATGGACTGTACTTAAATTGAAGCAAAAATATGCTGATGTACATCCTCACTCAGTACCTGGCAAATGCATTGTCAGGTTTTCATTTCTCATGTGAGGATGGGTAGTGGGATGTGGCCAAGCAAAGGCTGTGCAGTGACAAATGCCAAAACCCAGCTCAGGCTGGAGTTGCTTTGTCTAAATACCTGGGAGTTCAGCGGCCCAAAAAAGTGCCTTTAAATGTTACACTCTTGAGAGCAGTTCACAAATGTTTTGCTCATGATCACCAGCAGAGCTGATCCACAGTAGACCTCCCTGGGGAACCTAGTCCTTTTTCAGTGGCTGCTCTGCAGCTGAGGGGAGGAAAGCGTTATCTAAAATACTGATTGAGGGTTGAGCACAGCTAGTGAGAAGTGAGGCAGATGACAGACAACCACCATGAACAAACAGCATCACTTCACCTCCCACAGGTCAGATTCCCAGGACTAATTTCAAAATTACTGAAACGGTAATTTTTTTTTTTTTTTTCACAATGAAATTTTATTCAGCTATAGAGACAAACAACATCATGAATTTTGCATAAAAGTAGATGGAATTCAGAAAAAATGTACAGAAAAAAATGTAAGACAACCAGTATTTAAAACTTGAATACCACATTTTACCCAACCCCCATGTGTGTGGATTGTAGTTAATTCCTTGATTTTTTTAACATTGAATGCTGTAGGATCTTTAAGCAAAAACATGACCATAACAAGTAGTAGGAGTAGGGAGAAAAAAAACTTAAGAAGTGTGTATTGTAAAACTCTTTTGTGATGACTGTGTGTTGTTGTTTTACTGGCCTGCTCAGCTGGTTATCTTCAGAGAGAATCCCTGCTGGTGTTGAAGGGTAGGATAATAGGTTGAAGGAAGGAAGGTTGGAGGAGAAGGTCTTTGTGATCCACTGGGAATGGGGTCAAAGAAGAAAGGGATTATCACAGCAGATTCCCTAGAGTTTTGTGGGTAAACCTGGGGAGCTGGGTATGAAACTGGGGGAGAGTGGATCTTAGGAGTAGTAGGAGAGGTGTGGGTCACCCTTCAGCCTACTTGTGAAACGGTAATTTTTTAAAGATGTAACAGAGATATAAAAATAGTAATGAGCTCAACTTTTCATGTGTCTACTGGACTTTCACACCAGAAAGTCAAGCAGAATAACAACAATTTTTTTAAATGTATTTATTTTATTTAATGTTTGGAGATGTTTTGCCTGCACGAATGTCTGTACACTGTGTCTACCTGGTGCCTATAGAGACCAGGAGAAGTTATTGGATCCTCTGGAACTGAATTGGAGTTACAAATGGTTGTAAATTGCCATTTGGGTGCTGGGGAGTGAGTCCAGGTCCTCTGGAAGAACAAGTGTTCTTTTTTCTTTTTTTAATTTTTTTTTTATTTTGCAATACAATTCAGTTCTACATATCAGCCACGGATTCCCTTGTTCTCCCCCCTGCAGCCCCCCTCACTTTCCCCCCAGCCCACCCCGCATTCCCACCTCCTCCAGGGCAAAGCCTCCCCCAGGGACTGAGATCAACCTGGTAGACTCAGTCCAGGCAGGTCCAGTCCCCTCCTCCCAGGCCGAGCCAAGCGATCCTGCATAGGCCCCAGGTTTCAAACAGCCGACTCACAACAAGTGTTCTTAACCATTGAGCCAGCCCCCCCAAAATTACTTTACATTAGGCTACAAGTAAATTAGTTTCTTCCTTCTAATGCTTTGTTCATTCCAAATTTTCTTAAGTAAACATGCACACTTTTTATAGTGAGAAAAGCGTTCACACCATTGTAAAAGTTTTACATCCACCTTGCAAGTAAACTAAGGCAGTGTTCACTTGGTGGATTTCTTAACATTTAGGTATGTTGTACTCCCAGACATGACTTCTCTTCTTCCCCTGATGATCAGATCTAGATCATAAATTCTATGATAGTTAATTTTGTGTCAGCTTCACCAGACCATGAGATAACCAGGGATTTAGTTAAACATTAATGTGGATGCCTCCTGTATAGGGGTTTCTGGGTAAAATTGACATTTTTCTCAGTATACAGTGTAAAAAAGAATTTTCTCCTTTCTGTGGGTGAGCAGGTAGGCATTAACCCATTTATTGAACAAACAAGACATAAAAAATAAATAAATAATAACTAAATACCTTGTGCAAAGACGAGTTTGCCCCCATTGCCTGTGTCCTCCCTGCCTTCAGAATGTGACACAGTCAGCTCTCTGTCTTGACTGTGAAGAGCTTAGAACTTTGTCACCTTCTTAACTGTTTGAGATGAGGTGGGGGAGGAGACTAGCATAAGAGAAGAGAAGATAAACAGTGAGAGAGTATCAATGCACTCAGGCTGAGGCTAATTCCAAAACAAACAAGGTAAAGATCCTTTCTTCTGGAATTTGTCAGAATTCATTCATTGATACCTTGCTCCATTTGTCCTGCCTGGGGACTCTGCTGTCAGAAAATAATTGAAAACAGCAGTCCTCCAGGAGAGATGGGAAAATGGGCAGTAAGGTGAACAAATAGAAAATGCAAGTGGATACAGAGCCTCACACAGACCCTAGAATTAGGTCTGAGAGAAGAAACGAAGCAGAGTTGGAGAAGGCTTCAAGGGGAGATGAGAAAAGGACTCTCAGAGGTGTCTGGAGGTTCATCGGGTGAACTAAATAGAAGGGGCTGTAATGGGAAAGTCAAAAGTCTATCCTGGCAAAGAATAGGAATATTCAAAATATCTCCTTTCCTTTAAGTACAAGGTCACACTCACAGAAGAGGTGTCCTTCCCTTTGTACAAACACAGAATAAATTCTTTTTAGATCAAGCAAGATACAGTTTTAGTGAGTTCCCAAAACACCCTCAAGACCATTCATCTGTTGACAGGCATCAAGGTTGCTTCCATTTCAAAAGCTCTGAATAGTGCAGCAATAACCACTGACATGGGACTATCTCTGTGGTGTGTTGACTCAGAGTCCTTTTGAATGATGTAATTGGGTAATATGATAATTCTACTTTTAGTGTTTAAGGAATGTCCACACTGATTTTCACAGTGGTTTCATCAGTTTACACTCCCATTAGTAGTGAACAGAGGTTTCTTTTCACTACATCCTCACCATTATTTGTATGATGAACTCTCAAGGCAGTTGTAGATTTGCACTTCCCTAATGATGTTGAAAATTTTTTGAGGTATTTATTGGCCAGTGTGTCTCTTCTTTTGAGAATCATATGTTCAGATAACTAACTACTTATTGATTGGAAGGTATTGTTTTTTGATGTCTAATCTTTTCAGTTCTTTGTATATGCCAGATTTTAAGCCATCTGATTCATACTTGGCAAAAAATATTTTCCTATTCTATTCAATGTATCCTCACATTAGCAACTGTTTTGATTGTGGTGCAAAAGCCTTTTCACTTCATGAGACCTCCATTTGTGAATTCTTGGGATTGCTTCCTGTACCTTTGGAGTCCTTTTCAGAAAGTTCCTGCCTATGCCTTTTATTTGAAAGATTTTTCAAAGCTCATTGCTTTTATTTAAAACGTCACTGATCCAGCAGAGCACAGCTCTACAGGGGCCTCTCTTCAGGCATCATGTGTCTTTGCAGGAGTCTAAAAAGGAACAGGAAGGACAATGCCTCTGTGGGGAAAAAAAAGTAGAGTTTCTCAGGGCTATGGGTTAGGGATTTCATGCTGAAGCATTCTGAGAGAGATGCATGTTGGGAAGCTATCGATCTTGAGTAGGGAGACAGTGAGGATGAAGGAGTAAATGTGTCGGATATCCTTCCTGTAGTTACTAATCATAAGCACATTGCTGAAACTTTCAGCACTGGGAGGGAGGTGGTGAAACGGTTGTAAAATACGGAAAGATGTGCCTGAACTAATATTTTCATCACCGTTTCACAGTTTCTATCGAAGAAAGGGCAATATATTTTCAATCTAATATCCATCTAAACAGGTGTCATGGAAGCTATTTCTACGGAAGGTCAAGGACAACGTTTTCACTGCAGCATTGTCACACTGAACTAAGAACTGAGATCTTTTGTTAGAATATAACCTATATAAGCTAAGAATATTGATAATTTAAAATAATTAGATAATACTTAAAAATACTTTCAATATAATAACATGGTTTTGACAAGAGTAAAAATCATAATTATTAAAATCATTTTGTTAATAATGATATAAAAGAAACATATAAGTAGATGCACACGTGGGATATACACACAGACAGAAATTTTTTACAATATTATATAATACAGTGTGATTTCAGCTATTAAAGTGCATAAGAAAAGAGAATTAAATGTTACATATATTAGTCACATTGTTTTTGTTATTTCTGATGGAGAAGATACTGGTTGATTTTTCTAACTTATTTTGCTACGTCTCTTCTCCTTGGATTCAAAGTTCTGAGGTGATGATAATGATAGAGGAGAATTCCCCGTGGAAAGTCACCAGGACTGCTCAGCTCCCAGACCAACAAGGAAGGCCAGAAGAAGGTGGACATCTGCAATTTTCTTTCCTGTGGTTCTTCTGCAAATGTCACTTGAGCCAAGGCAGCTCTTTCTTCTAGAGTCAGGAAGAGCAAACATAAGCTACTCATTTCTAGAAAATCCTTTGCAGTGTGAATAAATGCTGACAAGCTCATTCTTTTTTTTTTAATTTTATAATTTAATTAGTTTTACATATCAGCCACGGATTCCCTTGTTCTCTCCCCTCCCGCCCTCCCACCTTCCCCCCAGCCCATCCCCCATTCCCATCTCTTCCAGGGCAAAGACTCCCCTGAGGATTGAGTTCACCCTGGTAGATTCAGTCCAGGCAGGTCCAGTCCCCTCCTCCCAGGCTGAGCCAAGTGTCCCTGTATAAGACCCAGGTTTCAAACACCCAGCTCATGCACTGAGGACAAGACCCAGTCCCACTGCCTGGATGCCTCCCAAACAGATCAAGCCAATCAACTGTCTCACTTATCTCACCCCTCAGCCATTGGTTCATATTTCATGTGTTTCCATTCGTTTGGCTATTTGTCCCTGTGCTTTATACAACCTTGGTCTCAACAATTCTCGCTCATACAAACTCTCCTCTTTCTTGCTAATTGGACTCCTGAAGCTCCACCAGGGAGCATAGCCGTGGATCTTTGCATCCGGTTCCCTCAGTCATTGGATGGGGTTTCTAGCATGACAATTAGGGTGTTTGGCCATCCTACCACCAGAGTAGGTCAGTTCGGGCTGTCTCTCAACCATTGTCAGTAGTCTATTGTGGGGGTCTTTGTGGATTTCTGTGGACCTCTCTAGCACTTTGCTTCTTCCTGTTCTCATGTGTTCTTCATTTATCATGGTCTTTTACTCCTTGTTCTACCTCTCTGTTCTTGATCCAGCTAGGATCTCCTGCTCCCCTAAGCTCTCTTTCCCTTGCCCTTCATTACCCCCACTCATGTCCATGTTGTTCATGTAGAGCTCATCCATTTCTCTGTCATTGGGCGATCCCTGTGTCTTTCTTGGAGTCCTGTTTTCTAGGTATCCTCCCTGGAGTTGTGAGTAGCAGTCTAGTCATCTTTGTTTTACATCTAGTATCTTCCTATGAGTGAGTACATACCATGTTTGTCTTTCTGAGTCTGGGTTACCTCACTCAGGATGAGTTTTTTCTAGATCCATCCATTTGCCTGCAAACCTCATGATGTCATTGTTTTTCTCTGCTGAGTAGTATTCGATTGTGTATATGTACCATATTTTATTTATCCATTCTTCAGTTGAAGGGCATCTAGGTTGTTTCCAGGTTCTGGCTATTACAAACAATGCTGATATGAACATAGCTGAGCAAGTGCTCTTGTGGTATGATTGAGCATTCCTTGGGTATATGCCCAAGAGTGGTATAGCTGGATCTTGGGGGAGATTGATTCCCAATTTTCTAAGAAAGCTCCATATTGATTTCCAAATTGGCTGTACAAGCTTGCATTCCAACCAGCAGTGGAGGAGAGTTCCCCTACCTCTACATCCTCTCCAGCATAAGCTGTCTTCAGTGTTTTTAATCTTAGCCATTCTGACAGGCGTAAGGTGGTATCTCAGAGTTGTTTTGATTTGCATTTCCCTCATGATTAGGGATGTTGAGCAATTCCTTAAATGTCTTTCAGTCATTTGAGTTTCCTCTGTTGAGAATTCTCTGTTTAGTTCTATCGCCCATTTCTTAATTGGACTGTTGGGCATTTTGATGTCTAATTTCTTGAGTTCTTTATATATTCTGCATATCAGTCCTCTGTCAGATGTGGGGTTGGTGAAGACCTTTTCCCATTCTGTAAGCTGTCGCTTTGCCTTGTTGACCATATCCTTTGCTCTACAAAAGCTTCTCAGTTTCAAGTGGTCCCATTGATTGATTGTTTCTCTCAGTGTCTACTCAAAAAAAAAAATCAGTAGCCCTCCTATATACAATTGACAGACAAGCTCATTCTTAGTTAGTATCACAAAGTCCTTTGAATTCTTCTCCAACTGCTCCTTCATGGCAGAGCTAATAGACGATTGTAACCCCAACTCGGCACTGAATAAAAACTAATATGTATGTTTTTAGTATACAGAGAAATAGCTTGCCATGGAGATGTGATGTGGGCATTTTCAGTTTCTGACAAAGTAGAGAGTTACTTGTAGAAACAATCTTCATTAAACACACCAGTGTATGTTTCTTGTTTTGTCTCCCCTAACGTCTGGAAGCCCTAAGGGATGTTCCTGGATATTTTTTCCTAATTCTTTTTATTTCTAGTCACTGCTTTTTATACCTTTCCCATCTCCAACAATCCTTTTGTTATTAAATATCTGAACCCTAGTTGATTCTGATTCAAAAGTCTCGGATACACACAGAGTGGAGGAGTAAAACCGAGGTGTGCATTTGCACGATAACAGAATAAGCAAACAGAAATGAGAGAAGCTTTTCTTGTTTGGATCATTTCACCTATATGTCTACGAAATGTATTTGGGGGGGGTGCGTGTGTGTGTGTGTGTGTGTGTGTGTGTGTGTGTGTGTGTGGTGCATGTATATGTGGTTGTATGGTTGCCTTGTGTGGGTACATTATGTACCTTTGTACATGCATATGTGTACCTGTGTTTAGAGGCCAGAAGTTGATGCCTTCCTCCATCTCTCTCCACCTTATATATTTTCCTTTTGATGATAAGTTCAGAGTCATTCTCTTCATTTCTAGTTGCAGTTTTAGGTCGATGCAGGCTAGAGAGATGGCCCATTGGGTAAGAGTGTGTACTACTCTTGCAGAGCGCCTGAGTTTAGTTTCCAGAACCACATCAGGTGATCCACAACTGCCTGTAACTTCAGCTCCAAGAGAGATCCAGCACCCTCTTCTGGCCTCCTTGAGCACATGTGCTCATATTCTAGCACCCCATTCCTACCCCAGTGTTCACATAATTAAAAGTAAAATAAATCTTTTGAAAAAGAAATTTAAGTAGGGTACTAAAAAGTGTAGTGGGTAGCCATTCCAGCTTTGATCTGGAAGTTCCAACCCCCATTGAGACTTCGGCAACTGTCACGCCTACAAGGCGGGGCCAAGGGAGGCGCCTGGGGATCCGAGTTCTGGATCGGCAGGCGCTCTCGCTGTTCTGGGACGCTGGATAGTGGAGGTGGACCAAGCAGAGCTCCAGAGAACACCGCTGGACTGTGATACACCTTCCCCAGACCCCGCGACCTACCTATCCCTTAATTTGTAAGTTATGCCATTAAATAAATCTCCTTTTAACTACGTGGAGTGGCCTTAATAATTTCACCAATAAAAAAGTAGTCCAGATGAACTTCTGGTAGTCTGCACTTCTTTTCCTAGCTGTATTGGTCAATATACACTTACGTGTGTACTGTATAGCCTCCAAAGCATCATAGACAGACTTTAAATATTGGTGGTTTATATTATATCTTCAAATCAATCTGAATTCTGTGAAGACATCACAGTTCTGTAGATGTACATTCTGCTTGGTTTTTGGGGGAGTGTACAAGCATATCACTGCACTGAAGAATTCTTGGGTTTCTTGCATATTGATAAGGGAATAAATTCATTGTACTGAGACAAACATCAGGTAACACATTCTATTTACCATTCTAAAAATGCTCAGGGACATGTTAAATGAAGTTCTATAAAACAGCTATAGCATAGTGTCTATTATGGAAGAGTTTAAAAGCTAATTACATATTCATCGATGCTTAGTTACTAAGCCATAGAAACACCTAAATAAGCAATTTGTAGCCATCCAGTGTGAAATAGTTGTCCTATTAGCACTTAATTTGAAACAAGCCCCCTTCTCTATCATGGTTTTTTTGAGTTACCTGGTTGTTTTCAGTCTACTTGGTACCCAACAGTGCTGAAAGCTAATGTCTATAGTATCTGGGAAAAGGAACATTTTTTTTTTTTTTTTTTTTTTTTTTTTTTTTTTTTTTTTTTTTTTTAGTAAACATCCTGTAGATCTCGGTTCCAGGGAAGAGAGCTGATTAGTGGGGAATTTGTCAAAGGAAAAGAAAGTTCTATTTACATTCTTTTCACAGTGATCACTAATGTCTGCTTCCTCCACATCTCACACTGAATATCAAATGGGGGAAAACCCGAGCACAGCCAATAAAATGCATCAAAGACCCAAGCAAATTTACACTGTAACACAAAGAGATCAGCTACCCTTCATTTCATGAGACTGTTATCTTTTTCAAGTGTCTCCATGCCTTGGATAGTAGAAAAACGGTTATATTTAATTTTTCCAAACTGGAAATATATGCCGTCCTGCAGTATATGCATGAGGTACAGGTTTCAGGCCCACCAGCATACACAAATCCACGGAGGTTCAAGTGTCTAATACAAGATGATAGACCATTTACATGTAACCTCTGCTGATTCTCCCACATACTGCAAAATCACTTCTTGATTACTCATGATACTAGCACAATATAAATGCTATGTGAATGTCATTATGTGGTGTTATGGGGAATAATAACAAGGAGAAGTCTGACGTGTTCACCACAGATACATTTTTTTCACTTATTTCCATCTGTGATTGGCTAAACTCATGAAGGCAGAACCCATGTATATGAAAGGACAATTATACTGGCCTGGTGCAATAATTTAAATAGTACTTTTACATAAAATATGCAAGCTCTCAGATTTCACTTTTCCCTTTATCACATGAAGGTCTGTGTTTATTGTGACCTAATGGCAAAAAAAAAAAAAAATTAAAATGGAGTAAATCTTGAAACCAAGTATTGTCCTCTGAGATTTTGGTTTCCATAGTGATGCTCATTGTTCGCCAGGCTGCAGCTCAACCTGCCGGAATAATTCTGCCAGCCTGCATGATTCTTCACCCACGTTTTCGTGTCTTCATTAGGGTCTAATAATCTCACACAACTAGATTTCACCCACATGCATTGCAGACCCCAGGCTTTATTTTAATCCATATGTATTTTGATTCTCAGCAAGTCTGAATAAATTAACATCTTTACATTTCTAAATGTTATCTAGCCTTATTGGTTTCTTTTTCTGTAAAGGGAAGTTTTAGTATATTTTCTATTATTTGAGAATTTCAATATGCCTATGCAGTATTTATATTTTTGGGGATATATCTTTGTGATAATGAAGTATACATCATCTTCACATATAAAAGGCTTTAAGTCTGTTATCGTATCGCAGCGTAGGTTTTTAATGCGTTTTGTAGCCAGGCAGGGAGATACAAGCCTGTATTTCATCACTGGCAGCTTGAAGGAGAACAGCAAAGGTAAGGCAGCCTGCGTTGCACAGCTCGACCTGCATCATAACACCAAGGGCTGAGAAAGCTCAGTGGCTGAGTGCTTGCCTACCGTGTAGAAAGCTCTAGATCCCATTGCCAACACAAAAGGAAAACTAAAAGCGTTTTTCAATTTCACTTTAATAATTTACCCCATCTTATGCCTGCCTTGTCCCCTCAAACAAATGGATGCCATCCAATAAACTATGGAAAATGTCAAGTAGGGAAAAGATGAAAGTAATTCTTTTATCTAAAAGTATAAAGCAGCTAAACATCTAAAATAAATGCAATCTAGTTCTTTAAGTAATCCACTAAAGAGAGTGAAAGATGGAGAGAGGGACTGCTCAGTCTCCTGATGCTAAATGAATTGGGACGAACAGCAGCCAGAGGAGGCACTGGCCAATGAACTCATCGAACTGGAGAGATGCTGTCTCAAAGCCACACTATGTCTCATTCATTATAAAATCTACACAAGCCTGCCCACATTCCTAGTTTTTTTTTTCTAAGTATTTGTGAACTCACTGTCTGTAAATCAAAAGTCACGCTGCACATCAAACAACCAACCTGAGTTTTATGTGTGCACAGAATAAACGCCACTTCCCTGCGTTTCCAGTCTGTGGCCTCCCTGGGTCCATCTGCAGCTGAACCTTCCCTTCCTCCAGGTGCGGTCCCTTTATTAGTTGTAGAGATTGAGTTGAACACTTGTTTTCCTTTTATCAAAAATGAAATTTTTCTCACATAATATATCCTGATTAGAGTCCCTCTCCTATTCCCCCAGGTTCCTGTGTACTGCCCATCCCATCCAGTTCCACCCCCTTTCTGTCTCTCATTAGAAAACAAACAGGCTTCTAAGGGATAAAGACAAAATATAATAATATAAAAGAGAAAACAAACACTAAAACATCAGAATTGGACAAAACAAGCAGAAGGGAAAAAAAAACAAGAAAAGGCACAAGAAAGAGAGATCCACTTGTTCACACACTCAGGAATCCCATAAAAACATTAAACTGAAAGCAATTTTATATATAAAGGACCTGTGAGGTAAAAAGATTAAAGACAAAAATATGTAAAAATAAAGGAAAATAAAATGGAAAATAATGTGATAAAATAAAAAATTCTAAAGGAAAATTTCTTTATGTATTTTAGATATGAGTTCTCTATTGAATGTGTAGTTGATAAAAATCTTTTCCCATTCTGCAGCCTGCCACTTTGTCTAAAGGAGAGTGTCCTTAGCCACACAGAACCTTCTCAGTTTCCTGAGCTGCCATTGATTAATGTTGATCTTGGAGCCTGTGCTAGTGGTGTTCTGTTCAGAAAGTATTTCCTGTGCCAATGAGTATACGGCTTTTTCCCACTTTCTGTTCTATTAGGTTCAGTGTATTTGGTTTTAGGTGGTTTTTGATCCATTTGGAGTTAAGTTTGTGCAGGGTGATAAGTATGGATCTATTTGGGTTCCTCTACATGCAGACATCCAATTTGACTAGCACCATTTGTTGAAGATGCTGTCTTTTTTCCAATGTGTAATTCTGACATTCTTCCTAAAAAATCAGGTGCTCATAGGTGTGTGGATTTATGCTGAGGCTTCAAGCCAATTCCATTGATCAACATGTCTGCTTTTGTCCCAATACCATCATGTTTTTATTAGTATAGCTTTGTAATAAAGCTTGAAATCCAGGATAGTGATACCTCTAGCAGTTCTTTTATTATTCAGGATTGCTTTAGACATCCTAGGCATTTTATATTTCTATATGAAGCTGAGAATTTTCCTTTCAAGATCTGTATTATCTTACTTTTTGAGAATTTTAACATGCATGTAATACATTTTGACCATTTTCACCTCCTTGGTCTTCCAATTCCTCACAGTTTTCCCTTGTATCCCCACCTCAACTTCATGTCCTCTTTTACAACACAGGAAGTCCAATGTGGCCATGGCTGGAGCATGGTTGACTTCTTAGGGGCCCTACCCTCTGACCTCTCAGGGGCTCTACCCTAAGAAAACTACTTGTCTTTCTCCCCTAGCAGCCAACATCCATCAAAAGCTCTGTGTTAGGGCTAGAGGCTCATGAGCTCTCCATGCTGGAATGCTGACTGGCTTCATGTTAGACAGATCTTGTGCAGGCAAACAGAGTTCGGAGGGTTCATGAGTACAGACAGCAGTCCTGCCATGTCCAGAAGATCCTATTTCTATCCTGTCCTTCCCCAACCTCTTGCTCATATAATCTTCTTACCTCCTCTTTCACAATGTTCCCCGAGTTAACTTAAGAAGGAGTGGGAGAGAGGCTTGATAAAGTTGTCCTATTTAGCGTTGAGCACTCAGTCTTTTATTCTCAAAACTTGGAATAATTGTGTATCTCAGTATTGACTGCTGCTGTGGTGGTTTGAATAGAAATAGCCCCCATATACTCACATGTTTGAATGCTTGGCGTATAGGAAGTGACACTTGTTGGTGTGGCCTTGTTGGAGTAGGTGTGGCCTTGTTGGAAGAAGTATGCCACTGTAAAGGTGGATTTTGAGGTTTTATGTGCTCAAGTCACACCCGGTGTGTCATACAGACTCCCTCTGCTGCTTTTGGATCAAGATGTAGAACTCTCAGCAACATGTCTGCCTACATGCTGCCATGCTTCTCACCATGATGACAATGGACTAAACTTCTGAAACTGAAAGCCAGCCCCAATTAAATATTTTCTTTTGTAAGAGTTGTCATAGTCATGGTGTCTCTTCACAGCAATAAAGCCTGTACTAAGATATCTGCCTACCACAAAAAGAAGCTTCTCTAGCAAAGGTTGAAAATAGCACTAACATAACTTTTTTCTTTTGTTTAAAGAACTTACTAAGTCCAACTGGGGCTGTACATATGAGCATTGGTGTGGGGACTTCCACTGGACTATGGGAAACCTACCAGTGGGGGAAACAGCTCAAAAATATATGATTCTTCCTCTCCAGCACTTACTCACTGCCACTACCTCTTCAGTAAAGGGTAGGGCCTGGAAATCACCTCTCCCATCAATGCTGCAATTATGGTTGGCTTGATCTTGTGCAGGTAACCAAAGCTGTGGTGAATTCTTGAGTACAGTGGCCAAATTATATCTTAAATTCAGTATTACACACTCCTCTCAGTTCTCCATTTCTTACATTCCTTCTCCCTTTCTTCTCCAAAGTTCCCTGAGTCTTGGCAGGAAGTCAGAGAGGGCCTTGATAAAGCTGTTCTATTTGCAGATCAACACTCAGTCTTTTATTCTCGAAACTTTGGCTAATTGTGTTTCTCTCTGTATTGACTGCTGTCCACGTCCAGCCCAGTGGTCTCAGAACACCACAAGCTTTGCCATTGCCCTTGCTTACCTACTATAACTACATGGCAAGGCCCAATTATTGAAGATGTCACACACTTTGGCAGCAGAATATAAAGAAATCAATTCGAACAAAGTGTTGAATTTCTTCCCTTTTGGCTTGCTTTCACAGTACCTAGCAGTGTTATGTAGGCTGTTGAGGGATAAAAGACAATGGTCTTACTCAGCTCTGCCCCGATACTGACCTGCCAGGAAATGTAAACATTGGTACAGTAGTGAGAAAACTGTTATGAGTAACTAACCAATTTCTGAATGAATTTAGGACCTTCAGCACAGGAGGAGGGAATTTCACACCTCCTACTGTAATCTTGGACTACGTCCCATGGCTAAGGAAGTCATGGGACAAAAAGTAGAGCAAGGTATTTTGGGTTTCCTAAGTGGCCATGTTGTCAAACTGCCTTTAAACATGTACGTGTATACCCTTGCATTAGTGCTATTCTCAACCTTGGAGAGAAGTCCTTTTTGGACGTGGACTGGGCTTCCCTGAACAACAACTCACAGCAACATTGTCTACCCATGCAGGGTAATTTTGTTCAAATTGTTTATATTTTAAGTATATTTTAAGTTAGCTTACTAACTAATGAGTTTCTGTAAGGCATTTACAGTTAGTTTGTGTTAATCCACCCTTTACTCATTCCTCTACCCCAACCCCATACTCTTTTAATTCTCCGCATATCCCTTACTTATATCTGTGTCACATATATACTATTATCCTACCAATTATATTCTAACTGGGTTGTGAAATAACAGGGTTTAATGGAGTCTTTAATACAACCTTCCTATGGGTTGTGCATGTGAACACACACACACACACACACACATGCACATACACACACACACACACACACACACACACACACACACACACACACACCTGAGCCCTCTCTAGCTCTCTGTTTTTGCTTTATATATATTCAAGTGTACCCTTGTCTCTTAGCGTGTCCCCCTCCCTTTCTGGTTTTATTTGTGCTCCACATTAAATGTTAAGACAAAAGATTTAAAGAAGGGAATCAAAATATAGAAGAGAAGATGCAACATTTGCCTTTCTGGGCCTAAATTATCTCATTCAGCATAATTTTTCCATTTACCTGAAAATTTCATGATTTCATTTATCTTTACAACTGAGTAATACTCCGAATACTCCGTTGTGTACATGTACCACATTTTTCTTGTTCACTCATCTGTTGTTGAACATCTGGGCTGATACCACTACCTAGCTAAGAGCAGAGCAGCAACAAACATGGGCATGCAAGTATTCCAGCAGTGAGATAGAAAGTCCTTTCAATGCAAGCCCAGATCTTATGGCAGCTCTGTTTCTACTTCTTTGAGAAACCTCCTAATTAACGTTCAAATTAGCTACACTTATTTATAATCCCACCAACAGTGCACCATCCACACCAGCGTTTGTCATTTGAATTCCTGATAGTGGTCATTTTGACTGGAGTGAGATGAACAAAATACTTTCATCTGCATCCTTTTAATGGCTAGAGACAGTGAACGCTTTTTAAAGGGTTACTTAGCCATTTACATTTCCTCTTTTGAGGATTTTCTGTTCAATTCCATAGCCTTTTAAAAATTTTGTTATTCAGATTCTTGATATTAATTGTTTAAAGTTCTTTATATATTCTAGACACTGATCCTCCAGTGGATAAAGGAGCAAGTAGAGATTATCTCCTAATGTGCTTACTGTCTATTTGTTCACATCGTACTTTCTATCTCTGGACTTTATAAAAAGCTTTGGAGTTTAGTAAAATCCTGTTTGCTGCCTGGTGGTCTTACTTCTCACTTTTCTGGAGTTTTGCTCAAGAAGTCCTTCCATGCAGCTATAAGATGAAACATACTCTCTACTGGTTCCTGTGTGGTACAAGTCTTATGTTGAGGACCTTGATCCGTCTGGAGTTGATCAAGTTACATGGGTAAGAGATAAGGATCTAACTCCATTTTCTCTGAATGTTGAATTCCAGTTTCCCCAGTATCATTTGTTGAAGAGTCTCTCTTGTCCAATGTACATTTTTGGCATCTTTATAAAAAAAATAGGTAACTGTGGTTGCATGGACGTATATCTATCTGGGTTATCAACTCTGTTCCATTGATAAGTGTGTCGCTTTTGTGCCAATATCATGCTCTTCTTATCACCGTGGCCCTTTTAAATCTGGTATGGTTTTAGCAACCAAAGTATTCTTTTGGTTCATATTTGCTTTGGCTATCCTTGGTATCTTGTGCATCCAAATAAACTTTAAGTTTTTTCTATATCTGTGGTGAATAACTTATAAGTTATATTTAATTTCTGTGATAAGGCACTGTGACTGAGACAACTTATAAAAGAATGTGTTTAATTTGAGGCTTTATAGTTTTAGAGGGTTAGAGTCCATGACCAACATGACCATGGCATCAGGCAGGCAGGAATGGCTGTGGAGCAGTAGCTGAGAGGCCCCATTCTAATCAATGAGCATTAGACAAAGAAAGCTAACAAGGAGCCTGACTCCAGTGACACATCTCCTCCAACAAGGCCACATTCCTAACGCTCCCCCAAACAGTTCCACCCACTGGGATCCAAATATTCAAACATACGAGCCTATGGGGCCGTACTCATTCAAACCGCCACAAGTATCTTGCTGTTTACTTTTTAATCACGATGACTCTGTAGTATACTTCTAAATCTGGTGTGATAGTAGAACTCAAAATATTCGTTTGGTTTAGGTTTGCTAATGGCTGTCTTAAGTATGAACCTCCAAATAACTTTTTTGACAGGATACATAGGACAGATACATATACACAAGGAGAGAGAAAGATACATATGTATAAATGCATATGGAAATATATAGAGAGATATGTAGGTATGTATATTTATGTGTGTGTATGTATGTATGTATATGTGGAATGGCCTTGCAACTTTTAATTGGAATTGTGTCATTAAATCTATGGGTTGTGATTGGTAGGATTGCCATTTTTGTAGATTAATTTTTATAATACCCGAGCCTGTGAATTCTTTCCAACTTCTATGTTTGCCTTGAATTCCTTCTTCAATGTTTACAAATTTTCATTATAGCTTTTTTCCGTCACTTGGTTAGGTGTATTCCCTTGTGGTGTAGTGTGTGTGTGTGCACGTATGCATGTGTGTGTGTGTGTGTGTGCATGTATGCATGTGTGTGTGTGTGTGTGTGTGTGTGTATATGATGGTGTGATGAATGTGTTTGTTTCTGATTTCTTTTTGATATGTTTTCCATTGTTACAAAGAAAAGCTACTCATTTGAGTGTTAATTTGTATATGGCCACTTTGATAAATATGTTCATCTGCTCTAAGAGTTTTGGGGTACAGTCTTTAGAATCTCATACAAATAGAATCATATTATCTATGAAAAGGGATAGTTTGACTTCTTCCTTTCTATTTGTATCCCTTTTATTTCCTTCTCTGATAAATTGATCTAGCTAAGACTTCAAGGATTATATTGCAGTAGACATTGAGCAAATCAACATCTCTGTTCCTGATCTCATTGAAAATACTTTTGAAGAACTCAAGAAACTAGACATCAAAATACTTAACAGTCCAATTAAAAAATGGGCTATAGAGCTAAACTGAGAATTCTCAACAAGATGCTCAAATGGCTGAAAGACATTTAAGGAATTCCTCAACATCCTTAGTCATCAGGGAAATGCAAATCAAAATGACTCTGAGATACCACCTTACATCCATCAGAATGGCTAAAATCAAAAATACTGAAGACAGCTTATGCTGGAGAGGATGTGGAGCAAAGGGAACACTCCTACACTGTTGGTGGGAATGCAAATTTATACAGCCACTTTGGAAATCAGTATGGTGGTTTCTCAGAAAATTGGGACTCAATCTCCTTCAAGACCCAGCTATACCACTCTTGGGCATATACCCAAGGAATGCTCAATCATACCACAAAGGACACATGCTCAACTATGTTCATAGCAGCATTATTGGTAATAGCCAGAATGTGGAAACAACCTAGATGCCCTTCAACTGAAGAATGGATAAAGAAAATGTGGTACATATACACAATGGAGTACTACTCAGCAGAGAAAAACAATGACATCATGAGATTTGCAGGCAAATGGATGGAACTAGAAAATATCATCCTGAGTGAGGTAACCCAGACTCAGAAAGACAAACATGGTATGCACTCACTCATAAGTGGATACTAGATGTAAAGCAAAGGATAACCAGATTGTAACTCACAGCTCCAAGGAGGCTAGCTAGTAAAGAGGACTCTAGGAAAGACACAGGGATTGCCCAGCGACAGAGAAATGGATGAGATCTACATGAGCAAACTGGATGTGAGGGGAGGTAATGGAGGGCAAGGGTCAGGGGAAAGAGAGCTTAGAGGAGCGGGAGGTCCTAGCTAGATCAGGAACTGAGTAGGAAAGCAAGGAAAGAGATACCACGATAAATAAAGACACCACGGGAATAGGAAGAATCAGAGTGCTAGAGAGGTCCCCAGGAATCCACAAAGATGACTCCACTATAGACTACTGGCAATGGTCGAGAGGGTGCCTGAGCTGACCTAACCTGGTGATTGGATGGCCGAACACCTTAGCTGTCATGATAGAACTCTCATCCAGTGACTGATGGGAACAGATGCAGAGATCCATGGCCAAGGCCCAGGCAGAGCTCCAGAAGTCCAATCGATGAGAGAGAGAGAGAGAGAGAGAGAGAGAGAGAGAGAGAGAGAGAGAGAGAGAGAGAGAGAGAGGAGGGATCATATGAGCAAGAGACATGGAGACCATGATTGGAAAATGTACAGAGACAACTAGCCAAACTAGTGGAAACACATGAACTATGAACCAATAGCTGAGGAACCCCCATGGAACTGGATCAGGCCCTCTGGATAAGTGAGACAGTTGTTTAGCTTGAACTGGTTAGGAGTTCCCCAGGCAGTGAGACCCAGACCTGTCCTTAGTGCATGAGCCGGCTTTTTGGAACCTAATGCCTATACTGAGACACTCTGCTCAGCCTTGGTGCAGGGAGGAGGGAATTGGACCTGCCTCAACTGAATGTATCAGGCTCTACTGACTCCCCAGGGGAGATCTTGCCTTGGAGGAGGTAGGAATGGGGGGTTGGTTGGGGAGGAAAGCTAGGGGGTGAAGGAGGGAGGACAGGGGAATCCGTGGTTGATATGTAAAATGAATAGAAAATCTCTTAATAAAAAGAAAAGAAAAAAAAGAGAAAACACTTTTGAGTTCTCCATTCAGTGTAATGTTAACTATAAGTTTGACAAATATCTTCTTGATGAATGTTTATGTTATTTTTCATAGATTTTAATGGTCTCCCAAGATCTTTTTGTGACCAAAATTACATTCTTCCTCCCAGAGAGAGGATAATTATCAGGAAAATAAAGGGAGCCAGTTTATGTGAGACCCAGGAATGTTGCCACTCCCTGCCCGAAGCCTGGGATTGTTAAAATCATTGCTCTGATCAAATGAGAGAGTTGACTGAATACTGCATCTGACCAGAATGAGTGCACACACAATGCATTTCATAAGGAACAGAGAATTACTACAGAGAGCAGATGTTGAAGAGGCCCACCCATGACATTTGGTCTCACCTTGCCAGGATGAAATGTTTGGAGAGCCACTCTCTTGTCATTTTGGACTTCCTTGGATCCTATACAGACTTATTTTCTATTTAAAAATTAGTTTTGAGAAGCAGAGAGACTTAAAATGGTTGGTTTGCTTACTGTTAGTGTTAATACTGGTAGTACAATCCAAGCTTCTCCAAACCCAATCTATTGTGACATTTTCAACAAAAGAAGTTCTCTTTTCTCCTTCTTCTAGGCAGGTAATGTTATACCAACAGAGTGGTGTGACTAACACTTTTGGCCATGTTAATGGCTATCACTGTCTACCATGTCTCTATTTAATATAAGAGATGAGCTAAGAAATAAGCTTTCTGTAGATCCTAATCTCATCCACAGGTGTTAATTATTTCTACATGTCTGTATGTATCAACATCTTCTTAGCTTCACCTAGGCCACCTGCAAAAAAAAATAAATAAATAAATAATATCCAACTAGAAAGCAACTCACTAAATTCCAGTGCTTGGGTGCATATTCCGAACTATAAAAATATGCAGCATGTCTTTTCCAGTGCATTTAGGGCTTCACTTATTGGTAAATTCAACTTTCAAAAGAACCTTATATTATTTACCATTGTGATCAAAACCTGATGCAAGCTGAGCCCCTTATTTAAACAGAAAACTCAGGGAATTAATAGAGGATAGATGGGTGAATTTTATGAGGCTGTTCTCAAATCAAATAGCAATCTAATAATTGATTTTAATTTATTGGACTTCTTATTCAATAGCCACATTCTGTTTAGAGGGCTAGTTCTATTCCATCTGCAATAGAATAAGGTGAATTTTAGAAGAAAGCCCACATTTATAAAGAAAACCAATTCAGTCATGACAGGTAAGCAGCCATTTTTATATTGTAGTTGTGCCCCGAGGAATCCCCTCCTCACCTAATATATACTTTCATTTAACACAGAGTTTTGCCAGTGTGAATGTGTACTTCACAGAGATGGCTGAGAATATGACTTGGCATTCTGATTCACATCCTTTGTAGCTGAAGTCCTCAAGGATCATGACACAGTCTCCTTTCTTTCTGTTGTCTCCATGGTGACAAGAACCCTGCATCTCCTGTCTGTTTGAGACATGCTATTGCCTGGATCTTATATCCAAGCTTTTCTCCTATGCACAAAGCTGAAGCCGATTAGCAGGAACCTGAAGGTGAACATTTTCTATAGAAAATTTCAGCAAATGTTTTGATTGATTTCTTAATATCTAAGCTGTGTCAACAATTCTGCAACTATAATTGAGAGGCTTTGGCTTTGTACCCTTTAAAAAAGACAAAAAATCCTGTGATGATTAGGAGAAGGAGCTATAAATGTGTTAAATAAGTATCAGCAGGTTCTAATTTAAAGATTATTATCCTATTCTCACTGAACTTCAATTTCTGGAAATTCTTTTTTTTTTTTTTTTTGATTTTTTTTTCCGAGACAGGGTTTCTCTGTGTAGCTTTGCACCTCTCCTGGAACTCACTTGGTAGCCCAGGCTGGCCTCGAACTCACAGAGATCCGCCTGGCTCTACCTCCCGAGTGCTGGGATTAAAGGCGTGCGCCACCACCGCCCGGCTTGGAAATTCTTTTTTGAGTTTAACTGACTCTAACTAAAAGCTCTCTGAGAGAAATGTAAATTGTATATTTGAAAATATTGGCTACTAAATAGGGAGGATTCCAACTGAGTAGAAAAGAAGAAAACAACACTCTCCAGGGAAGTACATTGCTGTAAGAGGGTGACAGACAGACACGCAGTACCCGGAGGGGGTGATCTTGCCCCGATGGGAAGACCATCACAAAAGACTCATAAGAAATTTATGTGAAAAGGTAATTAAAACGTGCACACATTTTACACTTTTCCCTTAGAAGCAACCATGCCTTCCCATGTGCCAGTGAATGCCAGATGAAGTTATTTTAACCTCTAAGCCAGGCTACAGAGCAGTTTCAAGAATTTCCCTACATGACTAATGCAGACAAATGTATCACAAAATGTATCAAAACATTGACCATAGTTATGTCATTTTTATATTGTTTTCTCAAACAAGGAAAACGTAGGGCTATCTCAACAGTTGTACAAAACTAGCACACTATCAATGACCCCCTTATGCTTACAGTCCTGTTTCTACTTGGCATAGTATAATTTTCCCCCGGGTTTATCCATAAGGAGAAAGCAAAATGAGTCTGCAATACACCAGCAGCTTCAATGTATAACATACCATAGGTATTTCCAAATGTCATATTTCAGTAAGGGTATGGGACATGTGGCCTGTAACTAAGAACAAGACGGTTAAACTTGAACTTTCTTTCTCCTTTCAGTTGCTAACTCACCTCGAACCTTCAACTGACATCCAAGGTTGGGTTCCTTCAGTTGACTAGCTACCTAACCTTACTTTTGATGCCTAAACTTATAGGAAGCATGTGATTTTCCTGTGGTCCTTTGCTGTGGTGATGGGATGTGCTTTTGTTTCTGGGGTCAGGTGATACAATTTGAGTTCCTGGCTGATGTCAATCTCTGTTTCTTGATCATTATTTTCTGAAATTCCAGGATCTAAGACAATATCTGAAAGGTCATACTGTCTAGAATTGGCAACCCCTCTCCCCTCATTAGTATGCTTGTCTGAGGGTCTCTCACTCAGTGCTCCTCATTTGAAACAGACCTGTGTACTTGCTGAAAGACTTTATCACCTTCAAGGTCTCCCATCATTCTGAGAGACTTCAGCACTTAGGGGGACGCCATCAAACACTCTGGCCACACAGCTGCTCATCAGTTTTTATACAAAATGGCATACTCCTTTGATCTTCTTTGTGTGTCTATGATGTTTTTTGCTTCTCTAGGTACTACTCTTCCCTTACCCATACCCACATACCCAAAACATTGTTTTCTGGTCATAAAACTTTTAACATCAGCTTTATTTTCTGAGTGACTTCTAGCATTCAACTTTCTCCCAAAATAGGCACATATTGGCTATTATTTGAACAACTGAGTAGACACTCTTATCAAATAAATATGAAAGTACCAATAGCCCTGGTGCAAATGGATGCAATATTAGAATAAGCTGTCTTCCTCTATTGAACTGAGAACTCAGATCCTGCTGTGAATTTGGTCTTGAGACACTGTGCTGCCCAGCTGTCTTCAGATAAAATCCCAGCTTCCCATCACCACAAAAAATGCCTTGAAACCCAGGAATGGGGGCAGTGGGAACAGAGGCTCAGACAGAATGAGAAAGAGATCCCCGATAATTCATTAACTACAATCAAACCTTTACTGGAAATATAGAGGTAATCTTTCAAATGTGGCATTTTATTGCCAAGGAGATAAAAAGAAATATCATGGCACTAGACATTGCTCTTCAGTCTCCCACTTGTTTTGATGTCAGAGAATTAGAAAGCATACATCTTTTCCCTTGACCAGCTGATTTATAAGTAGCTACACATGCAGGTTGAACTGAACCAGGGCTGGAGTAGAAATGTAGCTCTTGAGTGCCTGAAGGCTTCCTTACTGTATTAGACACACACTTTGGTTTAGATGCTCCCTAAATTCTCTATAATGTCCATTAACTTGGTCAGTTGGGCTTATGGTCCTGTGCACAATTCCTAAGCATGAATGTTTTCCTTTATTTTAGGAAAAGATGTTATCCACTTATGTCACAAAAATGTTAAAGAATTAAAAACTAGATAAAGTCACTTCTACTATGAAGTGTATTACTTGACCACCCTGTTACTCCACAATCTGTTCTCATAAATCTGTTATAATCTTCAAATCACAATGAAGGAAACTCTGATGTCACTCTTCCATTGAGAATCCATAGAGAACTTCTTCAAGGAGAGTAAATATGTCTTATCTCTAAACTGCCATGACTTAGAGCATAGTAGTGCTCAATAATTGTTTATAAACATCTGTATGAATGAATGATTAGGGCTTTGCCAATATGAGCTACAGTTAATTATTTCAATGAATATTTATGAAGTACTCACTATATGCCACTTATTATTCTAAGTGCTGGCAATATATCAGTGAACAAAGCAGGTAATAATCCCTGCCCCATGCAGTTTATAAATTTTGCATCATAGAAGAGGAAGATTCATCAGCCATAGTGGAATGCCAATCAAGTGCCCCTTCAAAGACTGCATATCACAAATACCTGCCAAAGGGAAAAAAAAGCCTTGCTGTACTCATGGGACAATGAAACCATTAGAGTTGTGCAATTCCAGCATATGAGAGCCTTCCCAGATGGCTAATCTTTGCTCTGGGGTTTTTTAGAGAGCACCTAGCCAATGCTTTCACAGAACTATGCTGTCATCAGAGGCTCTCTCTTCCTGTCTCTTGCTGTCTCACTTCTGTTGTCTACAGAAATCAGTTCCGTGGTGTTATCTGATGGCTCTCTCTGCTGATTATACGTTTCACTTTAGCTGTGTTACCCTCTTGCACTTTAAATCCCATCTTGGGTTCTTCTTGCTAGAGATGTGGACTGGTTCAGATTTCCTCTGTTCAATCCTTCAAACAGAAAATGGGCTTTGACACGTATCTGACTGCCCATCCTATTCTCAACACTGCCTTGTCTCCAGGGTTTTAGGAAGCTCACAAAATGAAAGAAAAACATGTTTCCAGTATGATCTAACTATTCTGCAGACATGTGCCAGAAAGTAAAACCATTAGAACCTCAGATAACAGTGCTGACACTGACTGGAGCCAGATCCACACATCTCTTCCAAATCCTGCATCTAATTAAGTCACCCTTGTCTTAGAGTTTTATTGCTGTGAAGAGACACCATGACCATAGCAACTCTTATAAAGGAAAATATTTAACTGGGGCTGGGTTACATTTTCAGAGATTTAGTCCGTTATCATCATGGCTGGAAACAAGGCACTGTACAGGGAGACATGGTACTAGAGAAGGAGCTGAGCGTTCTACATTCAGATTGGCAAGGAGTGAAGACTGAGACACACTTCCTCCAACAAAGCCACACCTACTCCAGCAAGGCCACACCTCCTAATACTGCCACTTTCTGTGAGCTCATGGGGGCCATTTTCTTTCAAAGCGCCACCCCTCTGGTAGCTGGAAATCAGCTTTGGTGATAATTTTTCAACATATAATTTGGACAACAGTTCAAAACAGGGTTGGTGATGGTGATGGTAGTGGTGGTGGGTGGTGGTAGTGGTGATGGTGGTGGGTGGTGGTGGTAGTGGTGGCAGTGATGTGTGTGTGTGTGTGTGTTACCAGAGCATTTCTTTCTATACTATATTACTATCACAGACTTTGTATCATTCTAACCAGCAGTCCCAAAATAAAAGGGAATAATTTCTTAAGGTGAAACAAAGAAAATAACTAAATAACATTCCCAAGAATCTTATTAAAAATAAAGACAATTTAAGCTTGGCATGGTGGTGTATACCTGGAAGCCTGTCATATCAAAAGCTGAGGCAGGAAGATCAGGAGTTCAAGATCAATCTCAGATTCTCTTCAATTAAAAAGCAGTCTGGGTTACATGAAACCCTGTCTAAAAAAAAAAAAGAAAGAATGAAAGAGAGAGAGAGAGAGAGAGAGAGAGAGAGAGGAAGGAAGAAAGGAAGGAAGAAAGAAAGGAAGGAAGGAAGGAAGGAAGGAAGGAAGGGAGGGAGGGAGGGAGGGAGGGAGAGAGAAAGAAAGAAAGAAAGAAAGAAAGAAAGAAAGAAAGAAAGAAAGAAAGAAAAGAAAGAAAGAAATATCAATTCTAGGTAAAAGCAGTTTGATGGTATTTTTCCTCATTTGTTCCCATATTAACACTTGAATTGTACATCCCCATGTTTCTTCCCCCTCACCGCCCTCTTCACCTCTAAAGCATCCTTCCACGATATCTTACAGGAAGAATCTTACTGTTACTTTAAACCTTTTATCTTGAGTTACTATTAAAACTCCATTGCACAGCTCTAAAAACATACTCTATGAATAAAAATGGTTTTTATTCATTCTTTGAAAACAAACACAGTTTATTACCTCCTAGTTTGTACATTGGCACAAAAAAATGAAATATATAAACAACTTTGAAAAATAGTCAAAATACAATCCTGCTATCTGTGCGATTAAAGAAAATTAATTAGCTAACATTGTTGCTCATTCTTCAAATTTTATTTCTTATGATGTCCTATACATCTATTTTTGTTGTTGTTGTTGTTATTTCCAGGTTGTACTTGATATAATCCTCTTCATAGTGCTTATCTGCCAAGAAATGATTCTGCTGATGCTACAACAAATGATTTGCTCATTTTCCTCCCATTTGTCTTTTTCCCCCTTGTTTTTTATTTTATTTACTTCATGTGTGACAGTGTAGGTCTATGTACGTGGTATGTGCACATATATGTCTACAGGTGCATGTGTCTGTCTACACTAGTTGTCCTGTTCTGTCACTCTCCACCTGTTCCTTTGAGACAGGGTCTCTCACTGACTCTGGAATGAGGCTGGAGGCCAGCAAGGCCCAGTGTCCTCCTTTCTGAAGCCTGCCACACATGGAGTTACAGGGGTAGATAGGTTATATGTTTGGCCATGTTTGGCATTTTATGTGGGTTCTAGGGTCCAAAATCAGGTCTTCACACTTATGCAGCAAGCATTCTTATCCAGTGAGCCATCTCTCAAGCTCCCGTTTCAGATTTTAAATGTCTGCTGTGTGCCTTTATGGTGCCAGAGAAGAAAAAATACTTGTTTTCTCATTTCTGTGTCCTAACAAAGTAATTAGAAAAATAGTAATAATGAAAAGTAGTATATGTATTTCACCATCTTTTGAAATGGTGTGTATGAACCCATTATTTGCAAGATATCTGCAACATCCTCAGAAGAACAAAAGAACTCGTTTATTTTTAACGTCTTTATTTGCGATGGACGTGGCATGGAGAGAACATATCATGTCACATGTGTTTTGTCAGAAGACAACTTTGTGGATCTGGTTCTCTCATTTTGCTTCACTTGGGTCCAAGGATTGAATTCGAGTCACCAAGCTCACAAGCCAAGTGCCTTTACCCACGGAGCTACCTTACAGACCAACAACTCAACCCGCTTTCCATAAGTTCTTTGAAAAAATCTAGTGCTTTTGCATTTAAACATTTAGAATATTGAAACAAAAGGGGAGTAATTGAAGAGACAGTGTGTCCAGTGTGTTGTTCAGATGACTCGAACCACTTGTTCCTACACCCAGGTCAGACCTCATGAACTATCACCATCCTGCCTGCTGAACAAAGAAAAGGCCTAAGACTCCTTCCTTCATATTAGAATTTTCTATGAGTTGAAATGTGTTCTTATAAATGTCTTAATTCTTTAAATGCACTGTGTGGTGTTTTTTAATATTGTGCAAGCTTGAAAGCCTTAATTAAATGATGCACTGGGGGCTGAAACAGTTTCTCCATGTTCTTAGAGATACTCATATTCTGTGTATTTCATTGATGTCATATAGATTTCCTCTTTGTGGCTGTTTTTTCTACTTCTATCTATAATACTAATCTAGGTATACCAATCTTAATGAAAATGGAGTAGAAGTTTTAGTTAGAGGCGCTTCATGCCCTCCAGCTATTTATGAAAACCTAAATAAATTCTAAAATATTAATATCAAGAGACAAAACAGTTTCCTCACCTCAAGTGCTACCAAAAAAATCTAGCTAGTGAGGAATTTTAATAAACAAATAGTCTTTGCTTCAGACAGAAGAAAAATCTTCCACTATGTGACTCTAGAGCTTGTAGTCATATAACAAAAGAACTCACAGATCAGTTTCACCAGAAACTATCCTGCAGCAGTATGTCCAGTAATCTGAGTTTTTAATATGCTCCCTCTGTCCGCATGATGTCCTCTCTTGCACAATAAGAAGAACGCAATGCTAAACATCTGTCCTGAGCCCCAAGGCTGACAAAGAGCAGAATCATAAGATGTCTGCGCACTGATCCGCAGTACTGGGGAACACAGTGACTTACACGGTGTGGCAGTCAATGTCAGCTAGTTTGATTAGTTTGATTGCATTGAGGAGCAAATGGACAGGGTTGTGGATAGAGATCAGATGGCAAGATGCTTGCATAGCAATGCAGGAAGTCCTGGGTTCCATCCCCAGCACCTCAAAAATGAGCTGTGTGTTACATGCCTATAATCCTTCACTCCAGAGATGGAGGCGGGAGGATTAGAAATTCAAAGGCACCCTCACCTTCATGGCACATTTAAGAATAGCTGAGAACACATGGAATCTATTTCAAAAAATAAAATGAAAACCAAAAAGGAACATGAGAACACTAATAAAGCACACTTTTGGGTATGTCTTTGGGGACATTCCAAAGAGGAGGAGGGAGGAGGTTGGATGTAGGTGGTGCTATCCCACAGGCTGGAGTTACAAACAGAATGAAAAAGAAAAAGGAGAAAGCATGCTAACTGCCAGGACTCCATCTTGGCTTCCTAGTAAGCTGAGGTGTAAGTAGCCTCACACTCCTGCCACCCTGGAACAACCTGCCAACCAGCCCCCACTTCCTATCATGTGTTGCTTTCAAACTGCAGCCAAAAGAAAGTTTGCCCGCCCTTAAGTGGCTGTTGTCTGGTATTTGATCACAGGCACAGGTTAGTAATGAATATATGTGGCATACAGCTTTGCAGTTGGGCTTAAGGATGTTAAGATGGGAGACTGGCCTGACCTGCCCAGGGTGGTCGAGTTTGTCCACCAGAGCCTTTAAACCTGGAAGGGAAAGGCAGCTGAGACACCGAGAGACTTGAAAAGAAAACACTGCTGATTTTGACAATAGAGGCAGAGACCATGTGCCAATGAGGCAAGGGTAGGGGGAGAATAGATTTTTTTCCTCCAAAACCTTTCAGAAGGAACAACCAACACTGTAGTCTTAGCCTGTGAAGCCCACTTCAGATCTCTAATTTGTAGAAATATAAGCCTACAGATTTGTGAGTTCTTAAATTGGCAGTACTGAGAACCCATTCCTGAGACCTGTGAAAACCTCATGGTAACTTGCTACAGCAGTGACTGGAAACATATATTCTGTTATCTTTTCCATAGGAAGGAAAAGCAAAAAGCATTGACTCCATCTAATTTTTATTTGAACATATAAACCTTAACCCACTAAAGTAGTCTGGATTATATGGAACAAAAAATTAAATTTGAAAAGATTCTGGATTTAAAAGAAACATTTCTTTAATTTTCTGAGATTATATCATTCACCTTTCCATTTCCTCCCTCCAAACTCTCCCATATAGCCATCCTTGCTCTCTTTCAGATCCATAGATCTTTCTTCAATAATAGTTGTTACATACATGAACAGAACAAAGAAAATAAAAATACTGAATTTTTAAAAACGTCTCCTCGAGATGTTGTTGTAGTAGTGAGCAATGTTGCCTTTATTCACTGTTTTCAAAAAGTACATCTTTTTCATTGCTTCAAAAAATGTTTTCATAGAAGTTGGAAACCAGTGCTTTGAAACTATCCCATTAATGAAATAATCCCAAAATGTAAGCCAAAAGTTAAGTTTCCAAGGTCAAAACTGGCAGTACCTTCACCTGCTTTATTAAAGCACTGGCTTTGGTTGCCTTTTCTCAGCTCGGGGGTTCTCTGTAACCCAAACAGAAGGGTGCCCATGTGGATTTCTAAATGCATTGTGCTGTCATGAGCAAACACTATCAAACAAAACTACTCCTTAGTCCACTGGAATCAGCAAATTTACGCTACTAATATGTGAAACATATCAAAATGTACTGTGTGTGAAAGGCTAAAATACTACGGTTTGATAATAACAAACTAAGCCTGCTGCTCCAAACTAATGTCATGTGCTTAAGATTTAAGAACAACATGCTCCTGGATTCCTTTGAGTAAAATTTGGAGTGTGAGCAAAACTCTCATACCTAACCATATCACTCAGCTAATGTGACATTGCCCTGAAGATGCATGACAGAGGATACTCATTTATTCAAAACTGTATTGCCAACACATCTATTGAAATAAAAATAACATTATTAGTACATTTACTTACTGACACAAACATTATTGAGAAGAAAAATTATAGTATTAGTTACTTTGCATTGCTATGACCAAAATACCTGGCAGACATGACTTTGGAAGGCAATATTTATTTTGGCTGCAAGCTTTAAAAGAGTTTCAGTCCACCGTAGGAAGACATGGCAGAGCAGCTCAGTTCATGGCTGTTGGGGACACAACAGAAGCCGTTCATTCCACCATAGCCCACCAGAAAGCAGGACAGGAAACAACAGCCAACTAAAAGTAGGCCCAGTTTCTTCTAAAATAGTGCTAGCAGCTGTAGAGTACACCCTCAGAACATGAGTCCATGGGAGATATTCAGCTCCAAATCATCACATATACTTAAAACAACATACACAGGGACTAGAAGCCACAAGTTCAGGCTATACATCAGGTTTAACCTTTATATATAACATATCTTCCAATAACATATAGTCTCTAGCCTCAATTATTTTTTTCATTTGTTCCTTTCATATGAAGTAATGTCAAAATGATTAGAACACCAATTCATGGATATGATTCAAGTTGCAATTCTGCCTCAGTTATTTGCTTTATAATCATGGGCAAGTAGTTCAGTGAATTTGGCCAATAATTTGTCTGTTTCTCATCTCAATATGACATAGCAAGTAGATAAAGAAGTTGTTAAGATTGCATATGTCACCTGCTATAATAAGGCTATAGAAGGATAGCTAAGATCATGTGTGAAAAATGGAGCACTGGATATCATTCAAATATTTGCTTGGATGACATAGTGTGCATATATTATGCATGCATTAAATATGTGGTACATTATATAAAACAGTCCTTCAATGTAAAAGCATACTTTATTACATTTCAAACACTACTATGTATATAATAATGGAATTTTATATTTAACATGGTGCTCATTCCCACAAAAAAATAATAAGTACCTACCACATATAAGTGAAAAACTAAAAGGCATAGGGTATGTGTGTTGTGCATGTATTGGCCAAGTAATTTCCATATTCTTTTTTGCTACCCACAACAAGCAGAGTGTGGATGCTTTAACTTGCTTAGTAAATGTCTGTTAGTGTTGCAAACTGATGACTTACCAATATCTCTAGATTTTTACCTGGACCCCACTTTCCCCCTTTCAGTCTAACTAAAGTTACTTGTGGTTAGGTATTTTTTCCAGGGCAGATTAACCTACACCCTTCTGTCTTTGTTTCTGACATACACATATTTTTTTTATTTTTTATTTTTTTTATTTTTTTTTTGGTTTTTCGAGACAGGGTTTCTCTGTGTAGCTTTGCGCCTCTCCTGGAACTCACTTGGTAGCCCAGGCTGGCCTCGAACTCACAGAGATCTGCCTGTCTCTGCCTCCCGAGTGCTGGGATTAAAGGCGTGCGCCACCACCGCCCGGCTTCTGACATACACATATATCTCACCATATTTGAAATGTTTTCTCTCTAAATACCCAGATCATTGTTGGTCCATCACCTCCGAGGCCCCTACAATTCATCACTTTGCAGTTTCAGTTCAACACACCAGCAGCTACTTCCAAGCATCAGCATTCCTGTCCAGCTTGTCTCTTCTTCCCTGGCTCCTTCACAACACAGACACTGGGAGTCCAACAATGGAAATGAACAAGGACTGTGGCCTTTGAGAAATGCGGGCAGGGCATCAGTGCAGCTTTCCCGTGCATTTTTCGGTATTTGGGGCTTAAAAGCATCCTAGTAATACAAATTAGAAGTTGATTTGCGGATCTAGAGCCAAATATTGTTAAGTCACAGTCTGTTTGCATGTGGTTCACCCCAATAATTTCCTCTGAAAATTCTTCAAGTAGTTATTGCAGACTTGGTCTGCCATTCTACAGCCTAATCTAACTTTTGCAACCTGTACCTTCAGGGCAGAATACCGAATCCATCCCACAGTGTGCAACGCTGTGAAATTGAATAATTAAACTGGACTAAGTCACAAAGTATTCATGTATTTGTTCAACATTTATTAAAAACTATGAAATGATTACTGGAAGGGAAAAATGGGCCAGTGAGATACTTCGGCAAATAAAAGAGCTTGTGTCCAAGGGTTTTTCCAATCTCCATATACTATTTTATACTTCCTACAATCTGAATTCCACCCCAAGAACCCACATGGTGGGAGAAAAAAAAACAACTCTTACTAATTGTCTTCCGGAATGCAAGTGCAGGTGTGTGCGCACACACACACAGACACACAGACACATAAATAAATAACTGTAAAAAATGTTTTAAGATGAATAAGATTCCTTCCACAGGAAGGCTTACAATTAGTGTAGGAGAGAGATCCATAAACCAACAATTATATTAACAATAAGATAGTGCTCTAACACATTTATAATGTATGAAATGTTATGAAAGCATGTGTGATATATGTTGATTCACTAGCTCTTCTTGGGAGAGTGGGAGTTGAGAGATGACAATGTATTAAAAGGATCTGAGCAGAGAGGAAGGGAAGAATAATGCCATAGGAGTGCAAATAAAAATATTTAACTATTAATAACTACCATGTATCACAGGATGTATCAGTCTCTGTTCTAAGCCATGCATACATTTAATATCTATAAAATCCTACAGTGTTGATGCTCAGTGTCCAAGTTCTACAACTTCCATAAATGAAAGCTGAAGCACTGGAATGTGTATAATTGAGCAAAATTAAAATTCACATAGATAAAGGGAATATTTGAATCCTAGTTGGCATGCTCAGTAACCACTGCACAATACTAAGTGAACATACCCAGCAAGTGTCAGTGGTTATCTATGCAGAAATGAATGTAGGCTGTTCACAAGAGCCTGTGTCAAAAGTTGAGGCTGGCACAGTAGGCTAAATGTCAAAATCCTTGGATAGAAAGCCAAAATGAGAACTCAACTAACTGGATGGTTGTTCAGAACCTATCCATATAGGGGAAATGGTCACTGGGTATCAGTAAGTCATGAGGATGGTCCTGATGTTGAGAAAAACACACTATGACAGTATCTCCACAGAAAAAGCTCCAAATGACTTAGCAGAGAAAGCTGACTAGCACTTGGGAGATGGTACCTGGGAGTTTACTCCAGCAGCAGTCAGTGCCCCCTAACTGAATGCTTTGTTGTTTGTTTGTTTGTTTGTTTGTTTGTTTTAGCGGGAGGGTGGTTTTTTGGTCATTGAAATAAAAGAACATAAGACAAACTGCGCACATATGCTTTCTTGGCTACATTTTGACAGTCATATACACCTGTGAAATTATCATCTCTCACTTGCTAGAGATCTTGCTCTGCATGGGTTTGGGGACCTGGGATGGAGGTGTAGAGTCAGCGCCAAGAAGCAATTGTGACCACCTGTTATTCAAGCAAGCGGCCCCAGATAACTTGAGATGTCTTTACACAACTTTGCATGAGCAGTTTTACAACCAATTTTTATTTCTTAAGTTTCTAAAAACAGTTACAGTAATTATCAGTTTGTTCCCTGTCTCTTTCCCTTCTTCCTCCCATCTCCCCCATGGGTAGCCATTACCCTTTTGATCTATATCTCTATCATCAAAAGCATAAGCAGTTTTGCAAGCTGCAAAGGAACTTTTCTGACTGGGCACACCTGTAGGTAGAACAGTGTGCCCAGTTGGCAGGACACACAGTTACAGCTCCCTTCAGGGTGAGAGACAGCTTTGTCTCTTGTGGTTAATGTTTACATCTAACTGGGGCTGGGTTCTCACGATCCACTCACCAGCCAGAACTGGATCAATCCAGGTTGCATTCTGTACTGCTCTATCCCCTCTGGAGGTATACCAGTTTTTCACATTTATCCTATAGACAACATAACTTAGAAACTTACTCTTAATAATTGGTGCTGCTTATCCCTTGTCCTTATGTCTATATCCCTTAACTTCTTGGGATACTGGCACATTTATTAGAAATGAGGGAATAGTGGATGTCTGTGATTCTGCTCATTCCCTGTTCCTTGAATGCTCCCATTAACTCTTGATACTATCTATTTAATAGCATTTCTTTAAAGCTCTTATGGTTAAAATCATTCTTTCCAAAACAGTCATGTAAATACGTATCATTAAACTGCATGATACTGTGACTCATTCAGTCCAACAGTGTGGCTAGCATCGTGAAAGCAAGGAAAGCATGCAGCACACATGCTCTGGGGGTCATGCCCAGAATTATGCAGAAAACTGTTCACGGGTTTTTGCCGCATGAGTCAGGGTCTCTGGGGGCTTTGGCACAAGCAAAGCTGCTCATGCTATTTTCCGGCACAGTTTCCTGAAGAAGTCGAATGGCTCCCATCACTCACCAAACAAGAGAGGCAGGAGAGATGGCTCAATGGTAACAGCACATCCTACTCTGGCAAAGTAGCTGAGTTCTGTTCCCAGCAACTGTGTCAAGCAGCTCATAACATCCTAGCTACCAGCTTCAAAGGCTTCTCTACCCTCTTCTGGCCTCCACAGGCACCTGTATTCATGTGCACATACCCACACGCAGACATATACATTTGAATGTAATTAAAACAAAATAAAACCTTTGAATGACACAAAACAGATAAAAACTTTATAATCCAGAAAGTTCCATGCACCCCTTCCAGTTGATTCTGTCTCCCAGACATTATCTAGTCTTTCAATATAGGTTACTTCTACCTGTGATTGTGTTTCATTTTCAAAAATTGCATACAATGTAGAGCTGTTATATCTAGCTTATTTCACTTAACAAATCATTTGAGAAATGTGCTCATGTTGTATGTAAGTTACTTATTTTTATTATTGCTGTTATGTATTTTTCCTTTTATTGAAAAGTTACTTTTGTCTCACATAATATATCCTGATTACAGTTTCCCCTCCCTCTGCTACTTCTAGTTCCTCCCTACCTCCCCTCCCACATGCACCCACTCTCTTTCTATCTCTCATTGGAAAAGAAACAGGTTTCTAACAATATTTTATTATTATCAATAAATTATTATATAAATTAAAATATATTAACAATAAAACAAAATATAATAATATAAAACAAAAACTAATACATTGGAATTGGTCAATGCCCATACCTGACACCGCCTAGATGGCCAGGAGCCAGAATTTGAATAGCTCAGAGTCCTAGGGTATAATCAAAGATGACTGGCCAAAAAAAAGTCAATGAAATGATTCTTAATGATATTCTGCTATATTCGTAGATCAGTGCCTAGACCAATGGTAATCAGGGAGGCTTTCTCTAGCAGCTGATGGGGTCAGATGTAGAGACTCACAGCCAAACATCAGGCAGAGCTCAATGAACCCCACAGAAAATGGGGAGGAAGGAATTAGGAACCAGAGGAGTTAAGGGCACCAGGAGAAGGGCCCACAGAATCAACTAAGCAGGGCTCATAGGGGCTCACAGAGACTGAAGTGGCAATCAGGGAGTCTGCATGGGCCTGGCTAGGTTCTTTGCATATATGTTGTGGTTGATTAGCTTGGGGTTTTTGTGGGACTCATGACTGTGGGAGTGGAGATGTTTCTAACTCCTTGTCCTGCTCTTGGGACCTTTTCCTCCTACTGGGTTGCCTCATCCAGCCTTGATATGAGAGCTTGTGCCTAGTCTATTGTGTCTTGTTATTCCATATTTGGTTTCTATCCCTGGGAAGTCTGCTCTTTTCTGAAGGGAAAAGGAGGTACAGTGTGTCTGGGGGCACCTGGAGGTGGAGGCAGGGATCTGTGAGTAGTGGAGAGAGGAGAAACTGTAGTAGGGATGTATTGTATGAGAGAAGAACAAATTTAAAAAAAACAAGAAAAGTCTCCAAATTTATTAACCTGACTTTAAAAAGCAGTAATTACAAATGTGGATTTTCCTGGGAAGGTTCTAAGAAATGATAGAATAAATAGATCTCCCTGTAAACTGAAACACCCTCTGCCTGCAAGCCTCATACAAACTAGTGCCCTGCTGATGTGCCTTCAGTACATCAGTACTTTTTAGTTGGTTTATATTCAGGATGCTTCCAAACTCTTGATATTTTTAACATAATACCTTTGGCTTCAGTGCTAGTACTAGTTCTGAAATATGCATAAAATAGAAAAGTCCAACTGATACAGAAGAATGTGAATATTTTGTGATGACCCAGACCTTAATGGCCCCCCTTCTGTTGTGTTTCTTGTCCATTTTCATGAAAAACTGGCAAGGATTTTAGAAATGAATTTTTTGGATCAGAGTCATAGAAAGATCAGAAGGTTGTTTGTTTGCTTGTTTGTTTGTTTGTTTTCATCCCAGAAAGTCTTCTTTTTGTTGTGATAAGTTTGGTCATTTTGTTGGCTGGCACCTCAAACCCTGAGTTCTGCAACTGACTAGCATTAAACTGGCTAGTCACACTTCAGGCTCCATTCATGCTGTATACAGTTCCAGTGCTTATTCAGTGACAACTCTAGAAGACATGATGAAAATATAAGAAAATAATTAAATCAAGAAGAGCTCCTTCTTTCAAATGAGTTACCTTGTTATTGGGGTGTAGTTATTCTGATGATCATACTGTCTTTCTACTTTCTTTGGGTAATCTCTTATTTCTCAAAATTAAAAATAAATCCTGAATCATTTTTCCATTATGTGGGAATCAGAGATGTTAAACATTCAGCACTTGTTGAGGATGGAAACAAACTTCTGCTTGATCAACTAGCAAAGTGCTAATAAGTGGCCACATGGTTTGGTGGCTTCCATAAACAGGTTGTTTAGATTTTTGTGCATCATGGGGGAATCAGGATCATTGACCTCTGGGATTCTGTAACAAAAGCTGTGCCTGGGTTGACATCATTCGAAAGGCAGCACATCTCCAAGTCATCAGGGGAAATGTGTGCTACTCTGGCTCTGGAGGCATTCATTGATTTTGCAAATCATTGATGGAGCTGCTGTGAATGTTAACTGTACTTCATTAGAGTTGACAGGATGGCAGGCTTTCTATATGTTACATATTAGAGGGAAATGATTGTCTAGGGTGATGGCTAGTAATCCAGTTCCGAGAGGTGCAGGCACACAGGTAGAAAGGAACATATGAGGCCTCCCAAGCCAGGGTGGGGGCAGGACATGCTCCATCTACAATATAAATTCTGATAGATGTTTCTATCTCTCCATGTGTGGGACATGCTCCATCTACAATTCTGATAGTTGTTTCTCCATGTGGGCATTTTTTTTTATTAAATTAAAGCCTCACAGCTTGAAACAAAAAATGTTGGTATGATGTTCCGATGCTTCAGGCTCTTTATAACAAGAGCTTTAATAAGAAAACTGCAGAATAATTGTAAAATCAAAGCTATTCATCTAATTACATGGGGGAAAGAATACAAATTTAACTAGAAAGAGAAATAAAGGCTAATATTAAACATTACTTCCTGAAACTAGGTCAATTTTACTTGAGTGTGAGGGTCCATGAACTTAAGTGGCAGGTAAATGGATGGAACTTGGAAAAAAAATCATCCTAACCCAGGCCCAGAAAGACAGATTCAACATACCTTGGAATGTGCCAGTTGCACTCCTACATGCTTACCCAGGGAAGTGAAAATACTGCCCACTGAATCAGTCTCTTTTTGTTACTGTAGTGAGATCCCAGAGTCAGGGCACTGTCTAAAGAGAGAGTTTATTTGGGATCCCGGTTCTGCACAAGTGCTATGTGCTTTCCTGTAATGCTTTCTTGAAGGCAGACTACTGACGTAATGAGGAGCATTATCCAGTCATGGAAAGGTCTCTTCTTCTCATAATGCCAACGGAATATAATCCTAGGGTTATACCCTGATGATCAAATCCACTCCAATAACTTCTTTAAAGCCCCACTTCTAAAGACCAGATTTTTCCTACACTCTTCACACTATTAACATGTGACTCTGTGGATTAAATTCCTATATGAGTTCAGAGCAGGAAACCACACACATGTCATAGATGAGCACAAAAGAATTTTACAAAATATTAATACTGATATTATTTATAATATACCTTAAATGAAAAAAAAGCCCTTCTATCTCCTATCGACCAACAAGACATTGAATAATCAAATTTTCATATGATCACGCAACTGAAAAATAACATAAAATAAAAATATTTTATTGGGAATAAAAAATAATTTGAGGAGTATTGTTATTAACTCTTCTTTAAAAGTCTGGTTGAATTATGTACTAAAACCAGCTGGCCCTGGGCTTTTTAGGGGAGGGTCAGGAAATTTTTAATGATTGATTTTATTTCACTCAGGGGTTATAGATTTGCTTAAATTGTTTATCTGACCTTGATTTAACTTTGGTAAGTGATGTGTACCAAGAAAATTACCCAAAATTACCCATTTCTTTTAGGTTTTTCAATTAAGTGGCATCCTCAGAACTATTCCACCTCTTCTGTGCTAAATAGAATAGGTACAGTAAGAAAAAGCACCCCATTACCTCCATAGGGATGAGAAAGGCCAATTTCTGTGTGGCAAACACCACCAAAGTGGGGGAAGTCTACTTATAGCAACATATCATTTCAGCTAAAATTTTGATGATTGCTTAGATTTCTTCATATTTTTCTCAAATTTCCTTCACAAAAAATAATGAGTTGCTGTGGGATAATCCTTCTGTATGCTGTGAACATGTATTACTCTCATTGATTAATAAAATGCTGATTGGTCTATAGCAAGGCAGAATAAGGTTAGGCAGGCCAGCCAAACTGAAAATGCTGTTGTGAGGCAGGGCATGGAGAAAGAGAGAGACACCAGCCAGCTGCCAAGGAAGCAAGATGCTAGAGGACGGGTAAAGCCATGAGCAATGTGGCAATACATAGATTAAGAGAAATGGGTTAATTTAAGTGTAAGAGCTAGGTAGTAATAAGCCTGAGTTACTGGCTGAGCATTTATATTCATATATAAGTCTTTGCATGTTTATTTGGTGCTGGGTGGTCAGGACAGGAAATCCCCATTTACAATGAATAGTGAATTATTGTGAAAATATTTATTTTATAAGTATCTAGGCAGAAGAAAGCAGTATGTATTTTATAATCAGTAGAAAATAGAGATAAATAAAAATTGTCACCAGGCAGCTGTGGCACATGCCTTTAATCCCAGCACTTGGGAAGCAGAGCCAGGCGGATCTCCATCAGTTGAGGACAGCCTGGTCTACAGAGCGAGATCCAGGACAGGCACCAAAACTATACAGGGAAACCCCATATCAAAAAAATTGTCTTTATAAAAAGACTTTTTTTTATAAAACAACATCATAGGTGGATAATTTCAATAATTCAGAGACCAAAACATTTGAGCAAGATGCTTATTAATCTTTAAAAATCTTTCTGGTAATATTTCTCAATGAGTCAGGTATAATCCAAATGTCTTAACAAATGTTTCCACAGTTCTCCTAAATGAAGCTCTCAAAGATCTGCCAAAATGCTACCAAATGCCAGGTGAATAGATTCCAACAAGTAATGTTTAAACATAAAATCTACAAAAAAAAATACAGCTTTTTTTAAAACACAAAAGTAAAAATAGATTTTGTTTACTTGCATAGAGTTACATAAATTTATAGACTACATTCATAGAGATAATAAAGTATTATTATGAAGCATTAATAAGGATCATGTTATGATATAATATTTAAATAAGAAGCTATTTCTTTATTGTTATTGGTCATGTATGTTTCCATTGCACTATGGAGATAAGCATCTTTAAACATCTTTGAAGAGAAGATTTATCTCAACATGGTGGGAAAAGTGTGAACTCTAGAACCAAGCAAATACAATGTCAAATTCCTCCACTCTTTTGAAATAGTATTGACTGGTCAGACTTAGCATCATGTCACAGCATCCCTTCCATTAACAGCTTAAGAGGAGGAAAGGCTACTTCAGTTCCTGATGTCAAAGGTTTCAATCTACTTCAGCTAATTCCATCGCTTCTATATCATGGTAGTGGAAACATGTGGTAGAAGTTACTCACCTCTTGGTGGACAGGAAGCAGGATAAGGGAATTCCTGAGCTGACTGGCTATGTTCATATGTCCCCTTTTATTCCACCTGGGCCCCAGCATATGAGATGGGAGCACCTACATGTGAGTGTATAGTTCTCTCTTTTTAAACTCTGTCTGGAAATACAAAGGTATACTTTACTAATTGCCTATGCATTTCTCAATCCAATAAAGTTACCAAGAGTAGCCATTACAAGTGTTTTACCTGTGACTAGGTACTTCAACCTTGTACAATCTAAGGCTGCTCACATTTTAATTGGTCATGACATCCACCTTTACAAGTTATATGATTCTTAACTGAGATATGTACTTTGAAACATGCAGCACAATTCCTGAATTTATGGTGGTGATTAAATGATTTATTTCTATTATCATTTTCTTATATTCATATTAAATCTCTAGGATGGATCTATATAGTAGCATTATGAAAGAGATGTTTTAAATTTATAATTCTACTATGGCCTTAGAACTTTTTAACTAACCTGGCCTATAATACTTCTGTTTACATTTCTACTGGACATAACTTCATGAATAGATTTATAATCTGTATATCATTTTTATAAATTATTTGACATATTCATATTGATTTTTTATAAACCTTCACAAAGGATTATCAGTTTACAAAAAAATATCCTGTTTAATTCTTAGCCTAAGAAATGTCCTCAAGGTATGGGATATTGCTCAGTTGGTGGAATACATACCTCACATGCATAAAGCCTCAGATTTGAGCCCCAACACTGTAAAACCAAGTGTGATAGCACATCACTGTAATCTTAACACTCAGGTAGAAAAGGTAGGGAAATCAGGAGTTCAGGCTCACCACATCCACATAGCCAGATCAAGGCCAGTTTGGCATGTATGAACCCAAGTTTAAAAAACAGAGATCAAAACAGAAAGAAATGTGTCTGATACTATGAGAGCTCTGCTATAGGATAATGCTTTTGTACACTGGTTTAATAAAATGCTGATTGACTAATAGCCAGATAGGAAGTATAGGTGGGGCAAGCAGACGAGGAGAATTCTGGAAAGAAGAAGGCTAAGTCAGGAGTCACCAGCCAGACATAGAGGAAGCAAGATGTCAAGGCAAAACTGAAAAAAGGTACCAAGCCACATGGCTAAATATAGATAAATATTATGGGTTAATTTAAATGCAAAAGCTAGTCGGTAATAAGCCTGAGCTAATTGCTAAGCAGTTATAATTAATATAAGCCTCTGTGTATTTACTTGGGTCTGAGCTGCTGCGGGACCAGGCAGAACAGAGAAAACTTCCAACTACATTTGGCACCCAAAGTGGGGCTCTCAACTTTTCATAAGGCCTAAAAGAGTTTTAAAAGGACTTCTAAACACACAATAATGGAGCCCAAAACAGCTTTCTACTTCCTATCTCATGTTGGCCAAGATATAGAGATGCCAAGGTACAGAGATGCCATGGCATGTGGACTTGGGCTTACAGTATGGAGGGTTCACGGCATATGTATGGGCTTGAGTGCAGCATGGTGGATTCCTGCAGCAGTACACAGAGGTTTCTCCAAGCCATCCAGTGCACTGTGTGGTGGATTTAGCTTTTGCTAGTACAGACCAAAAAAAAAAAAAGAAAAGAAAAGGTTTTTGGCTATACGCTGCTGGAGGGAAGCATAGACCCACTGTCTCCCAGAGTCAGCAGAGAGCATGGCATCCAGGGCTGGCTGTAAACATACTGCCGCCATATTAGGAAGCTGAGATGGGTAGAGTCAGCAGCCAAGGTTGTCGCTTTTTGTACTAGCCACATAGTTTAACAATTTAAAATCTCTCCTGGTCAGGCAAAGATTATAGATTCACAATAAGACAGATTGAGATGAAATAAAACTCTAAACTGTTTACAATATGTATAAAAATGTATGTAGGCTTGGAAGAGGGAGAAAAAGGAATACATGCAGTTATATAAAAAAATAGTTTTAAAAAATAAAGTCTTTATAGAGACAGTAAAGGTAATATAAAAAATAAGCAACGTAAAGGTGGATATTACACAGAGAATCTGGATTGTGTTGTTTTTAGAATTTTTAACTGCAGAGCGACATTTGATTGTAAAAGCTGCTGAATTAAATCAATATGTATATTTTCAAGGTATCTAGACTTCAAAGTTTATGTCTAAGGATAGGTTGCTTTGGAAAAAAAGGTTCTGCTTGTGTTTCCACAGAAGATGAGAACCTGTGGATTGCTTCCAGACTAATATGGTTTGACCAGCCAAGACTCCCTGAAAGGTCTCCAATGACACCATGGCCCAGATCATCCAGCATTCAAAATCAACTTCAAGGCAACTAGCTCAGACAATACAGCCTCACAGATTACTCCAGTCAGGACTTGACCATAATTCTTAATTTTCTCAGGGTCCCCATTAGATTGCCAGCGCCCTCATCCAGCAGGAAGTAGTATGAGAAGCTACGCCCAAGTTTCCAAAATATTGTTTATAAATGTTTATTTTTATTTAAAGCAGGTTGATTATAAATGCAACCTCTTTCTAAAGGAGAAAAGGGGATAGTATAGGACAAAAGGGTAGATTAATGAACCTACTTTTAAAGAGCAACAACTTGTTAAAAATATTTTACATTGCTATGGATTTTAGTTCATTGATACAAATTTAAAGTTAATTTTGTTATACTGTATGTATATTTCTACTCTTGTTTAAGGTATTATGTTTGTGCAGCTCATTTAAATTTTAATGGATAATTAAGAAATACAGATTAATAATTAGTCTTCTACAGTAGTCAAAACTTATAGTCATGTTGAGTTTTCTAAGTATACATAGATATAATTCAATTATGTAGATAATCTTCAAACACTTCAAAGACCTACAGAATATGGCATTTAAAATGTTTTAAAAACTTAGACTTTCCTGGACAATGAGACACATCTGCTCCTGGCATCACCAAATTATTTTAGAGAGGACAACGGGCATCAAAGACACTCCATATGGAATTTATCTTCTTGGCAAAAATAGTCATTTGGGCAAGAAACTGTTCTTACCTAGACTGCTTGACAAAATATTGTATCAACTGAACATGCAGGACCCACAGGAAGGTGACCACTGAACTTTTCAAGGTGAGATGGTCCTTCAGGTTCCTGCTTTGCAGAAGAACCTGCCAGACATTCTACAGGACACAGGAAGAAGTGATTGAGAGACTCTAGGCCTGTGGGCTGAAGATGGATGCTCCAATGTTGCAGAGGAACTTTGGATGACTGTCCAGGCAGGCAGCTGTCTCTGTCATTCTAGATTTTGGAAGTTGCTTACAATGCTCTTCCTGTTTACTTAGGTATCATTATGTCCTTCTGACGTCTTTGATTTAGTTGAAGACTAGATAGTTATAATTTTCCTTGGTTATAATAAAAGATAAATTAGATATGAAACTTTAGACTCACAAATATAGGATAGATATAATATTTTCTTTAATCTTGCCAAATACAAATGGACTAGATATTATAACTGTAATTCTTGCTTGATAACTGTTTTGTTATATATAAGTTTTAGTAAACTTATTTGTTAAAGTAAAACTTCCCTTTTTAATTAAACAGAAAAGGAGAAATGCTGTGGGATAATGCTTTTGTACATTATTTTAATAAAATGCTGATTAGCCAGTAATCAGATAGGAAGTATAGGCAGGGCAAGCAGATGAGGAGAATTCTGGGAAGAGGGAGGGCTGAGTCGGGAGTCACCAGCCAGACACAGAGGAAGCAAGATGTCAAGGCAGAACTGAAAAAAGGTGCCAAGCCATGTGACTAAACATAGATAAGAATTATGGATTAATTTAAATGTAAGAGCTAGTCAGTAATAAGCTTGAGCTAATGGCCAAGCAGTTATAATTAATATAAGCCTCTGTGTGTTTACTTGGATCTCAGGAGCTGCAGGACTGGGCAGGACACAGAAAACTTCCAACTTCAGTGCTCTTTCTGATTTCTATCAGTATTTTGACAAATGTGTCTTTACCTAGTCACTCATATTTTTAATCGTATTTTATTTATATATTTTAATTATTCACAGCATGTAACTAAATTTTACTCTTTAATTCACACACGTGGTTCACTCCTAATGAATTTTATTTCACTTAGTAACATTTATATTGTCAGCTAACAAGAAATAAGTGAGAATGCTGTGGCTGGCACTACACACAAGGTGGAGAACTGTAGAGTCAGGTTACAAAACACTAGTTTACTGCCATAACTCCCCTCTCAAGACTATGTCTCCAGTGCTAAGAGTGATGCAAAGAAGAAATCAGGGTAAGTCAGATATAAAGGGTGAGATTGAAGCTGATGGAGAAAATGAAGAGACATAACCAAAAGATATCCAAAAAGATCAGGCTACATCTTATTTTAGAACTAAATGAGATTTTGTAAAATATTCTCACTTCATATTACTTTCACATTTAATTTGAAAAAGTGATTAAATTTGTAAGTAATTCATTTTGATTTGGACATCATTATCTTCACGCAGTGTATTTCTGATTCAAGAACTTTTTGAGGTAGATGTAGCGACACACATGTATAATCCCAGAATTCAGAGGATGAAGCAAGAGAATCTTCAGTTCAAAAACAGCCTGGACAGCAGAGCAAGATTCTGTCTCTAAAAACATAGAAAAAATTGTTTTGTTTCGTGTTGCTATTCTATTTTATTTGGGGGCTATACAGGCTAAATTTATTTTGCTATAACTTCTACAACAACTTTGATGGCATGCATTTACATTTTCAATTTTGTGATCCTAAGCATTCAATTATCTTTTATTCCAAAATAAAGCAGTAATTAGTATTTTTGTGTGTAGTTACTTAAAGAGATTGTTTTATTTTTATAACTACCTGTTTAGTTTCTCACTTTCCCTCAACATTTCCAGCTTCTGTAATATAATTCAGCAAATAAAGGTTTGTATCTTTTTAAAAAAAAACTCTTTCATTGTACAGATTCTTCCTAATATAATTTTACATATTTAGTTTTGACAGAAAATTTCATTGCTATTTAAGTAATTCTATTGGCTGGGGAGCTTAAATATGTATCAAAGTCCCTTTTATCTGTAATTCTTACAAAATTATTAGTTTTCTATTTAGTTCATTTTTAGATTATAAGATTTTTATTCCATTGCAATAATTAAGATTTTTTAAGAACATCTAGGGCAATTTTTGATGTTATTGTGATAGTCATTTTCATTATAAAACCCTACAGTAGATTCTATGTAGCCACATTGCTAAAAGGCATCTCAGTAAATGGGGTGTCTTAAATACATACATTTTGGATAATTTTATTATATTTCAACACCTTTTAAACAATCTTGCTTTACATTTCATTCACAAAAATCAATTTGGCTAGTTAAATAGAGCAGTAAATAGTAAATTTTGTAATATTGTTTCCCAGAAATTAGCCTTGTCTGATGTCTAAAGTAAGTATAATTTGGACTTATTTTGAATTTACATTGATGCTTACACACTAATTACCTGATGAACATAGCTACATAAGAAACCTTTACATGTATTTCTTTAGCTATGACATCTTTATTACAAAAAAATGTGCTACTGTTATTTATTATGTACTCTGCTCTTAAGCTCTTCTATTTCTTTCATATTTTCTTTTTTTTGTTTTTTTTTGTTTTGTTTTTTTTTTTTTGTTTTTTGAGACAGGGTTTCTCTGTGTAGCTTTGCGCCTTTCCTGGAACTCACTTGGTAGCCCAGGCTGGCCTCTAACTCACAGAGATCCGCCTGGCTCTGCCTCCCGAGTGCTGGGATTAAAGGCGTGCGCCACCACCACCCGGCTCTTTCATATTTTCTTAACATTTGAATCATTCTCCCATTTATTCAAATTGTACACTTTTTTCCTGAGCTTGGCAGATATATGCCAGTAAATTTTCCATGTCATGAATTTGAATCTAATGCTTCTGATTTATTGTACCTAATATTCTATCCAATCACAAACTTTGCTTGTATTCCCCTGTTCTTATGAGCCGATACTACTTGTGTGATTATTTATTTATATCATTTTTATTCAAATAAAAAATGCTGGGGGTTTTGTTTGCAGTAAATTCACTTGTGGGGCACAATCCTTTTGACACTAGACCAATGGCCCTTTTCGTTTATGTTATAGTCCCAACAGAGTCACTTGCTCTCTAACATTTCCCACTATTTCTACACATTGTTGTTCTCTTTAAAGGAATGCCTCTACTTGATTAAAGCACTGTCATGTGGGCTGTCTCAGAGGGTGAAGATGTCTTGATTTTACCATAGCAATTGTTCAACTATTGCATTGTGAGATCAGAAAGGAAGAATTAGGGAGATTCTGTGAGATTATAAATTCAAACTACATTTAATGCTTCTTTTGGTTTTGTTTTAATCAAAGGTCAAAAAACAATTTATAAGCAAAATGTGGTGTAGTGTCTGTCTACCTCTGTGTTTGCTTTGTTTTTGTTTTCTCTGCCATACAGCCATGCATACTTATTTATATGTGTTGTCTAGGGCACATTTCAATTCAAGACATAATAACAGAAGTGAGTAGTACTTGCAACAGAAGCCTATGTCCATAAAAAACATTTATTGTCTGGTCCTTTATAGCAAAAGTTTACTACACACATCTAAATTCCCTAGACCCAATGTAATCAGGAGTTCTAAGGAAACCAGACTATCTTTCTACTTTTACTGTCAACCTTAAATAATGTGCCTTCTTCCAGTAAGATACCAGAATAACACAGAACATCAAAAAGTATTAATTTATACTTTGTCATCAAGGCATCCACAAATAGAGTTGCCAGATAAAACCATAGGTACTGAGTTAAATTTGATTTTCGGTATAAGTAATTCTTATATAACAGTTGTTTATCTGAAATTAAAATTGACTTACATCCTGTATTTTTCTTTGTTGAATTGATAAACCCTACTTCCAAAGTACAAAGTGTCATATGTACCTATTTATAGATCATATAAAAGACTAGGTCTCATTGTAGTAAGGAAATCAAAACACCTCATTCATGGAGAAACATATGCAAGAGAGTCCTCAACACAAATTGTATTGGATGATGATGAAATGTATATTTTATAACATGGATTCAAAGTCAGAAGATGCTCTCCCTTCATCCGTTGTAGCTATGCATTTCTATTATTCCTGTGGACCTGCCTTCCTCTCTGAGCTACAGTAATCCCCAAGGTGTAGGAGGAGTTTCAGAATCTCAAAGCATTATAACCAAAGCTGAAGCTTCCAGAGTTAGCAACAGTGGTATGTCATAGTGTCCTTTATATCAGTCAATCACCCCGGTCCACAAGTAGTAGAGTTTCTGGGAATCCATGGCATTTTCCTGCCTACACTTGATCAAGGAATGAATAGGATGGTTGTTGTGCTCTAATTATATGAAGTAGAGAACTGTGAAGAAAGTCATGAGGACTTCCATCATTCACCTTCTTGTCAGATCAACATCTGCCCTTATGTCTAGAAACATGGGCAGCTTACATGAACATAGTCATATCCATTCTGAAAAGTCTTTTCTCTGCCCAGATCTGAGTGTTAAGCCTCTGATTTATTTGCAGTCCTTTCCATTAGGTATGGATATGGCTCCCAAAGACCTATGGTTACCCTGAAATAACCAATAAAAAAGTAAACAATAGTAGATAACCCCACCTCAAAAAAAAGGAGAATGAGAAATTTAACATGAATTATTATGCCAAACCATATGTATACATATACTCATGTATATATGTAGATATAGTTAGTTAGGGTAATAAGGAAAAAAACATTCCTCAGAAATAAGTGCATTTCTTGATGCTACATTCTTGCTGCATTTCTCTGCCCTGTGCAAATAAAGCCTGTTCATTTCTCCGAATGTCATGCCTTACATGAATGGTGTGCAGACAGGCCTAATAGAAAAACAATTTAGCTGACCATTCTAAGTTCCTGAAGGTTTTTACCACTGCATTTCTAGGGGAAAGCATACTTCTCCTAACAATCTACAATTAAAGGTCTTGATTAGATGTGATTTTTAAATATAAAAGTATACATTCTTAGTGATACACCTTTGACTTTCTCTTCCCTCTTGGTCATAAATCAGTCATTTCTGCCTTAAAGGCAATTACTATTAAGTGGGAGACATCACAGATAACATGATTTTTTTCCCAGAACTGACTGGTTCCCAAGCAGAGAATGACTAAGGCCCTTGAATGATTCCCAATATTGTGACCTCTCTGCCTCACTGTTCTTATGTGGATTGACTTGAGTTACATACAGAATTTGACTCTTCTAACCACCAGTGGATTTGATTAGAATTCAAAGATACAAATAGCCTTTCTTTAAATTCTTGTTTCTTTTGTATATAAACAGTTTAGACCAGGGATTATTTTTTTAAGATTTGTGTATTCTTGTGTGTGCGTGTGTGTGTGTGTGTGTGTGTGTGTGTGTGTGTGTGTGAATTCCATGCATCCAGGTGCCCATGGAGGTTAGAATGGAGTGACATATTCCTTAAAACCAGAGCTGCAGGCAGCTATGGGTTGCCACGTAGCTGCTAAGAACTTGAGCCTAGGTCAACTTGAACACTGCTAACTCCTGAGCCATCTCTCTAGTCCAATTAAGGCTTTTTAAACTTTTTTCCTATTAACCTCTTTTAATATAATAAATGTCAATTAGTATTTAAAATACAAGAACAAGTCAAGCATTTAAGAATAATAGATCACAAAGAAATTCATTTTAAGATGATTTTTGTATACATATAAATTGATCATTTATTAAGGATGAAAGTAAATTTACATAGTTATTAGATGGATGCACATATTTATTTTAAATAAAGAATTAAATACTTGCAGGTATTTGATACTTCAGGATATAGAATATCTTCAGTATTTTCAGAGTTGACTGACATTTACAGTTTATGATCATCAATAATAGGAACATTGCTTGTATAAATACATAGTACAAAACAGAAGAAGTGTGTTTAGAATTATTTCAAAACTTCTTGGAAGATCTGCCCTAATCCCAAGATATGATCTTGTTAAAAACATTTTTAATGAAACTCAATCCAGCAACACAAACAGCAATTTTTAAATCAAATATTCTAATATAACACAATCCAAAGATATATGAATTTGATACTTAAAGTCTAAGCTTAACAGGAATATTGAGTGCTTGTTTTCTATAATTAAATCATTGTGTTTCTGTAAAAACAGAAACCTTTGTAAGTACAGTAGAAACACTGAAATTCATAACATCAGAAATCTGAGTTGAGCTGTTTGAGCAGGCTTCATTGGCATTGCATGGCATGATGGTATGTGTGGTACAGTATGCATGCTTGCTTTGAAAAGAAATTGCTAGATACAATATAGACAAACACTGTCAGAAACACCTCACATTCATTATGTGTTTGATTTTGAATTATTGTTTTGCCTTTGGGCACACAGAAGCTTGTATGCCAAATTTCTTGTGACCCCACATTCAATTACATGACCCCATGTGTGGTAATAAGCCACCTTCAGCTAAATCTTACTGCTTTTCATTTAGGAACTTAGCAACAGTATCAGGGAGTATCAACTCATCCTAACACCCCAGAGTTGCCCTATGGTTGAGTCATGATTGCAGCTGAATAGGAATTGGTATAATTTCCAATGTAAAATAAACAGAAGTTTTAATGAATGTTTGCAGCTACTCACTCTAGTCACTCATTTCTTGGGCCTGCAGTAGCAGTGTTTGTAGAAGTAGAGAATTTCCACTTCTGGCCACCATTCTTTGCATTCAGCAGATACAAGATGCAAAGCATGTTCTTTTTAGGGCTCTTCGTTACTTCAGCATCTTCTGTATCACTTACTGCAGTGGACTAAATTTTGTGTCCCACTTAAGTCAGTTCATATTGTTGAATTCCTAACTCCTAATTTGATGGCACTAAAAAGGGGGATATTGAATGGCTAATTAGGTCATGATGTATAGCATTCAAGAATGTGACTGGGGCTCATATGAAGGACACTCACTTTTTTTTTCCATTGTGGGGGAATACAATGAAAGACAGGCTCTCTGCAACCAGGAAAAGAGCCCTCCCTCTCCAGAATCAACCATGCTGTTAGGACCTTGGACCCCCAGGCTCCAGTACTGTAAACAATAATCTTTCTATACAAACCACTCCATGTATGATACTCAAGTTAGCAGCTTATACCACATAAGACTTTAAGAAAGGTCCAACATCAAATAACATAAAGTGCTAATACAATCTGACTTAACTATGGAAACATATCCCACATAGCCCTAAGTGCAGACAGGGTAGTATGGAGTTTGGATACCCACAGCAGCTCCTCCCCCTCATCATACTCTTCACTACATGATCCCTCGCCCATGGGAACTCCACACACAGGTTCATTTCAATAACTCTAAGCGTTTCCTCCAGAAACTACAATGTCCTAACCAAGCAAACAGCTTGCTTTCTGTTTCTCTAATAATGGCAAGCAAGATGCCCAAAAAATCTAGCAGCCTTTCCTTTAATCACTGGTCAGGATTTGTTACACCTCCACATCTAAATCTGTAACAGCCTGAAGGAGAATGGGAGAAGCAAGGGTTCTTGGGATGTCACATGACCATGTTCACGTAGTGCATCAAAGTGCTGGAACGTGACTCATGACAAACAGTTCTTTATAACAAGATGGTACTGGCTGATGTGTCCTCTTGTACCCAGTATCAGTAACCAGGATTATTAGCCTCTTCTTTTATTTTATAATTTAATTTAATTCTACATATCATATCAGCCACGGATTCCCTTGTTCTCCCCCCTCCCGCCGTGCCCCCCTGCTGCCACCCCCACCCCTCCACCCACCCCCACCCACCCCAGCCTTCCCCCCAGCCCACCCCCCATTCCCATCTCCTCCAGGGCAAAGACTCCCCTGAGGATTGAGTTCAACCTGGTAGATTCAGTCCAGGCAGGTCCAGTCCCCTCCTCCCAGGCTGAGTCAAGTGTCCCTGGATAAGCCCCAGGTTTCAAACAGCCAACTCATGCACTGAGTACAGGACCCGGTCCCACTGCTTGGGTGCCTCCCAAACAGATCAAGCTAAGTCCAATTGGTGAGAAAGAGGAGGGTTTGTATGAGCGAGAATTGTTGAGACCAAGGTTGGATAAAGCACAGGGACAAATAGCCAAATGAATGGAAACACATGAACTATGAACCAATAGCTGAGGAGCCCCCAACTGGATCAGGCCCTCTGGATAAGTGAGACAGTTGATTAGATTATTAGCCTCTTAATGGACTTTGGAGTATGTTAATTTCCCACCACGTACTCACTGTAGAAAATCACATTTTTGCTTCCTATGACTTCCTGCCCTGACCTGTTAAGTAGAATTTGGATGGCAGCAGGTATTAGGGTCACTCACACTGCTCTCTAACAAGTCATTTTAATTTAAAAAGAAAACTTTTATTCAGAAGCATATTTTTGGTGGCAAGATAATGCAATGAAATACTTAAAGAATGTTCACAAAATCTGTCTTTGAGAATTCAGAAAAAATAAAGGAATATTAAACTTCAGAAGTTATAATTTCCACTGGTAAAGAAAGAACACAGGGGGAGCCTTAGGGCATGTTCTATCTATAAAAGTAATTATGTTCTCAGGTAAATAATAACTTCCCTTAAAATTTACTCTGGAAATTTTCTAGTTGGCAGCTAACTTCCACAAACCCTCTCATACAGCATATTGCTTAAGGCCATCCGAACAATGTGTTCTTATTATGGCAGGGTCACTGGCCTCAAGTTGCAAAGCAAAAAGTTGGAGGGTAAAGGTGCTTACAAAAAGACAGGTCCTAGTGAGTGGTGGGTATTCTTTGGTGAAGACTGGGAACTTCACATTCCATGAATCTACAGTCTCTTTTAACAAGAAGACATAAAATGAATGGGGATATTACACAATATGTAGGGGGAACTGATCAGTGTGTTCTGAGAACACACTATTAACCACATACTGGAGAGATGGCTCAGTGGTTAAGAGCGCTGGATGCTCTTGCATAGGACCCATGTTCAATTCCCAGAGCCCACAAGGTGCCTTACAACCATGTACAACCCCAATCCCGAGTGGTATGAAATTCTCTTCTGACTTCTTCAGACAAACATGTAAGCAAAACACTCACATACATTAAAAAATAAAATCAAAATTAAAGATATACCCAAAGACAATGTCCTCAGGCCAGCTTTGTCTGTAAACAGTACTATCTCCGTATAACTCATACCTTAAACAAGCTAATTTCTGTAACTGACATAACACTGTGTGAACACTTCACAAGTACAATATGGTGACAAGTGTGCTGTGAAATTCCAGAAATGGAAACATGGGAGAGAAAAGAAGTTGTTTGGCTGTTAAGGAATTCATTGTCTAATAGAGAAAAGCACACATTGGCGGATAATTTCATTAGAAGAAGGCAAGCCTACAGATTGCTGCTAGGGAGGCAGCAGTCAGGAACGGTTCCATTCAAGGGACAGTTCTAACTGAGCTGATTTTGGAAGGATGAGAAAGAGTTCCCTTCACCTGTTTATTCCCCTGGAAAGCTAAGCTTCTCCCATCACAGCACACCCACCCTGCATGAGCATGTCCATGCTCAAATCCAAACTATCCAAGGTTGGAAACACAGCTTTACCAGATTTATGCACATGGGTTGGTCTAATGCTAGACCTCAGACAGGTATCTGTTAAATCTATGGATTTGGGTGTTGTATTGTTGACCAACCCAAAATGAACATATTTGAGGTTAGAGTAATCTCCTCTCTGGCTTAAGCCCTTTCTCCAGTTTGCCAATGCCTATCAATAATTGACTCTCTAATCACCCCTTTTCAAAATGTCTGTCCTGTCATTGATTCTTTCTTCATCCAGCCTTCACTGTCTATACCCAATTACCGAAGGCATTCTATTGATGTTCTGTCCATGGCATCTGTCATCCTGGGGGCAGAACCCAATGTGAGCTCCCTCCTGATGCAATGCTTGCTTGGGTAAATTTTAGATTAACAAATATGCCTCAACTAATACATACATGTGTCTCTCTGACCTGTGAATGGATATGTATTCTTTGTAGCTTTTTCTATTTCTATATAGATTAGGGAAAGAAATAGCTTTTTTTTCCCTTACCACTAGCCTTACTGAGTAGAAAGGAAGGAAAAGCCACTAAAAAAGAAAATTATTAGTGGTTTAAGCTATAACTCTCTCTTCCCCAAAAGATTTGGGTTTTTTTTTAATTAACTGTTCTTACTAAATAAATGATAAGACATTCGTTAATGATAAAAATTGAATAGTGCAAGTATTTTGTGTTACTTGAGTAAACAAACACTGAATATGTCACCTACATAGAAATCTTATTGTATGTTGAGGCTCTTTTTTCTTTTCACTCATAATTACAGTGCTCATGATATGCTTGGCACTTAGGAAACTTAGTAGATGTGGGGTTTCTTATATTGTGTACAGAAAGCCCTTGTTCTAATCTGAATATTACATCTATACTTATGCTAATAATAAGCTGTTACTCACTATCCTTTGGTTTGCTAAAAAAAAAAGTTCTTTACATAAACCTTAAAAATCTTGTATTTTTTCACAGAGAAAAACTCAAAGTGTTCTCCTGATGGGAAATGAATAATTCATTGGCATAACTCTGCTCACCAACATTCAGCTTCCCTTTGCTACAAAGCTGTATCTGTTTCATACTGCTATGTAACAAACACTGTTCCATCAGACTCAGATCTTAGACTAATAATTAATATCAAATCTCAGATGCCACAGGTTGTTTATCTGTGTTTCTATGAGTTAGTGCTCACATGCCTTCTCTCCCCACCCTTCTAGAGATCTGAGGCTTTGAATAAGCACATCCTTCCATTAGACTCACATTTCTCACCTCATCAGTACTTGAGATTGAACAATTTTTCATTTATAATTTCATTCTACCCCTCACTGGGTTGTTGGCAACAGCACCCTGGGCCTCTGCATGAATGTACCAGAAGAATCTCACATGTTGTGGCAACCAAAAGTATATTTCCAGATCATACAAAATCTCCTGGCAAAACTTCTTGCCATTGAAAATAACTTATCTCGTTTTCATTTTGGTGAGTACATGTATAAATGTGCAAAGTCCAGTGGCCCCGGTCTTGTAGCTTGTACACTATCATTCCTATCCCAATCTATTGACCAAGGCAAGTTACATGGAGAGTTGAGCAAAGTGATAGGCCACATTTCTCATAAGGGCCCTCTCATAAAGGACAATGAGAGGCACTGAGCCATGAAAACAGTAAATTCCTTAGACAGTTGTGACTTTAGGAACCTCACTCTGGTGCAGGTGCCCTCCCAAGGCAGTAGTAATGTTTACCTAATTCATGATCTTATGAGAATAAGCTTCTGTGATTTCAGACTTGGGCACCCCAGCTATGCTTGTTCTCTATACCCACTAGACATAACAAGTACATTGTAAATAAGATTATACCTTCATATGTATTTAGTTCTTCAATACAATGAGCAAAGTCATTAATTCTATAAGTTCTTTATACTGTAAGATTAAGTTCTATAAATGATAAGGATGGAAATTTCTTGCCCCAAAAGCTATATTCATACATATCTATGGAAAAAAGGATTTAAAAAGACCTGAGTTCTGGTAGAGCAACATAGAAACAGCCAATTTAGGACAATCCAAATGCAACAAAAATGTTCTATAAATCAGAATTGTGCATGTATAGATTATGAAAGAAAACAGATTTTCTATATTTGTTAATTTTCTTTTAGGAAGAGAAACTATTGTATCTTAGAGGATAAAAGATATTGAAACCAGTTCTGTCTTGGGTGTTCGTATTACTGAGTAAATTCAGTCAAGTTGTTTGAGATCTATTCTGTTTACTAAGTATACTAGTCTGAATAATATTAAATTTTCCAATGTTTACTTGTTTATTTTGCCTTCTAAAGATGATAATAATTTCAAGTATTTCAGCAATGTCAGGTTCATGATACCTTACTGGGTGTAAAAAGAGTCAATGTGAGTTGATTTAGAACAAAATACTACATATACAATGGTACAATGGTACCATTATAATCATAAAATATAGAAATTAATGGAAAAATACATAGCATACTCTAAACTAAGGCAAGAATTTTTTCCAGGAAGCACCTGTGCATTCTTTAATAGCTTTGATCAAATTTTAAATTATAAAAATATCATCAGGAAAACTAGAGTACTGCTAGAACAGTTGGAAATGGTGAGGAGTAGGAAGAAGAAAAGAAAAGAAATGTTTCTTTTAAAATAAAACACAGAAAGACACAAAGGAAAAGAAATGAAACTGGAATCCATCATTCAGAAGTATTCCTGTGGTTGGAGGCTTATCTGTTATTGTTTCCTAAGTAAAGCAATCAGATTCTCCTTTGGAAGCGAAAAACAAAAGATTAACATGTTTTCTTTGGAAGATGAACAATAGATGAATCATGTTGTGGGGTGAGTTTCCTAAAAAGAGATTTTAAAGAGAATGAGTGATTAGGGAGCTAGTATGAGCTTTTTTTTTTATTGAATTCTCTCTTAATTATAAGAGAAGCTGGTTCAGCTGTGAGCCAGTCGACTAGTGTGTTGAAAGAGACTAAAATAAGCAACACATCTCTTTAAACAAAAGAAAGACTAAACACCACAGCACTTAGGTTTTAAACTCTAGTTATTAGTCCAATTACTGGACTTATTTCTTAAAAATGAAAATGTAGCCAAGCCTCCACTCTACTTGATAAAATGTATTTTGGTCTTTAGGTTGAACAAGCTCCATCATTTATTTTTATTACTTAGGTCTGAAAAACTATTCATACCTATGTCTTATTGTTCTTTTTCATGTACACAATAGAATGCAAGCCTTTTTATCATTCTTTTCTTTTCATTTTTTTTTTCATGGCAGAACTCAGGTCTTTTTTAATCCTTTTTTCCATTTTGACAATTTTTCATATAAAATATCTTAATCATATTCTTTCCCCTTCCCATCTCCACACAGATTCTCCCCCACCTCCCTATCGACCCAACTTCATGTTCTTCCTCTCTCTTAAACAAAACAAAACCAAAAAGAGTGCTTGTACACCACAAACATACAAACACACACACACACACATACACACACACACAAACACACACACACACACATACACACACACACACATGCACGCACACACATACATACACCATAAAATCTGTTTTGTCTATTTTGTATTGGCCAGCTACTCCTAAGCATAAGATCTGCCCTGGGGTATAATTGATATACACAGTGTCACCGACTGAAGAAAACTGATTTTCACTTCTTAAATGCTACCAGTTGCGAGTAGCTTCTGGATCGGGGGAGGGACTTTGTGCTCACTTCCCTTCTCTATCCTGGGATTTTTGTCCTATCTTGAACTTGTACAAGTTTTGTGCATGTTGTCACAGTTTCTGTGAGTTCCTATGTGCATGAGTCCTGTTGTGTCTATTTTCTTGGTGTTATATACTGTGTTTTGGCACTTACAATTTTTCCACCCCTTCTTCCATATAGATCACTGAGCTTTGAGGGGCGAAGCATGATAATATAGCCCATTTAGGGCTGATTATTCCAAAGTCATTCACTCTCTTCACACTGTCCAGTTGTGAGCCTCTGTCTTATTAATCTCATTGAGCAATGTATTGACATATGAATATAATGTCATTACAAGTTGTTTATTATTATTCTCATTTAGCAGAAGAATAGTAGTAGGGTTTCTCTAGGTCCATGACATACCTAATGTCAGGTTCTTGGCCTTTTTAACACTGTCAGCTATGGATTTTATCTCATATCTTAACTCCAATCAAAAGGCGGTTGTTTATTTCCAGAACATTCCTGCCGCTATCACACTAAGCATATATCCTACAGGCAGACTGCTATTGTGACTCACAGGGTTTGTAGTTGGATGAAATTGATACTACTTTTCTCCTCTGGTAGTGCATATAGAACCTTCTAGTGCCATGAACACTAGTCAGTAGGGGTGAAGCTTCTAGTTGAGAACAGTTCAGTTTCTCCACATTGGTTGACATACATATATGGTGCCTTCAGCAATAGGGTCTTACTATCAAGTTGTAAATGGTAACCAATAGTATTATCAATAGTTTGTAATGCTGGGTGAGTATATGGGACTCCTTTGGTCAAAACTCAAAAAAGGATGGATGTAACTTTTCATGCTACTGAGCGTTTCATTTTGTGGCGTATATGTCTACTTGGGAAAATATCTTCCCCATTACATGGTATCTGCATTTAAATTCCTTTTTATAGGTATAAATTTGAGGAAGTTCTAAATAGTAGATTTTGATATGGCATCTCAAAAGACCTTTAGTGTTAGTTATCCCTCCTCATATTCCCTTCTCTTCTACCCTAACTTCTGTAGCTAGAGTTTTCCTGCCTGGCCCACAGTCAGGACAAATCTCTCTCACCTGCCAGTCCCACAGCCGCTCAAACCCGACCAAGTAAACACAGAGACTTATATTGGTTGCAAACTGTATGGCCGTGGCAGGCTTCTTGCTAACTGTTCTTACAGCTTAAATTAATCCACTTCTATAAATCTATACCTTGCCACGTGACTCGTGGCTTACCGGCATCTTCACAAGCTGTTTGTCATCATGGTGGCTGGCAGTGTCTCTCTGACTCAGCCTTCCACTTCCCAGCTTTATTCTCCTCCTTGTCCCGCCTACACTTCCTGCCTAGCCAATGGCCAATCAGTGTTTTATTTATTGACTAATTAGCAACACATTTGCCATACAGAACATCCCACAGCACTTCCTCCCCCTTTTTTTTTTTTTCAAAAAGGAAGGTTTTAACCTTAACAAAGTAAAATTACATATAATTTGGGAATTTGGGCGTAGCTTCTCTTACTACTTCCTGCTGGAAGAGGGCGCTGTATCTTATGGGGAAACAAAGAAAATTTTAGAATTATGGAATAGTCCATGAAGCTGTATCATCTGAGCCAGCTGCCTTCAAATCGTTCTGGATGTTGAATCATCTGGGCCATGGTGTCATCGGAGACCTTTCAGGAGGTCTTGGCTGGTCAAACCTGATGTATCTTAATCTTGAACAAATCCATAGCCTCTGGCTTTCTGTGGGAACAAAAGCAGAGTCTCCTTTCCAAAGTAACATATCCTTACATCCAAATTTTGAAGTCATGGTATCTTTAAAATATACATATTGGTTTAACTCAACATCTTTTATGATCAAATGTTTTTCTGCAGTTAAAAATCCCAAAGACAACACAATCCAGATTCTCTGTGTAATATTCATCTTTACGTGGCTTACTTTTTATATTAATTTTACTGTCTCTTTAAAGACTTTATTTTTTAAAACTATGTGTTTCTATAACTGTATATATCACCTTTTTTTTCTCTTTCAAGCCTACGTATATTTTACACACATTGTAAACTATTACATCTGAATCTGTCTTGTTGTGAATCTATTGCCTTAAACTGCAGCAGCTGTGGCTGCTGGCTCTGCCCACCTCAGCTTCCCAACATGGCCGTGGTACTTTACCACCAGCTCTGGGAGCCATCATGGGTCTATGCTTTTATCCAAGCAGCGTGTAGCCCAGAAACCTCTTTTTTTGTTTTGTACCTGCAAAGGCTAAATCCACCACGCAGCTTAATGTGCCACTTGCAGAGGCCTCATTCCCGCCATACTGCAGGTTGAGCACGCACGCCAGGAACCCACCAGTAGCTGAAACCAGCAGCTGCCACTCATTTGAGAGAGACAATTAGGAAGCTGTTTTTAGCTCCGTTTTAGAATCTTTTTTTCTCAGTTTTTAGGTGGAAACTCTTGCCCCACGTTGGGCGCCATTTGTAGCTAGAGTTTTCCTGCCTGGCCCACAGTCAGGACAAATCTCTCTCACCTGCCAGTCCCACAGCCGCTCAAACCCGACCAAGTAAACACAGAGACTTATATTGGTTGCAAACTGTATGGCCGTGGCAGGCTTCTTGCTAACTGTTCTTACAGCTTAAATTAATCCACTTCTATAAATCTATACCTTGCCACGTGACTCGTGGCTTACCGGCATCTTCACAAGCTGTTTGTCATCATGGTGGCTGGCAGTGTCTCTCTGACTCAGCCTTCCACTTCCCAGCTTTATTCTCCTCTTTGTCCCGCCTACACTTCCTGCCTAGCCAATGGCCAATCAGTGTTTTATTTATTGACTAATTAGCAACACATTTGCCATACAGAACATCTCACAGCAAACTTCCCATCCTCCTCTCTATCTAATCCTCCTAACTCCCCCTTTATCACATTATAGCACTATATTCTATGTCCACTTCTGTCTTAGTGAGGGTTTCTATTGCTGTGAAGAGACACCATGACCACAGCAACTCTTATAAAGGAAAACATTTAATTGGGTCCTGCTTATAGTTCAGAGGTTTAGTCCATCATTGTCATGGTAGGAAGCATGGCAGAACACAGACAGACATGGTCCTAGAAAGATAGCTGAGCACTCTACATCTGGATCATCAGACACCAGAAAAAGAATGAGACACTGGGCCTAATTTGAGCATTTGAAACCATGGATCCCATCCCAGTGACACAATTCCTCCAACACAGCCACACCTACTCCAACAAGGCCATACTTCTCAACAGTGTCACTCCCTGCGAGCCCATGGGGAGTGGGCATTTTCAAACAAACCGCTACAGAGTCCTGAGAAGGTCCTCTCCTTCTCCCCAGTCCCATATTAGCTACCTAATCACTGTGGATATTCTGAATGAAACACATATCCCTAAAGTTTAAAAGATAACATCCACATATAAGAGAAATCTTGCAATGTTTATCTTTCTAGGACTGGGTTACCTCACTCAAGAGGATTGATTCTAGCCCCATCCATTTACCTGCAAATGTCATAATGTCATTCTTCTTCTTAACATCTGAGTAATATCATGTTGTGTTAATGTACCACATTTTCATTATCTACCCATCAACTGATGGACATCTAGGCTGTTCCCAATTTCTGGCTGTTGTGAATAGAGCAGTAAGGAACCTGAGTGAGCAAGTGTCTCTGTAGTATGTTATAGAGTCCTTTGGGTATATGCCAAGGAGTAGTACAGCTGGACATTGTGGTAGATCAATTTTCAGCCTTTTGAGTAACCTTCACCCTAATTTCCATAGTGGCTGCACAAGTATGCACTCCCACCAGCAATGAATTAGTGGTATGTTTTTTCCACATGCTTTCTGTTTATGTCTCTCCTCACTTTGATATTCAGTTGTCCAGATGTATGGTACTGACATTAAGCAATAATCAACTACTTTACAAAAAAAGTTGGCTTCAAGATGTGTTTAAGAGAAACCCTTGTGAAAGAAAAATATGGTTAAAACAATAACTGTATTTATATCTTGTGCCTAAATGCATTTGATACATTGAACAATGCTAAGAACAGTCAGTAAGTAGTGCAGTATTGACTTTATTCATTAAAGGATCAAGGGGAGAACTTTATGATAATACCTAGCCCACAAGGATCATGGGACTTGCTGTGATCCTATGAGTACAGGAAAGGACAAGCAAAGAGGAGCAGGCTTGGCAGGATCTGAGAAAGGAAACTAAGGAATCTTGGTTTTTAAAGGTAAGTTAGTGAGGATTTTGTTTTGTTTGGGTTTTTGTTTTATTTTAATTTATTCTTGAGAAGGAAAAAGCAAGAGCAAAAAGGTATCCAAGATTGAAGTCATTCACATTTTTCTTATTTTGACTATTCCAGATCTGATGGAATATGAAAAATCAAATTTTAATTGTGGTAGCAAGTGGGTTTTTTTAAATTTTCAATTTTAAGTCACAGAAATTTCACAAATAGAACTTTAATTGAAAAAATAATAAAACATTTTAACAAAGGTAGGTAAATGTTGATTATTGAAGAGTTAAACCAGAAAAACAAAATTGGAAATAATCTAAAGTATCAGAAAGAGGCCAAAAAAAAACAAAATAATCTATAGCATATCTAAATAATGGAACACATTGAGTTACTAAAAGTAATAATTATAAGAAATTTTTATGATATAGAAATATCTTCTATAAAACATCAAATAAAAATAGGAAATCCAGGAACTTAGTATTATAGTAATTTCACCTAAAGTGAGTAGATTATCTGTAAGCAGGAACGGAACAGGTAACCTAAAAAAGAATGCATGGAAAAATGATCAGAAGGAAGTGTGTTTTAAAATACTGTTTTTAAGTAAGGCTTTTATTTATAATTTCTAGACCACAGACTTTATTTTCTCGATTTTATTTTCTCTTAATAGTTTGTTTCTGGTTCTTTAGTTGTAAACATTTCTTACATTTACAGTCAGGAAAACATGAACATTACATGAAGGAATAAATTAATGAAAGAGACCTGGGAAAATTGCGCTGGAGGTGTAGCTCAGTTGGTAGAATTCTTGCCTAGTATGCATGAGCTTTGCTATCATGTGCACCATAAGGAAGATGACGAGAATAGTCTATCCAGTAAGTCAGAAGCTGAACAGAAGATATTCTGTGAAAATAAAAATCTGTGTCTCTGAAAAGGGTCAGGGAAGTGTAAAGGAAACATCAACAAACACTGCAAAAAATTTATGAAGTAACTTTATCCAATTTGACACAAAGGAGTGGTAACCAGGAGAATCCACCAGCCATCCTGGTTTCAGAGTGGAATTGTGTCACTGAGATGTGGGAGTCTAGTTAATGCCATGAAGATGGAGAGTGGAGACATCAAACCACAAGACTGATGAACAGGTCTCAACAATTGTAGTGAGCCCCTGTCTAGAATGGCAGGATGACAGAGTCTCATTTCAATACACCTTTGCTTGAGATGCACAGGGACAAAGAGCATACAATCATTTTATAACCTTATGGCCAGTGCAGGACAAAGGACAGAAAGACAATGATAGGTGGTCTTGTCCATGAGCCAGTTGCTATCTTGAAAAGAAGGGGGAAATCAGCCACTAGAGAAAATATAATCCTAAAAGAAAATTCAGTTAATAAATATTTATCAAGAAGAGAAACTTTCAAATGAAGCGAATTTCTTTATAGGTGGCTAAATTGACATTTGCTTGCTTTTGGTAGAAAATAAATAATAAGTTCAGCTATGGGGAGTAAGAATGTCCACTCATTTCATTCATTTGGTGTGGAGTGATCATGACCTGGACCAAATGACTGTGAAGAAAAATGCATGCATAGGAAGAAAAATTAGTTTTGAAAATCAAGAAAATGATATTAGAATTACGAAATCTAATTTTAGAACAAATTTTCTCCTAATTTTATGTTAGTATTATGCATCTGAGTCTCTTTTTAAAAACCTTTTTAAAGTTTTCTTATTGGTTTATTGTAAAGACTTAGGTGTACCTTTAAAAAGCACTCAATAAAAATAAACTACCATTATTATTAGAATTATCTTGTGCTTCTTCATTGAAATGACATAATTTAGTCAAAACACAGCTTAGAGGAAAGAAAAGTAAAGTGATCCTCAGAGGTGTGCAGCCTTTGGCTCAGTTTTGCAATGAATAGTGAGGACTTCAGTGAATGTCAGAAGCCAATAATGAAATTTCCCTTAGCATTCTGATGGAGAATTGTGTTATTGACAATTAAATGAAACCAGGCCATCTTCATGCTACAGGAGTGTGTAGTGATCCTAACTATTGTCATTTGCACACAGAAGGAACTAAAAATCAAATGCAAAACTACTGAAGAGCTTACTTTGCCAACGAAATCCAAGTCATAGCTTCAGTGTGTTTTAACCTTGATTTCATCTCTAAATGACCTTGACTTTATGCCTGGGAAGGGTCTTACATAGCTGAGAAACCCTAAAAAAGACACCTTTTCCAAAGCCAACCTCAGAAAATGCAGAAGATGAACTCAATATGCAAAATCTGCTCTCCAAAAGACAGAGTCAGAGTCAAGAAAGGCAAAGTTTCTCCAGAGAGATTTGCTGAGAGCTGTTCTTGGTAGCTACCCTGATCTGATTTTCCAGGCCCAGCTGCTGTGCTCTTGGTTACTAACAGTTCATAGCTGTGCCCTTCACCAGGGAATTGCTTTCTAGAGAGAACCAGAGAGAGCTAAACAATTACACAGAAACCTGTTGCCACCAGCAAGGAAAGACCTACTGTATTAGGTTTTCTATTGCTGTGAAGAGATATTATGACCATGGCAACTCTTATAAAGGAAAACATTTAATTGAGTTGTTTACATTTCAAAGGTTTAGTCCATTATCATTACGGTATAATGTGGTGGCATTTAGGCAGACACGGGGCTGGAGAAGTAGCTGAGAGTCCTACATATTTCATTCACAGGGAACAGAAAGTGAACTGAAATACAAGACCTCAAAGCCCACCCTCACAGTGGCACACTTCCTCCAACAAGGCCACATCTGTTCCAACAAAGTCACACCTCCTAATAGTGACATTCCCTATGAGTTTATGGGGCCCAATTACATTCAAACTACTGCAATCCATTCCCTGGTCCCCATAAGGTTGTAGTCATATCATAATGCAAAATACACTTAGTCCAATTTCAAAAGTTCCCATAGTCTATCACAGTCTCAACAATGTTTAAAAATCCAAGGTTCAAAGTCTGTTCTGAGATTCATGGAATCTCTTAACTGTAATCCCCTATAAAATAAAAAATCAGACCACATATTCCCAACATATAATGGTACAGGATATACATTACCATTCCAAAATGTAGGGAAGAGAGCATAGTGAGGAAATAATGGACCAAAGCAATACCAAAAACAGTTGGGCAAACTCCAAACTCTGCATGTTCATGTCTGATGTCAAAAACACTCACTTCAGATCTCCAGCTCCTTTCAGCTTTTGACTGCAACACACTTCTTTCTCTTGGACTAGTTCCACTCCCTGTTAGCAGCTTTCCTCAGCAGGTATCCCACAGCTCTGGCATCTTCAAATTTTGGGGTCCCCAGTAAAATCCAGGCTTCTCTTTCACAGCTTTACACAATGGCCTCTCTGGACCTCCATTTAGGGAAATCCATGATACATGCCTGGCCTCAGCAGCTTCTCTTAGTCATGAAGGAAGGTTAGAGAATATCTTTCTCCTTTCCTTGACTCTAAAGCCAGAACCATGTGGCTGAAGCCACCACATTCTGCTGCTTGCTGGGGTTGGAACATGACCTCTTGTTCAATTATATCTTCACCAGCTTTCTGTTTTCTTTGGTGCCTAACTTGGCTGTCCTGAAACTTGCTGTGTAGACCAGGTTGGCATTGAACTCAAGAGATCTACCAGCCTCTGCCTTCTAAGTGCTGGAATTAAAAGCACATACCACCACACCCAGCTTTAAGCTTTTCTTTAATTCCTTTTCACAAGTTGGAAACTTAGCTAAGTGGGATATTGCCCTGAGGTCATCACTCCCTTTATTCAATTTCTTAATTTGTGTATCTCCTTGACACAAGACTTAGCACCATTCCACTTCCTAGTGTTACTTTTTCCTCAAATTGTACATTTTGCATTCTTCCTTTCTCAGCTTGCACTTTTTCTTTGTAAATCTTCGTTAGAGTTAACACTAATAATCACTGGACAGAGTCTATACTAGGCTGTTTTGAGATTTCTTCTGCCAATAGAATTAATCCAAAACTCTTCACTTTAGTCTCAGGAAGACTCTTCTGACAAGGGAAAAAAGCAGCTACATTATTCACTAAAATATCACAAGAACAATCTCTAGGCTAAATATTAATCATCTACTCTGAAACTCCTTGAGCCACCAACCCCACAGTTCAAATCATTCTCAACGCCATTGTCTTCCATGCTCCTACTAGAATGGCCCATTAAGAAGCTCCAAAAGTGTTCAACCACTTTTCTAATCCATAGTCCCACAGTCCACATTCCTTCAAACAAAAGCATGGTCAGGCCTTTCACAATATCCCAGTTCCTGGTACCAACTTCTGTCTTAGGGTTTCTGTTGATGTAAAGAGATACCATGAACACAGAAATACTTATAAAGGAAAACATTTAATGAGATGGCTTACAGTTTCAGAGATTTAGTCTATTATCATCATGGTATGACACAGTAGTGTGCAGGCAGATATGGTGATGGAGAAGTAGCTGAGAATCCTACATCTTTGATCTGTGTACAACAGGAAGCAAACTGAGACATAGAATGTGGCTTGAACATATATGAGACACCAAATTCCACCCCCATAGTGACACACTTCCTCCAACAAGGCCATACCTACTCCAACAAGGCCACATCTTCTAATAGTGCCACTCCCTATGAGTGTCAATTTCATTCAAGCAACCATACCAATGAATAGCATTAACCATTCAAGCCTTGTGGTGATATTTTATTTGTGCTAAAATGTGGTGATATTTTATTTGTATGTTAATAAATAAAGTTTGCCTGGAGATCAGAGGATATAGATAGGCAGCTATAAACAGAAGTCAGGTGGTGGTAGCACATGCCCTTAATCCGATCACATGGCAGGCAGAGTTTCTGTGTGTTCAAGGACACAGCCAAGAGTGGTGACACATGCCTTTAATCCCAGTATCAACCATAGAGACCTGGAGGTCTGTATAGACAGGCAGTGATGAGGAAGTGAGGTAGCTGGATTAAAAGCCAATGAGAAGACAGAACAGCAAGTCAATAAAGGTGCAGGTTAGACAGGAAGAGGCTGGTTCTCTCCGGGGAAGCTACAGCGGTGTGGTGAGTAAGGTTAGCTGGTGGCTATCACTCTGATCTCTACGGCTTTCACCTCTATATTTGGCTCTGTGTTTCTTATTTAATAAGACTGAAATTTGTCTACAAAGCCTTACCTTCTCACTCTTTTGCTTTAAAATAAGGCAGATTCTGCTTGTCATTCACACTCCCAAACCCCCAGTGATATAAATCAAGGCTACTGCTCAACAGACTTCCTCTCTTTCTTTGCTACCTTCCTACTCCTCTCACTTTGCTCCTTATAGGTTTCTCTTGGGGATAGTTTCCAATAACTTGTGTAAGATTCACCATGAACATCTGCTTCCAGAGAAATAAACCTAAAATACTAATACAGAGAGAGCATAAATCTCTGCAATAGGGTTCTTGTGTTGACTACAAATTGCAGGTGGACATTGGCTGAAAAAAAAATGCAACTGTTGCGCTTTCCAATATCCCCTTTTCTGAACTAGAATTATACCTTGATAATAATCATAGGATTTTAAGTGTTGTATATTGGACATATCAAAGTCGTATAACTCATCTTTATGGCCTTGAGGAGTTTGGCCTTCAAAGGTCAATATATTCTGTCTTTGGGAAATGGAATAATGGTATTAGGGAAGCACAGCACTGGTGTAGGATGAAAGACATTTCTATTGCCTATATGTATTAGAAGAACAAGATCAAAAGGATGAATGAGTTCAAATTTAGAAGATTATATAGAGAGATTAGGGGCATAGAGTATATCTAGGAGGAACTAAGGGTGGGGGAGTGAATATAATTATTTGTATGAATTTTTCAAAGAATTAATAAAATATACTATTAAAAACAATAATTAAAAATAGTCTAAAGCACAGACATACACACTTACATGTCTGATGAGCAAACACAGAGTAACTATTAGAATCTACTTTCACGTTTCTTCACATTGAAAAGTGGCTTGATCAGAAAGTGACTCAGGTAAAAACACAATCCAGAGTCTTTCAGTGAAACTAGCTTCTGTGTGCATGTTGTCTTACTCAGTGTTCTATTGCTGGGTAGTGACACCATTACCATTCCTCATACACAGGAAAGTGCTTAACTGGGGCTTGGTCATAGTTTCAGAGGTTTTAGTCAATTATCAGCATGGCAAGAAGCATGGCAGCATGCAGGAAGACATGGTGCTAGAGAAGGAATTGAGAGTTCTACATCTGGATCTTCTGGCAGCAGGAAGAGAGGGACACTGGACCTGGCTCACCCTCAGTAACACACTTCCTCCAACAAGATCACTTCTGCTCCAAGGTACACTTCCTAGTCCCTCTCAAGCAACACCACTCCCTAATAACAAAGCGCTCAAATATATGAGTCTATGGGGGCCATTTTTATTCAAACCACCACAAAAAGTATTCATCAAAAACATGAGATAAAAAGATCAAATTACAGAAGGGCCCGTACAAGTTTTCTGAGAGTTTACAAAAGAAAAATCAGCATTTTCTAGATAATGTGATCAAATACAGAGGAAGTTTGCTCAGAGGTAAAAGGAAACAGTGTAGGCAACAATTTCCCAGACTAGAGCCAATAAAAAAAAATAATGTGGAATGATAGAGACAGGAGACTTTGAACTTACTAGATGAGCACCTTTTTCTGTTTAGTTATTTGTATGTAAAATGGATGGGGTGGATTTAGTGATAACTTGAATTATTCATTAGTAAAGTAACAGGACTGTACTAATAAGGCCTCATAAGTGAAAAATCTATGATCCTTCGATTGACAGAAGTTACAGGACCTCCTTCAACACTGTCAGATTCCATCAAATATTATGGATATGGGAGATGTTTCAATTAATGGAGAATAGTACCTTTATCTAGTATATTCTTGAAATATGAAAACTGAGATATCGACACAGGTGAAGAGAATTTTTTAAAAAGAAAAGAAAATACTTAGTTGAATCAGGCAACTGTCTGTAACTTCTTGTTTAAAATATGCATAATTTGCTTTTATTCTATTTATACACACACTAAAACTCTAATACTATCTTTATAATATGAAAATGCAACTCATCTTCATACCTTGCCACCCACCTTGATGCAGATTTGATTGTCGACAAAGCAACAACTCTCCTATTACCGAATTGTGCTTCTGAATCTTTTTCTTTATGATGAATTTTTACTATACTATAATTTAAAATAAAATAGAGGAAAATTGACTAGAAATATTAAGTGGTTTTAAAAACACTTACACATGTGTGAATCTTTTGAGATGTATGAAAGTATGAGCATTGACCTCCAAACCTATCTTCTTAGTCAATTACTGCAGGAGCTCTTCTAACCAGGCATTTAATTAATGTATCCTATTAATTAACACATTCAATTTCTCACATGAAACTTAAATACAGATGCTGGCTGAACAGTCTCTACTCTTAGCCAACCTTCTGATCTCTTATATGCCTGAAGATTTCCTCTTGTCAATGAGAGTTTATGATATTTAGTCTCAAAATGTTTTTTATTTAATTAGTTAATTTGTCCTTTCTAGCCCAATCACAGTTTCCTCTCCCTCCTTTCCTCCCAATCCCTCCCACAAACCTCCACTATCCACTCCCATACACTCCTCCTTCTTTCTCTTCAGTAAAGGTTAGGCTTACCATATATATCAGCCAGCCATGGCATATCAAGTTGCAGTGAGACTAGGCACCTCCTCTCCTATTAAGGCTGGACTAGGCAACCTAGTAGAAGACACAAATCTCAAAAGCAGGTAATAGAGTCAGAGACAGCCCCTGCTCTCACTATTAGAAGACCAAGCTACACAACTGTAATATATGTGCAGAGTGCCTAGGTCAGTCCCATGCAAGCTTTCTGGTTAGCAGTTCAGTCTCTGTGAGTCCCTGTAAGCCCAGATGAGTTGATTCTGTAGGTTTTCTAGTGGCGTTCCTGACCCCTCTGGCTCCCAAAATTCTTCCTCCCCCTCTTCCACAGGATTTCCTGAGCACTTCTAAATGTTTGGCTGTGGGTCTCTGCATATATTTTCTATCAGTTGCTAGATGAAGCCTCTCTGATGACAATTGGGCTAGGCACCAATCTATGAGTATAGAAAATATCATTAAAAATCATTTCATTGACTTTTTAAATTGCTAGTCATGTTTAGTTCTATCCTAAGTCTCTGGGCAGTCCAGCCTCTGGGTCCTGGTCCCCCAGGCAGTGTCAGGGGTGGGCTCCTTCTCATTATATGGGCCTCAAGATAAACCAGTCATTGGTTGGCTACTCCCATAATTTCAGTGCCACCTTTACCCCAGCACATCTTGTAGGCAGGGCAAATTGTAAGTCAAAGATTATGTGACTGGATTGGGGTCCCAATCCCTCCAATAGAAGTCTTGCCTAGTTACAGTAAATGGCCACTCAACTTCATATGTAAAAAACAAAACACTCAAAATAGCTAAAACAATCCTGTACAATAAAAGAACTTCTGGGGTTATTATCATTGACTTTAAGTTGTTCTACAGAGCTATAGTAATAAAAATCACATGGTATTGACATAAAAACAGACAGGAGGATCAGTGGAATTGAATTGAAAACCCAGTTTCAATATGGTAAATTTACATACATATAGGCATCTGATCTTTGATAAAGAAGCCAGAAATATACAATGGAAAAAAGAAATCATCTTCAATAAATGGTGTTGGCCTAACTGGATGTCAGCATAGAGAAGAATACAAATAGATCCATATCTATCACCCTGCACAAAACTCAAGTCCACGTAGACAAAAGACCTCAAAATAAAACTAGATATACTGAACCTGATAGAAGAGAAATTAGGGAATAGCCTTGATCATACTGGACAAGAGGCAACTTTCTAAACAGAACACTGATAGTGTAGGCACTAGGATCTACAACCAATAAATGGGACCTCGTGAAACTAAAAGGCTCCTGTAAAACAAAGGACACTGTCAAAAGAACAAAACAGGAGCATTCAGAATGGGAAAAGATCTTATCAACCCCATATCAGACAGAGGGCTGATCTCCAAAACAGATAAGAACTCAAGAAACTAAACATTCAGTCTCAAAACATTTTAAAACTGTTGTATCTTAATAGTGATTACATTATTCAAGGAAATGTTATGTAAAAATCATAAAATATAAGCAAAAAGATGACAGTAGTAATCCTAGAAGTATCCTTTGCAATCACACAAAGTTTCTGATGCAATCATTCCTGGATGCTATGGATTTAATATTTATATCCCAGTAAAATTTGTGAATTAAAACCATCACCTTCCGTGGGGTGATAATATTAGGAGGTAAAGCTTTGGATGGTGAGCAAGGAGTGAGAATGGAGCCCCAGTGAATGGAGTCAGTACTCTAATAATGAAGCTCAGTAGAGTTTCCTTGTCCCTTCTAAGATGTGAAGAAATGACAAGGAAATCTCATCTATGTGCCAGAAAGCAGACACACATCAGGTACCAAGTGTGCCTGTACTTTGATCTTATACTTTCACAACTTTCAAATTATGAAAAATAAATTTTGGTTGCATATAAGACATCCAGTCAGTTGTACATTTTTATAGCAGCTCAAGTGGACTAAGGCTCTGAATTGTATTTTTGACTGAGTTGTACTATTATAATCTGGACTGTATTATAATATTGAAAAACAGCATAGAACTACAGTGAGTGAATCCATGCTCAACAGAAAATGCCTCCCAACATGAGCTAAGTAACTTTACCTTCCTAATTTTGGAGATAAAGCTTTCAGTTAAAATGTGTATTCATAAGTAAAAACATCAAGGTTATGATATATTAGCAAATAAACTCTGTTTCAGTTACTTAATATATTGAAAATTTACACATTTTATAAATCTACTATAATATGGAAAAATCAACTGGGAACATTCGTAACTTTTTCTTAAGGAATGCTTGTGTTCTATTTAGCCAACTGAAAAGTCTGACAGAATACAATCTATACACATATGTTCTCATTACTGACACCAATTACTAACCTAAAGGCGGTGTTAGTGAATGGTTTCCAAAACCACCCAAAGGTTCAGTATTTCACTAGAGAAACACGGAACTCACCAAATGCTGTGTTGTTCATGGCTACTTTGTACTCAGTAAAGAATATAGGTTAGAATTAGACACAGGGAGAAGACACAGAAAAGACAGGGAAGAAGATTCCAGGAAGGATATCAAACACCAAGAATCTATTATGCCGAATTGTAGAAGTATTGCTTCATCAGCCCTGCACACAACAAATATGTGAACTAGAAATGCTGATCCAAGCTTTTGGAGTCCAGAGTTGTAACTGAGACTCTATTAATCCTATTCATGTAGCTGTCCCCTCTCCCAGAAGTAAGTCCCTCCTCACAGGTCACTCGTATCAGGAAGAATATCCCTGGAAACTAAAGATCTTTCAGCAAAAGATCTTTACAGTCCACACCTCTCTTAATGATTCATTGCATAATACTCATTTTGCTTTGGTCAATTGATCAAAAACATGACACAACTTTATGAACCAAAACAATTCCTGCCACCTCATGTTACTGACCTTTTAAGATTACATGGATAAATGTATCTCAATCATATGCTGCCCAAACAAAATCAGTACAAAACATGTTTCTCCACCCACGATGTAAACTAAAGACATTTTTGGAAGATTTGAAGGCACACAAAATTAAGTGTTTAGCTATTATTTATGCAAAACCCTGAATTGATTGGAAAAGAAAAATGGTACAAGCCAAAAGATCATCTTCCTCCTCTTGAAGATGTTATCAGTCTCCACATCATATTGTGTCTTGCACAAATATCTGTAGCATGTTTGGATTGAAAAGACATAAATCTCTGAAATTTAAATTTTTATTTTCCTTCACCAAGTGGTTTCCATTGTTAGTCTCTGTTACAGTGTTAAAGAAATATTTTATCTCAGCTAGTGTTCACTCTGCTTTTCCAGGCATGAAATTCTCCAAATCATCATTGTCTTGCTCTCTCTGTCTCCACAGAGCTAAAGTCATGTTCTAAGGTAGCTGCATACATTATCAGTCATGGTTGGGAGAAAGGAGAACATTGACTCCATATGGCTTCTTAGTCTTACAAAATGCTGAACTTGCCAATGGCACTTTTCCTGACCTCTTTATGGAGTTGGGCATCTGTATTCAATACAACCACATTTATAGATGGCATCATTTTTCTACTACCATAAAGAATCTATAGCAGCTTCTTGGACATTCACGTTTTCTTCAGAGAATAATTAAAAACTTTTCCACTCTCATTTGTCACTTTGAGATAAAGACAGCTAACAAGGAGCAGCACAGGTATTCAGATAACAGGCATTATCTCAGCAACAGTCAGTTAAAACTGTGTTTTGCTGTCCTAAGATAGTGAGGATATACCATGGTAGATGAACTTCAGGTTCAAAATGTTCTCAGGTACCCTAAAACCCATCAAAGGTTTCTATCTCCATGTGTCTCACCTGGAATTATCTCCCAGCTGTTCATTTTATTAGTCTCCCAAGGTGATCAAAAATTATCCCTTGTATAAGTATTGGCTTTTTTCAGTAGAGTGCAATTTTCAACAATTTCTTGATGGTATAAACTTTACTTTCTGAGAGTATAAGACATCTTTACAAATTCTTTTCAAAAAGTGGTCTACTGGCAAAATTATTCCAATTGCAAGTCCTGAAAACCCATGGGGGTAGTTAGGGGAGTCAATTCTAGAATGAATCTGTCCTCTAAGGACTGAATCCTGACTCTCATTTTTTATCAGTATAATTTGATATACAATGCTTTTTATTATAAGATATAAATTATAGCTATAGATATTCATTGAATTGATGATTAACTTTTGTATGTAAGCCTTTTAAACCATCACCTGGCACATATGTTGAGGTATAACTATTTTCTGTAAATGTACAAATCCCTACCTGTAAGGAGATGTGTAAGGCTCAGGAAGTACATGAAGCTTGCAAGGCTCAGGACACTAAGAAAGTTACAGTGTGTGGGAAGCTCCTGAAGTTCACAAGATCCACAAAGTCCTTTGCCAAGAAGACACAAGCAGTAACAGTTGCTAGAGGAAGGAGATCCTCTTACCCGCTGAACTGCTGGGAAGTTATGCATAGAACTCTAGGGTTGTAGCTTCCACAAGTTTTGGTGATGTAGCTGTGAGTCTCCCATGCTCTTACAAGTAACTGCAGTAACTCCATTGGTTCACTAAACTAAATTTTGATGGAATCATTTCTTGTTTTGGTCACTGATGGTCTGAGTGGGGTAATTGGATGTTTGATCACATCTTCCCAGGAACTCACATAGCATATATATTCCGTAAAACTGAGCTAAATATGTTAAAGCGTGTGGTTTTAACAGCAGATTTTTCAAAACTCACTAGATTGACGTTTCTTAATCTTTGAATCACTGTGATCTGGAATGTAATCCTTCATTGTGGATTATATGGTTATCATCATCCCTGACCTATACACACCACATGCCACAGCAACATCCACCCCAAGTGACAGTAGAAGTATCTGTAGACCAAACCAAATGTCCCTTTGGATGAGCAAAACCACTCTCATTGAGAACCACTGTATTAGATGAATGTTTAAAGCTAAGAAATTGAATCTCTCTTTTTCTACTTTTAGGCTTTCTTGTTGATGGTAAGTCTCGGATTTGCCGACTAATTTCAGCAAATGGCTTGAGGATTGTCATAAAAGTATTGAAAAGCCAAGTTAATAGTCCTGTATTATACTAGACCATTTCCTTCAGTAAATTTTAAAATTATAACCTTACTGTGACGCGGCAGACAAGGTAACACTTCCACTCTTTCTGCTTTTGCTTTATCTTGTTTCCTACAAAACAAAATTAATCATATTTCTGTTACAGCAAGCGTTTGAGAGGGATGAAGATGGGTCCCACTAAAGATGCAGTATTACAAGGCTCTGACCATTTATATTTTTAAATTTATTAGAATGACCAGCCCATGCTTAATTAGAAATGTTATCTTCATGCATACTATTAAACAGCCCATCCACATTTCATGGCTGAACAAGACCTCTGCTTAATAATCTAATTTGTACTGCAATAAAAATAAAATCAGTTTCTGAATGTTACTGGTAGTTTAAAATTTAATTCACTAGTAATGTTTCCCTTAATATAATGTAAGCCTCTCTGCTCACTGCTTGCAGTATTTTGAATGCAGCTTTCACTCAGTAGATTTGTTCATGGAATGGGTTATTGGGGTTTGAAATCTGGTCTTCAAAATAGGATTTTGTCTTAATGATTTATACAAATATGACTTTTTAATCAAACCTTTACATTCTTTTCATTCTTTGAGGCGTTCTGCTTCTTTAAGTTAATTACCATTGTATCATCCAAAATGGATGCTATCTCTGCATAAATATAATAAAACTTTGAAACTAAAAAGAGTTAATAATAAGGAGAAAACAGTTTTGTTTGTGTAATCCATAGTCTAGTCACTAGTCCATTTCATTTTCCTCAAATCTATGAAATGGGAGAAAAGCAATGCTTATCACACCATTGTTCTGAGACTTGATTGCATAGATTAGTAAATGTAACGTGATTAGAGAAATGCCTGGTTCATAAAGCATATGATCTGTTATTTATTTAATGTAATGAAAATAAAACAATTAAATCAAGCAATTAAATGCACTGAATTGCAAAAATATTAAGCTAAATTCAGATTAATCCAGAACAGTGACACTTTTCTCTGGCTTGCCCTTAAGACACATTCATATAGACCCTCCTACTGAACAATGCTGTAGTCTTTCAAGATGAGTCTCAGCACTAGTGATCTCAAAACTCTCCAGATAATTCTAGCCTGAGAACAGTGGTTGGAAACAAAGATAAGAACAACAAAATTCACATTCTTCTTGTGCACTGTTAGAAGCCATTGGAAGAAATGGCATTCCACCAGTTTCTCATACTACCTGAAGAACCAGTGGCCAGACAAAGACAATTTCCTCCTTGTATGTGACTCAAATGGTATAAATAATTGTATATATTTTATAATACTTTTTCACATTTATTCTACATATAAATAATGCATATGTTTTATAGTACTCTTTCACATTTATTCCATGTTTTAAAAGAATTCCAAAGTTGGCTAGAGAGAAGGCTCATCAAGTAAGAGCATTTGGTGTACAAGCTGAGGACCTGAATGTGAGCCCTTGAAACCACAAAAAGACAGAAGCAGTGGTGTGCATATGCAATCCAAGCACTTCCAGTGAGATGGGAGGCAGAGACAAAGACTTGCCTAGAAGCTCATGAGCCAGGTAGCATGGATGACACAGAGCAACAGAAGCAAGAGACTCTGCCTCAATAATCTGGAAAAAGAGAATGGACTCCACAAGTTGTCCTCTGACTTTTGAATACATGCCTTGGGATCACACACATTCACATATAAACATACACATAAATAATAATAATAAATGATAATAATTCAGAGTAGGATTGGTTTTTATTATTTACTATAGCTTAAATATGGAGTTCAGAAATAGTTAAGGAAAGCATTTTAATTACATCATGTCTTGTTGAAGAACCTGAGCATAAATCCAGAAGCAATGGTCCTTACTCCCATGGGTTTCCCACCCAAGTTCCTTGTAAAGATACTATTGAAGCAAAATTAAAGCTCCTTCATAAATGCTGATCATCACCAATACATGAACACTTACAATAAAAATAGTAACCACACTATTTAACCAAAGGGTCATGAAACTTCATAGTTTAATTAATTCATTTTTTAAATGTAAACATAAGCATGAGTTTTATGTTTTGTCAAAAGTCAAAAATCTCGATATCACTTTGATGACCTGGAGGGAAGTCCCTGAGCTTTTCCTAAAATGCAAATATCATTTAACTCATTACATTGTTTTCTTACTTCTATTATCTCATTAGCTTCTACCAGAACTACCACTAAAGTATAATCACCCAGGAAAAAAATTGACAGAGTGAGGGTAAGAGGTAAGACTAGATTAGGAGTCTGTATATGTTTCATTTTTAATAATAATAGCAAAGCTAACTATTTTAGCCTGCAATAACTAAACATTTAAATTTTTTCTTTTAATTCAGCACCCTTACTGAAGGCATTGTGAAGCATTAATCTGAAAAGGTTGATATAAATAAGACATATATTAGCCTTCATTGTCACTGTGACTAGATTTAGAATCACTGAAGGTTTATAGAGCCAGATTATACCACCAAGAACCTCAGATGTCAGGCATGGAGTTAAAGGACTTGATGTTTGCTCTTTTGAGATTGTCCTGGTCTTAATTTTTCTTGCTGTATCTCCATTTCTCCTTTTTGGATAAGAATATTTGTTCTTTACCACTGAATATTTAAAGTATGTAGCATATTCTGGACTTTATAATGGCTCATAGCTAAAGCACTTTTGAGTTTCAGAATAAATTTTGAACTTCAGGCTTTTAAACTATATTCAAATGGTTTTGACTTAAGGGACTCCTCGAGACAAACTAGATGCATTTATATTACAGTCTGTCCTACAGCCTTTTAAGAAGCCAGGGCTAGAGTGTGATGATTCAGTGATCTTCATTGTCAGTTGGACTTGTGGTTTAGTATCACCCAAGAGACACCTCAAGATATATCTGTGAGAGAGTTTCCAGAGAGGCTTACCTAGGGACAGAAGGCTCACCTTGAGTGTGGTGGCAGCAGCCCATGATCTGAAGTCCCAGACTGGATCAAAAGAAGAAGAACAAAGCATGAGCAGTTATCACTCTCTGCTTCCAAAGTACGGAGTCATTGTGACTAGACACCATCACGGTCCTGCTTCCACTCCTGGAGCCATTCTCCAGCATGCCTTTCTTGCCATGATGGTCTCTATCCTTAAACTGTGAGCCAAAAGAAACTCTTCCTTTCTTGAGTTATCTTTGTCACTTATTTTGTTACTGCCATAGAAAAATGACTAATATAATGAATACATATTCCAGTAAAATATTCTTCTGTTATTAGCAAGTTTGATGTAATTTTAAGACAGGATCTCACTATATAGCTCTGGCTGGCCTGGACCTCACAAAGATCGGTCTACCTCTGCCTCGCGATTGCTAGGATGAAATGCATGTACCATCACACTTGGCTAGCATCATGTAATTTACATAATTGTGTATGCTATACCTTTATGTGACTGACAACTCAGTAGGTTGATGGAAATCAGCATCCACATGGACACATTTGTAATACTCTACATCAGACCTTCATGGACCACCATCACATACACAGCCTACCATTGTACAGATGTCAATATGTGGCACATAGCTACCTAGGTGTCTTCTTTTTTCTTTGTCTTTTTTCTTTTCTTTTTTAAAGCTACTAGAGAAATGTTGGAGTGAAACAGCTTTTGGAACTTCCTAAATTATTCTAAACTGTTTTTAGCAGATCATAGTAATTATAAGTAGCTTTTCACACTCCAAAGAGGGATAAGCATTTATTCTACTGGCATGCAGTCTTGGTGTGTGATATTAATTGGAATTATATAATGACTTTAAATACAGGCTAATGTTGGCTTCAGACAGGTAAAAATGGAGCTTTGGGGAACTTTCTTTGAAATGTTCTTTTGTGTACCAAATGTAACTAGCAGTTGAAAGGTCAGAGAGAGGACAAACAGGAAGAGGGTCAAGAGAATCTGACCTGTGTGGTTTAGAAGACATTTGTTAAGTCACAAAAACCCCCACTGAGAGAGTGGAAACCTATTAAAAACACTTCCTAGGCAAAAGTTCTAAATAAATTCCTAAAGTGAAAGTTCTGAGAATTGCTAACAAGGATGGATATCCTGTCAAATCTGGGGTTGTTTCCAGATCTAGCACAAACCCTGACAAAAGCTGTCTGGTCTTCAGCAGGGCTCCCATCTCTGGCATGGAGCAAACAGTGGGGTCACACAGATTGTAGGTGTTCAGTCAGTGGGGCAGGCAGCACCAGGCTGTCAGTATCTCAGTACATTCAAAAGACTTGCTCCTATCATGTCCTTTTCATCCTCTTTATGGGACAAAGAGTTGTGAATGTCCAATTACAGTCAGGTGACTAAGAGTCCAAAAGAGGCAAGGTCATTTCTATGTGCACTAACCAGTGTGATGGTTATTTTCAATTCCTGATCTAATCAAATTAAGGAAAACTTAGTGTGATGTTTCCAGAGTTGATTAAATGAGGAAGAACCATCTGCCCCGAATATGGTCCTCCACTGAACACTAAGAGAAAAAGAAGGCCAGCTGATCACTGCCATTGTCCTGTCTCTGCTTCCTGTTCCCCTTAGGTGTAGAGAGATGAGGGGTTCAGCAACACCATCCTGTGGTGGTGGCACCTCTCACTACCATGCCTCTGCCCACCATGGACTGATCCCCTGGAACTGTGAGCCTATATATATATATATATGTGTGTGTGTGTGTGTGTGTGTGTGTGTGTGTGTGTGTGTGTGTGTATGTATATACCTTCATCCTTTGAGCAGCTTCTGTCAGGTCTTTGGTCACAGTAATAAGGAGAGTCACAGATGGAACAGGTATAAATGTCAGAAGAAGCCCTTCAGCGGCCCCAGTCCCAAGGTAATCAACACAGAAGCACAGGCCTCAAAAACAGGAGGACGTGTCCTGCTTTGACTATAGTTATCCAAACAAATGAGACTCTCTTCTTTCATGCTCATTTACCTCTGAAAATAATAAGAATTGCTGTCTTTTTAAATTAGTTTTTTTATTTTATAATTTAATTTAATTTTACATATCAGCTACAGATTCCCCTGTCCTCCCTCCTCCCGCCCTCCCCCCAATCCACCCTCCATTCCCATCTCCTCCAGGGCAAGGACTCCCCTGGGGATTCAGCTCAGCCTGGTAGATTCAGTTGAGGCAGATCCAGTTCCCTCCTCCCTTCACCCAGGCTGAGCAGTGTCCCAGCATAGGCCCCAGGCTCCAAAAAAACAGCTCATGCACTAAAGACATTTTTGTTGTTGTTGTTGTTGTTGTTTGTTTGTTTGTTTTTCAAGACAAGGTTTCTCTGTGTAACAGTCCTAGCTGTCCTGGAACTCTCTCTGTAGATCAGGTTGACCTCGAACTCACAGAGATCCTCCTGCCTCTGCCTCCTGAGTGCTGGGATTAAAGGTGTGCGCCACCACCGCCCAGCTAAATTAGTTCTTGTAAAGTTATCATACAAAGTAACGGGTTTTGCTGTGGTTTTTCACACACACACACACACACACACACACACACACACACACACACACTGTTCTTATTGGTCCTGCTCCCTCCCATGTCTCGTTCTTGCTGGTCTGCTGTGCCCTCCCAATCTCCTTCCTTCTAATGTCACGTCACATGTGTCCCGTTACCCAGCAAATGGCTCTTTTACCTGCAGAAACTAAGCTGCTCCGCAGTGTTGGCCCCGCTCTGACTGAGCCCCTGCCACTGTAGCACCGTAATGGGCAGGACAGATAGAGTAGCAAGTGGAAGTGGGTAGGTAACGCCTGGTGTCTCCCTTCCTGTGGCTTTCAGTAATGTAAAAGGGAGTCCAAGACCAAACAAAAAGTGGTCCTGTGAGCAAATGCACGTAGTCATCAAGCTCTGATTATGTGTGCACACTGCCACATGGCAATCATCTTACATCTATTGTATGCAGAGAGCTGCAGTGGGTGAGGAGTCAACATTCACTCAGCATTTGTTAATTTCTGTACATGTGCAGTGTTTTTCACTGCAGGTGTTATACAGTCCGAGGAAAATGAAAAAGAACTTACTGCTGAGAAGCCTGAGCATCTATGCTGCACACTTTACGAGAAACAAAAGCTCAAGTGACCTTTCTCAGGGCGACACAGCCGACACTGGTATACGTAAGCTGGTTAACCAACGGGGAGGTTGCGATCCCCAGGAACATGTATCTAATGGAGACCAGAGGAGGATCTGCTCTGCTGGTCATTTGGTCAGTGTTGGACCAAACCTGAGGTGACTCAGACGTTGTATAAGCTTAAAAGAGTTGAGATCTCTGCCAAACATGGCCGAGTTATAAACATACAAAATAACCACCAAGGGGAAATCCACTTGCATACTGGGAGTCAATTAGTTTTTGATACAAGAATGAGTCACACAGCCCAACCCCAAGCTGGTATCCAACAGTAAAAAATATTTATAAATAACAGTAGCCTAACCCCAGAATAAAAAGAGGACATTGCCATTATGAGATGCACTTAGATGTGATCCAAGACTGTGTTGTTCCTTCTGAAAGAGTAACTTAGCAACCACTGCAGCGTCTTGGGTATTTACCCGCAATATACTGGGAAAGGGAGGAGTTTAACTCAATATAGAGACCTATAAATCATCTTCTCCCAAAAAAAAAAAGTAGCAAAGCTAATTGACCCTCACTGCCTGCCAAAGCAGAATGACTAGCAACAACAAAATGTCAAGCAAACAGACGAACATACAAAAGAAAAATTCCAAATGAAAAATACGATACAGCATAGTTACAGCAGAGGCCATGAGGAAAGCAGCCACAATCAATGCAAAGAGATCGTTAAAGCATGCTTTCAAATCATCAGCAATGTCAGCAAACACCTCCTAGGCTCATTAGTAAACCTCGAGGTGCAGCCCAGATAATGGAAGCCACTGGCAGCCTCAGTAATATTCCATCTCTGAGAACTCGCCTGGAGAGGAGGCTTTGGGGGAGAAAAATGAAAAGAAATGTTTAATCAATTTCATTTAAAGACCCTTGCTGCTTACAAAATTACAAATCAGTCTTTCATGCTTTGATTAAGAGTCTAAGACATTAGAAACAGGGAAGGGGGATATATATTGTTTCTAAGACACACTATTGCTGTTGACTTAAAAACAACAGATCATCAAAGCAATATGAACCAGTGCAATTTTCACCAAACGCATAAGAAGACCAGAGTTAATCAGCTGTCATATTGCTGAGCTCAGTCATATACAATCCAATCTCCACTACTTTTCCAATTTTCTTCCTCTCCTCTTATTTCAAACATTTTCTTTGAAGGTTAAATAAGAGCTGAAATCATTTTGAAGGGTGTGGAATGTTCGTGCATTTTGACAGCAGGACGTCTACTAGAAAAGAAAGCAAGCTGCACAGTGGAGGTGCAAAGTTCGCTGTGACCCTTTATCAAAGTAGAGGTAAAACAGAGCAGGAGGAAGGCTCCCCAGGGTCACCAATACACCACCACTCCCTGAAGACAGTACAAAGATCAAAGTCTAAAAGCCAAACCACAGTAACCCAGTTTACACTGTAGAGTTTTTATCAGCTCTCCAGCATGTTTCTTTCGTAATCACCCCAAAAGATTTAACTCTGGGATATATTCATGCTTTCCTACTGGAAAAGGCTCATAAAATAAACTGCAGCCTCTAGATGGAAAAATGTGACAACCCCAATAGCTCATAAAATACAAATAAGCACTAACAAAGGTCAGTGCATGACAGAGCAAAATGCTCCAAAGACAAAAGCCAGCTTAGTTGGGTAGTGATTAATTTTATTGATGTTAATGCCTCTTTGAAAATACCTGTACTCTAGCTTAAAATAGGGGTGTGCCGCTATGCACCCTTTAAAAACTATGCATGCTGTCCTTCCTAGCCTCCCTCTGATTCTGATTTATGCAGCATTAATGAATAAAAGGAACACCAACAGAATTTTCTTTCTTTCTTTCTTTCTTTCTTTCTTTCTTTCTTTCTTTCTCTCTCTCTCTCTCTCTCTCTCTCTCTCTCTCTCTCTCTCTCTCTCTCTCTCTTTCTTCTTTAGTATTTTTCAGCAATGTGCAAAGTAATGGATTTCATTACCATATTTTCATAATACTTTGTTCTTCTTTATCTTCCTCCTCCACTCCCCCACCCCACTACCACCTTACCATTTGTCCCTTTGTCCTCCAACAAGACACGTCACATGTATTCTATTGCCCACGTCTTCCCCTTAAGAGCTCTTTTTCCATTACATGGTCCCATTCTAGTTTCATGACCTACATCCTACCATACACACGTACATATATGTGCTTACACAAGTGTGCATAAACAGAAACACATAATTGAATTATATATAATAAATATAAATTATATTATATACATATATAATTAAAATCTAGTATCCTCATGTGTGGTGAGTCTGGCTTATTTTGTGTAACACAACAGTTTCTATCTCAATCAACACAAATGTCATGAATTCATTCTTCTTTACAGCTGAATAAAATTCCTCTGTGTGTGTATGCCATATTTTCTTTATCCATTCAACTATTGATGGGCATCTAGACTGGTTCTATTTCTTAGGTGTTGTGAATGGTACAGCTACAAACATGGGTGTCAAGTATTTCTGAGGAAGAACTTAGAGTCTATCCTGTATATGCCCTGGATTAGTATAACTGGGTCATATAATACTTCTATTTTTTGTTTTTGAAGAAATTCTTTTCTGATTTCCATAGTGGCTTCATCGGGTTACATTCCTGCCATCAGTATCTAAGGGCTCCTCTTTCCACATGTTCTTACCAATATTTGTTGTTACTTTCTTCTCTTTTTTTTTTCAGTTTGGTTTTTTTGAGACAGTTTTTCTGTGTAGGGGCTATCCTGGAACTCACTCTACAGAACTCATGTTCTTGATATTAGTTTTTGTGACTGTGGTGAGATATAATCTAAAAGTAATTTTAATTTTCATTTCCTTGATGGCTGAGGATATTGAACATTTTTAAAATATTTATTGGCTATTTGTGTTTCTTCTTTTGGAAACTGTCTATACAGTTCCAACAGGCTACTCATTGCCTGAAGATTGAGGAGGTTGTTTTTTGCTTGTTTGTTTTTTGTTTTGTTTTGTTTTACAGTTTTTTATATATTGTAGGTATGACCCCTTGGTCTGAAATACAGCTGAAAATGATATTCTCCCATTGTGTAGGCTGTCTGTCCACTATGTTGATAGTTTCTTATTCTGTACTGAAGATATTTTTAATCCCATATACCTCATTTGTTAATTCTTGAAATTATTTCTTATGCTATTGGAGTCCAGATTTTTTTTCTAATATCTAAAATATTCATAAATGGAATGTTAGATATCATGGAATTATCCTGTGGTTTCTACTACACATAAAGCATAGGATTTACAAAGATTTTTTTCATAAACTTTGGATCAAAATATTTAAAAGATTATAGCTTAAATAAGCACCTACAATCACTTAAGTAATCACATATATTTAAAAATAACACCATTGTGGCTGGCCTCAGGTTTCAGAATTAATTTTCATTGAAAGAGTTTGATTATATGTCAAATAATCTCCTTAAATTTCTTAGCCTTGATTAATTTGACCAAATAAAAAATATGAACCAAAAGATTTACATTCAGTTTCAAACACCATTATACTTAAAATTCATCGTAAAACTTGTATGACACTGTATTAGATTTTAGTGCTGTATAATCCATGACAATAGTTTACAGCATCATCCATTCAACCATTCTCAACCTTAGAAGAACTGGGCACAGCCATAGTGAGCTCTTGGCCTTCCTAGCTGAATTGTGGGGTGAACTGGAACCTCATCCTCTACATGATCCTCCGCTAACCGAATCAAGCTATCCCCAACACTTGGCTTCTTACCATCGCAGGACAGAGGCTCCTGTTTTCTTACGGACTGTGGACTCCAGATTAGCCACTCTTCCCTGCTGTGCAGCTCTCCAAACAAGATGGCAGTCTGCTCCTTCAAGGCCAGCAGAAGGATCTCCTTATTTTAAACAAGGATCGCTTGATTAAGCCAGGCCCACCTTAACTCCACCCTGCCCCAATCTTCCTTTGGTTAACTCATGTGATGAAAAGCCTTGTGATGATACTCAGTGCACACACAATGAGGGACTGTACTAGAATACTGTTGTAAATTGATGCTTATACAAACAACACAACCATAACCTACTTCTGCATTTTATGAAATGTTGGGCCATTTTTGTTTTTTGAAGCAACTAGGCTATTTCAAAAGAATTTACTTTCACAAATCAGTGTAAAATATTGCATACCCTTACCACAAGCCTTCAGATAGAATATACTTGATCGAACCTGAAGCATCTTGCTATGAAAATGTATTTGTTCTCTTAAAAATATGAAGCATATGACACATCCAGGAAAAAAAACAAGTTAGCGTTGCATAGGTTAACTCTTCCCTACTAGTTCAATGGCCAAAGGGTGCATCCTCACTTCCAGTGCCACTTCTACCATGATATCTGTTATTGCTTCCTTCTCTGGATTTGAACGTTCTTGAATGGAAATGCCAATCAGAATAGCAAAGAAGCAGAGATTTATGTAATGTCTCCCACAACAGAGATTCTCAACTACATATTTTAGATTCACATAAGGCACATTTACATCTCTGTGTATTCTGTGTATACAGGTGTGTGTGTGTGTGTGTGTGTGTGTGTGTGTGTGTGTGTGGCCAGAAAACAACCTTGGTTGGTGTACTTCGGGAATGATGTCTACTTTATTTTTGGCACAGGGATTCTTGTTGGCCTGGAGTCACCCAGTAGGCTAGGCAGGCTGGCCAGTGAGCCCCAGATACCACTTGCCGTCACCTCTCCAGTACAGGGATTACAAATGTATACCACCACACCTGGCTTTTTAAAATATGGGTTTTGGGAACTGAACTCAGGTCCTCATCCTTCCAAGGCAAGCAGTTTACTTAAATGACCCATTTCCCCAGTCCATACTCTTATAAAAATTATTGTTCTCCATTTTACTGATTAAAAACATTGCAGCTCAAAGAGGTTTCCCATTCAGAAACCAAGAAGACTTTGGAGTAACAGAGATCTTCTCAAATAAAACTACACAAAGTTCTGAGCACACTGATAACCACAAAAGAGGTTTTCATGCTGTTTATAAAGTATGAAAAATAGGAATACATACACAGCTTTATTAGCAATTAATTTCATACATGCATCATTTTTATGCAGATTGTTTGTTTCCTAACTACATCTATACATAGCATAACTCTTCCTCTATTTTTGAATCTTCTATTATTAAATAAAAATGGGATGAATTGGGGGTTTGGGACAAGTATAATATAGGAAAGGCTTTGTACAATATATCCAGTTTCCTGTAAGCTCATGATTACATGTGCGATTTGTTTCAGTTTCCTTATTAATTATGTAATTTTCCAAAGGTAGTCTGTGGATTCTCTAATCCTTTAAGATTCACTTTTAGAAAATGTAGTTTTCATAGGTTAAAAAAAGTATTATAGGAGATAATGCTTTTTGTCTGCGTTTCTTTGAAACACTCAATGATATTTCTAAGAGACACAAGTTTCTTAGCAATAATTATATTGACCTAGTATTTCAGTCATTGAGCAAAAACATGATGACTATATTATTTTCATAAATTCTATCATGAAAATGTAAATCTTCCATTTAAATTCCCATTTTTCTGTGGTTAAATTCCCCATGAGAAAAAAACTGAATTGAAATAAGTTGGAGAAATACTATTCTTGCCATTGCTTCTCTCAGACTCATTATTGTTTGAAAGTTCTTTAGAAGGCTGTTGACAAAGAAACCAAGAGAATTTAGCCATAGAAACATGTATCCAAAAGTATCTTTGATGATCTTCCTATAATTCACTTAGTGGATTTGCTTTGGGAAACACTTCACTGAATGAGGAGAAATCTTGAAACTGGTTGCATTGTGTGGTTGTGTGAACAAATAAAATGGCATGCATGGAAAACTGGAAGAACTCATAGCTAAATCTTAAAAAAGGAGTCTGAAAAACAAATTATCTAGTGGATGAGGAGTGAATAACTACCCTGAAGAGACCCACACACACACTAAAAATGCACTCCTTTGTGGTAAAGGAAAGAATCCATATTAACTACAAATAATCCGCAGCTCCTTTAGGGATTTGTGTCTACAACAAAAATAGACTCCCTATACTCTGGGAAACAGAGAATCAGATGTCCTGCATGAATGTCTCTTAGGAAGTAGGACAGGAATAATTCATTAAGTGCCCATGGGGAGGTTAGTTGTCAGCATTATAACAAGCACAGTGTCAAGCAGAGCCAGGCAGAGGAATTCGCTCTCCCTATAGTGCTGAAAGAGCAACTGTGTCCACTCTCAGTCATGGCAATGTGTCAAAAAGGCTAAGGAAGAACAACCTGATGACCACCCATGTCAAGGAGTCCATTGCTAGCCATTCAGAAACCCAAGAATTCCATCCAGCATATCCAGCAGGGAAGAGATGAGAAATTCAAGGGCAAAATGTGCACTGTAAACTATATCCCTGCTTTTTATACTTAAATGTCAATAATATCAATAGTAACTCTTAAACTGAAAAAGTCAGATTTCTGCTGACTGACTGATGTTCCAGGGCACACCACCACCCCCACCCCCCCAGCTGAGAATAGAGAAAAAGTGCAATACCATCTCTCAGTAACATCTCCATAAAGACTGTAACAGACTGTGTTCATTCATATTGGTGATCACTAGCAGGAAGCTTGAGGCTGGGGGCTATGGAGAGAAGGGATGATCTCAAGTCTTCTATACTCACTACAATTATCTTCAAAGTTGACTGTCTTGGAAGAAGTTAGTTCAATGTTTATGGTGCTTTATATTATATGTTATTCTTTGCTATAACAGCAATAATAAAGTGGACTGTGGTATATAACCTTTTACTCTGAAAGGTCCCAACTCATAAATGTGAAAACTCATTCGACTAGATAATGGACATATGTGGGTTCAATGCACTTCCATCCACTTTTTATTAGACTGCAATTTCCACAACACAATTAATTTTTAAAGAAAAATCAATTAACAGTATTTTACAGAACTAGATATTCTGAATTAGTAGCCCATAATATTTCCATAGTTAAGGAAGAATGGGTCATGTTGCTTGCAAGACTAAAGTCAGATTTCTAATTGGACCTTTTCAAAATATTGCAAAGTTCCTATGACATTAAAAAAACTTAGCTATTCAAACTATATTTTAGATCATAGTTCTAAATCTCCAAAGAAATTACACTGCTTTTGCATACAATACATTAGGGATTTGAGCCCTTTTGTTTTATTAAAATGCAAAGTAACTGTGCCATCTTGCTCTTTATAAAAAATTCAATTACACTGAAAATCAACTAGAGAATATTGCCTCTGAGTTTAAGGTGATTCAGAAAACCACAAGCCATGAAGATTACCATGGAAGAAATTAGACAGAACAACAACAGCAGTTCTGTTCGATCTCCACAATAGAGTTTACAAATCACTCTCATGTACTTGAGCTTATTTTTTCCATTCATTGTTTTTCCTCCCTGGACCTTGAACTCCCAACCTCTCAAATAAAATTTTACCATTCTGCAAGTAGAATCAGGAAAGGTTATATAAGCATTATTTGATGGTAAAGTTCATTTACCATTTTGTACATTTTACTGCCCTTGACCTTGTAATTTATATGAAGAATGTGGAAGTACGACTCATGTTTCCTGATCTTCAAGCATTTCTCTACCCCACTCCACAAGCAATTAAGGCAAGTTCAGAACCAGAAGACTCATGTTTGGGGTTCCTAACATAGGAGTGGTGATTCAGACTTACTGTCCCTCACATCTTACTTCACTGAAGGATGACTTCATCAGAGACTCACAGGAAGGGATACATTTCTAGACCCTTTGGTCCTCTTGCCTAAAAGAAGGAACCATAGTGAGTTAAGCTGCAAGGAACAGACAAGATGGATTATGAGTTCTGCACACTGCACATTTACCTCCCATTAACAGTAAAACTGCTCTTGGTCCCTTTGAAATTCCCTAATGCTCTTTTGGGTTCCTAACTTGTGATGGCCTGGCCTATCAAGCATCTCAATATTACAAGAAAGAATCTAAAACAAATAGAAAGGCTCATGTATTTCTCTGGTAGACTGAGTAAATATGTTAAATGATACATTATCAGATTTATTTTGAGATATAACCCATTTACTGATATAAAGAATAATCATGTCTCCACTGTTCTACACAATCATTGACTAAATTAAATTCAAGTGCCTTAAGAATATGGAATGGACTCACAAATATCGGAGTAATTTCTATATAAATAAAGATATAATGGCAGTATAAAATGTGTGCCCTTGGGAGCCAAATGGCCACATGGAGTAGGTGAACTTCCAGAAGTTAGACTATTAGTTTTCTCTGAAAGCTGTGTAAGCGAGTTAAAACTCAAAAATAAAAGTCATACTTTAAGATACAAACCATGAATAGCAAGCTAGCTTACAGAAATTTTTGGAACATGAATATGAACTGAGTTCACCTTGAGAAAAGACCCAGACTAACAAATTAACACAATATAGTTAGCAAGGAAACATCAATTATTTAAAGGGAAGATTAATTGCAAGAAAGAACTAGACTTAAACAAGACACTGATCTCATGCTCCATTGTACATGCAGGATAACAAATCGATGTGGCCCTGTCAATTACATCTGCAATATCCAAGCAGTGCCACACATAATTATATGATACACATAACAGATGTGGCTTCCCATCAGGAAAGCAAAACAGCATCAGAGAAAGAAAGAGAAATTCGCCGGCCTAAGTGCACACAAATGAGGTGCTAATAGTCTTGAAAATAAGGTCACATAGCCAATCTATAATGAGAAGTATGAAGTAAACAGAAATTCGCCTGTTGAAATCCTAACAGCTTGCAAAAAAAAAAAAGTCATCTAATTTTGTCATCTAATATTCTATTTGGGGATATCTGAAATGTCATTTAAGGGTAATGTATATGGTATAATATAAATAGAACCACATAGGTAATACTTGCTTTCTACGCCCTGAAAATATAGAGCAATAGAATTCTGAATGGCATTATCACACAGGCCTTGAGAAGTACTTTAGTCTTTGGTTAGAAAGCTTGTGAGATGAGGATGGAGAGTAGGTTTCAATATGCTTTTTTGTATACTTATCCCCTTTTGCTGAAAAAAAAAAAGAGAGAGAGAGAATCAATCAATCGCTGCATATCATCAGCCTCCTCCTTCAGGAGAGAAGGCTGTAGCAGGAACTTGGCTGTCTCTGGCATTGTTCCCCTGCTGAGTGGTCCATAGGGAGTGAGAGGCCCTGAAACCTCTTCTTCCCAGCTGCATGGTGTTTCTCTTTCACACTGAGAGGACTCATTTTGCACTCCAATGAAAGCTTAAATAATGTTTAATTAAATGTCAGGTGAAGCCAGGCAGTGGTAGTGCATGCCTTAATCCCAGCACTGGAGAGGCAGAGGCAGGAGGATCTCTGTGAGTTCAAGGCCATCCTGGCCTACAGAGTGAGTCTCAGGAAAGGCACAAAGCTACACAGAGAAACCCTGTCTCAAAAAATCAAAAAAAAAAAAATGTCAGGTGAGTGTCTGTGTCAGTCAGGGTTCTCTAGATGAACACTGCCAACTATATAGAGAGATGATAGATAGATTGATAGATAGATAGATAGATAGATAGATAGATAGATAGATAGATAGATAGATAGATATGACACAGTTATGGATGTAGATATACACATAGATAATAAAAGGGATCTGTTGGATTGGTAGTTCAACCATGGCAATGGGCATATAGAAGTGGAAAAAGTGATGGCTATACAGTCCAAGAAGTAGGGAGCTTCAGCTGATCTAGTCTGATGTTTAGATTCTAGGAAATCCATAGGGATCCACTGGTCTGGAGTCCACATTTATAAGCTGGAAAGTCTGGGGTTTAATTTCAACAGATACAGAAGCAATCATGTGCATACTCCCTGGATAAAAAGGGGGCCAGTATTCCCACACATCCTGCCTTCCTCTATCTCATTTGCATCAGACTCCCACGTTCAGGGCAGGGTCTTTTCCCTGTAGTCACTGTCCTACCTATCATTCCTCCTTAGAACATGCCCACAGACACACAGAGATATGTTTCATCAGCGCCAGATATGTCTTAATTTACACAAATAGACAATCAAAATCAGTCATCACAACAGCATCATAAAAGGAGACTAAATCATCCAGAGTTGGACATGATCAATATGTTATATGCAGGAATAAAAAAGTTACAATAAAGCCCACTAGTCTATATAGTTAATATACACTAATAAAGGGACAAACAAAACAATACTAAATAGGATGAGGGATTTTTTTTATTTAATCAACTTCTTTCCTTAAATTATGAAAAGTCATCATACAATTGTTTTCCCTTGCTTTTGGAAGAAATCTTCTACCTGGGAATTTTTGCTCTCTAATATCCTCCCAATTCCCTTCCCAGAGCAATACTTTTTCCCCTTGGAGATGTGGATGGAACCCTGGGTTTCCACATGTTCAGCATGCTCTCCACCACTGGGTTACAGTCTCCCTTTAGAGACACTCTGACTGACTCTCTTCCGTTAAGAGCTCAATTTCCCCAGGTCCTCTCTCCATTTCCAATTCTACCTCTCTTGTATGGGAAAGAGATCTACTGACGCTACCATCTCTTCTCACACACTTCAAGCCCTGCTACCTCTTACTAGGTGAAAAGCATATAAAAGTATTTCTTTGTCCAGGCTTCTGTTGAGTGTGAATAGAGGCCATAGGCTGTGTGCTCTTGCACAGAGACGCCCTTTATGAACAGTGAGTGCCTCCAGCTGAGCTCCTGGAGCTTTATCTAAAGGAGCACCAGCTCAGTTGAAAAGAGTTTGCTCCTTTCTCAGGGCCCCTCAGCCCCTCCAGGCAATAAGAGCTTGGCCTCATTGTGTTCTGAACCTTGCTTTCTTCCTGGCCTGCTTCCACATAAATACTTTCTCATTACTCGGAGGAACATGGTTCTGCCGATACCATCAGATCATAGACAGTGTGAGAGCCAAATAACTCCTCTTAGATCCTGTGTGTGGTCCCCTGTGGTGACAGGGAGAATCAGTCATATCTTCACGCACAATGGTTCCCCTCAGACATCCCTTTTCTGCAGCTCCTAGAAGCTGCCAGGCACACCTGCAGAACTGTGGAGCCCAACATACTTTTATGGGAGAAGTTTGTGACTGACCATAATGGACAAGTTATTAGTAAAAATTATTCGACAATGTGGTCTCAAAATCAAGACAAAGAGAGGAGGGAAAGACCAAGTGCTGACTGGCCTGTATTAATGCTATTCAGTTCATTATCAAAGTGACATATCAAATCAACTGTTTATCCCTGAATATTTACTCATTCATTTGAAAATATTTAATGGACACCAACTATATGGGAAATGGCAGGAAATCAGGAAGAAAGGCAAATGTCTGCAGACAGAGAGCCGCTGCATCTCCAGCCCTGGTGGTCATTTGTCTTCTCTGCCATCTCTAGGCTCTCTGCTCATTCCTGTCTGTTTTACTGCTCCCCCCAAAGTGAGAAGCTAATCACAGACGCTTGAGTCATCATGGGGCAGATGAGTGCTGAGTGAGCTTCTCCACACACACTTGCTGCGTGCAGCCAGAGGCGTGTGGGACACACAAGCTCCCCCTCCCTGTACTCTCCCCCCCCCCCCCCCGCACGCTCTCCCCCCTCCCTGCACTCTCCCCAGCACTTACTATCGACCACTGTGAGTTGTTCTAAGGAGTGCTGTGGTGTTGGTTTCCAGACTAGCAGCTACCTTAGACAAACAAACCAGAGCTGATTTCCCCTGTGGCTGTGAATAGTGAGGAAGGCCGTCCACAGGTCTTCTCTGCGTCAGCTTGGCCGCACCCCGCGCAGTTTCCACTTAAGTTCCCTGGGAGAATAGCAGGCAGTCCCCAGAGAGAACACACCTGGAGAGACTTCCGGGTGAGGTTGCAAAGGGTTTGTCTCTGAGGGCTTTCTTCAACAATAAAAAAATAGCAGGGGGCATAAAGGATCGAATGACGACAGAATGTTTCTTGCTGTCATCAAAATAATAAATACTTCAGTTGCTCTGGGTATAGAAATGGTGACCTTAGGCTGCTCTCTGCCTGCCCCTTGACAAAGGTGGCTAAGCATCCAGCAACACGGAACACAGCAGGGAGAACAAGGGTTCCAGAGGACTGCACTTATCTTGGCAAAGGAAAAACGCTATTAAAAGGCAAATCCAATTCTCAGGTCCCCAGACAATTAGATACTGTGCTCCTGTGTCCACACCGGAGCATCTACATGAGGCACAGCTCAACATGAATCAATATGTCCCCTCCTGCCAAGGAAATGGCTGGTTAGCAACGTGCTGTGTGACGGAGAAAGCGTAGTTCTGCCTTCTCCCCCACTGAAACCTTGAGTCCTTTCATCTCTGCTTGTATTTTTCCTGTCCCTTTGTGCTTCCGTATGCTTTCTATCTGTTCACTAACTGATAAAGATTGCACATCCCTCGACAAAACAACCTGTGCGTCACAAAGGAAATGTGTTCAGAAGCTGGTGGGGTTTACTCCGTTTGCAGAATCCTGCAAAATTGACATTACCCAAGGATGATAGTATCATCAGACTGTTTCTAGGTTTAATTCAGCCTCCATTATTTCCAACACCAATGGCAAACAATAGTGAGAAAACAGATGTTGATGGACAATGTTAAGAAAGATGAGAGAACGCTGGAGGGCCAAAAGGTAGGAAGGACAGACAGCAGGGAAGATGGCCCTTCACTACCTTAAATATATTTATTCCAACCCCTAACCCTGTGCACACATGGAGAAAGCTACTGTAAGTGTAAACTTTAGGCCAAAATTGTATTCAAAGTAATAGTTATTGAAAAGATATATCGCCTTATTTTTCTAAAAACAGAACCCAATTTTAACTTTTAGCCCCTTTCTACTGAGTGACGAAAAGCAAATCTAACCATAAATCTTCTTTCTGTCCTGAGGTGACAAATAGATTCCAGAGGCATTGTACGGTACACACTTCTGTGTAGCCTAGAAAACATGCATGAAGTATCAGTTGGCAGCTTCTATTCTCATTAGATCACCGACTATTGATCCACTGAACAGATTGCACATACACTTCCTGGTGTCAGGTGTCCCTTGACCCAGTCCACTCTCAGTACCTTGTGTTCTTCTGGCCTCACATGTTCATCCTGTAGCTCCCCCAACAATGTGTGCAATGGAAACTAAGGTACCCACAAAACCCCCTTTAGTGACTACAAGTTTTTGTGCTACGTAATCTTGGAGATGTGAACTGCCTCTGTCATGTCAGAGTGCATCTTCCTAGAGCCCCCATGAACACGCTCTATCGCTGTGGTTCTGAGGACTCTGCCTGGTTCTGCTCTGACTGTGTCTCTGAGGGAAGAGCATCTTCACTCGACCTGATTCTCAGATGAGCCAGGTGCATTCTTGCTAGAGTCACACATGAGTCATATTTTTCTTCCTTTTTTCCTCTGAAGCCCAGGCAAGATTTCAAAGTTCAAAATCCAGAGTAAGACTCGAGTTAGTATTTTTCTCTAACAGATGTCTTATCCCCTCTCTGGAAAGGTCATAAACTTGAGGTAACAGAAAGATCAAGGAAAAGGAAGCACCAGGAAAAAAATCATACATATACATGTATGTATCATATATGACATGTATCATAACACATGGCATGTTATAATAAATCATATACATTAATAGATAATATATTCATATAAAATCTCTTTACAATCCTATGTTTCTGGTCTAAAATCATAACATTCTTACTAAAAACTAGTTCACCAAACACACAGGCTTCATAAGTTAATTGCCCTCTGTCTTAGGCAAATAGCAACAGGCAACATTAAAAAAATAAAAAAGTTTTATCTGGGATGTTCTTATTTCTTCAAACAAAAATAAGTTGGGAATTTAAAAAGTAGTAAAATCTAGTTTTCACTCCATGCCGCAGAGAAGAGTAGAACTCAACTAACAGCTTGGAAATCTGTGTCTCAAGAAACTGAGGCTGTATCTGAATTAAGATTTCCAAATGCCAGCTCACTAATGGCCCCTATTCTTCCTGATATTTAAGTTTGTCTGAATATAGAAAACAAAAGCTTTTTAAAAGTCTGATGTGTCTTATTATTTAAAAGCGAAGATCCAAATCCTCCTTTCTGCTGTCTTTCCTTTTATCTATGTGCACTCAAGAATCCCAGATATGTTGTTAAAAATCATACATTACTCTCAATCCACAGAACCAGATTCTGATATTTCAGGTGCTTCTATGTTCCAAAGACTCACAGTTCAGGCTAATTCACTAACTACCTTCCTTGGACTCTGTTCATAAAACTCATTGGACACTAATGCATGGGAAACATCAGCCTTCCCTGAGTGAGCTCCCATAGGCAAAGACTGAGTCTGTGTTCTTAGCTCTGTCCTCTGGGGTCTGGCAGAGCAGGTGTGTACACAAGTCATGAGTAAACACGTTCAATGAGTAAATGGTCCTCTTTCAGCTGATGCTCATAGCCTCCAGCCTATCTATTCCCAAAGATAGCAGCTCTATGGGTCACCGCCTTACCCTTTACTATGGTTTAAACATAGCGTGTCCTCACGTGGACTCATTGAGCTAAAGGCTTGAATCTCAGTTTGGCGTACTGTATTGGGAAGTGGTGGGAACTTTGTGGGACAGATTCTTTCTGGAGGAAGTAGGTCCTTGGGGTGAACTTTTGACCTTCCTGTTTTCTATGCTTCCTATCCCCTGTGAGATGAGTAGCCAGTCACACACTCTTGCCACCACAGTGTTTTATCTCGTCACAAGCCCAGAATCTTCAAAGCCAATGACCATGAACAGAAAGTTCTAAAACTATCAGCAAACGTCAACCTTTCCTCCTGAGTTGTCTCAGCTTTTTTAGTCAGAGCTGTACAGAAATAATACATTCCCCAAGAGCTGCAAAGCACATGGCTCTCCCTGCATCCAAACACAATGGCTCAAATGTCTTCAGTGAGGTGATGCATCCTTATGATTCCAGACACATCTCTGTTCTTTCCTCCCACTCAGGAAATGCACATGGCTTTGGCTGATATCCTACGTGAAGGACTTCAGATTTGCTCGACCTTCCATGCCACCTGAAAATTTTATACTTTATTTGCAAATATTAATACTGTATTTATGATTCACCTCACAGCTCATAATGATCAGTCAGATTACTGACCCAAAAGTTGAAGATGGCTATCTGAGATCTCAGATTTTAATATGAATATAATTTTATTTTTATTTATTTTTACTAAAGTGTAGCTTCTAGTGCAGTAAACCTGGATTTAACCTGAGGTCCACTATTTAAAATATATTTCCAAGAAAATGACATTGGCCTGGTCTGTGGATCACATTTTGAACAGGAAGCTATGATGCCATTTCATCAAACCAACCAGGATGCAGTACAGAAGATGTATGGCCTGATACGATGTTTATACCCTGTGATGGCTGTTCCTGGCTATCAACTTGACTACATCTGGAATGAACTACAATCCAGAAATGTAGGGCACACCTGGGAAAGATTTTTTGCATGGTTTTTAGTAGGTGAATCCCTTTCTAGTCCAGACCTTTGAGGCTAGAAGACACACCTTTAATCCGGGCCATACCTTCTACTAGAAGCCTATATAAGGACATGGAAGCTTTTGCCCTTTGCCTGCTTGCTCTCTCCTTACTAGCAAGTCCATTCCTTCACTGGCATTAGAGCCTACTTCTTTGGGACTCCAGCGTATACTGAAAACCAACTGAGACATTCAGTCTAGTACACTGAGCAACTGTCAGATTCTTGGACTTTCTGTTTACAGTCAGCCATTGTTGGATTAGTTGGATGGCAGCCTATAAATCATTCCAATAAATCTCATGTAGATAGACAGACAGACAGATAGACAGGCAGGCAGACAGACAGATAGACAGACAGATAGTCATTCTATAAGTTATGTTACTCTAGACAACACTGACTATTACAGATTTTGGTACCAGAAGTGGGGTGGAGTAAATGTGAACAAAATGCAATGTATTCTCAAAGAATCAATAAAAATATTTTTTTAAAAAAGGAAATAATGTGAATAGAGTTTCAAATCACCATGTACATAGGGTTCCACACTATGTGTTTAAACTAGAAGATGAAAACTCAGTGTTCTTAGGCATGAACTGTGTTTTTTAAAATAACTTTAATAGCAGTTTTGAAATTAGCACCAAACTTTCATAAAGCATCATATACATAGCTAACCTAAAAGTATATTTCTTTTCCACATTTTAATCATTACCAATTTCCATTTTACAAAAATCTCATACTAAAAACTATATCTGGCATAAATATTTTAAACAACAAAAAAATGTAAAACTCGGTACGTTTTAAGTGTTTTCCAACAAAGCTGCAATGGACTGTACAGATCTCCCAGATCATATCCACACTTTCTTTGCACTTGTGCACAAAGGTGGAGTCCCTTCCCCACAGGAAAAACATGTCTCCAACTTTACACAATTGCCTCCGCTCAGAAGTTCACCAGTTAGCAAATTCAACAAGAGCATGTGTTGAATTCTCTTTGTTCACTGAGTCTCTACATGTAGTTTAGCATACATGGTATCCATAATGAGCTGGCTTCATGATGGGAGGAGAGTCTGAGGTCTCAGAAGAGTATCTGAGAAGCCTAAACTTCTCCATTATTCATTTTATTAGAAGGAAAATGAGTATTTGAAAAATGCTGCATACTGGTAAATCTGAGTACTTTGAAATTAGCACCAAATTTTCATGAAGCATTATATATATACATATATATGTATATATATATATCCTAAAGGTATATTTCTTTTCCACATTTTAATCATTCCCTATTTTCATTTTCCATCATAAGCGTTTGTTACTTACGATGGCACTCCCTGCGTTTCATAACTTCACAAGAGAACAAAGACCTTTACTTTACTGTATATGAGGGCTGTTTGTTGTTTCTGTACCTCTCCTTCATTCTCTTAGGGGGACCTTAGTAAAGGAGGAAAGAAGAACGAGAGAGGAGGGAGGGGGGAGGAAACGGGAAAGGAAAACAAGGAATTCCAGAAGCAAATCCATTATCTTTCAGATTTTATATGTTCATTCAATATTTTGGGTGAAATGATCTTGCCCATTTTAGACTTCCTTTTATCTCACAAAGCACATGTTCTCCCGTCTAGAATGAAAGAGAAAAATAATCGAGGGTGTATCATTCCGCAGACTGCCTTCATCGGGTCTTTTTATTCCAGAAGGAAATGAGGTTGAGCCCAAGGGGAAAGGTGTCGTCTCCTGGCAGGCAGCCAGCCCTGGGCCTGTGTCACTGCCTTGCCCTTGGTACCTCAGGGAAACCTGATTTCACCCGAGGAAACCCTCTGTTCTTGGCTGTCTCTCCTTTTATTGTCTATCCCTATATCTGGAAAAATGTAAATTTTACCCATTTTCAAGACATTAATGCCCAAAATATTTGTTCTAGAATACGTTGTTCTAGAGAAATGAACATCAAGAGATGCACCGCTGACTCCCACACTGTAGTAAACAACAAGACACAAAGAAGGACTGAGACAGTAGCTATGCAGAGGCCATGCGTCATTTTCCAGAACTCACGGCTCCCTCCAGCAGGACACTCTTTCTCTGACAGTGCCTTCTTTCCAGTAATCTATGACAGGGAGTGCTCAGCAGAGCTGTAACCAGAACACACAGGAGACTTCTTTGTGAACTCCGCCCTCTCTCACTTCACCGTGTGTCTGTTCCAAAGTCGGAATCTAAGTTCCCAGGGCTGAGGAATCTCGTCGTCTATCAGTTTAAATAGTGAGGGATCGTGCATCCAACTTTTCTCATTTGAAATGATCAAATGAGACAAAGAAGTCATTGTGAAGCATAACCAGGACTCATTAAACCATAAGTTGTTGAATGCAAAAATAATTTCAGTAATCATTTGTGATAATCGAATGTTTACTTTCCAGTAAATCACAAAGGCCCAGTCATATTTCCTTTCTGGTCCACATCAATTTGTTTATATACAATAACTTGAGCTGCCTGGAGGAACTAATTGTCTTTGTTTTTTCATACAGCTTTTTATTCATATCCACCCTTCTTTTCATGTCTGCTCATTTATCTGTATAAAACTGTGTTAACCTAAAATATTTTATTACAGATCTTTATCTGGCTGACGGTTCTCCAGCAGCTATGAAAAGCAAGCCTTCTGTTACTGCTCTGCATTCCTTTTTCTTTTCAGTCATTGCCTAGGAAACCCCCAAATTGTGTTTCTTAATTCTAAAGTATCAGAGCTCCTGGTTCCATGAAAAATTCATAAATGCAGACTGAGTTATAGTATTAATATATAGTGCTTCAGAAATACATTAACTCAAAGTGAGTCATAAGTGTCTCTAAAACACAAATAAACATAAAAGTCTTGACACTCCCTTTTCAACTTGTTTTAGCAGCTACTTAAGCCCACTTCCTCCTGCACAGACTTCTGCTTCCTGACCTCACATGAGAAATATATCTTGGTGCTCAGTGTCTCTATCATGGTCTTCTATATAACCTGGAGTCACTATAATTCATGCTCTGCTCATTTCCAGATAAAACATACGGCTTTTCATTTTTATATACTTAGTCCCTAAACATGGTATCTAACTATATTCTATGTGCTGGAATAAGAGATATTAAATTTTTTTAAACTCTTTCACCGTATTTTAATTCATTCTTTCATACATAAATAGTTTAGGTCTTCCAATACAGGCAAATGTATTAAGACCATGAGAATGCTGTCAGTAGCTTAAGAATGACCTGAGTTTGAATCTAAGCTGTACCTCATTTTATGAGCTTGCCCAAAGTGTTTGCCCTTCTGAGTTTCATATGTCCAATGAGACTGTGAAGAGGAAGAAGAGCACAACTCTCTACTGGAAATAGCTTACTTTCTAGCTGCTTGATGGCTTCATAACTGCTATATTTCAAATGTGTGCCACAGATATTTATAGTTGGAAACTGGTCCCTCAAATTTGTATGTTAATGGTATTTGGATTTAGATACTGTGGAGTGATCAGGATTAGATGAGACTGGAGCCCCCTTGATAATCTTCACTAAAGAACAGAGCCCAAGCCAGCATCCTTTCTGTCTCTCACCACCACGTGAAATGACACCCTCCAGCATGTTGTTTTGTGAATGGCCTCTGTCAGATATTTTGCACCATGCTCTTGGACTTCCCAGCCTCTAGAATATGGGATATGGGATAAATCACCTTATAGTCTTTATAAGTTTCTCAGTAGGTAGCATCCAGTTATTGTAAAAAAAAAAAAAAAAAAAAAAAAAAAAAAAAAAGTAAGATAACAACATCCTGATGGAGTATTTAAGCAATATTTACTCACTTCTCATTACCACCATCCACTTCCTCAACTCCTTTGGGTAACTTGGGTAACTTTCTTTCAATGTGTCAGCAAAAAACATCCCCTAGCTCAGGTTCTAGTGTATCTTTGGGCATGTCCAGAGAGCAGAAATACAGAGTATCCAGAGCAGGGGGGCAGATGGAACAATGAAAATCAAGTGCAAGAGGTTAAACAGGAACATTCCTAAGATGAAAAAGAATTAAAAATCACTCAGAGAAGGCCAGGCAGTAGTGGCACACACCTTTAATCCCAGCACTCGGGAGGCAGAGCCAAGTGGATCTCTGTGAGTTCGAGGCCAGCCTGGTCTAAAAAGAGATCCACGGCAGGCACCAAAAAAACAAACAAACAAACAAAATCACTCAGAGAAAAATGCATTTCACTATTGAAGGTGTTTTTTAAGCAGTGAAATTTTGAAGTATTTTTAAAACTTCTGATCAGTGACTACTGAACACATAACTTTTAACTATACCAATTCCTTGTCTATGCATATCTTGTATAAATAAATAAGGGATGAGGCTAAAGACACTTATTCTTCTCAGGTACATTTGGTTTTGGGGGGATGGAAGTGACCAGTCAGTTTTGACTGCTATAAGAGAATCAAACTAAGAGTTACAAACTCCTATTTTCTTTGTCATGCTCTATACTGCCTGGGAATCCTGGCACCACTCCAAAACCAGTGCATCTTTTCAGGAACTCAAGGCTGTTGGAACAATTTATCATGACATAGTGAGGCACACAGACAACTATAGTCTATCTAAATATATAGCATATCAGTCATAAACATATAGTCATTGTTTATCTAGGGCAGTCATATCCAGTAGAATTGTCACTAACTAGCACACTTAACTCCTAAGCACATAAACAGTGGCTTGTCTAAATTGAGATGTACTTTTGAATATAAAGTGTAGCAGGAATCTTAACAGGTCTTATTAATAAAAACAAACACAGCCAGTTATTGGGGTGAATGCTGGAAGATCAGAGAAGCAGAACAAGCCACAGCTACGTCACCTCGCCAATTCCTCAGCTGATCCTGTTTCCTCAAACTGGAAGCCTCTGAGTCCTCATCCAGGATGAATCTCAGCTGAACTGTTCCTCAAAAGTCTAGAAGCTTAACCAAGCTAGTTCCTCATCCTCACATCTTAAATACCTTTCTGCTTCCTGCCATCACTTCCTGGGATTAAAGGCTCTTGTTACCACGCCTGGCTGTTTCCAGTGTGGCCTTGAACTCACAGAGATCCAGGTGGATCTCTGCCTCTGGAATGCTAGGATTAAAGGCATGTGTGCCACCATTTTCTGGCCTCTATATCTAGTGGCTGTTCTGTTCTCTGATCCCAGATAAGTTTATTAGGGTGCACAATATTATGGGGAACACAGTATCACCACAATAAAGTATATACTAGATTCTAAATATTTGGTGAGGAAAAAATTCCAAATAGAAACAATAATTCATTATGATTAATTATCACATTAATAATTCATCATTTATGTTAAGGTTAACATTCACTACTAATAATTGTTATGTTGATTACATGTCAAATGCTTCTTCAAATTTGAGTTAAATAAAGATATTAATGAAATTAAATGTACATATTTCTTTTTCTTTGCTCTCAATGTGACTATTCAAACTTTTTAATTACATATGTGCTTGCACTTGTGGTTTTAATTACACTTTTCTTAGACAGTGGTGCTCTAATGCCTTTTCAGATCCTAATCACTCCTAGTAAAAAGAAGCCTGGGGGCCATGGTCACCTCCAAAGCCTCTGATGCTCATCTCCCCTTTCAATTTCCACGGCCTTGTGCTAGAGAAAGCCCCAGTCAAGGCCCCCCTAAAGTAGGCAACAGGTATCTGGGAACCCTGTCTTTCCTTGGCTGTCCAACTCGTGCTCTCTACCACTTCCGAGTTGGTTTCCTCAAACAATGCATTTACAACCATACCCTGTAGAGGAAGGTTGATTTGCCACAGTGTCCTAACACCTCATTCTTAACTGTCACCTATAAATATGCAATAGCCTCATACTGTCCTCAGGTCCAGGGTGTTGCTCATCATCTCCTGAACCTCTTCTCTCCTGCTCCTGGACTTTCTCTGTTTTCCCCCAAGTCCTCTAGATCTCTGCAGATTTTCACTGTCATGTGATGCACCTTAGTATATGTGTTCTCGCTGCCTCCTCAAGACTAACAACACCTTCAGGGGGGACTTACCTCTTAAAGTTTATGATATTAATGTGCTTAGCAGTGCTTGAAATAATTGGAATGAGATTAAAAGGATGCAAGAATTTAGATGATGGAACGTCTCTCCTGGGATAAAAGATTTAACTCGGAAATCCTAGCTATCTAAAATGATTTCTAGGCAACTGGTATTGCTGCCGCCATCTCACTTTCAAGTGATAAATGGTGACGCAGCTTGAGAGAACTCTACAGAGCAGTCATTTGTCATCTTGACTTTTCAGTTAAAAAGATTCATAGGTTGAGAACAAGCAATAGAGATCATGACTGGTAGGGCCATCCCAACATCTCTCAGTACCTACTTGTTTACTAGGCCAGATTATGTCACACTTCAAGAAGTGACTCATTTGATACACACAGAAAGAAAACTGCAGCAAAAAATGCTTAGAAAGTCTCCAAGAAACAACCTCACTGGCTTCACCATAGAGCCAGATTGTTTGTGTGTGTGATATTTTCAGTGGTATTATGTACTCCAGGATGCCAAAAGGCTTGTTTCATGCATTGCATCCTTTGACTAGGTATCATCTTATTGATGGGAATATGTAAGAGCACACACTACTTTTTCTACAAAGAAAGTGTAGCTCTTTTTGGCTCTGCTGATTTTCTGAGACCAATCATGAGACCTCATCCATGAGTAGCTAAGCAGGTGATTTTGTATACATACATACATACATACATACATACATACATACATAGACACACACACACACACACACACACACACACACACACACACACACACATATATATATATATATATATATATATATATATATATATATATATATATATATATATATATATTCCTTAGTGGAGTACCGAAAATAAAGTGCTACAGCCTCACCAGTTAAAAAAAAATCAAATAGTGCCCTACTGTTCCTGTAAGAATGCTTTTGAATGAGTTAGCATTTAGTCAGTGGACCAAGTAAGGCAGATTGTTCTCCAAATGTAGGTGGATTTCATTGAATTTGTTAAAAGCCTGAAGTAAACAAAAAGGCTAACCATCCTCAATTAAGAAAGAATTCTTTTCTTTCTTAACTGCACCAAGGCTGGGACATTGCCTTGATTCACAGACTTGAACTAGGACTTTTGCACTTTCTGGGCTTCGAGCCAGGAATTTTGAAAAGCATCCCTGGTTCTCAGGCCTTCAGACATGGATAGAACCATACCCAACATGTTTGTCCTTGGATCTCCAGCCTTCTGATTCATCCTGTAGACCTTAGGGCATACCAACCTCCAGTTCCTAATAATAAATCTCTTTAGGTACAGAAATGTTGATATATAGATATGTCTCCTACTGATCCTTTTTCTCTGGAGAACTTTTACTCTTCTACTACACCAAATTCCCAGATCATAGAAAGTAAACACAAATCTTATTCACATTTTACAGAAAATTAAAGTTAAGTGAATTGCCAAAGTTTATGTGGTTCATAGTGGTCACTCAAAAATCAAACCAAACCTGAATCCCAAGGTCTAGTTCTTCAATGCACTCTTTCTGTCTTCCAAAGAGTAATACTGTGTTGATAAATCTATTTAGGTATGCAAACTAACATAGAAATGTGATAAATGTTACAATCAAAATGTGGTTAAACCACTGTCTTAGTTATGGTTCTCTAGAGGAACAGAACTGGGAGAGAGAGAGAGAGAGAGAGAGAGAGAGAGAGAGAGAGAGAGAGAGAGAGAGAGAGAGAAATATAGTTTATTGGATTGACTTACAGGACGTGGTCCAGCTAGTCAAAAAAGGCTATCTACTAATGGAAAGTACAAGAATCCAGTAGTTGTTCAGTGCTGGATGTCTCAGAGGGTCTTCAATATATGCCAGAATCCCAAAGAAATAGACTCTAATTCTAATACCAGTGGACTTGCCAGTGAGATTGAGGGCAAGCAGGCAAAGAACAAAAGGTTCCTTCTTCCATGTCCTTTATATAGGCTGCCACCAGAAAGTATGGCCTAGATTCAAGGTGTATATTCCCACCTCAATAGCTCTGGATTAAAAGTCGTCTACCAACTTGAAATAATTTAATTAAGAAAAAAATCCCTCACGGGTTTACCCAGTCACGTAGGTTTTAGTTAATTCCAGATGCAGTCAAATGGACAAACAAGAATAGCCATTGCAACCACTTAGCCCAGTTTCTGTTGTTATAATAAAACAACTGAGGCTTGATACTTCATTAAGCAATGTAGCTCATTTGAACCAGACTCTGGTGTGAGACAATCCAGGTAGCATGATGCTAGCATAAGGGCCCTGAATGAGTTACACCATGGTAGAAAAATGAGAATGGAAATGGAAAGCTATGCACAGACATGAGATCCAGGAGGCTGGTGGTGCCAGGAGCCCTTTTAACAATGCACTCTTATGAGAACCAACTCAGTTCTATGAGAGCTACATGAATCTCTACCAAGATTTATGGCCCCAGTGATTAATTACTTTATGCTATAATCTAACTTTCAAAGATTCCACTGCCTTAGTGTTCCATACTGACAAACACACTTCAAGACATACTCAAGCTGTGTTTGAACCATAGCAGCACTAAGGAAGAGAATAAGAAGCAGATATGTCATGGAGAGGTGAACTATATACCCAGATTAGATAGCACCATGAGGAGAGAAAAGGCACTGTGTTACAACTTTGAAGGCTTGGGAGAATTCACATGTGACAGAAGGGAAACCCCTGGAGACACATGGTGTAATTTTCACAATATGTTCAATTGGACCAGGATAAGGTGAAAACAGAATGCAAGCAAATGTCCACAGATGAACCAGAAAACTAAGGAGCAGAGCTGAGAGGAGGATTTCTACTTTGAAAGACTAGAAAATATGATGAATAATAGACATCCACAGTCAGTGAAAAGCACTAGATGGATGATGTCTAATCTTCTCTATAGGCATAGGAACAGGGCATAATGAAAGAGGAAGGAACAGACAACAGGTCTTGAGGTGACAGGTTTTCACTGTAGCAACTTCATGTTGTATGTCTTAACTACAAACCATTGAGTGAGTGTTGGGAGATAGGGGTGATGCTGTGTGAACCTTAATTAGGAAGGAGCCAAAATGTGCCCTGAGTAACCTACCATTAAAGAAACAATATAGACACTTAGAAACTGAAATAAAGTCAACTAGGATGTTAAAATTAATTCTAATGACACCAAAGATCAGAGCTCACAATCAAAACAAAAAAGCAGAAAGCCAACGAAGAAATTTTTATCAAATTGTACCGTAATTAAATTAGAATGGGCCTTAAACAAGCCTTTCTCTATTTTCTAGAGCTACAATAACAAAGTGCCCAGACTAGGTGATTTAAACAACACAAGTGTACTTCGTCTGGAATCTGGAAGCTCTCATTCAGGCAGTCAACAGGGCAGGTTTCTGTCCTTAACTTTTGAACAAATCTTTCCTTCTCAGTGTTCTCAGCAGTCTTCCTTTTATGTGTGTCTGTCCTAATTGCCTGTACGAACTTACTCCTAAAGATTCATTTAACTTAGTGACCACTTTAAAGACCTTGTCTCTGGATAAAGTCCCATTTTAAGGCGTTGTCAGTTAGGACCTCTATGTGTGAGTAGAGAACTTAATTCAGCCCATAACAAAGACCCATGTTTCAACTGCCTGCATGGGTTTCTTCCTGTCCCACAATGACCAAGAGAGTTCTTCCCAGCCATGAGGGTCTGCATCTTTGATACCATGCTATTTCCAAGAGTTCATTCTACTATGCAAGTGGGAAGGAGAGAGTAGAGCACAATGCAGAGGTGACTTCATAACTAAAATAGAATATGTATTGTAGGTGCTTCACAGAATATATGTCTGTCTTTAAAAAATTCTACCTCAACCCACAGAAATACTTTATATAAAATTTTTAATCATTCACTGTAAAAAATGTTTCATAATACACATTGATTTTTTTGTTCTTTCTTATTCAATTTCAGCTTTTCTAATTACATAATGTAACCCACTAAATGGTTTTATGAGCCACTTAGGAGTTCAGAACTACCAGTTAGAGCAATGCCATAGATGATAGGTCCATGAAGGCTGTAAATCCAGAGATCCAAGTACAAGCTCTTACAGTTATATTACATCTCATACTGTCAACTTGACAGAACCTAGAGTAACTTGGAAGCAAGCCTCTGGGCATGCCTGGCAGGGTTATCTAGATTAGGTCATTGAAGTAGGAAGATCCCCCATCCCATAGACTGTGGTATTGTGTTCCCCAAAATATTGTGCACGCTAATAAACTTATCTGGGGTCAGAGACAGAACAGCCACAATATTAAACATGAGGATAGGCAGTGGTAGCACACGCCTTTAATCCTAGCATTCTAGAGGCAGAAATCCATGTGTTCAAGGATACAGCCAAGCATGGTGACTCACGCCTTTAATCCCAGAAATCGAGCCTTTAATCCCAGGGAGTGATGGTAGAAAGGAAAGATATATAAGGCGTGAAGACCAGAAACAAGAGGCATTTGGCTGGTTAAACATTTGGCTGGTTAAGCTTTTAGGTTTTGAGCAGCACAGTTCAGCTGAGAGCTATTCTGGATGAGGACTCAGAGGCCTTCAGTCTGAGGAAACAAGACCAGCTGAGGATCCAGCGAGGTGAAGTAGCTGTGGCTTGTTCTGGTTCTCTGATCTTCCAGTTCACCCCAATACCTGGCTCAGGTTTGATTTTATTAATAAGAACTTTTAAGATTTATGCTACAATAGACTGCACTTCTAAACATAATGAAAAGGATGAAGAAAGTGAGTGAACATCACACTGTGTTTCTTGATGGTATATTTGATGTGACCAGTTGCCTCTAGCTCCTGACACCATGACTCCCTCACCATGATGAACTTCACTCTCAAACTGTGAGCCAAAGCCAACCTCTTTCTCTTGTTACTTTTGCCAGGGTATGCTATCACAGCAACAGGAAAAGCAAGATAATCCTAATTCTGTGGGGTTTTTTTTCTCTTACCAATGTCTTTGCTCAACTCTCTAAAAATGTTTGTAAAGATCCCCATTTCTCAAGTTTTCTTTTTCATTCCTCTGTTTGTACAAGAAAAAAATCTTCAATTAGTTGTTGCAATTAACTAGTTGCAACTAATTCTTTTTTACTGATCATTTTATTTTAAACATTAAAATAAAATTACAGAATTTCCACCATTCCTGTTCATCCCTCCAATGTACATTTGCCCTTGCTCCCTCTCAAAATTATAGCCTCTTTTTTAATTGGTGTGTATGTGTGTGTGTGTGTGTGTGCGCGTGTGCATGTGTGTGCCTGTGTATGTGTGTATACCTAAATATATAAATACAATCTGCTCAGTAAAGTATGTGCTTTCAGGGCTAACCACCTGGTATTGGATAACTAACTAGGGAGCTCATCCCTGGGGAAAGTTATTTGTCCCAGTCACTGTTGTATTGGGGGAAGAGGCACTATGACCATGGCAACTCCTATTTTTAATGAAAAGCATTTAATTGTGGCTGGATAACAGTTTCAGGGGTTTAGTCCTTTGTCAGTGTGGCAGAAAGCATGACAGCACACAGGCAGACATGGAGCTAGAGCTGAGAGTTCTCCCTCGGGGTCTGCAGGCAGCAGGAAGAGTGACCACTGGGACTAGCTTGGGCTTTTGAAACTTCAAAGCCCACCCCCAGTGACATACTTCTTCCAACAAGGCCACACTTTCTAAAGCTTCTCAAGGAAACTTCTCCAAGTAAACTCCGTGATGACTAAGCATTCAAATATATGAGCCTATGGGGGTCGTAGGCTTATTCAAGTCATCACACTTTCTCCCTTTCTCAACAGTCCTTAGATGCATATAGTTCTTTGTCTAGGGGCAGAGACCTATGAGATTTCCCCCCTTTACATATCTATTAGTGGTGTACTTACTTATGTCTTATTTAGGCAGCCACATTGCTAATGTATCATGGATGATGGCTCCATGTAATGTCTTGGAAATCCACTCTTTCAGCAGATTTACTAGCCCTCCGACTTCTATAATCCTTCTGATCCTCTTCTCCCTTGTTCCCAGAGCCTTGGGTTCAGGAGCTGTGTTGTATATGTAGCAGTTGTTCCATTATCACTTGTTCTCTGCATTTTGACTGGTTATAACTTTCTACTATTGTCTCCATCTGTTGTGAAGAAAAGTTTCTTTGATGAGGAGTAAGAGCTTTACTTATCTGTAGGTATAAAGTTGTATATTTAGAATGCAGTTAGAAATAGTTCCAGTTTAGTAAAGTGGTGGTAGTAGGTTCTCCCCTAAGATCCATGACCTCATCAGCACTGCTGAGTGAGCCTTAAGTTCAATTAGAGAGTTGTTTATTGTAGCCAAGACAGCAGTCTCACTATTATACCTTTAGGAATATCTTATTGGATTGGTCATCATTTTGATTCGTAGCTGGGTAGGATTGCTGTCTCCCCTCCCACGTTGGAAGCTTGAATAACACCTTCTGATACTATGAATATTAGTCCTCAGTACAAGGCTTTTAGGTCAAATTCAGCTTGGATCCTCTGGATTTTGTGCACAAAGTGTTTTCAGCAATAGGACATACTTTCAATATCTAGGAAGCAATCAAGAGCAACAACAATAGCCTATATTGTTTTGAGAGTCTCTTGGACTTGAAAGGAGGTTTCTCATGGCTTGGTACTGGGCTTCTTCTTGTTGTTGCTGCTGCTGCTGCTGCTGATGATGATGATGATGATGATGATGATAATGATTATGCTGTTGTTAGCTATGGATCTTTGGGGGAGCATTGTCAACCCAAGTGGAATAACTTTATTTAAAATATATATGTGCACATGTATGCATATAGATTTATATGTATTGTATGTATTTTTAGAAAAATAAATAGTAATATTATTTATATGGCTTTTTAAGACATCCTTAGTGTTATTTTACCCTCCTCCCTCTTCTGTGTTGATCCTCCCTCCCAAGTTAAAGTCTCCTAGTTTTACCCAATTCCCCCTTCAAATCACTTGTAATATTCCTCCGGCGGGTGTCCTTTTGGAAACATCCAGTGAAAAGGCTGCCATGGGACTTAAGGCTTTTTAGTTGTAGTACAGGAGAGAAGTATAAGTCACTTTCAGAAAGTTGTGTGGTGATGGCAAAAAGAGTTCCAAACTAGCAGGAGGCTGAAGCTAACCCAAGACAAATACTAGTCCCATGCTCAGATGGGGAACTAGCAGGAGGCTGAAGCTAACCCAAGACAAATACTAGTCCCATGCTCAGATGGGGAAGCCTATTGAGTGCCCAAGGCACTAAGGAGAGATGACAGGTAAGTGTTCAGCCTTAAACAATACAGATATGCCACCCCCATGAGGTCACCGAGCACCATATCAGAGGGCAAGTGGGAGATTATAAGAGCTAGAAGATAAGAAGACAGACTCCAAATACCACCTCTGGTCATGGCACAGCCAGTACATTCATGAACTCACAGCAACTACAGTTACTTGAATTGATCCTGGTGAAGATTGGGCCCTCCTAACAGTCAGCCACGACTGCAGACAGGGCCATCGGATCCTACCTCTTTTTGCTGAAGTATTGTCCAGTATTCATTCTGATCGAGTCAATGTCTTCATAAGTCTACATAATGGTGAGACCACAAGGTTCCAATGCCTAGTTCCAAATCTGTACTCATACAGACAACCCTGGTTAAATCTAATGGCTCACAAAACAAAACAAAGGGGTAAGGATATGGGAAAGGGATTGTAGGAGAAGGAGAAATTGACAGAAGTGGAAAGGAGATAAGGGGGTTGGGCACGAGAATGATCCCAAATACAACACAGATTTTTGGTTTGGTGTGTTTTGTTTTGTATACTACATTTTGTTTTTCCGTGTGTTGGTGCCATTGTGCCTGTTCATACACACTTGTATGTATGTTTGTACATAAGCATATTGTGTCCAGAGTCTCTTATTATTCCATGTTATTTTTTGAGGCAGTTCTGGGACCTGGAACTCACTGATTAGGATAGGCTGCCTGGCCAGCAAGCTCCAGAGATCCTCCTGCTTCTGCCTCCTCAGCATTGGTTTAGGCAGCTGGAACTGTCCTTGGTTTTGTACATGGGTTTGGAACATGAAACACAACTGTATTAATATTGAGATGGCATTACAATGCTATTATAGTATAGTTTGATAGCATTATACGTGAAGAAATCCAAAATATCTTAATTAGCCCCAGGACATAACAATGCCTACCCAGGAGATACTGCTAAACATATTTAGCAAAGAAAATAAGTAGAATGGCAAATTGTTAGCTGAAACTTCTTTATCCTGAGAACCACAAAAAGGAAAGTGTGAGCCAGGCTGAGCCCTGGGGGCTACTCAGTTTTCCTAAGTTGTCTCAGTGTAACCCCTGAACTCAATGATTCTCCCTCCTAAAAACAAATGATACCCAACTTAGAGTGGTTCCACTTAAGGTTTGTTTTTTTTTTTTTTAAACTTTATCAGGGTTCAAAAGTGGTTCACATGAAATAAGCCCTTACTCCAATACTTGATAGGATGGTGGGCAGCAGCACTGAGTTGCAGCTTTTCATCAACGACTCAGTCACAAGGGAAACACTCAATGCTTTAAGGGACCATGTGGTGGTTAGGTGTGTTACATGCATGCTTGATTTATAATATTTTCAACTTACAGTGTGTTTTACAGGATATAATGTCCTGACATGTAACTATTAAATCAGTGTTTCTCGAACTGGAAAGGGACAGTAAAAAGACTCAAAGAGGAATTTAATGATATTTTTCACTCAAGAGACTATGGGGTTTATTTGAGATTTTTAAATACAGAAAATAACCACTTGAGAAAAATCTAATCTACATTATGGTTTGAGCAATATTGTATCATTTATCGCTCATCAATCATAGCTCATATCTATACATTACAAACTCTCAACTGTGTGGACTGATTCATCTTATAACTTTCATTCTGACTCACTATTTTTTATATTCTTTCTCACTCCATGATGAACTGTGTCCCGATGTGACCCTCACTAGCCTATTACATTTCATCAGAGCTGTTTTGCTTCAGCCAAAATAATTTTTATTAATTATTACTAACATTAAGTTGTTGTGTCTTGGTCTTCATTAGCTTTGTTGACATCTGCAAGCACATTGTCATTATTGTATGTCATATCTGATAATGTCTTATACTGAAAGCTGCCATGCACGTTGCTTAAGAGAAGAGTGGGGCATGAACACTGGTACCTACATTGGGGAAAAGAAAAAATTCCTGCTTAGACACTGTTTGAACAATCTTCACTCGTCATCATATCCTCATTGTTTCCAATAGCTCTTAATCAATAATGCCTTTTGCTGTTGTTGTTGTTGTTGTTGTTAGCTGAGATTCAGGGAACAAGAGTTTCATGGAGATTCATTCTAGAAAAGAGTTTCCAGTTGTTCATTAATAGTACTACTATACCACCTAATGAGCTACTTTATCTTAAGTCAGGTGCTGCTTGTATTTATAAATCCTCGTTTAATTTAGTCCACACAATTTCAGTAAGTAGCAGTTGTATGGCATCCTTTTTTAAAAAGGAACCTAGAGAACAAATAGATTAAGAAGATTTTCTAAACAGATCAAACTTTATACTTTGATCAATTGACTCTGAAGCCTAGTCTCTTAGCTAATCATATAGGGTGCCTCCAAGATCTTTAACTTGCCTAAAATTGTAGAGGTTGCCTGCAAATCTCTCACATCATAGTAACACACACACACACACACACACACACACACACACACACACACACACACACTATTGTGACTTTAAAGATCTGATTGTCAGTGATTTCAAAGTAATGATATCTGTGTTTTGTAGACAATTCTCATCTCTTACCAGACCCATTTTCTGCCTAGATCTGGAGAAATAAAATTAACAAGGACAAGGTTTTCTTCTATCTGTGTATTTCTCCTTGTGCTAAGGACTGGCATTCCTGCCTATCCTCTCTCCAAAATCTCTAGAGAAATATTTTCCATTGCCAGAGAAAAAGGTAACTCTGAACATCCTCTTGTTATTCTGGCCTTTGTGGTCAGCTTGTGATGCACAGATGTTTATGAATTAACGGTATTGCTTTCCATACTGAGAAGAAAACGTGTGATTCTAACAAGGAGTCGAGGTCAAGTGAAAGGCAAATACACTCTGCAGGAGTCAGAGACGGATGACAACCGTAGTCTTAATCAGAGTTCGAGAAAAGATTTTGAAAATGTGACTCTCAACTCAGACAGTCAGGAAAAGCAATTTACATTTCATGTCTGAGACAGGACAATCTGTCACTTGGAAATATTTGGGTCAGTAATATTAGCTCAGAATAAAATCATGATGAGTACGTGAAAGTAGTATTAAATAAATTCAATAAGCAGGAGGTTTCTGAAAGCAGAGATCCCTTCATCTCCCTTCAAACTTGTATCTGAATATCATACCACTGTGAGACTAGAAGAGGATACATGGTCATATAAATTAATAAATGCTTCATTTTTGAAAAATTAAGAACTCATGAAATAATTTTCTGCATAAATTTATCATTTATGAAGTTACATAAACATATTATATATCTTTGGGCTCACATAATGGCTGCTGCTATCGATGAATGTTTTCTGATTAAAAATTAAAATCATATACATGTAAATATTTGTGGGGAACTGAAGCCATTGGCAGCAGCTATGTCTCGGCTGTGGAAAATCTTCCAACTCCATTTACTCTAAAACACATGGCATGGGAGCTGAGGAGACGGCTCAGTGGGCACAGTGATTGCCACACAAGCCCAAGGACCTGGGCTTCATACCCCTAGGTCCCACATAAAAAGCCAGGTGGATTGCACTACTGCAATCCTAGTACTGAGGAAACAGAGATGGGAGGATCCCTGGAGCTCACTGGCAAGCTAGTGTTGCCAAATTGGTAAGCTCTCAGTGAGAGATCTTGACTCAAAAAGTAGGGTGAAGGGTGATTAAGGAAAGCACTTAACATTTCCCTGTGTGCATTTTCCACATGAATGCACACATAATCATGCAACCACCACACACAAAAAAAATTGTTTTTAAAAGATGTCACATTTCAGTGTATACTGCAGAGATTTTTAGACCACGCCCTAAACTCTGCTGCACTCTGTAAGTAATGCCTAGCTGTGTCCCAAAGGGCTCTCTTTGGCAAAAAAGACTGAACTGCCTCACAATGGCTCCTATGGAAACTGCTTGCTGCCCTGCAGTTATCCATTTACACCCTCCATCCTGAGAGGTTGCTAAGCAGCAAGCCGAGCCTCCCTGCTCAAAGGCCTGCTGCGTTTTGAGAGCTCCTTGCTCTGGATTTTGTTTCATGTTAATGAGATTTGGTAAAACAATATTGGCCAAGCTTTTATTTTAATGCTGGTCAATGTTGTGCACATAGAGATGATTTGAACAGAACCTCATTTGTCTTAAGGCCATAGTATATGTATAATTTCTAGTGTTATTCAAAGATCATACAGTCCAGCATCCCCATTTTACACATGAAGAATCTGAGGCTCTGGGAAATGTAGTCAATGTCTGATTTTTGAGCACTGCACCCAGAACCTACACCCTGGATGGAAACTTCATTGTGGGAAGATTATCAGAGAGAGTAAGTCACTGTCTGCAAATCAACCTAAGCATACGAAATCAAGAGATCAGGATTCCAGAGCCTCTCCCTCAGAGTGTTGCCTACATCTCCAGGTGAGCCCCCTTCCAGGAAATTAATGTTGAACTTTAGCCTAGAAACCTGTCTTTCTACAGAGACATCTGTGCCTAAAAAAGTCTTCAGAAGAAAACCTTCAGCTATATGGGAGAGTACAAATACAACAGAGTTCACTTTCCACCCATTATTGGACACAATACAATAAAAGGAGGATTCATGCTTCAAGGTCTTAGGCAAATCACTCAAGGATTCTCTAATTTGTTTCCTTAGCTGTTTGTACTATTTCTATCCCAGGTTGCCTATTGCCTTGATTTTCCTAGAAAGTTTGCAGGTATTTCTTCCAGGCATGGTGGCACACATCTATAGTCCCAGCACTTGTGGCTGAGGTATAAAGATTGCCCATGAGTTCAAGGCCAGAATGGTCTACATACCCAAATCCTGGCTCAAAAAAGAAGATAAAAAGAAGATGTTTCTGAGCTTCTCTGAGGCTCAGGGTCATGATCTGAACAACAGATGTACCATCCATTTGTGGTGAAAATCACATTAACACATAAAGTACTAAAACAGCCTGGCTCAAAAAATGAGTATTACCATAACCATTATTATTACTATTTTCATTTATTTCCACAGCACATAATTGATCACTATTTTTTTTTACCAAGAGAGAAAGAAGGAAAGAAACAAAATGAACACTCTAAACATTGTAGGATAGCAGCTACGGAGCCTTGCTCTGTCAGCTTGGGGCTCAGCGACCACTCGAGGATTAACGATCACCAGAGAAACTTTACACACGTGTGATCCAGCCCGGATTTCTGAGGAAGAGAAGATGTCAGCCCAAAGAACACAGACTGAAGCTTGACAGGGGCAAAGAGAGGAACGGACCCACAGAAAAGAAAAGAGTTTTACTTGGCACGTGAGTGTATTAAGTCATTTTCATATATAAGTCATTCGGCTCAAAACATGTCCTGTGTCTACAGTGAGTTCACATTACATGTTTAGAATACTCATTTCATCTCCAAGGTGTGATTTAACCTAACAGTAATTCCCACTTGTTATGCTATGAATCTGAAAGATTCCCACAGGTTCATGTTTCAAATGCTTGTTCCCGAGTTGGTGGCACTGTTTGTGAGGCCGAGGAGGGTTCAGAAGGTAAAGGCTGGCTGGCAGAAGTGGGTCACTAGAGACAGGCCCTTGAGAGTGGGACACGGTCCCTGGTTCTGTCATTGTCCTCTGATTTATGACTTACTATGATGTTAAAAACTCTCCTCAGTCACACATTTCCATTGCCTGCCGGGATGTTCTGCTCGGACACAGAACCAAATGGCTGTGGACTGAGTCCTCTAAAACTGTGAGTTAAAATCTTCCTTCAAGTTGTTTCTGTCATATCAATGCAGAAGTAACTAACAGACCACATGAATGTACTTGCTGTCTTCTGCTAGTGCTTGCGCGTGCAAGTTTCTGTCTTGTGACTACAGTATGCAAACAGCAGAACAACTCCACACAAGTGAAAAGCCCAGCAGCATCTTTCTGCAGTCATGAGATTAAAAGGTATCTTTCCAGTGCCAGGCATGATTTCCTTATTGCTGAAAATGTTTTAAAAACAATTAGAGAGCTGTTGGTTACTGGCAAGGCGTGCATGCCACTACTGCATCCTCAGGGTTACCATGCCGTACTGAGCAGTACTGTCTTTCCCGCTAGCTTCGTATCTGAAAATGATACTCTTCTCCCCATTTCCTATCTTCAAATCCTTCCATATTCCCCCTGGTCTCTTTCAGGTTTCTGTTTTCTTTAAACACACACACACACACACACACACACACACACACACACACACACTGTTACTTAGTCACAGGAATCATGGCTGGGTAGGACTATTGATTGCTTCCATACCTTGGAAGCCTTGCTTGGTGCTTTGGTACCATGAAAGCTAGTCCTCAGGTAGGAGATTTTCAGGTTAATTCCAGGTCAGGGACCTCTGGACTCTTTCTCTAAAGTGTCTGGGAAGAGTGTACCAACTGCATATTCAATACCAAATGGTCAGTCCTGAAAACATATACATACAAATAGCATTATGCAGACTGAGCATATTGTATTTATGAATTTAGTACTAATATACAGACACACACATACATATATAGATATAGATATAGATATATAGAGAGATATATATATTAAACAATTAAAGAAAAAGAGGCCATAAATCTTAAAGAGAGCAAGTGGGGAGTGGTACTGGATGGTCTGGAGGGAAGAAAGGTAGGGGAGAGAAATACCATTTCCAGAAAAGAAGTTAGTGGAAAGACACAGTTCCAGCCACAGAATGCTTGCCCTTGTTCTCCAAGTAACTTTTTCTAAACTGTCCTACTTTTGAACTGCTGTTGTCAGCAGTTCTTGCTTCTTCAATCCTTCATTTTTTATTAGCTCAGGTTTCTCAACACTGATGTTTGCCTGAACTGAGACAAGTTCCCCTCATATTGCGCATTTGAATTTCCTTCTTAAATTATAAAGTGATTCAGAATGTAGGTCATTTCTCTTACATACTGCAAAGGCTAGAAGGATCTGAAGCAGAAAGCTGGGTGGCTGAGTCATGTAAAATCAGTCTTTCCATTTCAGGAGCCCTTCCCAGGAAGTCCACTCACGGTTCCTAGGCCAAGGGTAAGGAATACTCTATTACCTTCGGTCTAAGGAGGTAGCAACGCAAGAAGCATCAATGCATGTTTTAAAGAACTCCTGAGATGGATATTGGTTTAGGAGGGATGAGATTTCTGCCCCAAAGCTACCTAAATCTAATCAGAGATTTATTTACCTCTTTGCTTCCAGAGGAATATGTGTTGGGCTATGGATACAGGCTGTATAGATGAGGAACACTTCTTTAGATAAAAAAAAATATAGCACAATAAATATTTCAATTAAAAAAACTCTATAAAACAATGAATAGAGATAAGGCAAGGTAGGGGAGGGATGAGGGGAGGGATGAGGGGAGGGACAAGGAAGGAGATTTAAGAGAGATGATGTCTTGCTCAAATCACTGGTGCTCTTGAGGCATTTGCTACAACTAGAGAAAAGAGTCAAGGGTGAAATATTATAGTAAATATGAGGCAACTGACTAATGAAAAAATGACAACAAGCAGGGCCTCTTGAACTTTCTGAGAAATCCAATCTTTGTCCTAAAGACAACTGGAAGTAGAGTGATGTGAGAGAATGGTCCTTCAGAAAGGTGATTAGCAGTAGTGTTGTAGAATTAGAAGGATTGGGATAGGTAAAGGGAAGCAAGTTACAGAACTACTGTTACTCTTCAAAAGAGAGATCTTCTAAGTCTGAACTAAGGATGTATAGCTCAGTGGAGAGAATACTCACCTAACATACACAAGTTCTTGGGCTTGATCCCCAGCACCACATAAACAAGGTGTGATAGTACACTTCTGTAATCCCAGCACTGGGAAGATGGAAGCAGAAGGATCATATTGCAAATGTGAAGACAGTCTGAGATGCATGAGCCACTGTCTCGAAAGTGGGGATGAAGGGAGAGAAAGTAAGATAGAGAGAAAGGAATATCATACAATTCCACAAATGGTTTGCTTAGCCAGTCTCTTATCTTGCACATGTAAGAAAACTCCCAGAGAGAGAATAAAGAGAGAGGAATCTGCAATCAATTGATGCAGTATTGAAAGAGGTAGATAGGAATAAGCAAACTTGGACAATAGAGGCTAAAGCAATTGAACCTTAATTGTGTATGTTGAAGAACTAACAAAGGAAAAATAGTGGAAGGGATGGGGATGCCCAGTCAACATACTTGTAGCATATATGGGTGACTATATGGTTGTGATATTACAGAGTCAGTAAGACAGTACAAAACTGAACAGCCCTAAAGGGAAACATGCTGACCAAAAGACATGCTAGACACGTTGACAAATGGGAACACATCTAAACTCATCAGAAACCCTGGGCTCAAGAGATCAACTCTAGAGTTACTAAGAAGGGAATGGAAAAATCCTTAGGACTAGGGGTCTAGATCACCCTGGAAGAATGTGTAGGCAGTCAGTGGAGAATTTCCAATGTATAAGAAAAGCAAAAAAGAAAAGAAAGGAAAAAAGCAGAAGAGGACACAAGATAGAAGAAAGTGAAGAATATTATGTCACAGCAGAATGTCATTTTTTTCTTGAATTTGACTATTTGGAAGCTGATAGTCAATTACAAACTGAGGTTTCGTGCTAATAGAAGCCAAATTGTAATGAGTTACCAAGGGAATGGCAGGGGATTGAAACAATAACTATAGACAACCCAACTGAGAAAATATTATTTAAATATCAGATGTCCTCAACTGAGGAATGGATAATGAAAATGTCGTAAACTTACACAATTACTCAGCTGTTAAAAACAATGACATCATGAAATCTGCAGGCAAATGGATGAAACTAGAAAACATCATCCTGAGTCAGGCAACCCAGACCCAGAAAGACAAACATGGTATGTACTCACTCATAAGTAGATACTAGCTGTAAAGTAAAAGATAACCATGCTACAATCCAAAGACCCAGAGAGGCTAGGTAACAAGAAGGGCCCAAAGGGGAACAGGGAGCCACGGATTTCCCTGGGAAGAGGAAATAGAAGATATCTCCTGGGTAGACTGTGGGCCAGCAAGGATAGGAACATGAGGGATTGGGTTGGGAGATGTGAATGGAGGGGGAGAGTAATTAAAGAGATGTCTTGATGTGGGGGGGCATTTTGGGGTCAGGTAGGAACCTCATGCAAGGGAAACTCCCAGGAATCCACAAGGATGACCCCAACTGAGACTCCTAGCAATAGCAGATAGGTAGCCTGAACTGACTATCTCCTATAACCAGATTGGTAACTACCCCAATTGTCATCAGAGAGCCTTCATCTAGCAACTGATGGAAACAGATGCAGAGATCCACAGCCAAGCACTGGCCTGAGCTCAGGGAATCCTGTTGAAGAGCAAGAGGAAGGATTGTATGAGCCAGAGGGTCAAGGTCATCACAAGGGAAATCACAGAGACAACTAGCCCGGCTCATAGGGGCTTACAGACTCAGGACCAACATTTAGAGAGCCTGCTAACAGCTAGGGAGCCTGCATGAGACAGACCTAGGCCCTCTATGTATGTGTGACAGTAGTGTAGCTTGATCTGCTTGTGGGACTCCTAGTGGTGGGAGCAGGGCTGTCCCTAACACTTGGAGCTGGCTCCCAGAAACCTATTCCTCATACTGGGCTGCCTTGCCCAGCCTCAATACAAGGGGAGGAGCTTAGTCCTACCTCAACTTGACATGCCATGCTTATTGATACCCATGGGAGGCCTGCCCCTTTCTGAACAGAAACAGAGGAGGAGTGGATGGGGGAGGGGTGGGGAAGAGCGGAGAAAAAAAAGACAAAGGATGGAAGGAGAATGATTGAAAGTGTGAAGGATGAAATGAGACATCTGGAATAAAAACATGCATGTGCTATTTCATCAGTCTCGCTGTCTTACAACGTTCCTTTCTTTGACTCTGCAATCAAACCTCACAGCCAAGGAGCCTGTGCGCGCGTGCACACACACACACACACACACACACACACACACACACACGCTTGGTTCTGCTTCCATCTCTGTGACAAATTTGACTATGTACTAGGAGGGGAATAAGAAAAATGGCAGGCTGTCTAGAACAACTTCCTAAGCAGGTTTCCTCTAGCAAGAAGACTCAATCAGATCCCACTATAAAACATGGCCATCAGTCATCCAGCCCCATCTCCCACTCATGCCCACCTGACAGTCTCCTCCTGGCAACTTTCCTTGGGTCAGGGCTTAGACTCACCAGGATTCCCTGGCATTGACCTCTATCTATGGTAGCAGCTTCTGTAGGGTGTAGGACTTTAAACTTGCTTTATGATGTCTCTAAAAAGCTGTTTGTACTTCTGTGTTTTGCCTGCATCTCATCTCCCTGGATCTTTCATTTTATTGTCCTATTCTCATGCTTTTCTACCTCTGAGTCTTAGGGAATGTAATGGCTTGACCTATGAGATCTATGAAAACATTGGGAAATTGTCTATTGTGACTCAAGACCCTGACAGAATAAATGAATTCTTGCTATTAATTCATAATTAGCTCAATGTTTGTTTTCTAACAGATCAACAAGTTCCTAAACACTATTTTTAGCCATTGATGTGGCCAACATCAATTATTTTGAGCTGAAATTAGCAAATCAAGATGTATATTTTGTGACCATTAGATGTGTGTATCATATTTCACATTATGATTCTCAAGACTTAAAACCTTGAGAGAGAGTATTGGAGGCTGAATATGGGTGATCAAGGTAGATCATGTACATGTATGAAATGTCATATTGAGGTCCATTATTTTGATTAATTAATATAAAACATTAAAAATACAAAGCATTGACAGGGAAAGGACATAAAAACATATGTTAAAAATCAATGATCTAAGATTTCATAACCACACTATGCAGGGGACTCACATAGGTAGCATATTTTCAAATGAGTGGCATAAACAATAACAGTTCTTGCTTGTGGCTATAAACTATACAACAGAATTTGACACAATTTTGTTTGGGCTTTTCAATGGCAATGCCAAGTGACAAGTTAGTAGTGATCATTAAGCATGTTGTACAAATTATAAAATGCAAGTGTGCAAAGTTTGACTGAATTGCAAAACATACTGAAGCCCTGACATTCTATTTCTAGAGTTTGGGAGTAATTCTAGGATCCAGATAGTAGGATTAAATCCAGATTGCTAACTTGACATGAAAAACTTGTCTACGTGTCTTCTGGCCCAGATGCTGTGGCCATTCCTTTGACAAGCTCAGATTTTTCACAGCATCATGACTTGTAAACACTGTTCCTTTCTTTCTGCAATGCCCTTTCCTGTTCCTCCCCTACATAAGTGCAATAAATAAGAGCCCTCCTCTGACTCATGTTAGAGTAAGTTATGGCCTCTTTGGAGCTCCAGTGATTTCTTTTTCCTGATACTGTTAGGGAACAAATTACCGTCTGAAATCAGAGTGGCTGCATCACCTGCCTGAGAAGCCCCCCACCAGCCAGTCTATCAACATTGCCTAGTAGAAGTGGTGAGAGAGTCCTCAGACTCCACCTGACATAGCAGTCACTCACTCTCTCCTGTGCCCTCCCCAAGATAAAATACAATCTTGCCGAGTATATAAGAGGTGGGGGTTAGCTGAAGAGAGACTCTATGCAGCTTTCAAGGGGCTGTAATCCATTCAGGCACAGGAATTTTCATTTGAGCAGCTGTTTGAGGGTCATTCGTGTTCCTGTAAATAATCCCTTACTACCTATGCTCCCGTAATAAGCTTAACAAACTCATTGATTCATCAATCTGGACTGCATTGGAACCATTTATTTAATCTGTCATTGCTATCTCCCCAGGAAAATTACCACACCAGATTCCTGCATTGAAACACAAAACCAGAGGCTAGGGAGATAGAGTCATGAGAAAGAGTGCCTGATCCACAGGCACAGGACCTGAATTTGAATCCCCAGAATCCATGTAAAAATCCAGATGTGGCCACATGCATCTGTAGCACCAGTGATGGAGAACTGGACTGAAACAGGGGCATCACTGGGCTTGCTGGCTAGCCAGACCAGGAAAAAGAAAAACAGTGAGTTCCAGGTTCTGCGAGTCCCTATCTGAAGGGAATGAGATGAAAAATGACAAGCATAAAATCTGATGCCCTCCTCTGGCCTCCACATGAGAGCACAAAGGCGTATCTACCCACATCTATATACATGTACGTACACCACATGCACAAACATCACACATGCTCAAAAGAAAGAACCACACAGTTTTTGTGCTATTTTTGTCTTTGTCTTGTTCAGTTTATTGATTTGGATTTGATTATGTGATGTGTGTGTGTGTGTGTGTGTGTGTGTGTGTGTGTGTGTGTTCACATAACAGAAGACACTTTTCAAAGGAGATTAGAAGAGGACTTCAGTAAGAAAATGCAAAGCAACATTTGATGAATACATTGTGTAAACACTAGCCATGGATGGAAGTTAGTTCAGCTACTGGATATTTTCTGAAGAAGCCCTGAACTTCAAAAGCAACCCAGTCTTAGGTGGAGCTGAAGGCCAGTATCCATAGTGAACAAAGAATTGCTAGTTAAGAAGGAGTTCTTTATGAGCCTTTCTGCTTTAATTTCAGGGAAAAGAGGTTACAGGTAATATATCTGTACTTAAAAGTCCACCAGTCTCCTTTCCACTTCCCAGCTGTCCTGAGTAAAGAAACCCATAAGTGACCTTGGCAGCCACTGCATTTGATGGTAGGGGAACCTGGGTTCTTGATTATTGCTTTGAAGATAGACACACAATTAACAATTCCTCAGTTATACTGCTATGTGAAAAGATGTGCCAGTGCTCAGTTATTAATGTGGGTGTTAGCTATGATTGCGACTGGTATTACATTAACACAATTACATAAGAGAACTTACAAAATTATAAACGCATGTAAAATACAAGCATAAACTAAACATATGTGGAGGAGGATAAATGCAAAAGTTGTCAAAGATGCAACATTAGAAGAAAGTATGGATCTGAAGCGCTCAGCTTCAGTGATGAAGATCCCTGATGGGCAAACTGAGGAACATTACTGTGCTCTTGGGGAACAAAGGAAGGGGAAAACTGTGAACAAACTAACAGGATTTGAAACTTGTGTGACTGACCAAATGATCATGAGACACCTGTGGAGCACCACTTTCAATGAGTATTTTAGAGGAATCACTGTAATGCCCTCCGGGTGAGGGTGAGTAGGGTAAGGATTCCTAAGACCTACATCACAGCTATACTGATTTTTAAAACTGATAATTCAGAAAGCATAGTCTTAATTTTAGCCATCACAGACATTCTATGTCTTATTGGGAAATTCACTGAATAATCAATACTTAGCTGCCCAAGCTATGACCTGAATATAATTACTATCTTATCTACTTTAATGGAGTGCATGAGAGAGAATAAATGAATTCATAGTATTTCTATTCAGACAGCTGGGTCTTAAAGCACAGTGGTAGTAGTATGTGTGTGTCTATACAGGAGGGCAGATAAAATCTTGCATATATACAGGGATTTGGGGTTTTTAGAACTACAAAAATGTAGCCATAGACTAGATTCATTCTGTCGCTTGTTCAATTCCTGTCTCAGCAGGACATTTCTAATGCCTTTTTGCAGTTATACATAGTAAGAAACACCAGGTAAGTGTGATTCACATAATCCAAACCTCTGCTACAGAATCCCTAGGGCAGATGCTGTCTAGGTAAACATGGAGATAAGAGATATAAGAGCATTCACTGAAGGAAAACAAGCCCAGATATAAAATTCTAGAACTGGAAGAATATTCTATAAAGAGAATTTCTCTCTGCTTCAGTAACCAAGAGTTGATATCTCTAACACCCAGCTTCTAAATACTGTCTCCTTAGATTACTAACATCCCTAACACAGGATGCAGATTTTGTATGTATGTAGGCATGTGCATTTTTCCTGTGGAAAAAGACTTATTTAAGATTTTTATTACAATTACGGACTTAAAAAAATACCCAGAAAACAGACATCAGTTCCCGTTTATCAATCTATACATCTGTTTTATATGCCAAGCACCAAATGCTCTTCTTGAATTGAGGGTGACACTGTGCAGAACATGATGTCAAGGCCACAGTGGAAACTTAATTGGGTTAACCTCTGAGTAGCAATTGTGAATTTGTCTGTAAGACCACTTTTCTATTAAAGAAATATTTAATGCATCTTGACCTTTCTCCTGTTGGAAGGGAAACATTTTTTAATTTTAAAAATCATTTCTCTTATTACTAACTCTTTTCCTTTATCTATCCAAAACTTAGTATTATAAGCCCAGCTAAAAAGTTCTTCCAGGAATGACGGTTACACTTCCTGTACTATTTTAATTCTGCCAAGAAATTTACTCTTTTCTACCTAACACATTTTCTCATTTGGGATCAGATAAAGGCTGTGTCTTAATTGCTTTTCTATTATTGGAATAAAACACCATGACCATGGCAACTTGTAAAAGAAAGAATTGAATTTGGCTTATAGCTTCAGAGGCTTAGAGTCCATGATGACGTGGAGAAGAAACGCATTTTGATACACAACTGCAGGGCAGAGCATGCACTGGGGATGGTACAGGAGCCTTTTCAAACCTTAAAGCCCATGCCCAGTCACACAACTCCTCCATACATTTCCACTAATCCTTCCTGAACAGTTCCATTAACTGAGAACCAAGTGTTCAAACATATGAGGGCATGGAGTCTATTTTCATTCAAACCCCCACAGACTGAGATTCAGAACAAGTAAAATCAGGTAGGAGATGCAACCGTGGATAACAGTTACAAATCAAAACATGGCTACCATCAAAGACTTACAGCGTACCTAGCAAATAAGGATGAGGTTAAATGTTAGGTAAAGTTCAGATGAATGTCCCTGGCTATGGATATGTCTATTGCAGTACAATACTTAGCAAAGTATCAAGGTAGAAACTTATTTATCAATTTTGAACAAGAAAAAAGATGAAACAAACCTGTTTATTAAACCATCCGCTATAGTCAGGTTCCATTTCTTACAGTAAATACCTGAGATAATGAGGTTATAAAGAGAAAAGGTCTATTTTGGCTTCATTTAATCACAATTTTTAGCTCGTGGCAAATCACCAAAGCATGATGGGAGCATGTAGCAGAATAAAGCTACTCACCTCATGGCCAAGAAGCAAAAGAGAGGAACAGTAAGTACTGAAGTGACTCTCTCACATTTGAAGGTGTGTCTGCAATGACCTAAAGAACTTCACCTCTTAAGGGTTTGATAACTTCCCAATAGAAACAAGCTGGGTACTAAGCATTTATCAAATGGACTTTTGAAGGACAGATAAGATCCAAACTATTTCCAGAGGCACTGTCTGAGTACTTATAGACAACACAAATGTAAACATATGACCTGAAATGACATGAAAAAACCTTGAGCTTATTTTAAGAGTATGAAGATTTTGAGAGAAGAAAAAGAAGAGGATGAGGATGATGAGGAGGAGGAGGCAGAGGAGGAAGAGGATGAAAAGGAAGAAGAAAGCAATTATGAATGATGACTGGGAAGACAGAGAGGAGTTAGATCATGAAGTATCTGGTGCCCTAAAGATGTTTATCCTCATGTGCAAGTAGTAGGTCCAGAGAAGTGACTCTTATTTTCCAAACCTATGAGTCTGTAGCCCCTGGGAAATTGAAGAGAATGATGAAGTGGTTATCTTCTGACCTTCCAACACGTGGAAGGATACGGCAGCATCCTAGGGAACCTGTGAGACCCAGTTGCCTTCTCCACACCGTAGCTACCGTTAGAACTGAGTGCTGACTAGGAGGAGGCAGGTGAGTTGTTTAATCTGCCATGGTGAGCTCTGCAGCCCTTTGCCTTCAGTAGTAATTCCATTCACTTTCAGGACTACAGGAATCTTCTTCAGTCACCTCTACTTACACACAGCAACCCAAGTCCCAGCGTCATTTCTTGCAGGAATTTCAAAGGAAAGACAGTTACCGGAGTATTTACATTGACAGCACCCTCATTGCTTCCTTCAGAGCTTTCCCTTGCTGGAGTCAATTCTAAAGATACAAACCATCTCATGTAGCTGGAATGAGCCAGTTTTCCTCAATGGCATCGTAACCAAATGCGTAACAGCAAAGTAAGTGTGGACAGGGATTGGGACAGTACCAAAGCACGGAATTTGAAGGACAGAACAGAAAAGTCTCACGGAGAAAATCCAGCTTTGCTGATCAAAGGAGACAGGAAGACACACAAAACCCCACGGTAGGAATGAAATGATGTAAAGGGTAACCACAGACATTGGGAAACAATGCTTTGGCTTCATTTATTCAACTAATATTTATCACACCGTATTGTAGAAGCTATTCTGTTGACTACATCAAGAAACATGAGACGAAACTCCCCTACTCTCCAGACCAGCTCAGCAGCAGCAATAGCCACATTGAGGTACAGCACAAAAAGACAAATGACTCCTCATGTGCAAAGCTACTCGAAGCTGAGAGTTGTACAGAAAAAGAAAAAAGATGAAGTCACCTGAAATTTCCCACGCATTAAGCTAACTGAAAACCAGTTACTGAATCTTCCATTTGTGTCTCCTGAACTATGCACCTCTCTTGTCTATCCTGTTGTCTACCTTGAGCAGCTGACTTCCACAGACTCCAACAAGAGGTACCTGTTTCCAATGGCTCCCCATTGGGTTTAACTGGTGGCAAACTGGAAGGAAGGAAGATATTGAGTCACAGTATTTATTTCACTAGCTTCTTCCTTTCAATCTAACTCAAGCTAGTGATGTCCCTTAAAACAAGGGACCATTTATCTCAAGGAAGTCTTCTCTGTGTAACTCTCAAACAATTTCCATTCAAGCCTACATGTAGAATTAGAACCTCTTATCGGAGCTAACCACCTCATATGCATCTCCTACTAGGGCCAGTTGATTTTATAAATACTTCTGTTGTTGAATAATAACTACCCACAGACACCCTTGGAATCTATAAATTCTGTCTTATAATGGAAAAAGTTCAACGGAATGATTAAAGATTTTCATGTGAGATTATCCTGGTTGGTGCTTATGGGTCCTGGGCCTTGGATGGAATTACAATGTCCAAATATGTGGCAGGAATCTTAAAAAGTTCTTATTAATAAAAATCAAACCTGAGGCCAGTTATTGGGGTGAATACTGGAAGATCAGAGAGACAGAACAAGCCACAGCTAACCTCACCTGGTCAACTTCTCAGCTGATCTTGTTTCCTCAGACTGAAGCCTCTGAGTCCTCATCCAATATGAATCTCAGCTGAACTGCTGCTCAAAAGCCTAAATGCTTAACCAGCTAAATGCTTAACCAGCCAAATGCTTAACCAGCCAAATGCTTCTAGTTTCTGGTCTTCATGCCTTATATACCTTTCTGCTTTCTGTCATCACTCCCTGGGATTAAAGGCTCGCTTTCTGGGATTAAAGGTGTGAGTCACCATGCTTGTCTGTATCCTTGAACACATGGATTTCTGCCTCTGGAATGCTAGGATTAAAGGCATGTGCTACCACTGCCTATCTTCTATGTTTAATATTGTGGCTGTTCTGTCTCTGACCCCAGATAAGTTTATTAGCGTGCACAATATTTTGGGGAACACAATACCACCACACAAATTTAAAAAAAAGAGAGATGGCATAAATATGAGAAGAAGAAGCACCCTGACCATGGAAATGACTGAAGTTGGGTAGGCCTGGGTCAGGAATACCAGTGACTGCCAGAAGTCAGAATGAGCAAGGTATTGATCCTCACTTGGAGGCTCCAGGGGGTGTGTAGCTGTGCAATACCTGTCAAGCCAATGATACTAACTCCAGACCTCTGGCCTTTAGAACTGAGAATAGATTCCTCTTACTGTGAGCCACCAACTTAGTCGTAATTCATTATGTCAGCCTCAGGAATCTAATATAGTTCAATAACTCTGTGTAAACTGTACTGATTAGCCTGATGAGGCACCATCCTATTACTACTTAAAACAGGGTCCTCATCATGAGAGTGTGAAGAACAGTCCCTGCAATTACATGTAAGATTATAAATGTGTTTAATTAATCTTTTGCTATCAAGTGACTAATTTTCATCAGATTTTCAAAGCAGCTCTGTTCCAAGAAGTTAGAAGTAAATGAAGGAGCTGAATTTTGGCAGTTACTGGACTCTACCACAGTAATATACCTTTCCTACATACAATCAGTGGTTCCATCAGGTGTGGTGGACAGGACACAGCCCCCAGGGCCATTCTGGGAGAATAAGTGGGCTTCTCTGACATTTGTCACTGTGGGCTTTATGAAAAGCTATTCTTCTGTTTCAGAGTTGTTTAGGACTCTGACTTTTTCAGGATTTTGTTTGGTATCCAAGAAACAACCTCTTATTTTGTAGGAAATCTTTTGTTTAAAGATAAATATATATATAATTTCCTGATAATCTGGGCCTGATTTATTCCAGATAAGCAGCCCAGAGACAAAGTCCCATTACCTATGGCCACATAGCCACCAATGGAGCACTTGGTGTATGATCTTTTTTTTTTTTTTTTTTTTTTTTTTTTTGGTTTTTCGAGACAGGGTTTCTCTGTGTAGCTTTGCGCCTTTCCTGGGACTCACTTGGTAGCCCAGGCTGGCCTCGAACTCACAGAGATCCGCCTGGCTCTGCCTCCCGAGTGCTGGGATTAAAGGCGTGCGCCACCACCGCCCGGCGGTGTATGATCTTTTACTTTTAAGCATCTCACATTATTATCCTAATTTTAGGGTTAGAAAGAAGAAATAAAGAAAACACATTTGTTACAGAGTTATCAGCCCTCAACTTAGTAAATAGCCTCATAATTCCAAGTTAGCTGTTACAGATTAAGAAGTGAGCAATTATTCAAGGGATATGCAGTATGAGCATTTGGTCATAGCATAACCACTTGCTGGGTGGCAAAGCATCGCTCACCAGGCAGCAAAGCACTCTAGGCAGGGGAAACATCCCAATCTTTTTGTTCTGATCCAGATAAATGAACTTGTGTTTTTCCAATTATAAAAGATGGATTATCACTGTAACGGGTAATTGTTAGACAAACCCACAATAGAACATTCCATTCACAATGGATGGACATTATGGCTCCTTTGCTGTTTTCCTTTTATTTTTAAAGTTAATATGAATAGAGCCAGGTGGTGGTGGCACACACCTTTAATCCCAGCACTTGAGAGGCAGAGCCAGATGGATCTCTATGAGTTTGAGACTAGCCTGGTCTACAGAGCGAGATCCAGGATTGGCACCAAAACAACACAGAGAAACCCTGTCTCAAAAAAAATTAATTAATATGAATAGTCATATGTGATATTGGGTTATATGTGCATTTCCTCTGAATAATACATGAAGGAGAAATCAGACTGTATTCTAAAATGGTTATACTGTTTTATGTTCCCACCAGTAGTATATAGGTTCAAGCTGTTTCATGTACTCCTCAACACTTTGTATTGTAAATATTTCCAATTTTAGATATTTTAATGGATACAAATTTGTATCTTCTTATGGTTTTTAATTGCATTTCCTTAAGTGCATTCAAACCTTTCTCTCATTTGCTGCTTGGATAGTTTCTACTCTTGTTAATGAGCTATTATGTACAGAATTATTCTGTACATTTTCTAGATAGGTCTTTGTTGGACATGTGGTTTACAAACCTATTCTGTGGCTTGCTTTTATTTTCTTTAAAGTATCTTTTGGTTGAAGGTGTTTGACATCTGATGAAATCTAATTTTGTGATTATGTGAGTGAGAATGAATCGAAGCTGAGCAAAGATGCTTAAAGAGAACTAAATCATGTCTGATTGTATATAGGTACATGGAAATAAAGTTAACACAGCATAACCCAAATTGTTTCCGTGTAACAGATAAGATACATAGTATACCAATGTATGGAAATTGAGAGATGTGGAGTAAGTTAAAGATACATTTAAAATAACACAAATAACATTTGGTGAGAATTTACTACATACTGGAGAGGTTCTAAATGCTTCCTTTGGCTTAAGTAATTTAATACTATATTTTCCAACTCTTCCAGTGTGTGAAATGGCCCTGTTTCCCATCATCACATATCTATCTAGAAATTGCACAGATTCTCAGTCTTTATTACTATACTATTCTGATCCCATGTAATATTATTTTCCCATAAAGTTCTGAAAGAATATTGTAGCTTAATTTCTCAATCTGACTGCTGAATCTTAGGGGATACTTAAATATTTGATATTTGAATTCCATATGTCCCTATCTGAATCTTTTATCCAAGGTCAAGTATGTGGATATGCTCTACACAACCACCCACAACTCAACATTTACTGTTTGGTCCCAGCTGAGTCTCAGCTCTGGATGTCTATGGAAGTCTTGTGGGGATGGTTTTCCCATCCTGACACACTGTCTGTAAGCATTTATTTAAGGTTTCAGAAACCCAATCACCATTAAACTTAACCTGTAATAAATAACACATTTGGGAGCCCAGAAATTCAAGACAATTTTGTCTCACAGAGCTGCCTATAGAAAAGCTTAATGAACTGTGAATACTCTCATCTCAAAATTGCCATTTACGATTTTAATCTTCAGATTGTTCTGGCTAAAAACCAGAAGCCACATTAGTTGCCACCAGAGTCTAAACCTTATACTTAATTTCAGTGCTTCATATGGATCATGGGGTCTGCCTTCTCTTTACCACTCAAAGGCATCTATTTACCACAATAAATATCCTTATTTTACAATACTTGTAATAAAAGTCTTAATGTGATAAGCCCACCCTGGGAACAGGTAAGGCCCCATCTCCAGACTGGGTAGACCAGGTCCCTAGGTACTAGGCCCCGGGGACACATTCAGTGCCACTCCCCCAAGGCATTGGAGCCCCAGGGACCAGCCAGCTGCCTCTTCCCCAACCCCCTCACCAAGAAAATAGCCCCCTACAACACCAGTGAAAACCGGAGTCATGAGCCCACCCTGCACTGATTGGGAACAGGTAAGGCTCCATCTCCAGACTGGACAGACCAGGTCCCAGGCCCCTAGACCTTGGGGGCAAATTCTGGGCCCCTTCTGCAAGCCATTGGAGTCCCAGGGACCAGGACAGCTGCCTCTTTCCCCACCCCCTTGCCAAGAAAACAGGTCCACCCTTCACTGATTAGGAATAGCTGCTCCCTGAGACAGAGCCCACTGGTGCCCATGAACTAAGATCTTCTCCCTGAGACACAGAATTCACCAGCACCAATTGGACCAAGAGCCCAGGTTAGACCAAGAACTCCAATTAGACCAAGAATATCAAGCAGACCAAAAGAGGCTCCCTCAGACACAGACACCACTTGCACAGAGTGGAGAAAGAGATGGGTAGACTCCAGTGCAAAAATACAGTCAACAACATAAAGACCAATATGGCACCATCAGAACCTAGTGGTGCTATATCAGCAAGACCTGAACATCCCAAAGCAGAAGCAGCAGAAGAAATTGGCCTTAAAAATGAATTTAAGAAAATGATAGAGGCCTTCAAAAAGGAAATGAAAATTTCCCTTAAAGAATTCCAAGAAAAGATAAACAAAAAAATTGGAAGAAATCAATAAATCCCTTAAAGAAAGCCAAGAAAAACCACTTAAACAGGTGAATGAAACAGCCCAAGATTTGAAAACTGAAATAGAGACAATAAGGAAGACACAAACTGAGGGAAGGCTGGAAATGGAAAATCTGAGTAAATAAACAAGAATGGTATAACCAACAGAATGCCAGAGTTGGAAGAGAGAATCTCTGGCATTGAAGATACAACAGAGGAAATAGATTCATCAGTTAAAGAAAACACTAAAGCCAACAAAGTCATAACACAGAATGTCCAGGAAATTTGGGACACCATGACAAGACCAAACCTAAGAATAATAGGGATAGAAGAAGGAGAAGAATACCAACTCAAAGGCACAGAAAATACATTCAACAAAATTATACAAGAAAACTATCCCAACCTAAAGAAAGAAATGCCTATGAAGGTACAAGAAGCTTACAGAACACCAAATAGACTGGATCCAAAAAAAAGACCTCTTGCCACATAATAATCAAACCACTGAACATACAGAATAAAGAAAAAAATATTAAAAGCTGCAAAGGAAAAAGGCCAAGTAACATATAAAGGCAGACCCATCAGAATAACACCTGACTTCTCAATGGAGACTCTGAAAGCCAAAAGGTCCTAGACGACATTATGCAGACACTAAGAGACCATGGATGCCAACCCAGACTGTTATATCCAGCAAAACTTTCAATCACCATAGACAGAGTAAACAAAATATTCCATGACAAAACCAGATTTAAACAATACCTATCAATAAATCCAGCCCTACAGAAAGCACTAGAAGGAAAAATTCAACCTAAGGAAGTTAGATACACCCTTAAAGACACAGGCAATAGATAATCCCACACCAAAAAAATACCAAAGAAGAGAAACACACAACACTACCAACAAAAAAAAAATAACACAAATTAACAATTACTGGACATTAATATCCACTAATATCAATGATCTCAATTCACCTATAAAAAGACACAAGCTGACAGAATGGATATGAAAACAGGATCCATCCTTCTGCTGCATACAAGAAACATACCTCAAACTTCAAAGACAGACACTACCTCAGAGTAAAAGGCTGGGAAAAGACTTTCCAATCAAATAGTCTTAAGAAGCAAGCTGGTGTAGCTATCCTAATATCTAATAAAATAGACTTCAAACTAAAATCAATCAAAAGAGATTGGGAAGGACATTACATACTTATCACAGGGAAAATCCACTAAGATGAAGTCTCAACTCTGAACACTTGTGCCCCAAATACAAGGGCACTCACATTTGTTAAAAAGAAATTACTAAAGCTTAAATCACATATCAAACCCCACACACTAGAAGTGGGAGATTTCAACACCCCACACTCACTACTGGATAGATCTGCCAAACTGAAACTTAACAGAGAAATAAGAGACCTAACAGAAGTTATGACTCAAATGGACTTAACAGATATCTATAGAACATTCCACCCTAACACAAAAGAATATACCTTCTTCTCAGCACCCCATAGAACCTTCTCTAAAACTGAGCACATGCTGGGTCACAAAGCAATTTCAACATATACAAAAAAATTGAAATAACTTCCTGTATTTTATTGAACCACCATGGCTTAAAGTTAGATTACAACAATAACAAAATTTACAGAAAGCCTACAATCTCATGGAAACTGAATAATACTCAAATGGATCACCAATGGGTCAAGAAAGAAAAAAAGAAAGAAACTAAAGATTTCTTAGAATTCAATGAAAATGAAAGTACAACATATCCAAACTTATGGGACACTATGAAATCAGTGCTAAGAGAAAATTTATAGCACTAAATGCCCACATAAAGAAGATGGAGAAATCTCACACTACTGACTTAACAGCACAACTGAAAGCTCTAGAACAAAAAGAAGAAAACTCACCCAGCAGGAATTGACTCCAGGAAATAATCAAATTAAGGGCTGGAATCAATAAAATAGAAACAAGAGAACAATACAAAGAATCAATAAAACAAAGAGGTGGTTCTTTGAAAAAATCAACAAGATAGACAAGCCCTTATCCAAATTAACCAAAAGGCAGAGAGAGAGCATCCAAATCAAGGAAGCCAGAAATGAAAAGGGAGACATAACAACAGATAATGAGGAAATCCAGAGAATCGTCAGGTCATACTTCAAAAACCTGTACTCCACAAAATTGGAAAATCTGAAAGAAATGGACAATTTTGTGGGTAGGTACCACATACCAAAGTTAAATCAAGACCAGATAAACTATTTAAATAGACCAATAACCCCTAAGGAAATAGAAACAGTGATTAAAAATCTCCCAACCAAAAACAGTCCAGGTCCAGATGGTTTCAGCACAGAGTTCTACCAGATTTTCAAAGAAGAACTAATACCAATACTCTTCAAATTGTTCCACACAATAGAAAAAGAAGGAACATTACCAAACTCTTTTTAAGAGGCTACAGTTACCTTGATACCCAAACCATACAAAGAAGCAACAAAGAAAGAGAATTACAGACCAATCTCCCTCGTGAACATTGATGCAAAAATACTCAATAAAATACTGGCAAACCAAATCCAAGAATACAACAAAAAAATTATCCACCATGATCAAGTAGGCTTCACCCCAGGGATGCAAGAATGGTTCAGCATTGCTGTGGGGTGTTCTGTATGTTAAATGTGTTTCTCTGATTGGTTAATAAATAAAATACTGATTGGCCAGTAGCCAGGCAGGAAGTATAGGCAGGACAAGGAGAGAAGAGAATTCTGGGAACAGGAAGGCTGAGTCAGGAGACACTGCCAGCTGCCACAATGAGAAGCAGATGTTAAGATACCGGTAAGCCACAAGCCATGTGGCAACTTATAGACTAATAGAAATGGGTTGATTTAGGATATAAGAACAGTTAGCAAGAAGCCTGCCATGGCCATACAGTTTATAAGAAATATAAGTCTCTGTGTGTTTACTTGGTTGGGTCTGAGCTGCTGTGGGACTGGCAGGTGAGAGAGATTTGTCCTGACCGTGGGCTAGGCAGGACCAGGAAGACTCTAGCTGCACAACGTATGAAAATCTGTCAACCTAATACACCATATAAACAAACTGAAAAAAAAAAACCACATGATCATCTCATTAGATGCTGAAAAAGCCTTTGACAAAATCCAAAACCCCTTCTTGATAAAGGTCCTACAGAGATCAGGAATACAAGGAACATACCTAAACATAATAAAGACAATTTACAGCAAGCCAACAGCCAACATCAAATTAAATGGAGAGAAACTCAAAGCGATTCCACTAAAACCAGGAACAAGACAAGGCTGTCCACTCTCCCCATATTTATTCCATATAGTACTTGAAGTTCTACCTAGAGCAAAAATAAAACAAAAGGAGATCAAAGGGATAGAAATTGGAAAGGAAGAAGTCAAACTTTCAGTATTTGCAGACAATATGTTAATGTACATATGTGACCCCAAAAATTCCACCAGGGAACTCCTACAGCTGATAAATTCCTTCAGTGATGTGGCAGGATATAAGATTAACTCAAAAAAAATCAGTAGCCCTTCTATATACAAATAATAAAAGGGCTGAGAAAGAAATCAGAGAAACATCACCCTTTACAATAGCCACAGATATTATAGAATACCTTGGGGTAACACTAACTAAACAAGTGAAGGATCTGTATGATAAGAACTTTAAGTCTCTGAAGAAAGAAATTGAAGAAGATATCAGAAAATGGAAAAATCTCCCATGCTCATGGGTAGGTAGGATTAACATAGTAAAAGTGGCAATCTTACCAAAAGCAATCTACAGATTCAATGCAATCCCCATCAAAATCACAACCCAATTCTTCACAGACCTGGAAAGAACAGTACTCAACTTCATATGGAAAAAAAAAAACCAAACCAGGATAGCCAAAAGAATCCTGTACAATAAAGCAACCTCTGGAGGTATCACAATCTCTGACTTCAAGCTGTACTATAGAGCTACAATAATAAAAACAGCTTGGTCCTGGCATAAAAACCAATATGTGCACCAATGGAATGGAATTGAAGACCGTGACATTAATCTGCACACATATGAACAGCTAATTTTTGACAAAGAAGCCAAAACTGTACAATGGAAAAAAGAAAGCATCTTCAACAAATGGTGATGGCATAACTGGATGTCAACATGTAGAAGATTGAAAATAGATCCCATATCTGTCACCACGCACAAAACTTAAGTCCAAATGGATCAAAGATCTCAACATAAATCCAGTTACATTGAACTTGATAGAAGAGAAAGTAGGAAGTAGTCTTGAATGCATTGGCACCAGAGATTGCTTCCCAAATATAACAAAAGTAGCACAGTCAGTGAGAGCAACAATTAATAAATGGGACCTCTTGAAACTGAGAAGCTTTTGTAGGGCAAAGGACTCAGTCAATAAGACAAAACAACAGCCAACAGAATGGGAAAAGATCTTCACCAACCCCACATCTGACAGAGGACTGATATCCAGAATATATAAAGAACTCAACAAACTCAAAACATCTAACAATCCAATTTTAAAAATGGGCCACAGAGCTAAACAGAGAATTCTCAACAGAAGAAGCTCAAATGGCTGAAAGACATTTAAGGAATTGCTCAACATCCTTAGTCATCAGGGAAATGCAAATCAAAACAACTCTGAGATACTATCTTACACCTGTCAGAATGGCTAAGATGAAAAACACTGATGACAGCTTATGTTGGAGACGATGTGGAGCAAGGGGAACACTCCTACACTGTTGGTGGGAATGCAAACTTATACTGCCACTTTGGAAATCAGATTGGTGGTTTCTCACAAAATTGGGAATCAATCTCCCCCAAGACCCAACTATACCACTCTTGAGCATATACCCAAGGAATGATCAATCATATCACAAGGACATATGATCAGCTATGTTCATAGCAGCATTATTCGTAATAGCCAGAACCTGAAAACAACCTAGATGCCCCTCAACTGAAAATGGATAAAGAAAATGTGGTACATATACACAATGGAGTACTACCCAGCAGAGAAAAACAATGACATCATGAAATTTGCAGGCAAATGGATGGAACTAGAAAGTATCATCCTGAGTGAGGTAAACCAGACTCAGAAGGACAAATGGTATGTACTCACTCATAAGTGGATACTAGATGTAAAGCAAAGGATAACCAGACTGCAACCCACAGCTCCAGGGAGGCTAGCTACTAAGGAGGACCATATGAAGGATGTATTGATTGCCCAGTGACGGAGAAATAGATGAGATCTACATAAGCAAACTGGAGGTGCGGAGGGGGCAATGGAGAGAAAGGGATGATGGTTGAGAACATAAGGGAACAGGAGGTTCGAGCTAGAATGGGAACAGAGTGGGATAGAAAGGAAAGAGATACCATGATAAATGAAGACATCATTGGAATAGGGAGAAACAGAGTGATAGGGAAGTTCCCAGGAATCCACAAAGATGACCCCACCATAGACTACTGGCAATAATCGAGAGGGTGCCTGAACTGGCCTACTCTAGTGATCAGATGGCTGAATACCCTGTCATCATAGAGCCCTCATCCAGTGACTGATGAAAGCAGATGCAGAGATCCATGGCTAGGTGCTTGGCTGAGCTCCAGGAGTCCAATCAATGAGAGAGAGGTGGCATTCTATGAGCAAGGGACATTGAGACCATGATGGAAAAAAGTACAGAGACATCTAGCCAAACTAGTGGAAACGCAAGTAGTGTGGACCAACAGCTGAGGAGCGCCCATGGTACTAGATTGGGCCCTCTGAATAGGTAAGACAGTTGTTTAGCTCAAACTGTTCAGGGGGCCCCCAGGCAGTGGGATCAGAACCCGTCCCTAGTGCATGAACGGCTTTTTGGAGCCTAGTGCCTATGGTCAGACACTTAGTACAGCCTTGGTGCAGGGGGGAGGGGCTTGGACCTGCCTCAACTGAATGTACCAGGCTCTGCTGACTCCCCATGGTAGAACTTGCCTTGGAGGGTGTGAGAATAGGGGTGGGTTGGGGGAAGAAGCTGCGGGGGGGGGGGTTAGGGGAAGAAGCTGTGGGGGGAGGCTGGGGGCAAGAGAAGGGGAATATGTGGTTGGTATGTAAAATGAATAGAAAATCTCCTAATAATAATAATTTCAAAAAAGAAAAAAGAAAAAGAAAAAATAAATAAAAAATCTTAATGTAATATATACTTAGAAATGACATGCTGGACATAATAAATATATACAATTTTGTCAATTTCATAAATAAAATAAAGTTACCTCAAGGAAAAGAAAATAAATATGTAAATGGGTAAGTAAAGGCAAAAAAAAACAAAGACAAAAAAAACCACAATGCAAAACCCCATATTTTTGAGTCTATACACTTACTGACTTTTTTTCTTTAATAGAAAAGCTGTGTTTTTATGTCATTGGGAAACAGGAACAAAATCACCTGAAACATTATCTACCTACAAGTATGGACAACATGGTAAAACAAGCCAAGATAAGGTGACAAAGACATATAGGTACATAGAATGAGATTTAAAAAGTGAAGATGAGGGGAAGATAGGTAGGAAGTAGGCATGACTTATGAATGTATTAGAGAAAGGGGGGATGCAGTCAGTCTCCTGTCTCCATGTCTTAGGCTTCACTAGCAAAGTACAGCTCTATTCCAATTCGGTGTTAGGCTCACTTTAAGACTACATAGCAACAGCTTGTCCATTGTTTAACCATGTACAACTTGAGCTAACCAATATGGCTATAGACAAGTTGGATCTCATTAGCAGGTAAGCCTATGCCTAAGGAACATGTAACTATATTATTCATGTCAAGTAACATATACAATGAATTGCAACAAGGTTAAGTACATACCCAACAAAAATTAAAACTAAACAAATAAAAATAGTTATAATAATCAAAATCATATAAAGAACACATAATCACATATGGTGAAAAAAATTTCAAAGAGTTTATTATTTTGGTGAAACAAAGAAATGGGAGCTTCTAGTGCACAGTTTAATAAGATTGAGCCCCTAGTTCCACCTATGACCTTAATAATGTTTAACTTTCTATATTTCAGTCAACTGTAGCATTGATAGAATGTAGTAAGAATTAAATGAAAACAATTCTCAATAATATTTGTCCTTCAATAAAACTCTTATAGTCATATAGATGACCATTTCTTATTGCTCACGAATAGCGAACTCAGTATTTAAAATAATGTCTATAAAGGAGAGTTTCTTGGCATTTTTTTCAAAAAGCATGTCTTAATGCAAACCTTCTTAATCAAATCTCTAGAAGGCTTTGTGGTGGTATTTTACTTGTACTGAAATGTGATTTTAATTGTATGTTAATAAATAAAGTTGCCTGGGGGTCAGAGTTTTAGAGCCATAGCAAGTGCGTGGCAGTGGTGGCGCACGCCTTTAAGGACCTGGAGGGCGGTACATACAGGCAATGACAAGGCAGTCACGTGTTTAGGTTTACAACCAATGAGAAGGCAGAACAGCTAGACTATAAAAAGGAATACACACAGGAAGTAGGCCCCTTTTTTCGGAGAGCTCTCTTGGCTGAAGCAGGATAGCTGAAGCAGGAAGGGTAAGGCTCTTAGTTCTGACCTCTTGGCTTTCTTCTCTGAATCAGCTCTGTGTTTCTTATTTAATAAGATGGTTGGTTACATCTACAAGGCTTTTTGTAGATTGAATCATTTATAAAATTTACATAAAATTTCAAAGTACTGGAAAATTGAAAACAATCCTGAAAGGGAAAATTAACTAATGGGATTTGATCGCCAAATTCTAAAAAATAAATGTAAAACTAAAGTAACCAAGCCAATGCTGTATCTGAATAGAAAAACAGACAAATCAGTTTAATTAAACAGTGGTCCTAGAAATGGACAAATGTTGGTTTTCCACCAGCACAGCAGCTTCACCTAAATCTACTGCTGTTTCATCCAGTAATTGTGGCTCCACAGTGTTTGGGCTGCTTCTTGGGTGGACTTCTACATCCCACCAGATCTGCCTCCTGCCACTGCCAACAAATGTAGTTTTTAACCAAATCTCTATTATTCTATTTACCAATAAAGACTCAAGAGTCAGAGGCTGGAGTGAAAACCTGCTATATCAGAGAAGTTTAGGGGCAACTAACTGACTTTCTCTCTTTGCCAGTGTCTCAGAAAGAGACAAAACCAAAAGAGATTGCCGAACTCAAAGTCCCTCTCTCCTACTTCCTGTGTGTCTCTCTATCCATTTTCCAGATTCCTTCTGACTGTCTATGATTACTTTCTGTCAACTAGTTGCTGGCTCCACCTCATGACCCAAGGTTGATTTTATTTAATTAACGCAGATGCACTCAAGTTTCACAGTGATCACATATCCCACAACAGGAAAATGCACAAATGCTCAGTTGCTTTAATAGCATATAGTTCATTGATACTAATGAACTGGATAAACAAATGAAGAGGAAAAACAAGTGCCTTGAGTAATGCAAATACTTAAAATAAAAGTAACTATTTGATACAAATCTAAATGTTAAGCCTAAGCATGAGAATATATAGAGTTAATTTATTAACCACAGTAACTGCATTTCAAGTGTGCTTCAACTAACTAATAGAACTAACATCTGAATATTGAACAGGGTAAATGAGAAGGTCTATTGTTAGGGATGCTCTGAAAGACACATCATTCTGTCTTCACAACCATGGACTAGCTAAATGTTTATTAACCAGCATACAGAAACCAACAATAACAACTGTAAAACTGACAAGTTAGAATGTCTCAAAACTGATGTAGCTGCTCATTAAACATGTTGTACAGAGGGTGAATGGACCACGTTTGGACTAGGGTACAGTCACTATACACATACTATGGAAAGCCCTTTTGTGTACAATAAAGGACTCTTCTGTAGAATATATAAACTAAGTCTATAAATGTTAAGAGAAAATTTGAACACACAATCACTAAGGAAGACATAAAATACAAAAATATTCAACAAACACAAAAAATGCTATCAGTGGTCATCAGGAAAATGAATATAAAAACAAAAAGAAGACACCTGATGCAGAAGTGAAGACGAATAACACACCCTTATACTGATGAGAGTGTGTAGCATCCAGAGTACCTGGTGAATGATGCAGAGAAGGCACATTGGTGCAGTCACCTAGGAAGGTTGTCTAGTGGCTTCTTATTTGGTGGACCTGTCAGTATATGTTTATGCTACCAAGTCACTATGGACTTACATATTCACTCAGGCTATTTTGCCAACTAAACAAGATCATGGTTTCTCACTGACAATGATACACAAATCATTCTCGGCAACATCATTAGTATTAGCCTCAGACTGTAAACAACCCAAATGTCATCCAATGGAAGAATAAATTAAATTTTTTATATTTGTACAGTGAAATACTACTGATCAACAAAAGTGGCAAATTTTTCATATACAAAGCACCATAGATGACTCTCAAAACTGTTGAGATCAAGAAGCCACACCCAAAGACTAAACACTTGCTGTTTCCTTTATTAATTATAGAAGAGGCAAAGTTTGTCTATGGCAATGAATAGTTTTTAAATGCTTGCCTCTGATAGGAGGTAGACACTGGCCAGAAAGAGAACCTGTAGATTCTCTTGAAGGACAGAAATAATACTTTACATCTTTCTTGAGGTGATACACCCATGAGGAACATATATTAAAGCACAGTTATAACATGTGTTTTACAGAAATCAGCCCTTAGCAGTAATTAAAAAACATGTCAGAAGGATGTTGCAGGAATTTAACAAGGCAACTCCACGTAGATAAAAGGAGGTTTATTTTGAGGTAACTTACGCCAGTAAAGGGGTTGGTTACAGGATCCAGGAGAGGTGAGGTGCAGTCCAGCAGGGTTCTCTGGAGAACTCTGACTCTATCTCCATTCAGCATCCAGGATCACGAGGAACCAAGAGGGCCAGCTTGTCTGGATCTCTGGTCTTAAGGGCCCCTGTCTCGGCCATGCCCCAGGGGCAGGTCCTTGGTAGGCATGGCAGTTACCAGCTGCTTCACTGGGGTGGTGCTTCGAGGTCAGAGCTGGAACAGCTACCCACTACAGAAGGACATCAAAAAGAGTCTGTGTGATTACAGGTGTTTTCTAAATGCCTCTTGTCTGACAACAACTGAGACTACAGTCTAGGTCTGTTTGCCTCTTACCTACTCAGAATCCCATGTCCTAATGAAGCAGTCATTAAGAAGTATTCAGCTATCAAGTTCCATGGTGAAAAAAAGAAGACTTTACCTCCTTGATCCCCAAATATTTTGCTAGCCATCTTCCAGGCTGAGACATAACTTCTCTACCCTTGGTTTTCTGACAATCGATCACAACAAAGAATCTGAAAACTGAACATGCCACAGACAACTAGAGCCTTCTTATTCCAACAGCAGCCAGCTCCACTGTGCAGCAGTGGAAATCATGCTACTTTCTTATTCTAGGCTGGTAAACCTGTGCCCAGACCTCAGCAGACATCTTAAAGGCTGTTGTCAATAGATTTCTTCTCTTTTATAGTCTATAAACCTAAGAATAATGCTTGAACAATCCACTTTGCATTTGTGTTATTTATTACTGCATGGCTAGGAATATCTTTTGGTTTCTCCATGACCTGGATACACTCAAACATATATTGACACCACGGATGTTGCTATGGAGACCAAAGGCAACTGCACTGAGAGTTGCAGGCAGGGAATTTTAAAAAGCCTACAGCAAAGGATGAGTGCTAGTCACCCCAAGGCACATTAAATTGAATAAAGCTGTAAGCCTTGAAGTAGGGAGTGGTTACCACAGTGAATAGTAGCCTGGGCAATAAAATATTTTTCTTTAAAGGAAATGACTATCAGAATATGCAGTATGGTGTTTGTTTGATATTAAAAAATAGGATCCAGATTTACCATGTTTAATCACTACATCAAAGAACTTCTTAGTTATACTAATACGCTGCATTAACATTAGTTAGCCCCACAATGGGCACTGTTCAATGTTATTATTTTATACTGATTTTACTTTCTAACTTATTCTTTAAAAAATTTCCCTAAATACCTTTAGCATAAAAATTTTCAATTGTCCTCAAGCTAAATATATATCCATTGCTCTTTAAAATCAAATTGTTATTTAAAAAATATTGCCATTTTATACCATAGCTGACTTATTATCCTTTAGTTCATACATAACTTTAAAATACTGTGAATGAAATGTACCTGTGGAAAAGCAACAATGTCTTAATTATGAGGTAAGGCAGTTAATTTGATTTAGAAAATCTTAAGATTCTAAATACATTGTTAAAATGTTTCCCAAAAAGGGTGGGAAAGGAATTTTTTTCTCTGTGTACATCACAACCATTAGTATACTAGTAAATTTTAATTAGAATGCCAGGGCAAAAACAGAAAACCTATAGTTTGCATATTAAAAATTGACAGATTATCTTCTGTATGGGTGGCTATTGTACAAAAAGAAACAAAAATGTAATCACTGTGCTACAACCCACAAATATTAGGACATCTGATCTTGAATGATCCTTGTCCTCTTCTACATCATCTTCAGCATCTCATTTCCTCTTCTAAAGACCTTCCTCTTCCACCTCCTCCTCCACCACAACAAATCTCTTGTTTACCTGTGCAAGATCCACTTCCTCCCCTCCCTTTCTCAACTCTGAGATAGTTTCATCTTCAACTTTACTACCTTTCCCTTCTTTATATCCTTTTGGTGGACCAGCCTTGTTCTGCATCTGCTGAGCACCACCTGTGTATTATGGTTAATAAGACATTGAGCTGTCTACATCTGAATTCTTTCCTTTATAACACGGCCATGCCTAGCTTGTAAGACTGTTGGATATATTTTTGCATGATGTCTGTAGAGACAGTCTTAGTTATAAAAACAATAGGCTGTCATAGTACACAATGCCTTGAAACTCAAAACTATTTACCTGTTCCTGCTGTTTATTCCCTTATAGTGGACACTGAGCTTAGGAGACAAAGCAGTCACAAAGAAACAGATAGCAGTACAGTGATGACAGAAGGCTGTATAGTTCACATGCTCAAATAATAATGACTACCACAAATTTCCACAAATCTGCTTATACTGTTTAATCCTGCCAATGACCATGTGAGAGAGATTTCAGCTCCATCATGGAGATACTAAACTAAGTATCAGAAACTGTATTTTTCACCTACAAGTATCTCATCCCTGAGGAAGCCTCATTTCTCATCCCATGGTGTTCTGGATTCCATTTCATTAAGCTACTTGATTTGCTGTAAAGGGTCCTAGAAGGAAATACAATTCACCCAGATATTTTAAAAGAAATAATTTAATGAAGGAGACATTTATTTTAAAAAAAAAATCTGTTCACAGCAGTTAGAAACTATGTGAAGCCCTTCACACTCCTGAGACTAAAGAAGTGAGAAAATAAAATAGTTTTGCTGACACTTAATGAGGAGCAAAAATTATGCTTTCAGGGTGAGATGCAGGGTAAGCAGAACTGAGCTGAAGCAAGGATGAGGCTGAGAAGGAACACTCTCGCCACAACCTCCAGTACCCCCATGATCTCCTGCAGGTGCCAAACCCAACTAGAATCACTGGTGAAGGGGCCAAGTGAGTAGTCCTAGAATCAGCATCACAGGACATAGAAAGGGCAGACATCATCAGGGGAATAAGAGCATGCAGAGAAACAATGGTACTATTGGGTTTCTTTGAAATCCAAGGAATTATTGACTATTTCCTTGGAAGCACGCCTAACTACTCAAGACAAGATTCAATCCAGATCAGTTACACAAAGAAGTCAATGCTCTTTCCACCACGTTTCAAAGATGTGACACTCTGATCTGCCTGGATACTTCTACTCTGAAGATCTTAGTGACAGTTTATTGCCTCAAGCTCTGCATAACTCAAGATAAAGCCTTTGATCTGTGCTATCCGATACTTTGCCACTGTTCTATCACTCAGACTTTGTCTTTGAGATGACAATGTGCAGTTAATGCTACGGCGGCAATACAAGCTGACTGTTGACAGCCTCTACCAGTAAGTCTTCCCCACACCACAGAAAGGGAGCAATAGTTGTCATTCTTCCCACATTCCTGGAGAATGGCACAAAGATGTAAATTCCCACGTAGTTTGTCATTGTCTAAGGATAAAGAAAGGGGAACACAAATGCAATGTGAATAGTAGAAACTCTTATACCGTGTATTGAATATCAAAATGAAACAGAAAATGTAATTATAAAAGGCTCAAATGAAAAACTGTGGCCGTGGAAATGCATTTGAGCTGTCAGTTTCTGATAAAGAACTTTAAATCAAGGGCACCTGATTTTGTACTAACATATCACAAGGTAGACTTGCATACGAAGTTCTGTATCTTCAAATAAATGAAATGCGATCACATTCATTCATTTAATTCATGTAGCAAGTGTCTGTTGGGTACCCTCTTTTTTCTAGGCACTCTTCCAGAGAAAACTTAGCCATCACGGAGTTGGTGTTCCAGTAGTGCAAATTAGAACATATATTACGTAGTTAGTGTCCATTCATGCTAAGGAAAACTTCAGGTAGAAAAGCTGAGGAAATCATTGCTACTTTAGAAGCAGTGATAATAATGACCTCACAAGGACCGTGACAAAATGTAGACAAGAGAGTGAATCATGTTAATTTCAGCACCAAAGTCATGTCAAGGAGAGAAGCAAGTGACAACACTTGAAGTTGGAAAAGAGCTCTGAGAAAATTTAGAAACGTTTCCTGATTTAAAATTAGTATATCAGCCGGGCGGTGGTGGCTCACGCCTTTAATCCCAGCACTCGGGAGGCAGAGGCAGGCGAATCTCTGTGAGTTCGAGGCCAGCCTGGTCTCCAAAGCGATTTCCAGGAAAGGCGCAAAGCTGCACAGGGAAACCCTGTCTTGAAAAACCAAAAAAAAATAAAAAATAAAAATAAAAAATAAAATAAAATAAAATTAGTATATCCTTCAAATAGCAAATAATTTCTCAAATATATATCATATATATGTAAAGATTCTATATACAATTTATTTTGGACTAAGCAAAATATAATGCAAGCACATGCATACTTCTACTTACATGCATAAGTACTTGTGTAAAAGTGGAGAAATATAAGGATATTTGTATTCCATCCAGTAGACAAACAAAAACTCTACCCATATCAATGCTGAAAATCTGACTAAAACAAGGACAATAGAGAACTAACACATGTGCTTCTGGTCTCATGACTATAATACATGTGATCAAAATAGTATTAACTAATACACACCCTGTGTCTTTGTGAGTCATCATTGAAATCTTATACAGACATCCTCGTGGAAGTGCCATTAACAACACCTACTAAAGGTACAGAGAAACAGTTTTGCAGAGCTTGAAAAAGTGCTGACTACTATGTACTTTAAAAATCTTTATAACACAATTGAACTAGCAGTCAAAGAAAACCATTTTAGTCCAGAAATAAGAAATTAATCCTACAGGGATAAGCTGGCTCTAGAGACAGCACACGCCTTAAGACCATCAGACAAACCTTGCTCACCTAGAGCCTGGATTTTAACAGCCTGTAGCTTGAGTTTTCTTGCCTGGCCCACGGTCAGGGCAAATCTCTCTCACCTGCCAGTCCCACAGCCTCAGACGCAACCAAGTAAACACAGAGACTTATATTGGTTACAAACTGTATGGCCATGGCAGGCTTCTTGCTAACTGTTTTTACAGCTTAAATTAATTCATTTCCATTAATCTATAGCATTTAAAATGTTTTAATAACTTAGAAATTTTTTCTTTTTTGTTATGACTATGAGACATGTCACCTCCTGACACTACCAATCTACTTCAGAGAAAATATGGGCATTGAAAAAACTGCAATTGGAGTTAACTTTCATTGTAGCAAAAGTTAGCCACTGGACAACAAAGTATCCTCGAATCAACTGCTGACAAACAGGACAGACAGGACACGAAACAAAGGACTACTGATTCTTGTCAAAACAAGTGTGGTTATGGCTTTATCAAAAGGCATCTTCTGAGGCCAGGACAATATGGCACCATCCCTGAAGTGGCCTTCGCAATCCGGGAAAGGTACAGTGCCCTTTTCTTCGAAGGCAGCTGAACAGGCAGTGGGCCGATGGCTTCTGATGTGCAATGGGGAGGTAGCTGAAACAGTTATTCTTGAAGAGTAATTAAGCTCACACCTCTCAACAGAAGAATGGCATTTAATAGAGGGATGTGGAGAAGAACGGGATGCTGAGATGAAGCCACATACACACATAGTCAAGAAGAATGAACATCTGAATTCAAAAAACATCAACAATTTCCAGAATTTAAAATCCTGAATCATGACATGACACTAGTGGAATTCAGGTATTTCTGGTATATAGACTGCTCTCACCCAATGTGAGGTTGAACTGTTGACCTTGTGTACATTCTACTTCACGAATGAGTCTGTCAGATACGCTAAGCCTATAGGCTGAAGATGATGCCCCAACACTGTGGAGAAACCTCAGATGATTGTCCAGGCAGCTGGCTGTTTCTGTCAACTCACAATTTTTTGGAAGTTGCTTGCATATACTTCCTGTTTTTATTTTTTTGTTAGCTAATACTATTTCCTTCTTGGGTCTCTGAGGGAGTTGAAGATTAGTTAGTTATAGCTGACGATTAATTAGGATAGAAAGTGAATTAGATACAATAGAATAGATAATGGAATTATTTTCTCTGAATTTGTCAAATACAAATGAACTAGACATTGTTTAGGTATTTATTACTTGTATATATTGTATATAGTTATTGTACTTTTGTATATAGTTTTTCTTATGTTAGTTATAAGCTTTTTCTTTTTTCCTTTTTATTAAAATAGAAAAGGGAAAATATGGTGATATTTTATTTGTATTAAAATGTTATTTGTATGTTAATAAATAAAGTTGCCCGGGGGTAAGAGCTATTAGCAAGCCATAGGAAAGCAGGACAGTGGTGGCATACACTTGTAATCCCAGCACTTGGTAGGCAGAGCTGGGTAAGTCTCTGTGTGTTCAGTGATACAGCCATTATTGGACACACATGCCTTTAATCTCAATACCAAGTAAGGAAAATCTGGAGGCCTATACAGACAGGCCGTGACGAGGTGGTCGTGTGGTTGGGTTTACAACCAATGAGAAGGCAGAACAGGAACACTATATAAAGACTTTAACATAGGGGTAGCTAGTTCAGAGAGGTAGGACCACTGCAGGAGGAAGGGTAAGGTTTTAGCTCTTAGCTCTGACCTCTTGGCTTTCTTCTTTAATAAGAAGGTTGGTTACATCTACAACAGCCGTGGAAGAGAAATGGGAGGAATAAAAGCTTGGGAGCAAAGCAACACCCCACAAGAAGCTGAGTGCTGAAGTGTGACACATCTGTGCGTCAGCCCCAAATAGCGCACCTCATAAAGATGCATCTGCCTTGATTGTGGGTCTCAGAAAATAAAGAAGAAAAATGACAAAAAAAAGGGTGACTCTCCTGTGAAAGTCTATAAATACAATTCTACAGTCACAGTCCATGTGCAGCCTGGAAAAGTCCAACTTAAAAACTGAGACGTGAGCTTAGATTGCCGAAACTCTTCAACACGCATGAGAAAGAAGAAACATCATTTCTTGAAGTTATATCAAGTCACAAAGAGTTTTCACTTTATACAATTCAAAAGAATGCAGGTTTATAACCAAAACTAACTAATTATACACACACACACACACACACACACACACACACACTTTAGGCCCACTCCATGAGATGGAACCCATACCCAACACTGCTTGGGTGACCAAGAACTAGAGAATACAATGTCCAGGGACCTAGGGTAAAACCAAATACTACTGGTCTAAAAAATTAAAAAGTGACAATAAAATGACCCCTAATGACAGTCTGCTGAACTCATAGATCAGCGCCCTATTCAGCCAGGATCAGAGAAGCTTTTCCCATAGCAGATTGGGACCCAAAGCCAGACATTATGCAGAGGGTGAGAGATCTTGGAACAACACATGGCTTTAAATAGCATGTCTTCATCAAATCCCTTCCCTCAGAGCCCAGGGAATCCCATGGAAGAGAAGACAGAAAAAGTGTAAGATCTAGAGGGGAGAACACTAAAAAAGGCTATAAAGCAACAAATAAAAACAGGGAGAAGTTCCCAGAAATGATTACAGATATAAATTCCAAGAGATCAGAAGCCCCAAAAATCTTAAGTGGGATAAAAGGAAAGTTTACTCCAGGGTTTTCATAATACCAAACACCAAAGACAAGGAAAGGGTGTTTTTCAAAGAATCTGGAGAGAAACAGAAACATCCTACAAGGAGTGAATAGCTGAATTCTGGCCAATAAAAATATAAGAAAGAGGCTGGAGAGATGGCTCAGTCGGAGAAGTGCTTGATGAAGAACACTGAGGACCAGAAATCAAGTCCTCAGCACCTGTGTCAAAACTGTGTACAGTATGCCACACCACAGCAGGGGACTCACAGCTGGATTGTCATCTTGTGGCTATCCAAAAAATTGACTTTAAAGAAAAAGGTAACAAATATCAGAAAAACAATGAATAGGGAATCTACCTTAGCAGTAAAAATTGTCACTCATTTATATCAGTGTCTAATAAACCATGCAAAGAAATATAAGTAAGGATAATGAGGGCTGAGGAAATGGTAAGTGGGTAAGGGTCTGCTGCACGGGTGTAACGATCTCAGTACAAAGCCTCAGAAGCAATGCAAAAAGCCCAGAATGGCCACAGGTAAGCCTGTGGCCACAGTACTCTGGGGCAGAGACAAAAGCATCACTGGAGCTTACTAGCAGCTACCAACCTGTCTGCAGGTTCAGTATGTCTCCCTGTCACACTGGAAATAGAGTGCAATCAAGGGAATAAAGCAGATAATAACAGCACAGGGCACCCAGTGTCATTTGGCTTCCTTGCTCACACAGAGGCATACACAGGGAGGTACACATGTTTACGTACACCACACACACTCACACACATTCAAAGAAAATTGATTCCTATTCGTAACAAGGTTTAAAATACGATTTACTTTATTTGAGAGAACAAAGTCTCAAAACGTACCCTAGATTGATCTTGAACTCAATGAGTCACCCGCCTCTAGAGTTCTGGGATTACAGAGACACCTGAGGTTACAAATTTTAATAAAAATTTTCCCATGGATATTTGTAAAATGATATTTCAGTGTATAATAGTTGATAGTGTATTCAGACCACAAAATAATAATACAAAATAAACTAATTGTGCCTATATGTATCAAAAGGAATAACTCTGAAGGAAAAAAGCATAATTTTAAAGCAATTCTAGAAAGATATACATAATCTTTCAATATATAAAGTTCAAAATTGGCATAGTGAATAATATATTATGCATATAAAATTTGCATTACAATAAAGGAGAAAATAAGCAGATGGAAAGTTTTTGCATGAATCTAGAACATCCCATCATTCTCTGCAGGAGGAAGAGACATAAACTCAGGAAAGAACTAACACGCTTCAAAGAAACTGGTGTGGTTGTGGTTTGTAAACAGATGGCATGTGCCTGAACTAGTTAACTTTCCCATTGTTGATGAAGTGCCAGACAACAGCAATGGAATGAAGGAAGTGTTTATTTGGGCTCACAGTTTAAAAGGACACAAGCTGTCATGGAAGGGCATGAGACAGGGTCACATCAAGTCTGCAATTAGGAATCAGAGAGAAATGAAGGCTGGTGCTCAGCCACCTTCCTGCTTTTCCCTTTTCTCTTTTCCCTCAGTCTGAGTCTCCGGTGCCTTGAATGACACTTCCTATATCCAGGGTAGGTGCTCCCTACCCACTGCTAAGCTTCTCTGAAAACACCCTTATGGACACATCTAGCTGGGTGTGTCTCCTAGGTGACTCTAAATACAGTCACTGTTAAAACTGAAGATTGATCATCATGATGCCCAAATGTTTGCTGCGGTTGTTATTGCTAATGATATTTAAACTGTGGTTGTACCATAAACACACATTTTTATGTTTGAGATACCTCACACTAAGACATCTTAAACCCTATGTGCAAACAAAGAGAATCTAACATTAAAACAGTACTTACATGTAATCAACGATTCTGGGGACTGCACAGTCGGTACCCAATCCCATATGCAAGATACTGTTGGCGTCACTGTACACAAATCCACTCTTATCACCACATGTGGCTCTTTAGTATGCTTTTAGGCAGGCTGAGTTTTCAATAAGATTATCACTGATAACCTGTCAGGATCAAGACTCTAATGATTTCAAATCTTCCTATACTTTTCCTCAAGTCTGGACGGGGGAAAGTAGGATGGATTTAATAACTGGTCCTGACAACAATCCGACCCTTCTCCTTAGACTACTGCATGTGGCTAAATGCTAAACACAGAATTAGAAACTCCATTGGAAAATTACATTCTGAAAATGGGTGTAACATCAAGTGTTCTAGACAAGAGTTTCCAAAAAAAATAAGTTGTGAAGTGTTTGAAGAGCATTAGAACCAGTACTGGTCTGAACAACTGAGGTTGGAATCCGCAATCACAAACAGCAATCACAAGTGGTGTTCGCAGATGCTGGGGGAGGGTAGGAAGAGGCAAGAATCATTAATATATTCAAGGATGTTCCTTGAATCAAAATGTTTAGAAGACATTTTGATCCTCAAGCCTGCAGAAAAAGAAATGTATATCACAATATATTAGAAATCCTTTTGACTGTACAATAAAATATTTATCCTTCAGTATTTCCCAGGACTAACATGACCAAGAATCACTGAACTGCAAAGCCTGAGTTTCAAGCTTTAAACATTTAGTGTGCTATTTTTATGCACACATTTTTGCCCTAATTTCTAAGTATAGCTGAGAAATTCTGCTTAATTATCTGTGTGCTTCTGCCTTTCATCCTGGTGTGTATAACTGATAATGAAAAGAAAGCTGATGAGCCTCTTGGGAACTGGGCTGAAATCAAAGGTAAGGTGTTCAACTGGGTTCACAAAGAAAACAGCAATATCAACCCAGAGAGAACTGGGATCCTCGGGTCTGAAGACAAACCTCTCCTCCTGGTAGAACTCTGCCAAGATCACAGCATCAGAGCTCAACCAGCACCTGCTGGAGATCCTGCATTTCTCAGAATTCTTGCCACTCCTACAGGATACTGATTCCATCTAAAATAGCCTGGGGAAATGTGCTCTATCATACAAATTTTTCATACTACTTACTGCCCCCGCCACCCCCAAAAAAACCTTGTCCTCCTACCAAATTTGTGGTTTCTCAATAAACCCCTTTTTTCAGTTTCTGTTTAAGTCACAGTAATTTAATGGCAGTGTTAGGAATGGAACTATGTGCTTCACACATGCAAAATCAACATCTTAAGAACTGGTAAAATTATAATGGGCTGGATTCTATCCCTACGGCACACAGTAAGATGCTGTCTTAGAAGAGAATAGGGTAACAGGAATGTGTACTAGAGCCTCCTTAGCCTTCCACCGTAATAACTACCAATCTAAACATACTCGGTCAGGGTTTAAATGCCACATCATTGCAAATTTATTTTCCCACTTGATCTTCAAGCTCCCCTTCGCTCCATCTACTTTCAAGAAGTCAGGCTATTTCTGGGTGGTTGCCTTAAAAGAGACATGTGAATGAATTACTTGGCATTTACTTTAAGTGAAAAATGGAGTCTTACAACAAATATTTAGGAAAATTAAAGATTTTAGAGATAGGCAACAGTGTCCAACTATAGCAGAGTGCAGTGGTAGGCAAATTCTGAAGAGGATAAGGCAAAAGAATCTCAGGTTACAGGCTAGCCTAGGCCATAACACTGAGCTGAGATTATAGTTGAGTTGGTAAAGAGCTTAGATCACATGCATGAAGCTCTGGCTCCAATCTCTTGTACCATGTACCATATAAAGCCAGATCTGGTGGCCTATGTGTGTATTCTCAGCACTCAGGATACTGGTGGTAGGAATATTAGAAACTTGAGATCATCCTGTGTAGCATAGGAAACTTAAGATATGCTTGGGGTAGAAATACAAGACAAAACAATAATCCAATGTAATACAATAGAATTTTTATCCAGGCTGGGAAAAAAATAAGAGAAAGTAATGGGAAGACATGTAATAGAAGCAACACTGAGAAGTGCAGGATGGAAGGGCCATTAGAGGACAGGGCTGCTCCAGAGGGCACATTGAAAACACCAGCAAGCAAAAGGAAACATGATGTATTCTTGCAATCTACACATAGATGAATGTTAACAGGTCACTGGTCTCCAAGTAGGATTTCCCTCTGATAATATCCAGTTAATATTACGCAAGCAGCAGAAGTACCCTCCATTGCTCTGACTTTGTCCATTTTCCCCTCTACTTCATTCTACGGAGATAAATGGAGAAAAGCCCAATAGTGTCCTAAGCATACATGGTGCAGTAGAGGGGCAGTGAAAGAAAGTACTATTGACAATTAACTGGAATCATCAACATCTAAGAAGAATAGATTCTATTCCCCATGGAATTCTATTCCCTCACCCACACTAGTTCTCTTCAGGTCAGCTGAGCAACAGAAAATAAAACGTAACGGCAACAAACACCTGCAAAGCTTAATAGTGTACAAAAGCTTCCCTTATACATAAAATCACATTCATGTCTACAAAACTCTGTGAGATGAACAGGTCAAGTTCCACAGTTACCCCAATTTATATAAACAGAGATAAAGAGATGGAAACAGAAAGAGACATATAGAGATAGATGATAGATAGATAGATAGATAGATAGATAGATAGATAGATACATACATACATACATACATACATACATACATACATACATACATACATGGATAGATGGATAGACAGATAGATGTATGTCCATGTAGATACAGATGATATAGATGGACATGATACGTTATAGACTAGTACATGAGAGATAAATAATTTGTTTTTCAATAAACATACAAATTAATGGGTTTTATCATGTCATTTTCATACGTGCTTTTTTCTTGTTGTTCTTCCTGCCCGCTCTTCTCCCCAGTTCCTTTGGTCCTTACCTGCTGCTTCCTCTCACTGCTTTTCTTTAATTTCACAGTTTCTATTATCTCCTGTTTATTTCTCTCCCCCTCTGAAGTTATCATGTTCTTTCATGGTCCCTTTTCTAGTTTCATGACCCATACACATACACACAATGTTATCTCAATCTTGGGATGAATTGGACTCTGGTCTTGAGTGATAACACAGTTTAATAAAGAGCACAAGTCAGCAGGTTATGATGCAGGACTCAGCTAGTGCAAGCGTTTCCATTCTTCCCAAGTCTGCGTTCTCTTGCTTCTGTGTTTACCCTGCATGGGGGGAGAGAGAATAACTGTCACCTGTGACTTGAGAGACACCAATAGCTTGTTCTTTCAAAACATTTCCCTGCACATCATCCTCAAGACCAGAACATCCTACTTGATAGTCATTCTTCTAAGTGCAGTGTCTACAGAAGCTTTGCTAAAATGACACCACCCATCAACCCATTCCCTCAACACACACCCTGGGATAAGATGTCCACAGCTGCTTGACTGTGAAATGGGAATATAAGAGAAGGTCCTTCTGTGGGTTCAGGGCTAAAATAGTACATATCAATTTCTTGTGTTTCTTTTTGCAGTGCTGGAGATTGAACCCAGGACCTTGAGCATGCTAAGAAAGTGTTCTACTACTGAACCACATCCATAGATATCAGCTGTTTTCTTCACTGAAAACTTTTTTAGCCCCATGTAAACCTCAGGGTTCTCTAGAGTAGCAGAACTTATAGAATGAATATATATTTATTTATTTATTTATTATATATAAAATTTATTATATAAAAAATATAAATATATATTTGCAATATATATAAATAAAAGGAATTTATTAGAGTGAATTGTAGGATATGGTCCAACTAAACTAACAATGGCTGACTATGAATGGAAAGTCCAAGAATCAAAAAGTCACTCAGTACACAAGGCCAGATGTCTGAGCTAGTCTTCAGTAGAAACTGGAATCCCAAAGAAGTAGATTCTAATGCCAGTGAAGGAACGGACTTGCTAGCAAGGCAAGGACAAGCAGGCAAAGAGCCAAAGCATCCTTCTCCCATGTCCTTATATTGTGTTTTCCCATCTCAAGTTCCGGGTCAAAAGGGTGTGTCTTCCTGCCTCAAATGTCTGGACTAGAAGTGGATCTAGCTGTTAATCCCATCAAGTGAGAGTAAGACCACTGATCCAAATATTTTTGGTCAAATTAAGCAAGTTTTATTTTCTGTCAGAAAGAGCTATCTCCCTAAAGCAGAATTTGAGAAAATAGTAGAAAACACAGGAGGAAGGCTGGGCATATATAGACAAAAAAAAAAAAAAAAAAAAACCTGCAAGGCAAGGGGCTCTCCAAGGGTTTTTGGTTATGTTGGAACTTGGAAGAACATCTCAAAATTATCTGGCAGAACATCTAATCTATCTTAGCAGGGTGCAGGTCAGGGTGGAGGATGTGTATCTTGTCAAATTCCAGAAGATGGGTCAAGACATGGTCAACTTAAGTTTTACAGAAAACAGTAATGAACTTATTTGAACTTGTAACAAGATGATTTCTAATCTTAAGATGGAGTCAGGCTGGTCCACCACACTCACTTCAAACCAAGCAAAAAAAAGATCTCACAGGTTTGCCCTCCATTTGTGGATTGTAGTTCAGTCCCAATGTAGTCAAGGTGAAACCAAGAATAGCCATCACGCCCCATAACATAATCACTTTGATTTTTAAAGTAAATAAGACATTCATAAACATAATTTCTTGTAGATCTCCAATGTTAAAAACAAAATTTTAGGAAAATTGTTAAGTCTTTTTTAAAATAAAAGCCAGAATCTGGTATCATAAAGAAAAATGGATTAGTAAGTTCAAATCTGTTCTCAGTAGTAAAATACCAAAAATTATTTTCACTAAGATTAACAAATCTATCAGGGTCCCTATCCTGGTGGGACATATACATAAATAGCAGCATATCCCAGCAGTGTGTGGAATCCTAGCTGAATATTCAATGAATACCAGAGAATCAACAGGATTTTCTGCACTAGTCTCCCAGAAGACAAACATGAATAGTAAGCAAGAAGCAGGCGTGAATCAAACCAATGAATGCATGCATTGGGTTCTGCAATACCAACAGGGCTTTTAAAAATGTCAAAAGAAAAGTATACTTTAATAAGAATACATAAAAACTGTGCTGAAAAATTAATGTAGTACACCATGTGCAAATAAACCCCACATGAATAGAAAATTGAGATTAACTTCATGCATCAGTAAACTTCAGGTGGTAAATCACTAGGACAATTTCTCTCCTCCTTTCAAATCCAAATCGAGATCTTTGGGGATGCTCAATGCATAATGGAGGTTAAAATTTTTAACTCTAGCAACTTGCAGCAAATATGTTATGTGTTTATTTGATTATTTACATTTTTTTCCTCATGAGCCCCTGCCTTTTGGTTAGAGTGAGCACATTTAAATGAATTCATAACCTGGGCTGACATAGTCTGATTTGATAATTTAATAACTTCTTCAGGCAGTAGTCTGCATGGTATGCACAGAGCTACCTTTCTCGTCACTGAAAGGTAACTTGATATCTGGGTGAGGAGAGAAGAGTGTGAAGTAAGGTGACTGGGAAATATGAGCATGCTACTCCAGTCTCCTGGATTCCTAGTCACATGGCTGCTGCATGGGTGGCCAGAAGCTGGAGTCCCTCTCCTCTGTCCTCTCTTCCTGCTCTTCCCTTCTTCTCCTCTACACTGTTCCTTTCCTACCTTTCTTTCTGCCCAAAATTAGTCATACTCTGACCAACCTGGTCCTCCACGACTGCAAAACTTTGGGTTTCTCTTCTGTCCTCTACCATTAAGAATAGATACCACAACAGACTTGGGGATACAAAGGGGCTGAGGAAAAACCCATCCTCTCAGCCTTTGACTCCTTAACAACACTGCACCCTGAACAAAATAGAGTGGAAAAGCTGAACAGGTTTTATGCAGAACCTTAAAAGGGAATAAAGTGCTGGAGTCCCAATTATTTGTTTTTCTCACAGCTAGGATTGTGAACCTACCATCCTCAGTCAAGAAAGGGGAGTGGAGGCATACATCCAATCAATGCCCACCTTCCTGTCATCACCCCAGGTTTGGGAAAGTCACGGGCATTGCTGCCATTTCATGGCTTTGTTATGAATGGAGGGGTTACCTCTCAGCTATGGGATCCTCCAGATATAGTCCCTGATGTGTTAGAAGTGGGAAATGAAGAGGCTGGAAAATCATCTTTCAATCATAGTCTGGTTTTCACAGTACTTTTATTTTGCTTTAATCCTCTTTTACATGTCGGAAGTGATATGTCATTTTCTGTCTCTTCAACATTTTTTCTTATAAGTTCTCTTCCTCTCTCAGGCAAGAGACTGTCTACAGTTAACTAGAGCAGAGCTCACAGACACTGGAAGATAAAAACACATTAGTAATTTAAGAATCATATTGCTTATCATTGGTCATCCGTCTCCAAGGTAAATGTCAATGCAATCAGGTGTGCACAGCTTCCACTGCCTAGAAACCTCTGGTTACACAGGCTTTCTTAAAATATAAAGGAGCTGCTGTAACTGTTGATTTTCAGCACATAAAATATAATGTAGATAATTCTATGATCTCTTCTCTGGCATTATCATAAAGAAAATAAGTCTCTAATTTTATGACAAATATCATAACTGTGTGTTAACAAAAATCAGTTTGCACAAATGGAGTGAATGGAAAAGTTTATTTGAAACTATATTTGGGGAAGAAACAGTTTTTTCAGGGGAAATAACAAATTATTTAGAAGCAGAAACCAAATTTGTTCCTTCTGATTTCACAGAACATAATGCAGACCAGGTAAAGAGTTAATGGAATGACAGGTTTCTAAGAAGCATTTGGAGTCGATGTTTACACCATAATTAGAGTTATCACACTGAGCCAGGAGACCATACTGTGTGCAATGCTGGTTATTTGAGGATTCCAAGCCTCATTTTTGTGTTTCTTGGACTATTGAAACCTGAAAGACACAAAACCAATGGAACTCAAATAACATGGACAGAAAAAAAATTACCACAGCCATTCTTGAGTAACAATTACAGGGCCAGTGAATAGGGAAAAAAGGAAAAATTATCTATTATGACAGAAATAGAGATTAAATTACAGTTTATAGAAAAACTGATAAAGTAAGACCTAAGAAGAAAAGTCATCATACTTCAGCAAAAAGATACTACAATGAAAGGATTGAAAATCAATGCTACCCTAGTTTGGCAAAACAGAAAAGTGTTGTTAATATGAACTCTGCAAATACGGAAGAAAAAGCTATAAGACATAAAGCTATCACAGTGATTATGTGTTCAGACTATGTCTTTTTTAATATTTGCTTCATTATATTGAATCTCAAGCAATATCAGATTACATATTGATTTATTTCCTCTCCTTCTCCAGCATCCTGGAGTGCTAACGATTGCTGAGACAGACAAGTAAATGGTCCCTGTTAAGAGGCAGCTTACTACTAATTATGGATAGATATTAAAGGAAGTGTCAACAGAGATGACAAGGTGAAAGACACAAGGTGACTATATCAGTGACTATCTTTGTCTTAATGTCCCTATCTAGAAGCCAACATGTTCAAGGAGAAGCCAGGGAAAGGCCTGATGTCTAACCAGTGAGGAACAGGTTCCAGTGCCTGGAAAGTCAATCGGGCTGAGCATGGTGAAGCAGGGGCATGTGGCCAGGAGACAGGAAGGAAGATTATGGACACTGAATAAACAGGGAATCAGCACTAGGCGATAGCACTAGGTACTAGTCATTGTGAAGAGCAACTATCTATGCTGGTTAGTGTTTTGTCAACGTGACACATGCTAGATTCACTTGGAAACAGAGGACCTCAACTGAGAAAATCTTTCCATCAGACTGGCCTTTAGGCAACTCTGCAAGGCAGTTTTTTGATTGATGATTGATGTAGAAGGGTTCAGACCATTGTTCATGGTACCAGCCCTAGGCAGGTGGCTCTGTGTCATATAAAGAAGCAAGCCTTGAGGAGCAAGGCAGTAAGCAGAGTTTCTCCACAGTCTTTGCCTCCAAGTTCTGGCTTTAAATTCCTGCCTCGACTTCCACAACTGTAACCTGTAATCCATATATACCCTTTCCTCCCCAAGCAGTTTTTGGTCATAGTGTTTTGTCGAAGCAAAACAACCCTAACTAAGACACTTTTATACCATTAACGCATCAATTATTTACTTGCTCCTAATATAAACGTATTAAGGTCTAGTTAATGAGAATTTTAAAAACCCAAAAAGATTGTCTCAGGTCACAGAGCTAATAACTGGTTTTTGGGATCTTGAACATCACAGCTCACAGTCTTTTCCATTTCATCGCACTAGCAAGAGCACGGGCAGATAAAGAGAAGAGACGTGTGATACCAGAGGCAGGAGACAGGCAGAAAGAATAGATCAAGCTAAAATTGATAAATTACAGTGAATAGGTTGAAGAGACACTTAAGGATGGTCAGAGATATCTAATATCACAGCCAGATCATCTACTTAAACTAAGACAGAAATCCAGGAGCCAGAAATATAAAAAATACAATGGAGGACAGACATTTTAAAATAAAGCAATAGTTTCCTTCATAAAAGAATCCCAAATAAACTGTCCCTAACATGCCAATGCTAACACCACAGTCTTGTTTTTAGCTTATAGTTTTCCATCTCCCACGCTGACTGGAAGAGGGAACCTTTACCTCATCCTATCACTCTTCATTTGTTCTTCATCAGCACCAGAGTTCTTGCTCATGAGCTGCTAGAGATCCAGCTTCATCAAGAGGTGTGACAGTGAATCTTGATTGTCTAGACCGTCTTGGAGAAAAACCTCTGGGATTATCTTTAAGGACATTGACAGAGAGCTTGGACTAAGATAGGAAGAACCACAGAGAATGTAGGTGGTACCATTCCATGGACTGGAGTCCTAGACTGAAGAAAAAGAGGAAAATTGAGTTGAGCACCAGCATTCATCTCTGTTTTCTGACTATCGATGCGATGTGATCGACTATCCTATGCGTCTGCCAACACGCCTTTTCCTCCATGAGGCATTTTACTTTCAAACTGTCACCCAAAATAAACCCTTCCTTCCTTAAATTGCTTTTGCCAAGGATTTTGTCATTGCAACTAAAAAATGTAACTAATACAAGAAGCAGGAGCTGAAGTGAAATCTAAACATCTCAGAGATTTTCAAAAGCAGCCACTCAGTTTATGGTCCTAAATAATTCATGGTTCATTTTCACAAACTTCCTTAGAGACACATGCCATTAGTCTCATCCAAACAAAAATAAAGAAGGAAATCAGACAGAATAGAGCAATGAAGATGGCTATTTACCTTATCTCCACGGAGATAAAACCATGGGGGGAGGGGAGGAGGAAGATTAGCTCACTCCACTAAAGAGGCTGAAAAGTCCAAATTAATCCATTTGCAAGAACGTTAGGGGCCACAGCACAAGCCTCCAAGTCCAAAGACCGGTGAACCTAGAGTTCTGAGGACCAAGGACAGAGAATAGGGTGTCCAGCTCCAAGAGAGAGAGGGCTTGCATGAACTCACCTTCCCTCTGCCATATTTCTTCTGTCTGCCCCACCCACTCCCTAGCTTTTCTGATTGGATGCACCTATCCAGCTCCCTCACTCAGTCCACAAACTACTACACCAGTCTCCTCTAGAAACACACACACATACATACACACACACACACACACACACACACACACACACACACACACATCTGGGTCAATCTAATCAAAAAGCAAAAGCACCTGGGATTCCTTTCTCGCAGAAGACAGATGGAGACTTACTGAGGCATTGGAAATAAACAGTTCTTTATCATGAGACTCACTTAATCCAGCCAGGGTGACCCCCAGAGTCAGTCATCACACCCTCCCACAGGCTGCAGCACTGCATGATCAGATTTGGAAATTTTTGTCAGCAGAAACCCTTTTCTGCATTTAGACAAAAGACCTAGTTTGTTTTCCAAGTGAAAGCGTGAAAAACTGTCTTCAAAGGAAACAAGTAAAAGCTTATGTTATGCAAGATTCTCTCAAAGAATATGGTAATTAGCACAAATATGCTATAATTATATTCTCAGGAACAGGTCTATTCAATGTAGTCATTCACATATGTGATTATGCATGGCGGCTAAGTACAGCAGGCAGAAGCAAGACTGTCAGTATGCAAATGTCATTCCTACCAGGCCGTACAATTTATCGCATGGAATTAAACATCTCAAAGGAAACAGAATTCTCTCGGTCCCCCAAAACATAGCAAACAGCACTTTTTTCCACTCTCCTGACATGGTCTTTTCTTTCATCATAGTAAATTATTCCTAATCATTCAAATTATTTCTTTGGATTTTGTTTTTAAAGGTAAATTTCTTAATAAGGACTTTACTTTGTTATATTGTGGGTAAAACTCATCTTAAGTATTTGAATTACTGAGGGGAAAGGAGGTAATATTTTTTTTTGATTCTCCAGAGAGTCCAAACATGGTGTATCCTTGGGCATGCAAAGAACATGCTCCTTGACCTTTTCAAGACTGAACTAATGCCTACGAAAGGCAAACAGACGTGTGGGCACACTTATGTACAGATACACATGCATTTTCTATCTTGGTGGCAATCCAGACCATCATCACTCATTAGACATTCTAGTTTAGTGTCCTGTGATTGAAATATAAATTTGTCCTCCTTAAAGACTTCTTTCAGACACTATGCTAAGCCTCAAGACAAAGGTCCCATGGCTTATTCATACAGATTTTACCTCTGCTGACTCCTCACAAATGACTCTGTCAAAACATAACATATGGTTTCTATAATTAAATATTATTTACATCAGAATGAAAAGGGAATGAAGTTCATATTTCTGCCCTACTGGCTAAAGGAAAATTGGTCTGTTTCAGGGAAATCATTTCCTGCTTTGCCTTACATACGGCTATCATTCTCACTGGACTGGGCAGAACCAAGGAGCATCTAGCCATGCAGGGCTCAAAAACAAAGGGAAGGAGGAGGCTGCAGCCTCGGCCTTTGCAGTATCTGTTTTCTACTACTGGGAGGCAGGACTCTCGTTGTAAATGCTCACCAGAATAAAAGCTTTAAGACATGGGCATGGATAGCCGGGCGGTGGTGGCGCACGCCTTTAATCCCAGCACTCGGGAGGCAGAGCCAGGCGGATCTCTGTGAGTTCGAGGCCAGCCTGGACTACCAAGTGAGTTCCAGGAGAGGCGCAAAGCTACACAGAGAAACCCTGTCTCGAAAAACCAAAAAAAAAAAAAAAAAAAAAAAAAAAAAAAAAAGAAAAAAAAAAAAAAAAGACATGGGCATGGAGGAAGTCTTCATAGCTCTAAGAATGGAGAGCAGCCTTTCCTGTGACCACTTGCAAATAAGCACAATGAGAAATCTTATGTGAAGGCTCCTTCCAGATTTCCAAGCTCACTTAAGCACACACAGGGTTACACACAAAAGGAGAGCTGATTTTTCAGCAAACCAAATAAGCTTAAAATAAATAACTCTGATGCCACAGGGTACCTGACACCTGGCTCCTTCTAACAAGAACCCATATGCCCAGAATTTGGGTATGATGGTTAATTTTGATTGCCAACTTGATTCCATTAATAAGTAAACAGGGTTTTTTTTTTTCATTTTTTTATTATTAAGAAATTTTCCATTCATTTTACATACTAACCACAGATTCCCTCACCCTCCCTCCTCCCACCCCCCAACTTTCCTTCCCCAAACCACCCCCAATTCCCACTTCCTCCAAGGCAAGACCTCCCATTGGGAGTCAGTAGAGCCTGATACACTCAGTTGATATGCTGAAGATACCTTTTTGGTTGTATTTACTAGGGTGATTCTAGATATATTTAACTGTAAACAGAGGAACCACCCCACATATGGTTGGCACCCATGAGCTGGAATCATGAACAGAGGAAGAAGAGAGAAGGGCGAATGCCAGATGCATGCTCTTGTCTCTGCTCCCTCACGTGATTAGGTATGAGAAGCAGGCTCACACCCCTGCTTCCATGCCACCCCCACCCAGGCAATGGCAGCCAACATGAACCCTTGCTTTAAGCTGCTTCTTATTGGATATTAAAATCACAGCAATGGGAAACACACAGCTAGGACATACAAGCATTACTCAAAAATAAAGAACTATCTGTCGGGATACCATAACAAAACCAAAGTTGTTTTTGTTTCAGAATGTCACTGGAGTATCTGTTTTGCATTGTCTATCAATATCTGTACACTCCTTATTAATTCAGTGATTGTGTGTGTGTGTGTGTGTGTGTGTGTAACAAATTCTTTGTATGTGTGTCTGTGGTGAACATTATGAGAACACCTAATGAATAAAATCTAGTCTCCGGCATCAATGAGCAGGGGCCACGTTGTAAGAGAGACAATTCCCTAAAAGGTATAGTCCAGTGTAGTCACTAAGGGATTTATTTTTATAAGCATGGTTCACTAAGGAGAAGCTTGATCATGTGGGAAGAGCAGTGGACTGAAAGGACATCAAACTCCTGGCCCAGTCACAGCTCAATCCCTGGTGTATTATTGGGGACCATGAATTCCTTTGGATGAAGTTTATTTCTCCATAAAAGAATGACCACTCCCACTCTTCTCCTTCCCAGTTTTGACTTAGATCAAATTAAATGTGCTTTCAGAGCTCCTAGAGACTGAACAACTATGTTCGTTAACTTTATGTGTTAACTTGAGAAGATCATGGCTCAAGTCTATGAAGGTTCTATCGGCAAAGGTGCTTCTCAAAGAGAGTAGCATTTGATTTGGTAGACTAGGTAAGGAAGATTGTCCTCTCCTGTGTTGGGTGGACATTAGCCAATACACTGAGGACCTTAAAGAATAGAACAAGGAAGAACTAACTCTATCATTTTTTTCTGCCTCACTGTTGACTAGAATAGCTCATCTTGTCTTGCTCTATCCTCAGACTGGGATTTCCAATACCAATCAGCTCCCCTGATCCACAAGTCTTTACACTTGGCCATAATTACACTACAGGTTTTCCTCTGTCTCCAGCTTACAGATGGCAGGTTGTGGAAATGCTCAGCCTCTGTAGATACATAAACCAGTTCCTAAAAATAAAAATGTGGATGAATGGATAGCTGGATGGAAGGATAGATGGATAGATGGATGATGAATGGATAGTGAGTAAGTGGTTGGATTGATTGACAGAGACATGAGATAGACATAGATACAAATTGAGAGATAGATACAGGCGTAAAAATGTCTCTTACTGGTTCTGACTTTTCTGGAGGACTCTGACTATTACAATCATAATTCCAAAGGCTAACAGCTCAAAATAACTAACATTAATTAAGTAGACTATGTCAAGTAATTTATTAAGTAATTTAAACATTTCTTTTTCAGTCTTCATGCTATTAATGTCTTCCTCTGTGTAGATTAGGTTAAGAGTTTAGGAAATGGGCTTGAGTTATATACTGTTTCCTAACCACTCAGTAATACTGTTAATTCTCTGATACTTACAAGCTCAGTGACAGTGGACAAAGTCTTCAACCCTTCTAGTCCTCAACTCATCAATTAAAAAAAAAAAAGTTCTCAAGAAAATTTCTCAGACCAAACAATATTAAATGATGCCACAAAGGTAAAAACTCTCTGTGAGGGAGTCACAGGAAAGGAAGTCATTAATTCTTATCAGTCAGAGTTTGGTAATGTGTCATAAACTTCAGCTCTTTTCCACTGCCTGCAGTGTTAATGCATTCTTCAGCATTTTACAGACCCTCTTCGACCTCTTGTGACTTATTCATGTTCGTCTTCTTTAAGCTTTGCAGTGTTTGTTGTTGAGACTGGGTAGACAAATGGATCTTGTCTGTTAATCTAAGCTGAGCTTTATTTTGACACTTCTAATCACTTCTTTGTCTTTCCAAACTTCTGGAATACATGAAACCCCTTTATATACATGCCAATAATCTGCTGTGCATGACTTTGATTGTCTACAGATGCCTGCCTTTCTTACAAGATTCTACATTCACTGAGATGAACAGCATCTGCCTTGCTCACCACCAGAGCTCCAAGGGCTGCCTCACAGCAAGTGACATTTAAATGGGTGACTGTTTTTTGCTAAGCCGTGTCTCGTCAAGTACTTACTACTGGGCCACCCAAAATTTTTGCTCCTAAAAACTTAATAAGATAGCACTTATTGCTGATCTGTTTATGACCACTTAGAATCCTTTATCCAGTGCTTGTGAATACTAAAAGACTAGTGTGTGTTATCCTTCTAAGGTGTATGTTTTCCATTGTGTTGAAAAGCTAAAATGAGGATGGTTTCTTAAAAACTGCCTCAAAGTTGTATCCTAATCTGAATCATCTCTAGCCCTGTCTAGATTGTGTTTCAATGTCTAGGCCCTGAGAAACATTACAAAAATCTAAAACTTCAAAAAGCCATGCACAGTGAGACTCTCCTGCAATCTCAATAAATTCACTGGAGTCCAGGAGTTCAAAACCAGTCTGAGACTACCCAAAGAATAAAAGCATGCAAAAGAATAATATTTTAAGAATAAGTAAGCAAAATTCAGTCTTGCTCACTAATGCAGAAAAAGAAACAAACTCAAAAACTTTTGGAAGGCTTTAATACTTTCTAATTACTCTTAAGTTCAGTAAACTGACTCTGAACACACTTCATAAATTTCCACAGGTCCACACTTCTACAAGACAAAGTTAGACAGCAATCAATGAAGATGCACCTTGATTTGGGGTTGACATCGCATACATCGGGAATATTTCAGCCACAAACACATTTACTACACCTAGAGCACCAAACCTCAAAGCAGCACAGTGAACTGCAGAGCACAAAAAGCCCACTTTCATGGTCAAGTGGTTAGCTGAGAGCATGCTTGCTCCACCCTCCATATCATATCACCAGCCCAAGAAAATGCTACGATGTGAAGTATGCTTTCTGCTGAATACTTTCTATCCCTGTAAAGTTGAAAGATGCCATTCAAATCATTGGAAATTGTAGAGCATCTCTATTTAAATCATATAACTAAGTTCACTTTACCCCATTGTCTGGTACATAATCAAGTTTTTTGTACGTTTTTTGAGATTATAATATAATTATATTTCTCCCTTTCCTTTCATCTCTCCAAACTTTCCCATATACCTCTCTTTACTCTCAAATTCATAGCCTCTTTTTTCATTAATTGTTATTGAATACATATATGACTATCAAGTTTTAACTATGAAAACGGGAAAAAACACGAAGTATTTAAAATCTCAGATGTTCAATACAGGCCATCTCTCACATGGGAGCTGGAACTACTGTGAAGGCAAGCAAGCTGCAGATGCTCCCGGAGATTAGTGGCAGTGGGAGGCAGCTAACACCTCTGGGCTGGAGGAACAAAGAACAGAAGTATGGCTGAGTGTAAAGACAGGATACCTGATAGAAGCTGGAATCAAGCAAGAGCCTCAATCACCACCGAAACAAACGCCTTTCCACCGATACGTATAAGAAGACAAACCCTGCCCCTGTCTTTCTTTCCTCTGACCAAAGGAGTACGTGTGGTAGAAGTCATTTCCCCTGTGACACAGAGAAAAGCAGAGGAAATCTTAGGAGCACGAGAATGCATTTAAACAAGTCCATCAGTTGCTGTCACTTACCAGGCAGCTTGCACACATTCTCCTGGGTCCCTGAAGCAGGGAATCTGATTTTTTTTTTTTTTTTTTGAAAACTGAGTCACAGTAGATTCACTTTCCAATACAAAATATTTTGTTACTAAGAAACATTTTCTAAAGCCATTGTTCTTACTATTTTATATTCATTTCCCATTTAAGGTTCTCTTCCAAAGGATATCACAGATCTGTGCATTACTGTAAAAGATGTCATTGTAAAGCTCCATTCAGTGGTGAGGGTTGTTCATAATAGGGAAGAGGTGAGGAGTCTGGCAGAGCTTGCCATTTTGTTTCTTCAAAGTGTAAACTGGGGAAAACAGATCTAAGGAAAGAATAAACAAAGGGGTTCATGAAACTCAAAGGGACAAAACGCTGCTGAGCCTCTGACAGTTTCTGGCAGTAAGTAATAATCATTTCAGAAAATAAAACCTCTTCCAAAGCATGTCTAAAACTCACTGTTGTCAAAGGTCTTGCAGGGATTTAAATTACTCAGTGACTAAGAAAAGATATCTTGGAATATTCAGAATGCACAAAACCTACCCAGATGGCATAAAATATTCATTTTGATTGACTAGTTCCATCAGTCCACTCTAAGGCCTTGATTGCTCATGGCCATATTTCTTTGGCCCATGACCTCACGAGATTGTGCAAACAAAATAACTCTAAGTACAGCCATCATTGTTTGCATAAGGGCCTCCCTGTCTGTTGGTAAATCATGGGATGGAAATCATGTCGGACTAGCCTGAAGGTGAGAGGATGTGGATCCAGGGCTTTGTCCTCCTCCATTGCAGCTGACAGTGCAAACCTCAGAAGCCATTTTCCTTTCAAGAGATCGGAGAGAATGTTATTAAAATCACCGGGAAGCTGGCTCAGACACGCTTGGTCCTGCCTGCTGAGGCAGACTGTGCCTTGTGAGGGATGTGAAATTCAAAATTCCAACCCACTAATGCCCATTAAGGATCTTCTGACAATTTCCACACAATTAGGACCGGCCCAGCTGCAACAGGGGAAATTACAGTCTTATTCCCTCCACTGCTGCTGTAGTTTAGATGCTTCAGTTTCTTTTTTCTGCTTTAAAATGGTAACTGGAGTAGTGCAATCTTGCGGTGCTCAAAAGCAACTAAGTATGTATCTGTGCAAGGGTGGGAGAAGGTGAGAAGACAGACATTAATTCAGTACCCTCCTTAGACATTAACTTGAGAAACTAAGAAACAACGGTCACCTCCTTAGGAATATTCCAACTGCTTTCCTCGGAGATTTTGAAACCTTTGACATGGTCAGGGACAAATGAGCTTGTTCCTAAATGCCACAAAAACACAGTCTTATAATTTGATTTAGTTTTTAGTGGAACCAGGATTGGAAAACTGGTACCATAGGGAAAAGAAAACAAACAGGACTGAGAGACAGTTTCAGAATGGCCTCAGCACAGCTGAGGAAGAGAAAACGGAGTCAGGAGGATAAAAGGGATGCTTTCCCTTAGAAGTAAATAGACACAAAGCTCTTGGGTGTCTTTATTTCCACTGTTATTTCAGAATAATTATTAAAGATCTCAACCAAACGCTCGTTTTCCTACTTTTAAAAAAAGATAAAATATGTATTTGTTTCATGGTTATTGTTTGATATCCTAGTCGTGATCAAGCAGCGTGGACTTGCTTGAACCTATGTAATTTCAAGAAAGTTAAAAAAGAGAAAGAGAAGAAAATCTCAAATTTCACATTTAATTTCTCATGACACCTGAAATGTCCCTGAACAGTAATACCTTGCCTTGACTTCTTGCTTTGGTACAAGTTTGAAGTCTCCCACAGGCTTGTGTTTTGAACACTTGTTCTTCACATGGTATTCTATTTGGGGAAGATGTGGGAACTTTGAAAGGTAGGGCCTCTCTGGAAACATTAACAATCATGTTAAGTGAGATAAGCCATACTCAGAAAAAAAAAATTCATTTCTTTAATATGAAGAATGTAGATTGTTTAAAGTCTTGAAAGTAAATTGAGGGTGTTTTGGTAAGAGGATGGGTACCAACAGAGTGGAAGAGACAAGAGAAGGGACTAGGAGGGTTAACTAAGATCCATGTACATCTATCATGAGGAAGCTCATTGTTCTGTACAGTTAGTATAACTACTTAAACTTGCAGTCTTTTAAAACAGTACTATGAGGCAACCATTCACTGTAGTTTCAACATGTTCTTTTTAAAATTCAAGTGTTGCCAAAGTGATAGGATTGAAAAGTAGGGTTTTCATAAGGTCGTGTGTTTATCGGTTTCCTTTGCTGTGACGAAATTCCTGAGGTAGCTAATGTATGAAGGGGAAAGGCTTTTTTGGCTCATATTTTCAGATGTTCTGATGCATGGTCAGTCAACGCTAGTGCTTTTAGGACAGATCATGATAAGGGACATACATGTGTGCACATGGACCATGGCATATGCATGGAGTTCAGAAGACAGCTTCTCAGAGTTGGTTCTCTTCTTTCACAATGTGGGTCTAGGACTCTAGGGAATCAACAAGTACTTTTACCTGCCGAGCTATCCCACTGACTACACATGCAATAACTTTTAAATGGTTAATTTTGACTTCTCAGGATGGTGTAGATACAGTTATACAGCAGCAAATCTGCTCTATCAAATGATCAGTGTTTTAGATATCTGCTGGCCTGAGGTCCTACACATTGTTTTCTGTTAGCTCCGTGGGTGCTAACTCTCACTCGCTGCTTCCAAATGTGTGTGATACAGTCCACGTGCTACAAAAGAATTCATTTTGAAAATTTAATGATTCATCTAAGTTTGGGGGGTGAATCATTTAAATAAATTCAAGTAAAATTAGTTAAACACTTACGTGGCTTTCTTCTTATTACTTGTGATGACTGCATCAAACTACAAAATGATTAATGAATCAAATGCCCAAGCATGTGCACATTTTCAGTGAGGTAGAAAAGGGAGGAGGTTGGTTAATCCACTCTGAAAGAATCAAGGAGGAATGAGTATTACATTCCTTATTCTCATTTCAGAAACTTTAGTGTAACAGGAAAAAAATTTCAGTTTAGAAATTCATATTACACCCTCCTAAGAAGACTTAAAATCCAGAATCTGTACTGAACAGGAATAATGGGGGAAGAAATACTAAAGAAGAATATTAAATGAAAATAATCTGGCAGAGCCAGAAAGATCAAGAATTGATAAGATTCTAGAATATTTGAATTATTCATCTGCTCCTTGAAAATATGTCAGATGTAACAAACTTTTCCCAATATTTCAACCTAAAATAATTAATGGAGAACTGTACAAAGAATGAATGACAAACAATACCAATAACTACTCTGTTTTATTTAAATTTATTTTTAGAGAAGAATTATATTGTTAAATTAATAATGTCTAACATCTTGAGCAGGCAAGAGGGTTCCGCAGGTACAGGTGATTGGAGCACAAGCCTGGTAAGCAGAGTTCAATCCCCAGATCCCAAGTGAAGGTGGTAGGAGAGAACCAAGTCCACAAACTTGTGACCTCTGACCTCCACAGAAGTACATGGCACGGGCACTCACATACACACCTTACAAACACACACAATCATAACACATTTTTTAAAAATAAAAATGATAATTAGCACTTTAACACCAACACTCATAAGGATGATGACCACTGGAGACTCTTGAATACAAACACAGAGATCAGTGTGGTGTCTGATATCCGAGTAACATGAATCTATGTGCAAAAGCCTGGACTGGACTGCCAATGAACAACATCAAACCTCTAAGCGTCCTTGTGACTAGTTCAGAAACTGGACAAATCTTCAACGGAAGTGGCCATGTTTGTCCTTTATTTTTGGAAATGTGAGTGATGGCTAACCCTTAAAGTTTCTTCCAGGGAGCCTAAACAAGCAACACACTGGGGTGGGAGGGACCAGAAACCTCTGTCCTGCCTTGTCTCACCTGCTCTGCTAGGAAAGTCACAATCCTATCCTCATTGCCACAAAGTTAGTAGTGGGTCCTGCAAAGATTCCTATCTCAACTCTCACAGTACTTCATGCTTTAGAAAAGGATGGGGTAGAGTGAAAACCTGAATAGAATATTTCTGACCCTAAGAGACGCAACTCCACCCATGAAAGGAAGGCACTGTGCACATCACTGGTACTGAAGAGGCCAGGAAAGAAAGCATGTTTGCCTGCTTACTTGAGTTAGCCTGATGGTAACACAAACACCTTCCATCCCTCCAGCTCATGGACAAGAAGGAAAAGAAGTCTGCCTACTTTATGTTACCAAATTGAGTTTTTAGTGACTTAAATACTTGTTTATGCTCTCGGCTGATGTATTAAAGAAGTTGCTCCATTAATGAATAACATAAAAAAATTAAACCTGTTAAGAGGATTTATCCTACATTATCATTTAATTACCAACATGTCTCTATATTCAATTATAGTGCTACTTCATTAGGCACGGGCACTGAGACTTTGTAATTAAACCCTCCCAGGTAGCTGCATGCTCAGCAGATTTGATTAGCAATTTTATCTTTGTTTTTCTCATCAAACATAAAATAACCTACCTTTGTGCTTAAGTCAAAAAATAGTAGTCTCCTACTCTGGTCTTCTTTGCACAGAAATAAGCAGGTTGCCTCTGGGGAGTCTTTCACCTCAAACAATTCTATTAGAGAATATTACAGCCCGGAATTAAAGATAATACTGAATCTCACTGCACCAGTATAGTTTAGGAGTTAAGAGGCTTTAGAGTCATATTAACCTGGTTTCAAGCCTCATCTCCACCACTAACTAGTTGTTTCACTGTGAGAAATAAAAGGCAAAGCCTGAGGGGATTAGCGTAGTGTTGGGTCCATGGGATGGGGTGAGTTTCATTGTTGCTATTGTCATGTGTTGCTATCAGGACATGAATAAGGAAAACTGCAAATTTCAGTTAGAGTACACATTTCCTCCAAGCAATTTAATCTTAAACTTCTTTGTTTTGTTTTGGCTTTTATTTGGCTTTTGTTTTAGAGACAAGATCTCACTGTATAGCCACAACTGAGCTGGAACTTTCTATGTAGAGCAGGATATCATGTACCAACACACCACAACTTAATTTTTTTGACTTTTTTTTCATTTTACGTACCAACCACAGTTCCCGCTCCCTCTCCTTCTCCTGCTTCCCCCACCTCCTCCCATTCCACCACCCCCATCCACTCCTCATGGGGGTAAGGCCTTCTTGGGTAGTCAATACAGGCTGGCATACCACATTGGGCCAAGACCAAGCCCCTCCACCTGGATCAAGGCTGAGCAAGGCATCCCACCATAGAAAATGGGCTCTGAAAAGCCAGTTTGGGCACCTGGAACAAGTCCTGGTACCTCTGTCATGGGCTCCACAAACAGATCAAGCTACACAACTGTCACCCACATTCAGAGGGCCTAGTTCAGTCCCATGCAGGCTCCCCAGCTGTCATTCCAGAGTCCGTGAGCTCCCACTAGCTCGGGTCATCTTTCTCTGTGGTGGTTTTCCTCATCATGATCTTGACCCCCCCCCCTTTTCTCCTATAATCCCTCCTCCCTCTCTTCAACTGAACTCCAGGAGCTCGGCCAAGTGCTTGGCTGTGGGTCTCTGCATCTGCCTCCATCAGTCACTGGATGTAGGTTCTATGATAATAGGGTAGTCATCAATCTGACTACAGGGAAGGCTAGTTCAGGCACCTTCTCCACCATTGGTAGGGGTCTTAGCTAGGGTCATCCTTGTGGGTTCCTGGGGATTTCACTACACCAGGTTCCTCCATAACCCTATAATGGCTCCCTCTGTCAATATATCTCTTTCAATGATCTTCCTCTCCATCCCTTCCCCAACTCAGCCATCTTGATCCCTCATGTTCCCAGCCCCCATACCCTCTCCTCTACCTGCCTTCTAGTTTACCCAGGAGATCTTAACCATTTCCCTTTCCTGGGGCGATCCATGCATGGCCCTCATAGGGTACTCCTCTTTACCTAGCTTCTCTGGGGTTGCCACAACTTAATTTTAAACTAATAATAACAACCAGTGTAATTTACTGAAGGCCTGTAATACCAGCATCTTGCTACACAAACTGCTACTCACATAGGGTTTGACCTTGAGGATTGTAAGTAGTTATTCTCTGATCACACTGCCCATTCCATTCTCTGCTTTTCCTTGCTCTGTTCTGTGCCCCAAAAGACAATCACTTGGACTGCATCACTAGAGCTGTGGACCACAAACCATAATTCACTGAAATAATCAGGTCATAGGCATCTGCACAAAGGGCAGGAGTCACTAGAAGATTTATATTCTACTTTATGAGTGAGACTGGAGAGCAGGCCGGAGAGGAATAGACAACTATGAGAAAATCGTTTAGCTTGTCCCAAAACAAAAGTGGGAATGTAAAGATCTGGAAAAAATAAAATTTCATTTTAGGGGGAGAACAGAATTTGATGTCACAATGGCCCAAAGATCAACAATATATTGAGCAAAGTGATTTGGAGATGGAAATTCAAAAACTGGCTGCAGATTTGGCCAGGTTGGAAAGACATTATTGAACTCTATGCAGAAGGGTTCAAACTACAGAATAATTTGGTCCAACAACAATTTAGATTGATCATTTTAGCAGCAGTAAAAGTACAGTGACCAGTTTACTAACCTGCTCTGAAAAGATGAAAAATGAAACTCCAAACCCACATGTGAGCACACAGATATGAATGTAGAGGGCAGCTTGATGCTCTATCCACCTAGCAAAATCATAGAAGTGGATTCTCCACCCTGCCACCCCCTGGAACAGAGAGTTCCCCAACCCCCACCCCTGAATCCCTATGTTTACTCATTTGGGAGAGGGTGATACAGACGTCCTTTTTAAGAGTACTCTGCAGTCATGTATTCTCCATGCTTGGACCAGACGTGAGACTCTGTATTAATCACCACCCACTCCAAAAAGAAGTTTCTCTGAGGGAAGCAGCGCTAATTAATCTTTGGTATAAACATAAGTTTAATAATTTATAAGTAAAATAATTGGCAGCTAAAACTGTCAGACTTTAGAATCTCCACCCATTTTAAACTGTTTCTCCCCTCATGTTAAAATGACATTGGGTTTTAAGCTGACAGCAGGAACATTTACCCTATTGTATTTTATTTTAATACTTCTGTAGAATACACACACACACACACACACACACACACACACACACACACACACACACACACACACGATAACTGCCCCAGGTTTAAATGTCAGGTCGTTGAAAGTATGTCACCAGTTATTCATAATCTTAAGTGTTTTCAAGTGCCAGGTTTCTCTGTGAGTTGTACTAGGGTTGATTCAGTGGATCCACAGAAAGACATTACAACTCCCTAGTCAGGATAACCCAAGGCTCTGAGTTCAGATCTTCAGTTTGCACGTAGATAAATGGGCATAGTGGAATATAACTGTAATTCTACTTCTGGGAGGCAGAGACAAGAGAATCCTGGGTTAGCTGGCCAGCCAGTCTAGCCGATTGGAGAGTTCCTGGTTCAGTGAGAGATCCTGTCTCAAAACATAAGGTAGAGAGCAATAGAGGAAGACAATCAACGCCTGGCCTCTACCGAGCATGCACAATGCATGCACTCACGTGATCACTCCACACACATCAACACATATGGAGATCAAAATGCATTTCAAACCAAAGCTGGATAGACTAGAGATGCGCGGGTGCTTGCCCTTTAATTCTAGCAAAAACTAAATAGAAAATTATTTTCTGCTGTGTTCAGCCATCAAGTAATTGCACAATTTTACTTTCTTCTTATCCTTTTAAAGGCATTTAAACATCCTATTTTGGGAAGATCCTATTAAAAGAAGCAAACTGTGGGAAACACACTGCATTTCATTTTAAAGACCTAGATTCACCTGGAAATCAATAGCAACGGTACAGAAAGGAGAGTCTGGTTCAAGCAGCTATAAAACGTATTGTATGTTCTGTAATTAACACAGTGTGGTTCTGGCCTATTGAACAGACAGGTGAGTCATCGGGGAAGCATACAGAGTCAGGAAATAAGCATAATTGTTCAGAGTACAATGCTCAGTAAAGGTATGGTCACAAATCAAGTGAAAAATGTGGGCAATTTATTTAACGGTACTGAGATAGCTAGTTAGCACTATGAAAAAATTATTAAAAATCTATTTCTTTCACAAAACAGGAGAAGGTACAACATATTTAGAAACTTACATTGAACTGAACCAACAAAGTATTTGCGAATTGTTCTGTAACCTAGGCATGTAGAAAATGTTAAGTGGAAATAGTAAAGTAATGTATACCTAGGGTCTGTTACCATTGATCTAAGAAATGGAGAGAAACAGAGACAGAGACAGAGAGATAGAAAGAGAGTGTGTAATGAGAGATTAAGCCATAATTAAAATTATCACTGACTCTGGGGTATAGTAGCACAACAGTTAGTACACAAAGAGACCACGAATTTGAATAAGATCACGGAGGGGTATGTGGGAGCTCTGGAGGGAGGAAACAGAGAGAGAAATGATAGAATTATTTTATAACCTCAAGAAATATTTTTTTACAATTCCCTCTGCAAGAAAACAAGTAAACTGTTAATGTGGAAGGTGACTATCTATGGCAGAGACTATCACAATGGGAGAAGACAGGGCACTCCTGTCTTCTGATGGACTCTTGGAACTCCACCTGAGATGCAGTCTTGCCGAAAGGGTAGACTAAATATGATCACACTTCTCTATCTGAGAACCAAGCCAATAAACACACAATAACAAGAGCAGTGTGTAGCTAGAGTTTTCCTGCCTGGCCCACAGTCAGGACAAATCTCTCTCACCTGCCAGTCCCACAGCCACTCAGACCCGACCAAGTAAACACAGAGACTTAAATTGCTTACAAACTATATGGCCGTGGCAGGCTTCTTGCTAACTGTTCTTATATCTTAAATTAATCCATTTCTATAAATCTATACCTTGCCACGTGGCTCGTGGCTTACCGGCATCTTCACATGCTGTTTGTCATCATGGCGGCTGGCGGTGTCTCTGACTCAGCCTTCCACTTCCCAGCTTTATTCTCCTCCTTGTCCCGCCCACACTTCCTCCTGCCTGACTGCTGGCCAATCAATGTTTTATTTACCAACCAATCAGACAACATATTTGCCATACAGAACATCCCACAGCAGCAGTGGTTAGTTTTTTCCAAAGTATTTCAGTCAGAAATACTTGATGCAGAAAAGTTCACAAGCAAATAATATAGTTTGCCTTTTTTCCCAATGAGTCAATTGTAAGTAAAAATAAATACATAAAAGGAAGAGTAGCCTATGAGATGTTTTTAAAATCCACAAACAACCGGTCAACAAAATGTCAAGTGTATACCCTATTTGGATCATGATTCATACACAACTCCCACACAAAAATTAATTAATTAATAAACAAAACATAGGGGAAAGACATTGATTTCTTGATGATTTTAAGGAAGTTTTGTCTGACTATTGTTTATTTGGAATGAGCACAGCACTGTAACTACATTCTTTAAAATCGATGTCGTTTGGGGGCACACAATCAAATAAGGCGGAATGGTATACTTGGAATTTATTTCTAAATGCTTGCAGGGGTGAGGGTAGTAAGTACAGATTATAATGGATGGAAGTGCCTATGACCTGTGTGTCAATAGTATATCACACCATTCTCTCTGCTGGAAATCATCCTTCAAAAGCTTTTCACAGACACCTATAAAAGCCTTGTGTTGTGATGCATGCCTATAATCCCAGAACTCAGGAAACTGAAGTAGGGGATGGAGACTTCAAGGCCAGCTTGAGCTCCACAGCAAAACTGTATCACCCATCCCCTTCCCTCCAACAAAGAGTTGCATGTGATTCTCAGATCCACTATAGATTTTTTTTTTTTTTTTTTTTTTTTTGGTTTTTCGAGACAGGGTTTCTCTGTGTAGCTTTGCGCCTTTCCTGGGACTCACTTGGTAGTCCAGGCTGGCCTCGAACTCACAGAGATCCGCCTGGCTCTGCCTCCCAAGTGCTGGGATTAAAGGCGTGCGCCACCACCGCCCGGCCACTATAGATTTTTATCAAACCAGACACTCGCACATGCTAAGCCCCTACTTTCTTGTATGAAAAGAATATAGTAACAATTTTGCTGATTGGCTTACCACTTCTGCTTTTGAATCTTGATAATGATTCATTGAAAAAAGGCAACAGGTTTCCAAATCTAAAGAGACACTCTTTTAAATGTCTGTCATTTTTTGGTGGGATTAGACATGTGCTCCAATGCTCTGTGCTTCATATTCTTTCCCATTAACTAGCAATGTGTCATTGCCTTGGGGAGTCTTTGCAGTGTCCCTGTATATTTTAAAGCCATTTTGAATCCAAGTCCGACAAAGTTATTCATTCTCCTGATAGACTTACTTGGATTATTATAATATTGTCTTCCTAGAATTATTATTCAATTACTTTTGCATGACAAGTATCTGGACCCCCAAAATTAATTGTTATCCATATCACCCACTTCTAGAAGGCATATATTACAAGGTCAGAAATTAATAAATGTTGATGAATTAAATTCCATGAATGGATTGGATGGTACCTTCAAAGGCTGATTCATCTCCTAAAGTGACTGTCCCTGAGTTTTTGCCATATGTAATATAAATATTATACATAAGATCTCAAAAAATCCCATAATTGTTTCCCAGTAAAACCATAAATGTAGTGAAAAGCAAAGCAGATGATTTATTTCTGAGAGTTAAGCGATTATAACTCAGCTTCGGGATTTCAGTTGCTATATGTGACAAATACATGAGACTCCTCAGTAGAAGATGGTTTCTATCATAGTTTCAGTTTGAGCCCCCAGATTACATGGAGTTGTGAAGAATCACCTGGTGCTCCCACAGTGATCAATGCAACAGAGTGACAGATTTTTACACAGGTGACACTCACCTGCATTACCCATGTCAAGGCTGACTAACCAGTGCAAGTAGTTCTGCTGCCTCTTTCAACAATGTGGGCTTAAAATTATCCACAAAATAATAGAAAGGAGAAACAAAGAAACTTGAAAAGACAACGGATTTGCTAAGACCCTGTGTGGGACGACAAGCAACTAACATGAAAATGTAGTTAAAAATATTCCCACTCAAGAGAGAAACTCGAGCGCAGCATCCCAGCGGCAGCGCGGGCTTGAGTTCTGGGAACTGAAAGTCCCTTTTCTCATAAAACCGAGAGAAAGCCAAAAGCAGTTCAATTAGAGTGTGTAACGGTGGTCATCTGTTATCTACACATCAGTGAGATGGCTTGGCTGGGTCCTGGGGAGCTTTGCTGTGCACTCTTCCCAGAATAGTCCCTGAAGTTTCTCCAAAGCTATGAATTGTACAAATCACTGTGGTGACGCTCCCTCTTCAGTGTCCTCCCTTGACTTCAGCAAGCAAACACTAGAGTGCAGTGCAGAGCAGAAGGACATACGCCCTTTAATTAAAACGAAGGGTCTGATCTGCAATTTCAAAGTCCATCAAGCAAAGTCCTATAAAAACGCATGGGCTATGCACAGGGCCGTCGGAACTGTGTTCAAGAAGGACAATAAAATTAATTGAAGTTCAGTTCACGCCTCTGGTAGTAAGGCATTTAACAAGAGATCACCTCGCCCCCATCAGTCCACTGTGAAGTGATACATTTGTCCTTACAAGAGAAGGACAGGGAGAAAGCCTCGAAGTCTCAGAGCAACTGTGTATTCCAGGCCTTTTTTGATGCCATAATTCACAACTTTACTGATATTCTCAGTTTCCATTAAATGCTTTACATATTGTGATATGGGGATTTTAATTCATTTCTTTGGAAAGTTAATGGTTAGCAAGGGATGTGAAGCAATATAATGTATCCCACAGTGTTTATTTCTAATTATTTTATGCTTTGAAATGAAAAAGAGTGGCGAATCAATCCACAAGAGAGCAAAATATAAATTCACTGTGGTCATAAATTCACTATGGAAAACTCCCAATGAAACTGATTTGAAGAAACTGAGAAAGTAGGTACATATACTCAGGAAAAGCTGTGATCACTAAAGCATACTACAGTTTCATTCTCCTTGAAAATAAAAACACAAACGAGAAGTCATAACATGGTTTCTTCATCCATGAAATGAGAATCGTAGATCCTGTAACACATACACAAAAGGCCTAATACAGGGGTGGAGCTTTCCGCAAAGTAGGGAGCATTAAAATCTGACAACCAAGAAACTCATCATTACTTGCCAATGACCAAAAATAGAATAATGTCACACCCAGCACAGAACCAAGTAAATAGCCCATTATAAGCATTTACTGGTTTTAATGGAAGATGTCTCACCAAATGTACTGGTTTAAACAAAATGAAACATGAAATAAAGCAGAAGAATCTTAGACTGCCAGAACATAAATACACAACACACACACACACACACACACACACACACACACACACACACACACACACACCAGCAATGGCTGTATGTCAGAGAAAAGCAGGAGGCATCTGGGAGACCTCATGGTGGCACAGCTGGGACGATTTCAACATTAGACCAAATGAAATGGTTCTGACTTGTTACCCAGAGTTCAGAACAAATATGTAAGCCCATATTGGTACAAATCAATCAACAAATGATTGAATCGATAGGTCAACAAATGGAAGAGCAAAGTTAACACCTGTGCAGAAGAATTTCAAGCAATCTATGCAGGTACTCCACCTCCCAGGACAGGAGGTATGAGTCTTTCCTTTCACTCCCTCAGTGTGGGCTGTGGACCAGGACCTCTTTCCAAAGAGTACAAGAAGGGAAAGCAGCCACTGAACAGTAGAAACCTGTGACAAACACTACCTAAGCCACAGGATCAACATTAATACCATTGATAGTTTATTCTCTTGATGTGATAAAAAATGAGAATAGAATTTTTCTTATGTTGTCTTCCTGTCTCACAACCCTGGTCTAATCTTAGGGGGGAAAAATCTATCAAGTCCCAACTCAGAATCTACACAGTGCATCAAAATAGCCAAAATATTATTGGCCTTGTATTATTAAATACAAGAAAAATTTGAGAAACTATCACTATCCAGAGGTACCTAAGGAACACGACAGTTTACTTGAACAGTTTGCATGGAACCCTAGAACAAAACAGCACGTCAGGTTAAAAACTAAGAAATTTGAACAAAGTTTGGATTTCATTTAACAATAGTGTGCTAACGCTGACTCAAATCGAGAATGCAGTAAGAGATGGCTTGCATTCTTGAGGGCTGTCAAAAATGCTATGGATAATGGCTGTGTTGTCCCTGCATGAAGGGCAAGGCTCAGCCTGGAGCACAGACATTTGCAGATTTGCTCATTATTCCCAAGGTTCTTGCACAGAACTCCGGTTTCAACCTTCAGGAAGCATTAAAGGTCAAGCTGAGCTTTCAGAACCAGGTCAGCTTGCAGGCGTGGACTTGAACAGAGGGAATCCAATGGTAGCAGCAGAGATAGATATGTGGGATAACTACTGTGTGAAGAAGCAGTCATTTCACTCCTGTAGTGTGGTTGCCACCAACATTCTCCTGGTGATGAGATCATGAGAGCTGGAATGCAAGGTCAGCCTTCTGCTATACAAGCCAGCATCATTTGAATTTTAAATATGAAACTTTGCTCTTAGGAAAAATTCAATAAGAAAGAGTTGCTCAAATTATATGTACCTTTGCCAAATGGTAAATAAAGTATGGATTAGGGTAAGGATTAAAAATAATACAAATAATGCGAAAATGCATATCTCTACACTTGGGAGGGGAGGGAAATAAAAGCTAAGTTAACGTCAGCTAGATAAGCCTTCTAGAAGATGCCAACTGGACAATGCTTTTCAGAATCCTGGGGAATTTTACAAAGCCTGTCATGTAAATGTAGCTGAATGTTTAGAAAATATGATTTGCATGCTGTGTTTCTTCTGAGTCATTTGTATTTTTGTGAAAAGTTGTTGATCAATACAAAACAAAATATTGTCCCAAAGGCAGATATGGATAAGAAGGAAGAAGAGATGAACGGCAAAGTCATCCCTGCTGGCAGTTCTGGAGAGCAGCAGACAGTGCTGCTCAGGAGAGGGCAATGGTCATTTCCTGTGACTCAGAGATTCCGCGGCTGGATTCCCCTAAGAACTTACATTACAAGCAGAAAATGCTAAAAGTATGAAGAATAAAATTTTAAAGAATTTTTAGCCACAATGAAACTCATTACAATCATTTGTATACTAAATTTTAAAATAAACTAATAAAAAAAGCAAAATGAATAAGTATAAATGTGGACTAGGAGAAAAATACAAAAGTAGCTTGTTTTGTGAAAGCATTGTGAGGATTTTTAGTTCATGTTTTATTTTTAAATTTTTGATACCTTTAGTTTAGAATCAGTGCTGATTGTCACCATAACTGATACTCCCTGAGCTAGTGGCTTCTGGGTTTTTGTCCCCCAAATTTGAAGAATAAAATTCACAGACCACAGATGAGGAGTTTCAGGGAGAAGTTATTTTTAAATTTATAGGTGGGAGCTTGGGGGGAGGGGGATCTGAGTTCCACAGCAAGAGAGATCCCAGGAAATAGGTGCCATGGAACTGCTAGTCTCCATTAGTATGACTTACAGAAGGAGCTGGTGTGAGGCATGGGAGGGGACGAACTGGTCAGCCCAGTTGGTTAGACCAGATGTCCAGGTGTCTCCTCTCCAGCTCAGCCACGTAGACAGAGAAGGCCTTTAAGCAGAGATCTAGGGTGTAGGAAACAGAACTCTCTTCTGATGTGCCTGGCCATGGGATGGACCTTCCGAACTGCTGTTTCTGGGCCCCTGCCCTACCTAACCAGTTTCTGTCTCCAGTACTCATCAGTGGGAAACACCAAGTTAAACAAGTATTTAATACAAAAAAAAAAAAAAAAAAACTAAGTACTACTATTAAGGCAGATTAAGCCCTCCAGTAAGAGATAAAGGCAAAGAGATAAAAATGGCACATGACTGGCTGGAGCTAATGCCAGGAGAACCAACACTGAACAGAAATCCTTTACAGCATACACAGGCTTGCCTTCTCTTCACATCCCCAAGCTACACTTTGAGCAATGAAGGACATGGTTTTACTGAACCATGACCCATGCTTTGGTTATCTTGGACAAATGGGGAGTTGACGAAGCAGCGACATGTCATGGTTATCTTGAAACAGGCCATAACTGCTTTTTAGGGCACCTGTGAGCCAGGGTCATTCACTCCACCTGGCAGAATTATGCTCTTCCCAATAACGGCAATCAAGCTTACTAAGCGGCTGTTAGCCAGGGTCTTCTCTGGACAGTGTCTCTGTTAGCCAGACAGAGGCATGCTCCTTTTGATATGGGGCGGGCCTTACTGAGCAGCTGTCTTAGGGGAACAAACTTTTAACAGAAACATACTCAGTGATCTAAATTCTAAATGTTTTAAGTTCAAGTCTACTTTTCTAACATGCCTCTGTTTTCTAGGGGTCTAGTTCCGTGTGCTGCTTATCTGGAGTTGTTGAAGTGTGGTAGTTAGGATGTATTTGGCCCCCATAAACTCATAGGGAGTAGCTCTGTTAGGAAGTATGGCCTTGTTGGAGGAAGTGTGGTCTTGTTGGAGGAGGCTCTCATTGACACATGCCTTTAATCCAGACCTTGAGGTTGGAGAGCACTCCTTCAATCTGGGCCACACGTTCTGTTGGAAGTGTGTCACTGTGTGGGTGGGCTTTGAGGTCTTTTTCTCAAGCTTCACTAAGTGTGACAGTCGGTTGACTTCTGTTGCCTCTGAATCAAGAAGTAAGGACTCAGCTCCAGCACCACACCACCATGCTCCTCGCCGTGATGATAATTGACTGAATCTCTGAAACTGTAAGTGAGTCACCTCAATTAAATGTTTTCTTTATAAGAGTTGCTATGCTCATGGTGTCTCTTTACAGCAAAAGAAATCTTAACTAAGACACTGAAGTGGTGATGCTTCAGCTGAATTCTCCTTCTGTGTAACTTGATATTGTTAAATCTTCTATTAAACTATCTAAGTCTTTTATGACACTATTCTACCTTTTTATTTCTTCATCACTGCTTGGTAATCTTGTTTAGGATAAACCTATTGATGGGTGACTTCAAGATTAGAGTTTCAAAATGCAATTTGTCCACCAGCATACATCACACAAGGGTGTGTCTAGCTGTGGCCCAGGAGCCTACATTTCAATAATGTTGCAAGCTAATGCAGATGTGGCAGCCATCTGAAGGCAAATGGTTTGGGCAAATCATAACAAATTCTGAATTGAAGAAATATATTTTAGATGGTTCTGCAGGTAAATGCATTGGCTGAACAGACCTGATGATCTGAGGTCAACCCCCAATTACTCATTGCCAAGTTGGAAGGAGTGAGCCAACTCCATGAAGCTGTTCTCTGACTTCCACACTCGTACTGTCGTGAGTAGGCACAACACACACGCACACGCACGCACGCGCGCACACACACACACACACACACACACACACCATATACACATAACAATAAATAAATAAACATTCAAAATCCATATTTATCAAGCAAAGCTAAACTAACTTCTGGAAGTGTTAGGCATGTGTATCTTCTCCCTTCCCACCTCGTTCTCCATGACTCCTTTGCATTGGGAATTCTGAACATTTTTTAAACACAAAAGAGATAATGATAGATAAATAGATAGGTAGGTAGGTAGGTAGGTAGGTAGGTAGGTAGATAGATGATAGATAGATAGATAGATAGATAGATAGATAGATAGATAGATGATAGATAGATAGAAGGATGATATATGATAGACAAATAGATTGATAGATGATAGATAAGTAGATGATAGATAGATAGATAGATAGATAGATAGATAGATAGATAATAGATGGATGGATAGATAGATAGATAGATAGATAGATAGATAGATAGATAGATAGATAGACATATTTACATACATTTGTGTGTATATGTTCATATATGTATATTTTCCAGGCATAGTGACACATACCTGTAAACCAAGCACTCCAGAGGCAAAGACAGGAGACTCACAGGTTCAAAGCCAGCATGAACTACATAGCAACCTTCAGGTGAGGCTGGGCTACAAAGTGTGAGCATGTCTCAAAAAGAAGAAAAACTTAGAAGCATACTCTGGATGTGAAAGTGAAAGCACGCCTGTCAAGCCTGGCGGCACGCACAGTAGTCTTCAAGCCTGTTTAATCTTAACCTCGTTTGTCTGTGTTTTCACCATTTACCATCCAACATCCGTGAAATGGGAAGTGCTAAAAGTGGGCTTTTTCAACAGTCCTGTTGTCTCCTGTCAGGAAGGACAGGGAGTTTTCATCCATGCACTTAACCTCCTGCTGGCTTTCAGAATATTTTACATCTTCACTAATTACAGACATCTGCATAGCACTCAGCCTGTGGCAATTAGACACAAATTGAGGCAATTTGATAAAAGCTAAGTGTTACAATTTCATCTACCTTTTCAAGTCTTTTCCTTCACTAGAATTGTAATTCACCCCAGTGCATGCCAAGGCGTCGCAGGAATGCTACATCTATTCGTGGAGAATTCTGGGTTGAAAGTGTTTTGCCAATGGCTCCATTTTCCTGCTGTTTATCTTTCCATTTATTTCCAAAATAAAACCCCAAGCTCCTGAGATTAATACTTGAAGTCCTTTGCTTCCCATCAGCAAAAGTTGTTATTTAAAGGGTTCCTTTAGAGTTCTCTGAAGTTCAGTCTATGATTGTGGGAGGTGATCATTTAAATTCCAAGATATAATTTTGTGTCAAAATGTGGACATTACTGTCTCTACAAATGCCATGTGCTGTGTTCACTGAGCACTTGGATCAGAGATGAACAGTGTGCTCTTTTTAGTGAGACTAGACAGATATACAAGGTCCTTAAGGTGGCATCAATTCTCTAGTTGGCTTCCTGATAATACTTCCCTGAAGAACCTATCTGACTCAGAATCTTCGGAGACTGTCACCATGAGCCACTTAAGACTCAAAGTATCACATGAAATGTTTGAATCTATCAATATTTTATTGATGACTCAAATTTTTTTCTTTTAGGTTTCTTTCCAGGTTCCCTTAGACGTTTCTTCTCCTTTAAGGTAATGTCAACCTTCTCACATTTCTTCCAGACTGTCTACAAAACAATTGGAATAACCCATGAATATGGCTTTCTGTACTGCTGGAAATAGTGCCGTGTTTTTTATGGGGGATTTTTACTGGGTATTGAATAACCAGTTAATACACACAGCATTCACAAGCTGCTGGGGTGAGCTGATGTCATATGTCTTCCCCAAATGGCCCTGACCCTGAACTTCATGTTGCAAATAGCAACTGCCTCTCTCTTACAAATGTCTGTTACCCACAGTGGAATTCAGGTATGTAACCAACCTTTCCTTTCTCACCTCTGTTGTCCAACCCACTCTTTTCCTTTTTCTTCCCTCTGTTATTTCCCTTCTGAATTCTCCTCAGTAAATGCTCAATCCCCAGACAGCCAGTGAGTCCCTCACCCCACCCCCAGTCTTCTTCACATCCACCATTTCATAAACAGTGCTGGAAACTTTTAGTTAAATGGAAAAGCAGGGTTTGGATGTTCTTGTACAATTTTTATATTTTTAAAGAATCAGTTTAAATTTACTTAAATTTTAATGAATTGAGCAAATGGGGAGCAAAGTTGTGTAACACAAATCTTAAAAGGTCTTATTAATAAGAAACCCAGAGCTCTTCATAGGTATGAAATGCTGACCTTAGTGTTTTAACTAGATCAACATAGATTATAAATTTGTGCTCATGAAATAGTGTTGTTTAACAGCATGCACAAAAAAAAAAAAAAAAAGGTAACACAGTATGCTCACGACTGCTGTCATTTGAAGCTCCTGCTAGCTTCTGAGAACTTTTCCTCCTGGAAGTCTGGAATTTTGTTAGGTAGGTACTGTTTATGTGACTAGCCCTCAGTGAAACCTTGACTGCTTTTCTGCCTATAGCTGTCACTCAACACCTGTTCACTTTATTCATCGTTTCTCAACTTGTTGCTAGAGAAATGAAGCACATGTGTGTTAGTCCCTGGGCAAAGCCTTCTAAAACTTCATAAGTGATTTTTTTCTAAACTTTCCCTATGTCACTTTTCCACCATTCTGATTTTATTTTATATCCTGCCAGTCCAGTAAATCTTATCCATGACCATGAAAAATAAAAAATAATGAATAAAATAAATTTATGGAACCTATGTTGCTGCTGTGGCTTAACTGGACATTCATTATGCAGAGCCTCAACCTAGAGTAACAAAAGCCCAATATTTAAAACATTTTCACAGAAATAATGTGGTGTTAAAGCACCTTGAAATATTAAAATAAAAATTAGGAAGAAATTTAAGAACATAACACTGGTTGCTTTTGAGGAGATTAAAACACTAACTTCAAGCCATAAATGTTAATTAAGTAATTTATAACTCTACTTTCTAAACAGACTAATAATATCCTTGCTGCTCTTGGCAAAGGTCTTGTAAACACATCTTACTAAATTTCAGGGCTCAGAGTTTCTTAGGAGTGACTTGGGGGTGGGAACAGGTGATAGGGTGAGTTTCTGGACCTCCCATGAAGCCCTCTGTCCTACAGCCAAAGCTCAACTACTGTAGAAAGACTTCCTTGAAATCACTAAAGGTAGCCCACTGCAACAGGACAGCAGTTGAGCCAAACTTGATTTATAACTTAGAAAAGATAAATTTAGCCACTAAGCTCAAAATAATTAACACAACAGACTCCTCCTGAATGTAATATTTTTAAAATCTAAATTTAGGCCAAAGTAGGTCATCCAGTAAAATCTAGCATATCTTCATTTTCCAGTGAGCATCTTTTAAAGGAGTCCTTAGATGGCTTTTCCCAGGGAGAAGGACCTAGGGATGAGAGTGACCTTGAGAACACTGGGATCCAATTCTTGAATGAGCTGAGGCCACACTGATATACTACTTTTGTCTCCTACTCAATCAATTATCAGTAGATAGTCTACAAAAAGACATTCATCTATCCAAACAATTTAAGACCAATCACAAATATATTCACAATGTTAAGTTGGTTTTGAACCATGATACTAATAAACCTTAAAATACATTGCAAACTATGATGGTCTATTAGATTTGTTTTCATTGGCTACTGTTTCCTCCTTTGGTCTGTCTTTATCATTTACTCAATGATAAGAACTAATATCGCTCCAGGTTAAAAATTTAGATGTGAAGAGAAGAGTTACACTCCTGGACTTTTCTCCATGAGGGGAGATGGGGGGAGATACATCCCCATTCCCTTTTCTCTACTTTTTGTTTTGAGGTAAGAGCTCCCCTGCTAGCCTTGTTCTCCCACATATCTCAGGCAGTCTTTGAACTTACAGTGTTCCTGCCCCTGGATAACTGAGATGGTGTGTGTGGTTATTGCTGGGACAGATGGGCTTGGCTGGTCATTCCTCAGGGCTATTTCCAATCAAGGAGCTTCTGAACTAAGTTTGCAGCTTCCAAAATAAAGAATAGAAAGGTGACAATCTGTCAACTGTGGTTTCCAGAAATTCTGGCTGGTTTTAAGTGATTTGTGGTTTTGCCAAAATGTACTGCAGTAGTGCTCAGTATTACTCAACTCTTAGACTCCAGAAATGAAACAGCAGGGGGAAAGAAGTTAGAAACTAAGGTAAAGTCATCTCATGCATAAAAAAATGAAATGTATTGAAAACAAAAGAACCGTTAAAATCCCATTGTTTTCATTGCTCAGGTGACATTTTTAGTCATTCGGCATGTATAATAAAGATTGACTTGTCTATGTACATTTAATTAGAAGGCAGTCTCCTTACCTGTTGTTCTTAAGCACCATTATTATACTTCAAAATTATACTTCAGCCTCAAGCACTCAGTGATGAAGTTTAATTCAAAAACCTTAGTCCCCTGTAGTCTTAATTTTTATAATTATTGTACTAGTTGTACAACCCATAGAAACTGTTACCCCAAAAAATATTTTAATCACAAAAAGATGACATTTTAAATTCGGTGAAATAAATTCCATATACCTTGTCAACTAGGAATGATATACCAGAAACCACAGGCAGAAAAAGAAAGAAATTGGAACTGGATAAGTACCCTAATTTTTTCACCTATCAGCTAGAACTCCAAAGACATCATTATGACTTGAACTAAAGTAACAAAACTTACTAATTCATTGCTCATGAAAAAGAAAATAAACTAAAATGGGATGATAAAGGAAAGAAAAAAGGAAATAAACTCATTGTATCATAGTTTATAGAAGTAAAAGTACAAACATTCTAAATACCACAAGAATTATACAGTAAACTGAGGCAAATGGTGGACTAGGGATGATTTTAAAGAAATAAAACCATGAAATTTAACTAATTTCAAAGCACTAAATTTAAATATACTCATATTAACAAATATAAATGGATTAAATTCATTCCCTAATTTTAGAAGAACTATGGATAATAACAAATGGAGGAAGAAGGAGGAAAGGAAGAAAGGAAGCTGAAGGAAAAGGACAGAGGAGCAGGGAGGAGACAATGAAAAGAAGGAAGAGAAATGGGAGGAAGAGACAAGAGAGGACTGGAAAGAGCATGGGTTCAAACCTTACCACCTGCCCAGTTGAAACGCATGTTATAAGAATTAAATGGCACAAAACACTGAAGTATAATTTTGAAGTATAATAATGGTGCTTAAGAACAACAGGTAAGGAGACTGCCTTCTAATTAAATGTACATAGACAAGTCAATCTTTAGTATACATGCTGAATGACTAAAAATGTCACCTGAGCAATGAAAACAATGGGATTTTAACGGTTCTTTTGTTTTCAATACATTTAATTTTTTTATTTAATTTAATAAAAGAATTTTAGAAGAACTATGGATAATAACAAATGGAGAAAGAAGGAGGAAAAGAAGAAAGGAAGCTGAAGGAAAAGGACAGAGGAGCAGGGAGGAGACAATGAAAAGAAGGAAGAGAAATGGGAGGAAGAGACAAGAGAGGACTGGAAAGAGCACGGGTTCAAACCTTACCACCTGCCCAGTTGAAACGCATGTTATAAGAATTAAATGGCACAATTAACTGCACTAGTTAATTGTGTCAACCTGACCCAAGAGTCGCCAGGGAAGAGGGAACCCTTACTGAGGAATGGCTTTCCTCAGATTGGCCTGTGGTCATATCTGTGGGATATTTTCTTGATTAAGGGTTGATATAGGAGGAACCAGCCCACTGTGGGGAGTGCATCCCTATCGGGTAGTTCAGGTTTGTACAAAAAAGAAAACCGAGTAACCATGGAAAATAAGCTAGTAAGCAGCACTCCTCTGTCGCCTCTGCATCAGTTCCTGTCTCCAGGTTTCTGCCTTGACTTCCCTTAATGATAGACTGTGATGTGGAAGTATAAGCTAAAATAAAGCCTTTCCTCCCCAAGCCACTTTTGGTCAATATTTTATCACAGCAACAGAGCAGTAAACTAGGACAGTTACCATCTAATGGACATAGTCATAGTGAAGACTTGTTTTAATCAGAGACTGTCAATATACCAAAAGATGATAGAGCATCAATAACCAAAACAGCAAAAGTACAAGAATGACAAAGGAGAACATGGAATCAGTAGCAGAACCTTATTCGCCATTAGCTTGTAGCAACTCAAGAAGGAAAAAAAAATAATAGAAATTCCAGTCCAAGAAGACAACAGCACATCCATGCTTATGTCATCCATATTTGCAATAGCCAAGATACAGACTCAAGCTAAATACCCCTCAATTAATGAACGAGTAAAGAAAATGTGGTATGTTTATGTACATGATGCTGTCAGCCACCAGAAAGGATGGTGTTCTGTCTTTGTTACAACAGAAGTGGACAGGGAGAACATTTTAAATTAGTCATGTACAAAAAGACAAACACAGTAGGAGCTAACCCATGTGATATTTAAAATATTGCCACTATTGAAGTTGGGGATAGAGCAATAGCCCAGAGGCTGGAGAGTCAGTGAAAGAGGAGATGGGAAGAGATTGACCAACACATAGAGTGTCACGGATAAGTAGAGGAATGACTGTTGTTCTGTTCATGGGAAGGTAAATATAGTGAACAGTAACGCATTGAATGTGTGAAAGAACAGAAGAGAGGCATCACCCCAAAAATATGGCATATGTTTAAGGTGAGGAGTATGATAATCACCCTGATTCAATCATTATGCGCATATACAGGAACTGAAAAGTATGTTATACCCCATAGTATGTACAACTGTTATATCACTCAAAAGTAAGCAAACAATGTTAAGTGAAACAAGCTCTGAATGAAATTAAAGGTAAAAATAATCCATATATATATATATGTTCTGTGAAATAAAAAACACAATTTAGTTTTACCTAGAACCACTATTAAAATGCATGTTATTAGGCTACTGTGAATCAGTCCCACAACATTAAAATAGCAGCAATAACATTCTCTAATCAAAGTGCAGAAAATCAGAAATAAATAAGCCAAAAAAATAACATTTCCAACAATTGGGTTACTTTTTATAAGCCATCTATTTTCAGAGACTTCACTGCATCAACTACAAAATAAAAACAAGTCCCAAATCATGTAGTTATTTTGAAAGATTGATGAAGTTTAAAATGCCGCATTGACAAAATCTTATCCAAGAATAATCTACTTTCTTACTGCAATTTAGAAACAACTGAATTTGGCAGCTCGAGATATTTGAATAATTTGATCTGTGCTTTCTACATGGGGCCATTAAGTCAAGTTAAATTAAAAATTCAGTTTTTTAACCCAAGACACATTAAATTGACCCATACGGCTTATGGTTCCCACACTAGGTATCAAAATATTTCCATTATTACAAACAATTCTACGAGGAATCCGTGGCTTTGGTTATACTGGGGAAATCAGCCAAATATTTCTGGAGTTTATGAGAATTATTTAAATTTCATTTCATCAAATTAGCAGGGTCCTTCTAGTGAGAGTCTCAAATGAATTTTTTCCCACTTCACTTCCTAATTGTACTAAAAGATCATTCTCTCAGATACATTAAGGTGCTAATTGAATACAATGAGTAAGCTGAGCATACTAATTATCACTAATAAGTTTATTGCTGATTGCTTAAGCCTTCAACAGCTACTCACCTACATAGGGATTCAAAGCAACTTGATGTCCCTCATTCTCCTTAGGAAAGTTCATTTTAGTCAGTTGATTTCATCATGTGTGAGCCCAGAGGAGTAACAGCATAGGTATTACTTTTAATATTGACACAAAATATGTATCCTAACTAAAGGTGTTGTCATAGCTCCCATGACCAACCTTATCTGTAGCCACAAGCACTGTGTTTCCATTAGCTCCATCCATCACTAGAGCTAGAGAGAGAAAGCAGCCTAAAGAAAAACAACTAGAGGCCAGAGCAGGCCTGCACAGACAGAGGACTGGAGTGGGATAATCATGGGAGTGAGTGGCAGGAGTGTGGCTGAGAAACCTGAAGTTAAGGCCTGCCAGGAAGAGAAAATGACTCCCCATCCCAACTACAGCCAGTGTGAGCTGTAAGGGACCAATAGACATATGCTGTGAAACTCACTGTCAACCCAGACACAAGCTGCTGAGAAACAGAACTATTTGGCTCATTTATACATCTCTTCTCTCCAGCATCTTCCCACCTTAAATGAACAGATGATTCTCATGTGTCTCAGCATATTCTTACACTTCCACTAACGGAACCACACAGCCTTTGCTCAAGAGCCTCATTAGGGTTCATCGAGAAAAGAAAGCTGAAAGTCAACTTCACATAAGATTACAGACTCTTCAATAAAAACACAAAGGAACGGTACAGCAGTAGGTTTTAATAAACAATACACAATGATTAAGCAAGTCTGTCTGGGGACTAAAAGGGTGAATCAACATTAAATGCAGCTATCAAAATGATTCATTATTTTAAACAAGGAGATAAGAAGAATATCACCTAAGAGATTGTATTTTCAACACAAAGACCAGAACTTGTCATGAGAAATTGTTTACACTGTGAAGTGTTAAGGATATCTCTAATAGAATCGGGAAGTAAAGATGCTTTGTGCAGTTCTATTTTTCAAAAAGTTTAAGATCTAGTAGAGAAAAAGAAAGTAGGATTATCTTTGTTTACAATTTATATGCTTTTATCTGGGAGACTCACCACCCCATCAACTAGCTCAGAAAGAGGCATTCAGTAAGAAAATGACAGGGAGCATAGAAGTCTAACCCACTGCCACAATTATAATACTTACGTTAAGCCTTATCAGAAAATTTTAAAAGATACAAAGCTTTGACAAAAAACTGTGAAGTCTAAAAAATAAATAAGTATAAGAGGACTAAATGTGAACAAAGTGCAAGCTATCCATGTGGGAGGATTTCATAATTAAACTTCTTATTGTGTACATTTATTTTTAAATGAAAAGAAATCAAAGCAAAAATCATTTTCTCAGAAATAGGTGAAGTTAGTGAACTTTTAAACAAAACCCGTTAGCTCTTTAAGCTGAAAGATAGTAAAATAGCTGCCAAGAATCTTTTTTAACCTTTATTACATTTTTTTATTTATTTGTGTCAGGCGAGGAGACTTGTGTGCCACTGAAGGCAAGGGCTCAAAGGACAATCTCCATGAGTTGGTTCTCTCTCTCCACCATGGGGATCGAACTCGGGTCACCAGGTTCTGTAACAAAGACCTTTACCCCTTGAACCACCTCACCAGCCAAATAGCTTTTAATAAGGATTACTGGCAGGAATGCTGTGGGATGTTCTGTATGGCAAATATGTTAATAAATAAAACACTGATTGGCGAGTAGCAAGACAGGAAGTATAGGCAGGAATAACAGAGAGGAGAATTAAGGGAACAGGAAGGGAAGGAGGAGACTGCCTGAAGCCGCCGCCAGGACAAGGAAGATGTAAGGTACCAGTAAGCCACGAGCCACGTGGCAAAGTATAGATTAATGGAAATGGGCTGAATATAAGAGTAAGAGCTAGACAATGATAGGCCTGAGCTAGTGGCCAAGCAGTTTAAATAATATAAGCGTCTGTATGTTTATTTTATAAGTGGGCTAAGGGACTGCTGGAGCTTGGCAGGACCCAGAGAGAAAACTCTCCAGTTACAGAGGAATAACTCCTATGTATTATTAAAACTTACTATGGGGCTAAACATATAGGTCACAAATAGAATGCTTGCTTAGCATGGGCGGGGCTCTGAGTTTGATACACCACAGTAAATTAAAAAATAAATAAATCTTATGAAGCTCACAGAAATAGGCAAAAAAAAGTAAAGGAATAGACACAATTGCATGAAAGAACTTCAGTTATAATGAACTTATACCAAGTTATTGGAAGAAAAGTAAATTATTCAATATATGCTCCCAGGAAACTAGCTACACATGTGGGAAAAATTATATATACTAACAAAAATAATCATCAACCACAGTTTACATAATGCAAATATATTTGGAGGGTAGTTTGATGATATTGTGAGTGTGACATATATGACTCCTTCAAAACATATAGGAAATTCATTAAAATTAAAAATAATTTACAGGCCTAGAAAGATGGCTTAGCAGTTAACAGCACTTTCTCTTGACACGAAATGGAGTTCAGTTCCCAGTATCCACATGGTGGCTCATATCTGTGTGTAAGTCCAGTTCTAAGGAGTCTAGTGTTGTCTTCATACCTCTGCAGATATCAGACACGCATGTGATGCACAGACATACATTCAGACAAAACACACAGAAATTAATATTCTTTTAGAAGTTAAAGATTTGACCAGATAAAGCTGCAGGTATGGGGGGAACCTAAAAAAGATCAAAGATAGTATTAATTATAACATGATAAAATTATACATGTTTCTTCAGAAAGAAAAATTCTAATCTTTAGATAAACAAATAATAAGAACAAAAGATACTCTGCAAAAACAATGCAGCACTATGTATAAATTAGTAACATTCAAGTCAATAAAAGTCAAAAAATAACACCATAAATTTCTCAGCCACTATTCGGCTAAATGAAAATGACTGATAAAGTCTGGATACATGCATTTAAATCACAGTTTAAAGAAAACTCTCCTGTATTGTTGATGAATGACAGGAGAAAGTGGTGTTTTAAAGTGTACTCATTTTGAACCAGAAATCCCTATCGTATTAATCTATACATAAATACAAGCATTAGCCTGTAGTACATCATTGATTTGCAAGGAAAACTTCTAAATCTTTCATAAGGTGACAGCTGAGTTCATGAAAACAAATGTATTTCAGGTGCCCTGAAAATAAGAGAGACAAGTTGATTTCATACTTAACATCTATATGACTCTGTGAACCAATATTACATTACATTTCCTCACCAAGTACTTGATGCCTCAAGCTCACTTTGGTGCCAGAGTTCTTGTAATTGTAGTTTTACAATACTTCATAACTTTCCTCCCACATATGAATTGATCTGAAAGCTGAGAGTTATGTATGTATAGGTGTGTATGTGTTATATATGCATGTATATAAGCATGTATAAATAAAAAGGACACTCATCCAATATACATTTTATAAAAGAACTTAAAAAGCCTTCACACCCCTTTAAAACAATGAGACTCATGCTGCGGGATAATCCTTTTGTACACTGTGAAGATTTGTTACTGTGATTGGTTTAATAAAGAAGCTGACTGTCCAATAGTTGAACAGGATAGAGTTAGGTGGGAAAGCCAAACTAAGAATGCTGGGAAGGAGAAGGGTCCAGTCAAAGAGAGTCACTGGCAAACGCAGAGAAGCAAGATGAGGTTCCAAGTCATGTGGTTAAACATAGATAAGAAATATGGGTTAATTTAAGTGTAAAAGTTATCTAGCAACAAGGCTGAGCTATCAGCTGAGCATTTATAATTCATATCCAGCCTCTGAGTTGGTTATTTGGGACCAGGAAGAAATATCCATTTACAGAAACTACCATCAATCCTCTGTCACTTGGAAATAGAGTAGATGTTAAGATATTAATTGTTATGTGTGTCTTAATTTTGTAATTAAAAAATAAACCTAAGGAAAAAAACAAAAAGTAGCCACTTTGGATTAAACTTTTTCTACTTCAACCCTTTTGCCTGATAAATCTTGATATGACTCAACTTTTACAGGTACATAAAACAGGCATGCAAATCAAACATTTACTGAAAATAAGTCATAATGAAACTTGCCATAAAACCATTCTTTAGTGTACATATAATTTTACCACTCAAGGATGAAAGTAAACTTGCAGACTAATGAGGTGAATGTGGTTGTTTAGTTTTACACAAAGCATTAAATTTTGGCTGAACAATACTCCAGGAGGTAGTACACTTTAAATGTTTTTCAGTTACTGATGTATTGGTTTTATAAACATTGGTGCTGAGAATGCCACTTCACATAATACATAGTAAAAAAAATTACAGAAATGTGCAAAGATAATTTAAGAAATCATTGGACATTCTGTCCTAATCCTAAGTCAGAGTTCACTTAATATTTGTTAGTTAGTTAGTTAGTTTGTTTGTTTCTTTCAAAACTTAAGTCAGCAATTCAAACATCACTGTTTGAGATCAAACATAATACAATTCAAAGATACATTGATTTGATGCTTAAAAATTAAGTAATGACAGTAAAAAATATTGAAAGTCTTCATTGTTCATAATTAAACCACTGTGTTTCTATGGGAGCAGATAACAACTTCACATGCACAATTCAAACACTGTGATGCACAACACAAAGCAGTTTCAAATCTGAGCCCAGGCATTACCAGACTGTGCATTTAACAGTATTGCACAGCCAGAGAGCATGTGCAGTGAGAGGGCATGTGCAGTGAGAGGGCCTGTACAGTGAGAGTGTGTGCAGTGAGAGGGCCTGTGCAGTGAGAGGGCATGTGCAGTGAGAGGGCATGTGCAGTGAGAGGGCATGTGCAGTGAGAGGGCATGTGCAGTGAGAGGGCCTGTATAGTGAGAGGGCATGTGCAGTGAGAGGGCCTGTACAGTGAGAGGGCATGTGCAGTGAGAGGGCATGTGCAGTGAGAGGGCCTGTATAGTGAGAGGGCATGTGCAGTGAGAGGGCCTGTACAGTGAGAGGGCATGTGCAGTGAGAGGGCATGTGCAGTGAGAGAGTGTGTGCAGTGAGAGTGTGTGCAGTGAGTGTGTGCAGTGAGAGGGCATAGACAGAGGGAGGCATGTGCAGTGATAAGCATGTGTGATGTGTTTTGAAACAAGGCTGTGTAGCTAGAGTTTTCCTGCCTTGCCCATAGTCAGGACAAATCTCTGACACCCGCCAGTCCCACAGCCGCTCAGACCCAACCAAGTAAACACAGAGACTTATATTGCTTACAAACTGTATGGCTGTGGCAAGCTTCTTGTTATCTACTTCTTCTATCTTGAATTAACCCATTTCTATTAATCTATAAGTTGCCATGTGTCTCGTGGCTTACCAGTACCTTACATCTTGCTTGTCATGGCGGTGGCTGGCAGGTCTCTCTCCGCCTTCCTGTTTTCTCTGTTCTCCTCTCTGTTAGTCCCGCCTATACTTCCTGCCTGGCCACTGGCCAATCAGTGTTTTATTTATTGACCAATCAGAGCAATTTGACATACAGACCATCCCACAGCAAGGCTGCAATGAAGTCCTGAGGTGTAAAGAGGGTAAGCACTGCCACAAACACCTCAGATTTATTATGTACTTGGTTTTGTGTTAATTTTTCTTTGTGACGTGTTCAGAAACCTGTTGCTGTTGCCAAATGTTTCATACTTTCTCCAATGGGATCACATTTCACCATTTAAGAAACTGTGTCCTGCACTGCAAATAGGACAAAAATGGCAGCCCACAGAATGGGAAAAGATCTTCACCAATCCCACATCTGACAGAGGGCTAATTTCCAAAATACATAAAGAACTCAAGATACTAAACATCAACAAACCAAATAATCCAATTAAAAATAGGGTACAGATCTAAACAGAATTTTCAACAGAAATCTCAAATGGCCAAGAAGCACTTAAAGAAATGTTCAACACCCTCAGTCATGAGGGAAATGCCAATTAAAATGACTCTGAGATTCCATCTTACACCTGTCAGAATAGCTAAGATCAAAAACACAAGTGACAGTTCATGCTGCAGAGGATACAGAGGAAGGAGAACACTCTTCTTTTGCTGATGAGAGTGCAAACTTATACAGCCACTTTGTAAATCAATCATGGCTGTTTCTCAGAAAATTGGGACTCGATCTACCTCAAGACCCAGCTATACCACTCCTGGGCATATACCCAAAGGATGCTCCATCCTACCACAAGAACACTTGCTCAACTATGTTCATAGCAGCTTTATTCATAATAGCCAGAAACTGGAAGCAACCTAGATATCCCTCAACCAAAGAGTGGATTTTAAAAATGTGATAAATTTACACAATGGAGTATTACTCAGCTGTGAAAAACAATGACATCTTGAAATTTGCAGGCAAATGAATAAAACTATCAAAACCATCCTGAGTGAGGTAACCCAGATCCAGAAAGACAAACATGATATGTACTCACTTATAAGTGGATATTAGCTGTAAAGTATGGGATAACCATGCTAACATCCACAAACCCAGAGAAGCTAAATAAAAAGGAGGGCTCAAAGGGAATCTCCCTGGGAAGGGGAAATAGAATAGACATTGTGGGTGGAGGGGGTGAGTGGGGATGGGAACAGGAGGGATGAGGCGGGAGAGGATAGAGGGATAGAGTACTGGGAGAGACAACTGGAATTGGGGGCATCTTAGGGACCAGCTAGAAACCAAGCACAATAGAAACTCCCAGGAGTCTACAAAGGTGACCCTAGATAAGAGTCCTAGCGATGAGGGATACGGGGCCTGAACTGGCCATCTCCTGTAACAAGGAAAGACTTACTGTGGAGGAATTTGGACACCAACCCAGCCACAGAACCTTCAACCTAGAATTTGTCCTTCCTACAAGATGTATTGGGGTAAAGGTGGAGCAGAAATTGTGGGAGTGGCCAACCAATGACTGGTCCAGCTTAAGACCCATACAATGAGAGAGAGTCCAACCTTGACACTGCCTAGAGGGACAAGACCCAAAGACTGGACAACCCAGAGACCTAGGATAGAACCAAACACAACTGACAAAAAAAGTCAATGAAATGATTCCTAATGTTGTTCTGCTACACTCATAGACTGGTGCCTAGCCCAACTGTCATCAGAGAGGCTTCATTCACTAACTGAAGGAAACAGATGCAGACCCACAGCCAAACATTAGGTAGTGTTGAGGGAATCCTGAAACAAGAAACCCACAGAATCAACTAACCTGGGCTCATAGGGGCTCACAGTGACTTAACTGACAACCAGGGAGCCTGCATGGGACTGACATAGGTCCTCTGTATATGTTAGAATTGTATAACTTGGTCTTCTTATGGGACTCCTAACAATGGGAACAGGGGCTGTATCTGACTCTTTTGCCAGATTTTGGGACCCTTTTCCCCTGGGTTACATTGTCCAGCCTTAATACAAGGGGAGGTGCCTAGTCTTACTGCAACTCAATATGCTATGTTTTGTTGATATTCATGGCAGGCTTGCCCTTTTCTGAATAGAAACAGAGGAAGAGTGGATAGAGGGGCAGAGGGGAGTGGGTTGGAGGAGGGAGGGGACTTGGAGAAGTGGAGGGAGGTGAGACTGCAGTTAGGATGTAGTAACAATAGTAATAATAATAATGATAATAATAATAATAATATAAAGGAACTGTGTCTTGAAGATGTAAAATTAACAGCTTGAGTGATTTAAAAATGGTTTTCTAACTCAAAAATATTCCTTACTCCCCTCTTCCCCAAATTCACAAAAATAATAGCAGGATTTGTGGGGGGACCAAAATTTGTAAGAAATTTTTGTAAACTCCTGTAAATTTTAGGCAAGTTGAAAAGGAAGTCATATGTATGAAACAGAACTGGTGCAAAGGGTTTTTTAGTGTTAACTGTACGTATGAGAGAGTAGAGATGCACTCATAAATCATGGTATAAAACAAATGAATGCAAAGCTCACTTAGAATGAAATCATTTAGGAAACTTCTAGAATGGGGAACTAATTCAGAGTGCTTTGCATAACCTTAGTACATCCCTCTCTCTCTCCCGCGCTCGCTCCCTCCCTCCCTCCTTCACTAAATCTGAACTGAATAAGGAAAGACTGTTCTTTGCAAGTACTTGGCACATTTAAAGTCTGGAATCTTGCAATGCAGCTTCACATTGTTTACTCCTAAACATAACTAATCCGAAAGCCAGTAGACAAACCGCATGCATAACATAGTCACTAAGCCTCCAGAGTGTCCAGCACCACTGTTCACCCAGTAACCTGAATAATATAGACCTAATGCCTTCTTGTCTCTGAGGTTTTGTTGCAATCATGGGCTTCTCACTGTAGACTCCGTCTTGGTCTCGTCTCTGCTGGAATATCCCCTCCCACACCCTTGGCACGACACCCTCGCTTTAACATCTGCAGTGTTATACTGTATATGGCTGCATCATTCACAACCCATAGAAACTCAGATTCTTCCAAAACCTTTCATAGATGTGAAATGGCTGAAAGAGAAGGGGTATCCATTACTATCCCAAAAAAAATCACTCCTAGGACTTGAATATTTTTTGTTCCATGTAATTTGTGTCAGATCAAGAATAAGTGAAAAATAAATATTTTTTCATCTATAAAGAAGTAGAGAAAGGAAAACACAAAAAGAAAAAGAGAAAAGTTCACAATTACCTGTACAAAGACCAAGAAAAGATAATATTCAGTCTTACTGTCGTTACATATTTGACTTCTCCATAGTGGTGCATGTCTACAATCCTAGGACTTGGAAACAAGGACAGTTGGAGGCCACGCTGGGTAGCACGAGGAGACTCAGTCTCAATAGCAATACAAGCAACCAGAAGCCCATACACTTAGATGTGTCCATGCATCTGATGAAATCTGCAGTTTCAGACAAAACACAGGCTTGTTTCTCTAGCAATTAGATAATCTGCTAAATGTAAAAAACAAATTCCTTGGACTTAGAAGAAAATTACTCTGTGCACATCTAACAAGCTATAATAAAATGATACTGGACTTGGGCCTCAGATTCCTGTCCCAGACCGGTCTACTCTGGTGACCAGCCTAGCAAATAACCTAGCTGTCATCATAGAGCCTTTGTCCAGTGACAGATAGAGGGAGATACAGAGATCCACAGCCAGGCACCAGGCTGAGCTCCGGGAATCCAATTGATGAGAGAGAGGAGAAATACTGCAGGCGGGGGACATTGAGATCATGATGGGAGGACATGCAGAGATGACCGGCCACACTAATGGAAGCCCATGAACTGTGGACTGGTGGCTGTGGAGCCCCCATGGGACTGGACTAGGCCCTCTGGACACAGAAGAAGGTTGTTTGGCTCGAAATGTTTGGGGGGCACCCAGGCAGGGAGATTGGGATCTGTCCCTGGTGCATGGGCAGACTTCTGGGAATCCAGTGCCTGTGGTGTGACACCTTGCACAGCCTTGGTGCAGTGGGAAGGGGCTTGGACCTGCCTAGGCTCAGTGAGCTAGGCTCTGCTGACTCCCCATGGGAGACCTTGATTTGGGGGATGTGGGGATGCAGGGTGGCTTGGGAAAGAGGGCTGGGGAGTGGGAGGAGGGGGGTCTGTGGATAGCATGAGGAGTGAGTAGAAAATTTCTTAATAAAGAAAGAATAAATAAATAAATAAATAAATAAATAAATAAATAAATAAATAAATAAATAAAATAAGCAAATAAATAAATAAATAAATATTCCTGTCCCAGGCACCTACTTTAGGCGCTGGGTTTCTGTCTGGCATGGCATGCAGGGGACCCCAGCACCATCTGTGCTCCCTGTCACATTCGAGGGGGGAAAGGGTCTCAGTTCCTGGACCTGAGGGAGACCTAAGTTGACTCATGCTCCCCATCTCTGGCAGCACTGGTTCCAATGGGTAGACATTGGGGGCCGACCCAGATCTTGAGGCTTACAGTTGACATAAATCAGGAGACTCTAGTTATGATAAACAAAACAAAATTCCAGACACAAAATTAAATAGAGAGCTAAATACATGTTTGTATCTTCTTTTTCTTTTTCATTGTCTATTTTGAGGGGTATGAGTTTTCTTCTACACCTTTATTATTTTAATTATCAGACATTCCATTTCCACTGTGGAATGTAAGTTTGGTATTTTGCAGTTTCTGACTGTCTTGAGTACAGTTTCTATCACTGTGATAAAAAAAAAATAACAAACACCATGAGCAAAAGAAACTTGGAGAGGGGAGGGTTTATTTAAGCTTACACTTCCAAACCACACGCCGTCACTGAGGGAAGTCAGCACAGGAGCTCAAGGCACGAACCTGTAGGTAGGAGGTGAGGCAGAAGCCATGGAGGAGTGCTGCTTACTGGCTTGCTCCTTGTGGCTTGCTCAGCCTTTCTTCTTAAATAACTCAGCACCACATGCCCAGCAGTGGCACCACCCGCAGTGACGTGGCTCCTCCCACATCGTTAATCAAGAAAGTGTCCCATAGGCAAACTTCATGGGAGCATTTTTTCACTTAAGGCTCCCTCTTCCTAGAAGACTCTAGCATGTGTCAAGCTGACCAAAAAACTAACCATCATACTAGCTAGACATTTCTGTTTACATTTCTGTAGTACTTATCCTATCTGCACAAATTTTGTTGGGTCCATACTTCACTTGGACCTCATATTGAGCTACAAAGATGCTTTGACCAAATTACTTAAATTATATAACATGCATTGCTTCATCATTGGGTGCTTGTAGAAGCTTGGCCACTATGACATTTGTTCTTTGGTTTTATGTTTCTAGAGATTAAATCAAGGCCATATGCATTATGGGCAAATGCTCTATCCCTGAGCTGCATCCCCAGCCCTACTTATATCATTCATTTGTTTGTTTGCCTCTTTGTTCATTGTAGAGTCTTGTTTTTAAACAGAGCTGCCCATGAGCACCCCATCCCCCCTTCCTCTGTGTCAGCCTCTACCTCTACCTTCTTACTGCCAAGATTTTACACATGCCGAAGTTGCTTCCTTGTTTTCTAAAGCTGCTGGATTTCATCAGGAGATATATTAAGAGCTAATAAGATATATTATAAGATACGATCTTATAGCTATATGGGGGAGGGTTGTTGGACTTTGTTGTTTTGGGTTTCTGTTTTGAAAAAGGGTCATCAGTGTTGTCCAAGATGGCCTCAAACTGTCTAGATCTCCCATGTGCTAGGATTACAGATATGTTTCACCAGGGATGTCTATTTTTTTAATTTGTTTGTTTGTTTTTTAATGAGTTTTTACTATAACTGTCAATCCTTTGGCCTGCACTTGGCCAGTGCTGAGACATAAACCACCACACCTAGCTCACCCCGGTGTTTTCCAACCTGTTTATAAACGTGGATAGAGGCTTCCAGGTAATCTTCTATTGTCAGAAGTTCTTTTGGCATGAATAGAAAAATAATTGAATTGTTGGTCATAGCTTTTTCAGACTTCCTAAAAATCGAAGTTAAGTGAGAGCCTTCTGGGCATAATGAGCAAGCACTTGCTAGAACAAAAGCATCAAGCTGGTGACACACCATGACAGGTCACTCTTTCCCAGAGGCCCACACGTCAACTATCAGGTCTCTTTTAGTGTTACTGAAAACCATCATTTCTTTGGCCACTATCCCAGCATTACAGTGAAGATCTATAAAATGCTCTTTCCCAAGTTCTGTTATCCTTCAAGTCTAAGGGAAAAGGAAAAGTGGAAGGACTTTCCTTAAAGTCAATGTGTTGCTTAATGTCAACAAGGCAAACTTGAATTCCACTGGTAACAATCCAAGTACAAGACTCACAATCTGTTGCCTCCATTTATTGTATTGGCAAGATCTCTGAAGTTGTAGAAAGCAACTCTTTGTACACTAAAAGAAAAGATAAGGAGAGTTGGCACAGAGAAAAACAGAATGGGGGTTTAAGAGAAGACAATAAGGGAGACAATGTAAATATGTTCTTTACCCACAGATGCAAAGGGGCAGAAACTATACCAGGAGTAAAATATACTAGTAGATTTTATTTGACTACAGATACAAAGGGGGGGAAATGTACCTGTAATAAAACATACTAATGACTAACTTAAAAATACTCAGATGAATTGTTTTCTATTTCTACTCAAAAGTAATCTAGGTATAAAAATATAATTACTTCACTATTGTTGGAGGATTTTACTCTTTGGGGGGAGGCACCACCCTGTTATCAAATAAATCACACACAGAGACTTATTCTTAGTTATGAATGCCTAGCCTTAGTTTGGCTTAGTTTCTTGCCAGCTTAACTTAAATTGTCCCATCTGTCTTTTTGCCTCTGGGCTTTTCCCGTTCTCCTACTTTTGCAAATCTTACTTTATTCCTACTCTGTGGCTGACTGTGTAGCTGGGTGGCTGGCCCCTGGAGTCCTCCTCCTTCTCTGGGTCCTAGCTCTCTCCTCTCCTCCCAGATTTATCCTTCTATGTATTCTCTCTGCCTTGTTATTGGCCATTCAGTTCTTTATTAGATCATCAGGTGTTTTAGACAGGCACAGTAACACAGCTTCACAGAATTAAACAAATGCAGCATAAACAAAAGTAATACACCTTAAAATCATATTCTACAACATTTCCCCCGTTATGCCTAAATAAAAAGGTTTTTAATTTTAATATAGTATAACTACATAAAACAAAACAATTATCAAGTAGGAATTACATTTGCAATATTCTGTCCATTTGCAGTTAGCATATTTAAAGAAAATAATGCAGTATCTATCCTATCTTAGTAAATCCAAAATTTTATATCTAATTTACTTTCTATCATATCTAAGGAAAACTGCAACTATAACTTTCTAGTCTTAAACTCCATCAAAGACCCCAGAAGGATATAATATTATTTAAGTAAACAGAAAGTGCATTACAAACAACTTCCCAAACTCTAGAAATGACAGAGGTATCTGACTGCCTGGACAGTCACCCAAAGTTCCTCTGCAACATTGGGGCATCCATCTTCAGCCTACAGACCTAGAATATCTGGCTAACTTTTCAGTGAAGCAGGAAATTTGAAGGACTGCCCTGCCTTGTATTGTCAAAGTTTGTCAGTTGCTTTCCTCTGTGTCCTGTAGAATATCTGGAAAACTCTTCCGTGAAGCAGGAATTTTGAAGGACTGTCCTGCCTTGTTTTGGCAAAGTTCAACAGTCATTTTCCTGCATGTCCAGTCTGCACAGCACATTGTCAGCAGTCAAAGGCAAAAACAGTTTCTTTGCCCAGTGACTAACCTTGCCACAGTGAAAGCAAACTCCTTGAGGAGTTTTCTCAATGCCCATCATTTTCTCTGAAGTAAATTGGTGCTGCCAGGAGCAGATGTGTCTCATTGTCATTAAAAAAAACCTTTAAATTAACAAAACATTTTAAATGCCATCTTCTATATGACCACGAAGTATTTGAAGACCATCTGTCTAAAACCTATCTATTTAACACAGAAAACATACCTAACATATCTACAAATTTGACTGTTAAAAATGACTAACTACTGACCTATGTTTCTTGATTGTCCTATATACTTTATAATAATAGCTTCCAAAAACTAGAACTTTACCTTACATTTTTAAATGAACTGCATAGGTACAATACCTTAAACAAGAGTGGAAACACATATACAATGTAACAAAAATAACTTTAAATTGGTATCAATATACTATATTCTCCTAAATGATAACAAACATCCATAACCCACCAAATAACCAAAAAACCTCCCACAACCCTTCTTGGAAATGTGGATGTCATTTTCTTCAAACTGCTTCCTGCTGTCTACGGATGAAGCATCTTTGGAGTCCCAAAGAGAAAATTTGAGATAATGGCCAAGTCCTGGGAAGACCAGCAGTAACCTTTGCTGATAGCTAATACCTGTCAAGTTTCAGGAGGTCTTGACTGATCAAACCTGATCCGTATTATTCCTGAAGAAGTACACAACATCTCATCTCTTGTGGGAACAAAACTCCAAATCATTTTTTATTTCCATTTGACAAATATATTTTCTTACTTTTGAAAAGTTAAGGCATTCCTAAAATATATAGGTTGATTATTTCATTAGTCCCTCTTTCAATTCCAGGTCTCTTTGCAGCTGTCCTTTGCTTTTCAACAATCAAAATAGTCAAAATCAACACAATAACATACAGGATCGAGACTCCTGTGTAGTTCCCATCTTACATGGCTTTTTTCTTTTATATTACTTTTACTTTCTCTTTAAAGACTTTACTGTTGTTTTTAAACTAGTCATTTCTTTCTACGACTATACTTTTTCTTTTCTTAAGCCTATGCACATTGTTAAACACACTGTAACCTGTTTAGAGGTTTTTCCTCCTGGACCTCTTTTACTTTTATTGCATATCTCTAGCCTTTTTTGACCACATGAACAAACTTTTTTCTTTTTTTATTATTAAGAAATTTTCTGTTCATTTTACATACCAACCACAGGTGCCTCCCTCTTCCTTCCTCCTGTCCCCCCAGCCTTCCCCTCCCCCAAGCCACCCCCCATTCCCACCTCCTCAACAGCGAAGATTCCCATGGGGAGTCAGCAGTGCCTGGTACATTCAGTTGAGGCAGGCCCAAGCCTCTCCCCCTGAACCAAGGCCATGTATAGACAGTAGACTCCAAAAAGCCCACTCATGCAGCAGGAATGGATACTGATCTCACTAAGGGGCCCCTTAAGCAAGTGGAGCTAAACAACTGTCTCGCCTATGCAGAGAGCCTAGTCCAGTCCACTAGCAATAGTAGAGAAGGTGCTTAAACTAGCCTACTCCAGTAATCAAATGAATGAGCAAACTTTTTTTTATTTTATAATTCAATTTAATTTTACATATCAGCCACGGATTCTCTTGTTATTCCACCCCCCATTCCCATCTCCTCCATGGCAAAGACTCCCCTGAGGATTGAGTTCAACTTGGTAGATTCAGTCCAGGCAGGTCTAATCCCCTCCTACCAGACCAAGTGCCCCTATATAAGCCCCAGGTTCCAAACAGCCAGCACATGCACTGAGGACAGGTCCCGGTCCCACTGCCTGATGCCTCCCAAACAGATCAAGCTGATCAACTGTCTCACTTATCCAGAGGGCCTGATCCGGTTGGGGGCTCCTCAGCCATTGGTTCATAGCTCATGTGTTTCCATTTGTTTGGCTATTTGTCCCTGTGCTTTATGCAACCTTGGTCTCAACAATTCTCACTCATACAAACCCTCCTTATTCTTGCCAATTGGACTCCCGGAGCTCCACCTGGGGCCTAGCCATGGATCTCTGCATCTGGTTCCCTCAGTCATTGGATGAGGTTTCTAGCACGACAATTAGGGTATTTGGCCATCCTATCACCAGAGTAGGTCAGTTCTGGCTGTCTCTCGACCATTGCCAGTAGTCTATTGTGGAGGTATCCTTGTGGATTTTGGGGGACCTCTCTAGCACCCTGCTTCTTCCTATTCTCATGTGGTCTTCATTTATCATGGTCTTTTATTCCTTGTTCTCCCTCTCTGTTGTTGATCCAGCTGGGATCTCCTGCTCCCCTAAGCTCTCTTTCCCTCGACCCTTGCCCTTCATTACCCCCACTCATGTCCATGTTGTCCATGTAGATCTCATCCATTTCTCTGTCATTGGGCGATCCCTGTGTCTTTCCCAGGGTCCTGCTCTCTAGGTAGCCACCCCGGAGTTGTGAGTAGCAGTCCAGTCATCCCTGCTTTACATCTAGTATCCTCCTATGAGTGCGTACATACCATGTTTGTCTTTCTGAGTCTGGGTTACCTCACTCAGGATGATTTTTTCCAGATCCATCCATTTGCCTGCAAACCTCATGATGTCATTGTTTTTCTCTGCTGAGTAGTATTCCATTGTGTATATGTACCACATTTTATTTATCCATTCTTCAGTTGAAGGGCATCTAGGTTGTTTCCAGATTCTGGCTATTACAAACAATGCTGATATGAACATAGCTGAGCAAGTGCCCTTGTGGTATGATTGAGCATTCCTTGAGTATATGCCCAAGAGTGGTATAGCTGGATCTTGGGGGAGATTGATTCCCAATTTTCTAAGAAAGCACCATGTTGATTTCCAAGGTGGTTGTACAAGCTTGCATTCCCACCAGCAGTGGAGGAGAGTTCCCCTAGCTCCACATCCTCTCCATCCTAAGCTGTCTTCAGTGTTTTTGATCTTAGCCATTCTGACAGGTGTAAAGTGGTATCTCAGAGTCATTTTGATTTGCATTTCCCTGATGATTAGGGATGTTGAGCAATTCCTTAAATGTCTTTCAGCCATTTGAGCTTCCTCTGTTGAGAATTCTCTGTTTAGTTCTATAGCCCATTTCTTAATTGGACTGTTGGGCATTTTGATGTCTAATTTCTTGAGATCTTTATATATTCTGGATATCAGTCCTCAAATGAGCAAAATTTTAAACTGCTAAGGTACACCTGGAATCTCCAATGTGTCTCTCAGCTGGCTCAGTATGCTTGTAGGGTCATGAAGGCCAAGCGTGAAACTTGTGGCCAGTCAGAGGTTTATCTTACCAGGAACAGCATTCAAACTTCCTAGAGCTATAGAATGCCAATGCTTGTACTACAGCAGGCATTTTTACTTGTGTTTTTTTTTTTACCTTACTTAATGTACAAGCTGCTCAAGGACTCAGTGACTGACAGAAACTGTTTGGCCGAAACTCTTAAAGAAGCCATATCCCTTTTTGGTGGTTGTTCAGCTTTCTCAGGCTCTAGATGGATATAAGAGAATGCCAAGTTGGTATGCAAAAATATCATTGGAGGGTTTTGTTCTTTTGGGGGGAGGAGGGCCACCACCCAGCTACCAAATAAACCACACACAGAGGCTTATTCTTAGTTATGAATGCCTAGCCTTAGTTTGGCTTAGTTTCTTGCCAGCTTAACTTAAATTGTCCCATCTGTCTTTTTGCCTCTGGGCTTTTCCCATTCTCTTACTTTTGCAAATCTTATTAGCCACAGAGTATGTGGCTGACTTTGTAGCTGGGTGGCTGGCCCCTGGAGTCCTCCTCCTTCTCTGGGTCCTAGCTCTCTCCTCTCCTCCCAGATTTATCCTTCTATGTATTCTCTTGCCTGTCAGCCCCCCACCCCATCCTTTCTCCTGCCTTGTTATTGACAATTCAGTTCTTTATTAGCCCATCAGGTGTTTTAGACAGACACAGTAACACAGCTTCACAGAGTTAAACAAATGCAGCATAAACAAAAGTAGTACACCTTAAAGTAATATTTTACAACACTTCACTCATGCTATCAACAGCCCTACTTGTCTAAATGCAGTTATATTTGGTATATATAAAGAAAAAGCTACTATATTTGATGATCTGCTTCCAAGGGCAAAGGGGAGGTGATATAATTGTAAGTGTTCAGCCCCGGTTTAAAAACAGCACAGTGTTGGCATGCAGGAAAATAGTAGTCACATGGCAATGTGGCCAAAAGAATGCAAACCACAATGGACAGCCTTGGATTAACCAGGAAAGGCCTGAGCATCACATTCTACAGGGAGAACCAGAGTCCAATATGAGGCAGAGACAATCCAGCAGAGCTTGAAAGAAAAGAGATGGTCCTCTCTGTCCCTAAATGTGGAGTATCTGCTGATCTTTCATGCTCTATCTTTAACGGAACAACTCTCTCTCTCTCTCTCTCTCTCTCTCTCTCTCTCTCTCTCTCTCTCTCTCTCTCTCTCTGTGTGTGTGTGTGTGTGTGTGTGTGTGTGTGTGTGTATGTGTGTGTGTGTGTGAGAGAGAGAGAGTGTGTGTGTGTGTGTCTGTCTGTCTGTCTGTCTGTCTGTCTTTCCGTCTCTTTCTCTGTCTCTCTCCCCTTCCTTACCCTCATTCATCCCTCTATTTGATTTTAACTACACTAGGGTGCCCTTCTACCCACTTTCCTCTGGTTTCCATATTCTCAGTATCTGCTTGGAATTCTCTTTTCTTACTGACACCATTCTTTTCAAGCCCTGCTGTGAAACTGCTGCAGAATCACCAAATCTTTCTCCACCAACACGAACTATTCAGAATTTCTATTGACCAAAGGTTCACCCCAAGACACCTGAAGACCATTGTCTGGCTACCATCATAATGCCTCCTCTTGGTCAAATAATTCTGTAAGACTAAGATCTCCTGACACAGGCCATTGGCCTCTGTGCACAGCAGTTTCCAGAGGTGAGTTTAGCATGAGGTTTGAACTAGGCAATGCAGTAGAAATGAGTTGAACACGTCTATCACCCAGTTGCACCCTTGGTATTTACTATGATTTCAACTAGCTTTTAAGGCATAATTCTAGATAACATTTTTCTTCTTTTAATATTTTTAACTAAGATCTAGTGAGTCTCTATTACACAAAATAGTGCTGTGGGTATTGAGAAATAAGAAGTAAGAAACAAAATACTCTGGCAAAAGACATTTTGCAATAACAGAGCTTTCAAAACTTGAAATAAAGAATCACGGAGGAAAAATGCCAAGCAACAGAAAGGCATGCAGGGTGAATGAGAAGATGGCCCATACTAGAGTCAGACAAACCCAAGTTCAAATTCCAGCTTTGACACTTCCCAGATGTGGGCTGTGAACAAGTTGCTTAACTTTTCTAAACATCAGATTTTCTTCTATAAAATAAATGTAAAGATAAAGCCTACCATTTTTAAATGCTTAGATAAATACACACACACACACACACACACACACACACACTTGCATATACACATTTGGCACTTGCCACACACACCACACACACATACACACACACACACACATGCATACACACACACACACACACACATACACACATACACATACACACACACTTGCATATGCACATTTGGCACTTGTCATCCTGAGCTCGTAATGATATTTCAGAGGCTAAAATTTTAACTGAAAATTTTCAACTCTGTTTCACAAGGTAGGAAGACATTCCTTTAGTTCTTAGCTAAGGCCAAAAAAATAAGAAGAAAATGTCTTGGCAAAACACAGGAGCCCTTCTTTTCTTCAGATGACTTTTATGCACTGATATCTGTCAGTTATGCCATTTGTGATTCAAACAATGAGTGAGTCCCACAGCCCCCCAAACCTTCCAAGTGGCATGAATTCCCATCAGGAGACAGAATCACCATTCTGTTCTTGCTTGCCAACTAGCTGAAGATCACTTATAACACAGGTTAACCAGGTGTGGCAGCTCATGCACATAACTTCAGCAATTGAAAGGCAAAAGCAAAAGAATTGCTGAGCATTCAAGGCCAGCCCAGACTTCATAGTGAGTTCCAGGATACCATGTACTACACAATTAGACCCTGTCCAAACCAGCAAAAATAAATAAATAAATAAATAAAGTGCTTTACCTGAAATTCAAAAATATTCGGGATACATTTTTAGTGTGCAACATAAAAGGTGAAGCTGAACATTCCTCTTTATCCTCTACACTTCTCAGCCCTTCTATAAAATTATGTAAAGCCTATACACTCTATAATATTTCTTTAAAACACTATTAATAAATGTAAACAAAATTGCCATATATCACATCTAGGCTGCCCTTTGGTGATAAAGATGTGGGAAATGGACAAACACATATTGCTATTGAAAATGTAAATTAGTGCAAGCTACTGTAGAAATGAGTCTGGAGATTCCTCAAAAATGTCAAGACAGAACTATCAGATAAACCACTCCTGGATATGTGCCTAAAAGACTCGAAGTCGGCACATCACAGAAATAATTACACATGCGTGCTTATTACTTCACTATTCACAACAGCCAGATCCAGCCTGGATGCCCATCAGTACATGAGTGGGTAAAGAAATTTTAATATATAGAACTGGGGAGATAGTTGAGTTGGTAAAGCACCTGCGGGGCAAGGATGAGGACATGTGTTTGTATCTCCAGCACCCAAATAAAAACGCCAGGCATGGTGACACATTCCTATAACCCTAGCATTGGAAGAGTGGAGACAGGAAGATCCTGGGAGCTCATTGACCATCAAGTCTTTTACAGTCAGTAAGCTCCAAGTTTAGTGAAAGACCCCATCTCAAAAGTAAGGTGGAGAGTAATAGAGGAAGATACCCAACATTAACCTCTGACCTCCACATATACATGCACACACATGCATATGCACTTGCACACATATGCATATGCACATACATACATACACATAGCACACACATACACATAAAGTAAATGTGGTATATATGCACAATGGAGCTTTACTCTGGCATAAGTAAGGAAATTATGTCATTTGCTAGAAAGTGGATGAACATAGAACAAAATCAGCCAGAGTCAGAAAAGCAAATAGTGTATGTTTTACTTCTCATGTGGAAACTGAGTTTTAAATATATGACATGAAATTAAAAGAAGGATTATTTGAGAAGGAGAGGAGGCCTATTGTGACTGGGGCAAAGAGACAAGAGATGGCAATGATGAAGTGAGCATGGACAAACTACATGATGCGTATGTGTGAATGAATGCTATAATAAACCCAACCATTCTCTGTGCTAGTTTAAAAAAAAAAATAAGCGGAAGAGCTCATGAGCTTTTCCTTGTCTTTCAACGGGGAATAAAAAAAACTCTGTGGTGCCAAGCCACAGGAATTTAAGGTTCAATTTTTTGACCAAGAATCATCTGGTCTCTACTGACTAATACAGAGTAGCTTTCAGTACTATAAAAAATTATTAAACAGGCTCAAAGTTGTCCTCATACTTCCAGGAGACATAGATTATTCATCCTTTTAACATACCACTGCAGAGTACCAGCCTCAGTCACCTTCATTCCAAAAAGAGAATCAATGAGCCCAATATCTCATTCAAGACTGAAAATGGGTCTAGATTAGAAAACCTAGAGTACGTGATGAATCATGCAGTAGTATTCAAAAGTCACTGTCTCGATACAGAGGGAAGCTAAACACATAGAAAAAGAAACCTATGTGGGCCCATTTATTTGAAAAATAAATGGAAAACCTGCTTAAGAAAGTCAAACTGTTTCTAAAGAAGTTAATTGTGTCCAATAACACAGTTAAAGAACATTTATAGACTATACAATTTTCAAGCATGCAATAAAGTAACATTCACATTCGATAAAATCTATACTCTATTATTCAATAAAATATTACAAAGCATGTAAGGAAGCAGGATATTATGAGCCACAATTTTTCATAGATTCAAAAATAAGGCAGATGGCAGAATTAATAGGAAGAACTTTAAAATAGTTGTTGTAACTGTATCCATGTGTTCAAAAAGATTAAGGAATGGTTGACTACATTAAACAAAGTATTGAAAGGTCTAATAATGACCCATATCTAACCCCAAGATGAAAAATACTACACGTGAGATAAATTCTATAGTGGTCAAGGGTAACATCACATTAACAAAAGATTAGTAAACTTGAAAGTATGCCAATGAAAATAATCCAGAAGGAAAAACAGGAGGGGTGAATTGAAAGCAAAACAAATGTTAAGTTCCAGTGAAATGTAGACAACATCAAATGACCTAAAATATGGGTAATGCAAGAAGTGAGTGGCAAGACAAAACAAAAAGGAGGAAATGTTTGAAGATTGTTTTCTAATCAGATGAAAACTATATGCCTGTATGCGATGCAAGCTGTTCCCTCTGTGCTTGTCATGACCAACACTGCCTAAGAGCAGAGCAGTGTGGTGAGCCATGGGAGACCGTGGCCCAAAGTCACCGCAGTGAAATTAAACAGCTACACAGCAGAAATCTAGGACTATTGGAATGGGGCTGTTCACATTCCCTCCTGAGGAGGAGCTAAGAGGATCACAAAGTATTCACAAGTCCCTCCCCTGATCATCTCTTGAGATTCAAACCACCACTCCCTCCAGCCCCAACTACAAATAATTTTAAAAATATTAAAGTACAGAAGAGTTAAAAATTTTACTGGGGATGAGACTTTTTGGTGGTACAGCTGTCCCGAGTCACCCATCTTTCCATAAGTAACCCCAATAAATTCAGCAGTTTTACCAAACTAGACTTGGCAAGATCTTTGTTCTGTCAGCTCTCTGTGCATTTGAAAGTCTCCTCAGGAAAATCATACAGCACCACAGATCAAAGAAGCTAAAATCTGAAGGAAACTACAGAAAGAACATCAGAACCAACATTTATAAACAGAGGAGGGAGACATCAATTGTACAGATTATGCACATTAGTGATTAACTCGGAGTTACAGATGTGTTGCATTAAAGAAAGAAATAAAAGCCCTTCCTCTTGGAATCATTTAACCAAGAGTAACTCAAGATTTGAATTCTCTACTTCATGTTCCCTGTGTTTTCTGTCTGTGTGTATATCTCTATGTGTTTGTGCTTCTGTGTGTGTCAGTGTGTTTCTATCTGTTGTATGAGCTGTTGTGCCTATCTGTGAATGGTGTCTATCAGGTGTGTGTCTGCCTCTAGCTTTACTCTGTATTTATTGAACAGTATAGAAAAACTCACTCAGGAAAGGAATGAGAAACTTCAGAAATCTTTAACAGAGTTTTACAAGGGATTAAGTCTCTGGTTCCAACTGATCCCAACTGACCCACACAACAAACATCACTGTTTGTTGACTAATATCCATAAATGATTGGCTTTCAGCATTTTATGGTAGATTTAGAAAGTTGCTTTCAACTTCTGTATTTGCTGTTTTCAGCAAATAACACACATGCATTATTCTGAGTCAGGGGCATGGAAGAGTATATAACTTAAGACTACAGCTATGCATTAGTTTAGGTTATAAAAATTGATTACATGGGAAAGCGTACAAGTTAAAGGCATGTTAAACAAATAGTTTGGGTCTGCAGTAGGCTAGCAGTTTTAGGTCTTAAATGACTTCAACGTGTATTAACTCTGGCTGTGAGATCCACCAAAAGTTCCAGTCTCTTAGAATGTAAGAGATACTTTCAGGATATTGCATTGCCACAGTCAATGGTTATACAGGCAACAAAGGTTTATAGACTTTTCATCAGCCACTCTGAAAGCTGGTAGAGAGTGGAATGTATTTTTTAAAGAACTAAATTCTTAAAATATCTTTAAAAGAAAGTACCACTCATAGAGATAGCTAACAGGTTTGTGATTACCAGGTGCTATAACCTGGGTGCTTGAAAGATTGGAATAATGGGGCCTGCATGGGTCTGTGTGAGGTCCTCTGCATATATATTATGGTTGTGCAGCTTGGTGTTCTTGTGGGACTTCTACCAGTGGGAGTGGGGGTGTCTCTGACTCTTTTGCCTGTGGTTGGGACCCTTTTCCTTCTACAGGGTTGCCTGCCTCATCCAGTCTTGATATGAGAGTTTGTGCCCAATCTTCTTGTAACTTTTTATGCAGTGTTCAGTTGATATCCCCAGGAGGCCTGCTCTTTTCTGAAGGGAAATGGAGGAGTAGTGGATCTGGGAGAGAGGGGAGATGGCGGGGAATTGGGAGGAGTAGAAGGAGGTGAAACTGTGGTTGGGGTATATTGTATAAGAGAAGATAATGTTTTAAAAAAGAAGAAAAGAGATTGGAATACAGCTGTAAAGTTGTCAATGACAAAAGAAATCTTTGTGACTGCAATTATTACACATTATATAAAGCTTTAATGCCACACATACAACTGGTAAAAGCATAAATGAGGAATATGGACTGCACTGATGTCAAATTCAATATTTAATTTTGTCTTATAATTTTGTAAGACAGTGCCATTGGAAAAAACTGGACAAAGTTCATAATGAACTTCTTTGAATGATCTTTTGTAATTTTCTGCGACCTACAGTTATTTCAGTTTTTAAATTTCATGTTACATTTATTTATATATTGGGGCTGGGTATGGGCAGGTGCCATGGTGCACTTGTGAAAGTCAAAGGAAAACTTTCAGGAGGTGGTTCCCTCCTCCCACGATGTGGGTTCTGGGAATTGAACTCGGGTCATCAGCCTTAGTGGCAAGTGCCTTTACTCACTTAGCCATTTTGCCATCCCTGATTAGTTTAGTTTTTTCACTGAAAACAAGCAATGGAAAAGATGACTCAGAAGTTAAGTGCACTGACTGCTCTTTCAGAGGATCCAGGTTTGCTTCCCAGCACCCGCATGGCAGCTCATGACAGTCTGTAAATCCAGTCCCAGCAGGTCTGAGGTCTTCTGGCCTCTGTGGGCACCAGAGATGTATATTGTGCATAGACATTGACTCAGGCAAAACAACCATTCAAATAAATTAAAATGAAAAATAAAATAAGACAATATACAACTTGGAAAAAATTCAGAAAAAAAAACAGTATTATAAGAAAAGAAAATGAATAACAGTGTGGTAGTATGAATGTAATTGGCCCCCATAAGCTCATAGGGAATGACACTATTAGGAGGTATGGCTTTGTTGTAGTAGGTATGGCCTTTTTGGAGAAAGTATGTTACTGTGGGAGTGGGCTTTGAGGTCTCATATATGCTCAAGTCATGCCCAGTGTCTCAGTTCACTTCCTATTGTCTGCCGCATCAAGGTGTAGCTTCTTCTTTACTCTCAGCTCCTTCCAGCCCCATGTCCCACCATGATGATAACAGACTTAAGGTCTGAAACTGAAAGTCACCCAATTAAATGTTTTCCTTTATAAGAGTTGCCATGTCATGGTGTCTCTTCACAGCAATAGAGACCCTAAGACAAGCAGAAAGAAAAGAAAAGTCCTCATCTACACAAACGAATGGAAAAACATAGGAATAATGTGTGTAGGCAAATATTAGAGACAATTATAATTGTGAAATTTTTATTTCTTGCGGATATAATTGACCATTTTAAGAAAAACTTGAAACACTTTAGCATAAGATACATATCATAAGATGAGTAAAATGTACAAAAATATCCCAAAGTGTCAGAATGGAGGAAATGGGAATGTCTGGTTATGAAATTTTTACTGACTCATGACACAGTATAGTGTCACTTGATGGTATAGTGTAATAAGTGAGGGCCCTGTAAGAAATAAGGCACTAGCTTTTAAAGAGGAAGTTGTAAAATGTGCAAAAAAGTAAATAAAAAACAAACAAGAAACAAAGAAATAAAAAATAAGCAAGGGCACATAAGAAAACTAATCAAAAGTTTCAGGTTTCAACCCTGAAATCTCAATAATCACATTAACTGTACATGGAAAAACCATCTGCTATAACCAAATCATCCTCAAGAAAATACAGTAAAGCTCTAACCTCAGTGGCTGAGAGTATAAACTAACCTGGAAGTAGAATCATGGCCATGGAAGTGATGGAGATTAAGCCATATACCCTGGAGTTGGCCCTAACCTGGTTTCCTGATGCAACAATTGTCCATGAATTTTTAAATTACACTATGACCCATCTATCCTCTTGTGGGTGTTCATACAGGCATATTCCAGCAGGGATTTGAATGAATCTTTGTCAAAAAGTATAACTAACCGAAGTCAGGTGTCCATCAACAAATAAATGGATAAGCAAAAGGCAGTAAGAACATACAATGTCACATTATTATCCATAACAAGGAATGAGTGTCTTGCATAGCTGAGCTTTGAAATTATTATGTTAAAGGAAACACTTCAGATGGAAGGAGAAAATAGTGTATGCTTCCATATATACAAACTATATCCAATAGTCAAATTCTTAAGGACATAAGTGGAACAGAGGCTGCCAGATGTGGTGATATTGTATCCCCCAACATATTGTGCACTTTAATAAACTTATCTGGGGTCAGAGAACAGAACAGCCACTAGATAGATATGGAGACCAGAAAATGGTGGCACATACATCTTTAATCCTAGCATTCCAGAGGCAGAGATCCATCTGGATCTCTGTGAGTTCAAAGCCACACTGGAAACAGCCAGGCATGGTTGCACACACCTTTAATCCCAGGAAGTGATGGCAGGAAGCAGAAAGGTTTATAAGGCATGAGGGCCAGGAACTAGAGCCTGGTAAAGCTTTTAGGCTTTGAGCAGTAGTTCAGCTGAGAGCCATTACAGATGAGGACTCAGAGGCTTCCAGTTTGAGGAAACAAAGTCAGCTGAGGAATTGGCGAGGTGAGATTAGCTGTGACTGGTTGTTTCTCTGATCTTTCAGCGTTCACCCCAATACCTGGCTCCAGGTTTGTTTTTATTAATAAGACCTTTAAGATTCGTGCTACACCCAGAGCCAAGGAGAAGGGGGGTCAGAGCCTTGCACTTTAGAGTTAAAATTACAATTTGGGGTATTTTATTAAGTTTTGAATATAGTGGTGATGGTTGCATGATGTGTTAATAAACTTAATAAACAAAGATCAGAACAGAAAATGTGAGCCAGTGAGATGGCTCAGGGAGTAAAAGCCCTTGCTGTAGAAACCTGATGACAAGATCCTATGGTGGAAAGAAAGGACTAACCTAGAAAGATTTTCTCTGACCTCAATATATCACACTGGCATGTGCTCACCTGCACATACACACACACACACACACACACACACACACACACACACACACACACACACGCATGAACATAAGCACCTTCTAATAATAATGAAATTAATTTAAATGGCAAGTGTTACATATTATATAGAAGTAGGGAAGGAAGATGAGAATGTATCTCAGTGGCAAACACTTGTCTACTATGTGTAGAGCCCTGGATTCTCTCCTCAGCACTTTAAATACATATATATATGAGGAAAGACCATATAAAGACAAAGCAAGAGGCTAGCCATCTGCAGGCCATGAAGATATGCTTCAAAAGAAACTCCAGTTGCTAATGCTTTTATCTTAGATTTAAGCCTCCATATTTATGAGGGAGAAAATCTGCTTATTAAACTTCTAAGTTTATAGTATTTTGTTATGGGAGTTCTAGAAGATTAATATAAGGTCAAATGTAAGATTACAGGAAAACACATAAAGCAAAATCATGTTGGTACAAAAGCCAGAAGAATACATAAATTAGTTCCTGGAACTGATGAGTGTAACAAGAGCGTACAATATGAGCACTGAGTCCAGTCACATCTTCTAAGGAGGCCATAAATAATTTAAATTTGGAATCTGAAAATCAATATTTACAGTAGCTCAAAAATTACTTAGCTACAAATATGTGCATAATCTGAGAGAATGAAGATAAAACGTCTGATAGAGTGCCTTCTTTTTAAATTGGTGTGAAGAAATTGAACATAATATTTCATTATAATATTTTCATAATGAAATCCAACCATCTCCCATGACCATCTCTAGCCACACCTCTCCCTCCCTACTCACCTCCTTCTTCCCAAATGGTCCTTCTTACTCTATTATAAAGTCTGTTTTGTACCAAGATTCGTCATATGAAGTAAAAGCGCTGCAACTGCCTCTGAATCTGACTGACCTTACATCACGAGTAGAAATTTTATCTACTTTCCTGCCGGTGACATCCTTAGTCAATCTGTATAGTTGAATAATAATCCCCTGTGCACACGTTTTGACACTCTACATCCCACATTTTCTTTATCCATTCATGTAATAATGGGCTAGGCTGATTCCATTGATTTACAGAATACTGCCATCATAAACACAGGTGTATGCACATAGAGGGTAGTTCTACCTTTTTGTGTTTTGAACAGCCTCCACAAAAGAACAGACTTTCATATGAGTGGGCTAATTTATATTCCCTTTCTCCCACATCCTCTATAGAATTTGTTTGTTTGTTTGTTTGTTTTATGTTCATGATGATATCCATTCTGATGTAAAGAAATCCTGGTGTGGTTTTGGTTTGCATTTTCCTGATAACTAAATAAATGGAATATTTTCTTCATGCAGTTTTTTGGCCATTATTGGCAACTTGGTCTGTGGTTATTGGACTTTGTGACTGCTCTTTCTCACATTTTGGTTGGTCAGAAAAATATAACCAGAAGTGTATAAAAACCTTTAAGAGTTGTCTCTAAGTAGCCATTGCTGCTCCTTAGGTTCCATGTCCTAAAGGCTCCACAGTGTCCAAACAGTGCCACCAAAAAGGGACCATGAGCCTTTGGGGGACATCTCCTATTCAAACCATAAATTCCACCCTTGGCTCGTAGACTCATGGCCATCTCGTAATGCAAAATGCCCACCGCGTCAGTTTTTGTTTTGTTTTTTGTCTGAAGGTGGTGTCTTAAACCTGTAGTTCAGCATTCAAGAGGCTGAGTCAAGAAGATTGTCCCAGGTTCAAGTTCAGCTTGGGAAACATGATAAGTTATAAGCCAATTCAGGCTCAAAATGAGACCTTGTCTCAAAATAAAATTAAAAGTATTTTCAGGTAATGTTAGGCTTTCAAACAATTTAAATGAAAACATAGAGCATGGTTCAAGTATTGACAAATATATAATAAAATATTCTCACATAGCAATACAGTACAGAATAATTTCACTGCTCTTACCATGCTACATTCCATCTACTCACCCAGCTGCCTTCTATCTCACAGCTCTAGAAAGCACTGGTCTTTCCTAACTTCACCACAGTTTTACCTTTTCAAAACTTTCATACAGCTGGACTCATGAAACAGGCTGTTTTTGAAAACTGGCTTCTTTTCCTCAGCAATATGCTGTGGAAGTTCCTTATTGTAATTTCATAATTTGTAGCTGAATTATCTTGGGTTTTTCAAGATATAATATTTCTGTGTAGCTCAGGCTAGCCTTAAACTTATGATTCTCTGCCTAAGTTTTGTAAGTGCTGAGAGAACAGACTTGTACCACACCAAACTAATTTTGGGGAGGGAGGGCACTGGGGTTTGAATCCAGGACCTTGCACATACCAGAGAAGCTCTCTACCACAGAGCCATCTCCCCATCCCTTCCTTCATTTTAGTACCTAAATAGCTAGCCATTCCCTGGCTCTCTCCCAGTCTGTTTATCCATTCACTTATCAAAAGACATCTTGATTGCTTTCAAGTTTTCTCAACTGTGAAGAAAACTGCTATAAGTACTAGTGTTCAGGTTTTATGTGAATATATAGGGGGAAAGATATCGCTAAATCAAATGATCAAAGTATGTTTATTTTTGTAAGAAATTGCCAAACTGTTGTCTAAAGCAAATCTAGTATTTATTTGGCATTCCCAGAAAAAAAAATGAAGAGGGAGCTATTCCTTCCACATTGTCGCCAGCATCATGTGACTTGAAGTACCTTGATTCCGGCCTCTAGCTGCGCAGAACCATCTCTGTTTTAATCTCTGTCCTTCACTAGAGAGGTTGAGCATCTTCCCATGTTCTCATCTTCCGCTTATGCATCATCTTCACCCACTTTTAACAGGTTTTTTTTTCTTCCTGGTGCAGTCTAGGCATTATTTACACGCTTTGGATACATGCCCTCCAAGAGACGCGCCTACTGCACACATTTTCCTCCATCAGCTTGTAGTTTGTCTCTCCATTCTCTTAACAGTTTCTTTTGTAGAGTGGATATTTTAAATTTTAATGAAATCCAACATTTTTTTTCTTTTTTGGATCATGCTTTGAGTGGTTTATATATTTTTTTTAAAGTATATTGCCAGATTCAAAATCATCTAAATTTTCTTTCAGTACATTTTAGGAGTTTTATAGCTGTATCTTTTACACTTAGGTCCATGATCCAGTTTGAGCTATTTATGTAAAGAAGATATAAGTCTGTGTAGAGATTCATTGTTTCAGTGAGTAATCCAGCACCATTCGTTGAACAAGTTCATTGATTTTTACAAAGCTGAAAAGCTAATTCAAAGAGAAATGGACTTTCCCGCAAATACTGAAGAACGACTGACCAATACTTTTCACCTCACAAAAAATTAGTCAATCTGTTTGGATCAGAACATATAGACCACACTAAAAACTAAACCCATATATTCTTTGAATGGGCACTTCCCCAAAGAATAAATATAGATGATAATATAGTTATCCAAAATATTCAACACTATTAGTCACCAAGAATATTTAGTTCAACAAATTATGATGCCGTTAGTCTGCTATGAGGCTGGCTGCAAGAACATTTACCACGACAGTGTCAAACACTAGTGAGAATGTGAAGCAACTAGAATCCTCAGTAGTGGTGGTGGCAACGCAGAGTGATACAGGCATTTCAGAAAACAGCTAGGCCAATTCTTACAATGTCACTGTACACTAGAAAAAGATCATTTCAGGTTTCTCTACTGGATCCTTCATTCTTTGGCGTATATACTTCAAACTTCCCATCGTGTCCTCTGTGAGTGAGTGTGTGTGTGTGTGTGTGTGTGTGTGTGTGTGTGTTGCCTATGTACCTATGTTGAAATGTCCTCTTTTTTTTTTTTTTTTTTGGTTTTTCGAGACAGGGTTTCTCTGTGTAGCTTTGTGCCTCTCCTGGAACTCACTTGGTAGCCCAGGCTGGCCTCGAACTCACGGAGATCTGCCTGGCTCTGCCTCCCGAGTGTTGGGATTAAAGGCGTGCGCCACCACCGCCCGGCAAAATGTCCTCTTTTATAAAGACAACATTTGTATTAAATTAGAGGCCCACCCTTCCTTGACTTCATCTTACCCATTTACATTCCCAACAACTCTACTACCAAACCATCATTATGGGATAAAGACATAAATAGAGTAGAAGAAACTTCCATCTGTGACCAGGACTGACTGTTCCAGGGAGATGGTAGGGGACGATTCTAACACGTCTTTTCTTTCCTTTCCCTGGCTGGTAGGCTCTCTCCTCATTAGTCCTCACCCCTTTCATCTCATTTGCCTATTAACCCCCACCAATTGAGCCCATCTGGGACTATGTAAACCTCTGGGCATAGCTTTTTCATCAGTACAGCTCTCAGTGGAGCCCAGCTCTCAGGCCCACCACCCAGCCAGACCAGTTGCCTGGTTCTTTTATGGAAAATTCATTCCCACTTTTCATTGGAAGACTGTTCCTGCCTTCCATGGGTTCACTGGACCTGCTCACTAATGGAACTCTGTTCCTGCCTCAGAGGTAGACCCACTGCTCATGCCTCTTCCACTTTCATTCCAACCTCGTCTCCACAGATTTCCAAAACCTTCTGTCAATGGGCATCCCACCACCACGTTCATTCAGAGCTTCCTCATTTCAGTTAATTGTCACTCCCAGGTGAATAAACTCTTCATTTGCTCACCCTTTGCTGTCTGTCTACTTCTTCTTTGGGATGGCAAGACCACCTGCCCAGGGGTGGCACCACCCACAGTGACCTGGGCCCTCCCGTATCAATCATTAACCAAGAAAATGCCCCTCAGACATGCCCACAGGCCAATCTGGTGGAGGGGTTTCTTTAACTGAAGTTTCATATCCCTACCTGACTATGGTTGATGTCAAACTGACAGAAAATTAACCAGCAAAAAGCTTTTCACTTCCTTGGTTAGATTTATTCCACATTTTTTAGGCTATTGTGAATGGGATAGCTTCTGTGATTTCTTTCTAAGTATGTTTGTCATTGATATATAGGAAGGCTATTGATTTTTACGTGCTAATTTTGTATATTGATACTATCAGCTTTAGGATATTTCTAATGGAGTCTTTAGGGTCTCTTATCTACAATATCAGAGCATCTGCATATAAGGGTATTAAATTCTTTCTTCACTATTTGTATTCCTTTTTTCTCTTTCTTTTGTTTTATTGATCGAGCTAAGACTTTAAACACTGTTGAACAGGAGGAGAGAGTAGACATCCATGTCTTTTTTCCTGGTCTTACTAGCAATGATTCAAGTTTTTCCCCATTTAGCATAATGTTGGTTGTAGTATTGCTGTATGTTGTTTTTACTGTGTTGAGACATACCCCCTATATCCCTAGATTCTCTAGGACATCTATCATGAATGCATATTGAATTTCATCAAAGGCCTTTTCTGCATCTAATCAGGTGATTGTGTGGTTTCTATCCCTGAGTCTCTTGATGTATTGGGTTACACGTATTTATTTGTGTTGAACTGTCCATGAATTTCTGGAATAAAGCTGTCTTGATAGTAGTTAAGAGTGGGAAGATAGTTTAACACAGGTGATATGAAGGGGAGAAAGGGGAATAATGGTATGGGAGGTATAAGTGGAGAGAAGGATGTGAGATTAGAGCAGAGGAAGTGGCTGGGACTAATATATTTGGGATACTTGAAAAGGCCATGTGGAATCCTTAAGTTTAGAACTTTCATATGTGTACATATATGTGAATGTATGTATGTTTTTCATATGAACGAGTTACCCTACACAGGGGAATATGCTCATCCCAAAAACCATTGGTTCCCAAAAAAAAAAAAAAAGCCCAGTGCCAGGTGTGAAATACCTCCCCTCTTGTTATTGGTCATTAGTATCCTGGAGACCCCCTAAAACAATACAGGCTATTGTTACTGTTCTTGGTTGCCCACCAGAACTTGATGGTAAGACTCCATTGCTGAAGATCACACACACTGGTCTCAGGACATGGAGAAATCAAGTTGTTATTGACCAGGAAGGTTCCTCCCTACTGTCTAACTTTCATAGTATTGAAAAGTTCTTTACAGGCTGCTAGAGGTATGGGAAGTCATCATCAGTCTTACCCAACTTGAGACCCTATAAAATGCATTAAGAACCAGTATGCCAAGATATGCCTGTGGGTGCAGTAGTGACCCAAATATTATAGGGTAACCAGTTATTTTCTGATTAGATATAAAGCTCATCAGATACAAAGCAGGAGGAAAAGCATGTCTGGTATTATAAATCTGGATAAGACCTCAAAGTTGAGGAGCTCATGGACCCCAGAAATGAACCTACTATCTTTATTTTACCAAATAGTCATAGTATCTAATGGTCTTCTAAATTCATATCTCTCTATCCATACATTAATGCATACATTAAGGCTTCATCAGAGAAGTTCCTTTGTACAGGGAATGATGGTTAATGCAGAAACTCACAACTGCTCAAAGTACAGAGAATAAGTGACTATGGTGTACTCAGCCACAAATGAGACATCTATCACCCAGCTCCCTGTAGCTCAAGGACTACCACAAAATAGGAGAACAAGAAGGTAGTAAGAGCCAGAGCCCTGGGAGAATCAAAGCAAAACATTATCTTCTGGACATGACAGGACTATACTTATGAACTACAGCAGCTGCGGCCGTCTGCATAAGACCTGCACCAGATCATGCCGGCCAACATTCTAGGACAGAGTAGGAAATGAGTTTATGAGCCCCCATACATAACACAGGAGCTACTAATGATTGATAGTTTCTGGGTGAGGAATAATCAGTTTTCTTTAAGGGCATGGCTCTGGTGGGTGATCACACATCCAGTAGTATATAGACAGCATAAGTGGAGTAGAGAGGTTATTTAATTTAGAAAAAAAGAAAGAGAAAAAGAAGAAATGAAGTTGTGAGTAGGAAAATGGGAGTATATTTGGGAGGAGCTAAGGGAAAGAGTTGGGGTTGAAATGACTGTCTTAGTTACTTTTCTCTTGCTGGGAAGAGACACCATAACCATCTCAACTTATAAAAGAAATCATTTAATTTGGGGCTCATGGTTCTAGAGAATTAGAGTCCATCATGGTAGGGAACATGGCAGCAAGTAGGCGGGCATGGTACTGGAACAATAGCTAAGAAATTACATGTTAAGACAACAATCATGAGGCAGAGGGAGAGAAAGATAACTGGGAATTGTGTGGGCTTGTAAACCTCAAAGTCCACCCTCACTAACACACCTCCTTCAGCAAGGCCACACCTCCTAATCCTTCCCAAACTGTCCCACCTACTAAAGACCATTCAAATATACGAGCCTAAGGAGGACATTCTCTTTCAAACCACCATAATAATTAAGGTATATTATATGAAATTCTCAAAGAATTAATAAAAATATTTCTTAAAAAGAGTGTTCTTGTGGGACTCCTAATGATGGGAGCAGGGCCTGTCTCTGACTCCTTTGCCTGCTCTTGGGGCCTTTTTCCTCCCACTGGGTTGCCTCATCCAGCCTTGCTATGAGGGTTAGTACCTAGTCTTATTGTAACTTGTTATGCCATGTTTGGTTGATATCCCTGGGATGCCTGCCCTTTTCTGAAGGGAAACAGAGAGAGAGTGGATCTGGGGGAGAGAGGAGGTGACTGGGGGAGGGGCTGGAAAGAGAGAAGTAACTGGAACTACAGTTGGGATGTAATATATGAGAGAAGAATAAATAAATAAATTTTTTAAACAATGGCTTTCTTCTCCTCTTCCTCTGTTCACCCACACAAAGCCTACATTCCAGTATCTCACCAGCATATACACTAGCAATGCAGTGTCATTTTTGGTTGGTCATTTAAAAACTCTTCTAAATGTGAAATAAAAATACAATTTTATTTTATTCTAGTAGGCTATAATCTTAAAAATTTATACAGTTCTTATCTGGATAGTGTATTAAAAAGACAAGTTCCTTTATTAGTCAATGTGCATATATACCAACTATCATCTTATTGCAAATATTATTATTCAACCATAGTTTCATTATTGAGAAAGTTGTATCTTGAACCCTCCTTCTTGATTCATTCAGTAAATTTCATAACAATGTCTCTACCAAATCTTAATTTACAAAATCTCTGCAATGTGATAGAGAAAAATAAAACCTTGGTCTAAGATATTAACTTGGTAATAAGAGTTCCTTCATAATATCTAAACTACTAGTCCCAGATTTGCATCCTGCAATTTACAAGGAACTATAAAACCCATGTCTCTACATCAAAGGAAAGGAAGACATAATAACAGAGAAATTTTCCACTTTATTATTCTAACCTCCTAAACACCATGGCATCAGATGGCAATCTCCAGTTCCACACAGTACCAACCCTTCTTCCGGGGCATCATTGCAGATGCTGTATCAAGAACCAGCCATCCTATGGAAGGACAAAAGGTCCCAACCACTTCATGTGGGTCTGGATCAGACACAAAACTGCTGTACATTTTCTATCTATAACTGTTCCCTCTCCAGTTCTCATCCAGTAACCCTTTGCTGTCACTTTTACAAGGAGTTTTGCCTTACCACTGATCTGACCTCTTCCCTTAAATACTTACATCAGCAGTTGTTTACTTCAACATCCTCCGCAGAGCATAAATGTTCTCTGTAGGGAGCAAAGCAGGAGGATGCCAGTTCTGTTCTCAGTTGTTGTTTCCTCTACGTAAGTGGAGCTGCCTTGCAGAGAAAACTCAGTTTACCTAGCTGCACCGTAAGACATCCCATGGACAATCCATCCGAACAATTATGTCCTGCTAGAGATTTCCACTCTTTCCTTTCCTGTTACATCATTGCCTGGGCCATAAGATAATGCCTGTAAAGCCAGGCTCGGAGCAGATCTGTTATCCCAAAACTTAGATGTAAGAGGCAAAAGGTAAAGAGTTTGACACCACCCTGGGCTGATCAGCAAGACTCTGTCTCAAAAACTAAAATAAAAAATAAATAAACAAGAATAATGTCTGTACTAAACATGAGTAATATTCAAAAAAGCAAGAACGAGACTCCAAGCTCTATTTTTCCCATATGTGTTTATCTCTAGAAGAGTCATTCACCAATGTAATACAGAGAGTAGATAGTCTGAGGTCATTGAAAAATGTCAAGATGCAGCTTACCCAAGCTGGTGGGAGCCCACAGACTCTGGACTGACAACTGGGGAGCCTGCATGGGACTTACTAGGCCCCTTGAATGAAGGTGACGGATGTGTGACTTGATCTGTTTGTGAGTCCCCTGGCAATCAGACCAGGACTCATCCTCAAGTACATGAACTGGCTTTTTAGAGCCCATTCCCTATGGTGCCATGCCTTACTCAGCCTTGATGCAGAGGGGAGGGGCTTGGGCATGCCCCAACATGGTATGCCAGCCTATGTTGAATACCCAAGGGAGGCCTTACCCCCTCTGAGGAGTGGGTAGGGGTGTGATGGGGAGAGGTAGAGGAGAGGTGGAGAAGGAGAGCAGAGAAGCAGGAGAAGGGAAGGGAGGGAAAACAGTGAATGGTGTGTAAAATGAAAAAAAAACATTAAATAAACAAATAAACCTTTAAAAAAAAGAAAAGAAAAGAAAAATGTCAAGATATTTCCTAGAAACCTAGCCTGCATCTGGCATGTATTCCTTGCCAAAGTAGGTGAACACAGCTCACTAAAGTAAGTTCTAATGCTACCCTTCATTAAAGATCCTACAGTCAAAAGAAGCCTATGCAGAGCTGGAGCCCCATGCATTTACATCACTGTCACCGTCACACAGATGGAGATCTCAGACTATTTCCAAAGGAACAAAAATGTAAAGCTTATTATGAAGTCGATAGTGAGGGGACAAGAAGCCACAGACACAATCGTACGTGCAATAACTCCATCCCCAATATTTCCACTTCGAAATCCAAATTCTATAGGACTCCATGTGTCAGGGTCACTCTAATTCAAATATAACTATTTTACCCATTGCCCTGTTGAACTAAATGACCACATTTTTAAGGAAATGAAAATATTTTTCTAAAAGTACCTCATTATAAAATTGAAAAAAAATTGATTAATGAAAAACAAGCATCAGATATATATGACAGAGAGAGGCTTATTATCCACACCATGCACAGGCACATACATATTATTCAAAAGATGAACACTCCCAAGTTAAATTCACAATATATACATGGGCAATTAACACAAAAAGACAAATAATCATGTTATAAAAAGGGAAATGGCCATAGTAATGATCAAAAGATTGATAATTAAAATAACATGCATGTTAATTTAAATATTTATATATACATATATAAATGTGTATATATGTGTGTTTTCAAGGGATTAATTTTATTTTTGATATTACTTCTTCAGATTTTGATATTATACTCTAATTACATCATTTCTCCCTTCCCTCTTCTCCCTCCAAACTCTCTAATATACCCCTCCTCGCTGTCTTTCAATTCGTTAATTGCTGTTACGTGCATATATGTGTATACATATATATTCCTAAATACAATCTGCTTAGTCTGTATAATGTTACCTGTATGTATATGATCTCAGGGCTGACCGTTCGGCACTGGATAACCAGTCAGCGTCCTCCTCCCTGGGAAACCATTTCTCCCACTCTCAGCACTCCTTAGTTGTCTATAATCCTTTGTGTAGAATTTGGGCCTTGTACTCTTTTTTAAAGATTTATTTATTTGTTCTGTATACAGTGTTTTGCTTACAGGTATGTCTGCATACCAGAAGAAGACACCAGCTCTAATTACAGATGGTTGTGAGCCACCATGTGGTTCCTGGGAATTGGACTCAGGACCTCTTGAAGAACAGCCAGTGCTCTTAACCGCTGAGCCATCTCTCCAGTCCCTCATCCACTATGCTTATTGTTATTCTTTTTATTCGGCTCACATTTTAGGCAATAATGTTGATGAAACCTTATGGGTGTAGTTTCTGACATTATTTGGAGACACAATTATGGTGGTATTTTATTTGTACTGAAATGTGATTTTAATTGTATGTTAATAAATAAAGTTGCCCCGGGGTCAGAGCTATTAGAGCCATAGCAAGAGTGTGGCGGTGGTGGCGCACGCCTTTAATCCCAGTACTTGGTAGACAGAGCTAGGTAGATCTCTGTGTGTTCAAGGATACAGCCAACATTGGAGACACATGCCTTTAATCTCAATACCATAGAAGACCTGGAGGGCTGTACATACAGACAGTGACGAGGCAGTCACATGTTTGGGTTTACAACCAATGAGAAGGCAGAAGAGCTAGACTGTATAAAGACATACACACAGGAAGTAGGCCCCTTTCGAAGAGCTCTCTTGGCTGAAGCAGGAAGGGTAAGGCTCTTAGTTCTGACCTCTTGGCTTTCTTCTCTGAATTGGCTCTGTGTTTCTTATTTAATAAGACGGTTGGTTACATCTACACACAATCTCACAGCAAACTTTCTGATCCTCTGGCTCTTCAATCATTCCTACCCCTTCTCCACAATTTTCCATGAGCCTTATGTTAAGGAGTTGTTTTGTCGATGTATCCATTGGGACTAGGCTCCCCTACTCTGCGTTTTGACCAGATGTGGTTTTTGTAATGATCTCCATAGAAGGAAAACTATTAACACTATAGTTAGGGATTGTGCTCATTTAGTAAAGTGGTAGTTTTAGGTTCTCCTCCAAGATTCATGATCTCACTAGGCCTGGATAGTAGGCAGGTTTCCAGTACCAGGCTGCGTCCCCTCTAGTTGAGCAGGTCTCAAGTCCATTAGTGGGCTGTTGATTGGTTACCACCAAGGAATGCATGCCACATCTATACCTTTAGGGTTACTATGCCATGCCGGGCACTGCTGTGGGTCATAGGTATCACAGCTAGATAGGACTATTTTTTTTCCCTCATTTGGAAGCTTGAATGCCTCCTTCTAATATGATGAAAGCTAGTCCTTAGGCAGGAGGCATTCATGCCCATTCCAGCTCAGGGGCCCCTAAGCCCTGTGTCTGAAGGACATGGTGTCCTCAGCAATAGGGACACATCTTCTACCTCTAGGAGCAGTGAAGAACAATAACAACAGGTTGTTATATTTGCAGAATCTCTTAGACAGCCTGACCAACAACTCAAAAGAGCACTTCTCATGACGAATGTTAAGAACTTGTTACACGGTCTTTGGCTCTTGGAGGGAGCATTGTCAGCACAGATGATAGATTTTCATTTGAGCTATGTATGTGCATGTATACATGGACTCACATGTATTATAGGTTTGTATTTTTAAGGAATTGATAGTATGATCATCATGACTTTTTCAGACATTTGAAGGGTTAACTTTAAAGACACATTTCTATCCTGCTACCATTTTCTGATAAATTCACTGAAAATATGACTCAAAAGTTTGGATTTCCTAAAGTGGATGACATTCCTGATGCATGAAGCAGATGTTGTTGGTGTTCTCACAATCTCTGATGCCATGTACACTAGTGGAGGCGGTGACTTCTTTTCCTCACCAAATCAGCAAAATAAGGTATTACCAAGCACTGTAGGCAGGGTAGATGTTTTTTGGGTTTTTTTTTTTTTCAAATGAACTCTTTCTTAGTAAAGTAACATTTTGTTACATTTTTTTATGGTGCCAACTCTACAATTTTAAAGAGGCACATGAAATTAGCATTCTCTTCTGACATCAACAGTAAAAAAAAAATGTCGAAAGCCAACGGTGAAGTCGGTGCAGCATCTGTAATTTCACCCACATTTATAGTGTCTTTTGAATTTGTATGTTGAAGGAGGATGGAACAGCTTCTGTTTCTTCCATTATTCTCTTCAAATTAAAAGAACGCTTGCAGTTCTGTACTATGTGACATCATCTAAGAGAAACTCGGTTTTGCTTAGTCATTTATTTATCTGTACTTGGTACTGAACCTAGGACTTGGTGTGTGCTACATTAGCACTCTAATGCTGAGTTACAGTCACTCTTTTTGACCTCTTTAATTTTCTAAGCAATGTCTCATGGAATTGCCTCAGATTCCCTTGAACTCCCTGCATAGCTCAGGCAGTCCCTAAGCTTGAAATCCTTCTTCTTCACTTCCTGGGTAGCTGGAATTACAAACCTGAACCACTAGACACAGCTCAAAAAACTAGTTAACTGTGACTTTGATCCAAGCTACAATTAAGCTTCACCTGTTGCCAGGGCACATACATCGACTGGAGTTACTTATTACAAAGTCTTCTTTTACTTAACACTGCAAGAAGCAATACTATCTAATATAGTAAGGAGACTATAAATAGAAAGGCCTAAGTCTTGGTAAAATTTCCAGACTTCAAACTGAGCCTTCTTCAAAACTCATTTCTCATCAGTTTTTGATTGAGCAATATAATTGGCCCATTAGTTCTAAGGGATTTATGCTTCCATTATGGAAATCTGAGAAATATCTAAGACCTCATGTCTCTTAACACTTATGGTAAAAATAAAGCATTTCCTTTGCTTTGACATATTCACTTCACTTTAAGTCCAATACACATACAAATAGTCCACCATAATGTCATCTCCAAATTACATTTTAAAAAATAATATTAGTCAGACGCAATAGTAGACATTATAACTTAGGAAAGCTGATAACTTGTAGTTCTTGGTCATGTGCCGAAGAATTCAGCTAGGTATTTATTTAGAATTACACTATTGTTTAAATAACTACATGATAAAAACAGTTGTAATGAAAGAAATGATGGATTTTCAGGGAGGTGATGGGAAAGGTGCTTTCACTCAGCATGCTGTGTATTTCCCCTTCAGCCAGGAACCAACGGGAACCCAGGAACTGAGATCCAATCTCCTTACCCATGTGGAAGAAACTTCCTGGGAGGGAGGTTCCCAGGAAGAACTGCACCTCGCATTAACCCTCTACAAGGCTGATCTGGGGGAAAGGAAAGGTGAGGGAGGGGTCGCAGCCAGAGCAAACACCTGTGGGGGTCATAGAACTTCTGTAAATGGTTCCTTAAAAAAGGGGAAAGGGCACCGGTTACTTTTCTCACTGCTGTGATGAAATGGCCGACAGGAGTAACAGGGAAGGAAGGGCGGGGTTGGCTCATGGTTTGGTTCTGTCCTGTGAAGGGGGCGGGGCAGTGGGAGTGGCTGTAGGTGTGACATCAGGTCACTGAGTCTACAGTCAGGAGCAGAGAGAGTGGAATGCTGCTACTCTGCTCACCGTCCTTCCGTTGAGTCCTTCTCTTTATCACCCCACAGTCGGATGGCACCCACATTCAACACGGGCTTTCTCACTTCACTTAAACCACTCTGGAAGCATACCCATAGACGTGTCTAGTGGCGTATCTCCTAGGTGATTCTAAATGCCATCAGGCCCCAGTCCAGAGGACATTGAAACCATTGAGTTTCTAACTGTTCTCCCATTCTGAATCAATTCTTCCCCTGGAAAAGCCTTGTTCCTTGATAAATTGTCTCTGCTTTCACAACTATCCACATATTCCCATCAAATTTTTGTTCTGGGAAATGGCCACCTGGAAATCCCAGCAGGCACCCACCAATTTCTGGTTTCTGCCTTCATAAGTAAGATTAGAGTCAACCACATCTGCTTTCTGATCTCAACTCTTTCCAGTACTGCACAGAAAACCTCATACAGGACAGAGTATACCCTGCTAAATCAGACCCATGGCTTTTCATCTATCAAATGGCACCTACCTTTCAGAGATCAGATGAAGGTCTGACTCTCACACTGAAGGTTTTCCTGTCATCTTCATCTCTAAGACTTCTTAGACTTCTCTTGACCCTGAAAAAGGAAATGAATCAATCAATCTCTCTCTCTCTCTCTCTCTCTCTCTCTCTCTCTCTCTCTCTCTCTCTCTCACACACACACACACACACACACACACACACACACACACACAAACACACACACACACACACACAATTCAAGACTGGTCACATCTTGTTCTTTCATTGCATTATGCCTTTTTTGTTTGGTAGAATTAAAATGGTCTTTTATTGGGTTTGTTTAGGTTTAAATTTTTGTTAGTTCTTTGAGAGCTTGGTTTGATGTGTTTTGATCATATTCAATGCCCACCTTCAACTGTTTCCAGATCGTCACACCATTTTCCTACCCACAAAACTTGGTACCCCGTTTTCTCTACCATTTAAAGACCAATTTGTGCTGCCCAAATATTATTTTTTCCAGTTTGTTGAAAATAAATTTTTCTCACATAATATATCCTGATTATAGTTTCTTCTTCTTCTTCTTCTTCTTCTTCTTCTTCTTCTTCTTCTTCTTCTTCTTCTTCTTCTAAGACTACTACTACTACTACTCCCAGCTCCTCCTAAGCTCCCTCCCCTTCTGGATCTACTCCCTTTCTGTCTCTCATTAGAAAATAAACAGGGGCCGGGCGGTGGTGGCGCACGCCTTTAATCCCAGCACTCGGGAGGCAGAGCCAGGCGGATCTCTGTGAGTTCGAGGCCAGCCTGGGCTACCAAGTGAGTTCCAGGAAAGGCGCAAAGCTACACAGAGAAACCCTGTCTCGAAAAAAAAAAAAAAGAAAAGAAAATAAACAAGCTTCTAAGGGATAATAATAAAATAAAAATACTAAAACAAAAACTAACACATTAGGATAGGACAAAACAAACAGAAGGTAAAGAGCCCAAGAGAGGGCACAAGACTCAGAGACCCACTCATTCACACACACAGGAATCCCATAAAAACACTACACTATAAGCCATAATATATATACAGAGAACCTGGTGCAGACCAGTGCAGGCCCTGTGCATGCTGCCTCAGTCTCTGTGAGTTCATATGAGCTTTGATCAGATTGATTTAGACTGCTTTGTTTTCTTGGTGTCCTGTATCCTCTCTGGCTCTTACACTCTTTCTGCCTCCTCTTTGGAAGGGTTCCATGAACCTGAAGGGAGGGAATTAATGGAGACATCCCATTTAGGGCACAGTGTTCCAAGATTATTCACTATATGCATAATGTCTGGCTATGTGTCTCTGTATTTGTTCCCATCTGCTGCAGGAGGAAGCTTCTCTGATGCCTGAGAAAGAAATTAACCTATGAGTATAAGAGAGTGTCATTAGGAGTCATTTTATCTATACTTTTTTTTAAAGAACAGTGTATTTGGTTTTACCCTAGGTCCCTGGGGTATCTAGGTTCAGGTTCCTGGTCACCCAAGCAGTGTCTGGTATGGGTTCAATCTCATGGAGTGGGCCTTAGTCACACTAGATATTGGTTGGTCACTGCCACAAGGTTTCTGCCACCATTGCACTAGCATATCTTGCAGGCATCACACCACTGTAGATAGAAGGAACTGTCACTGGCTTGGTGTTTATGTTTCTCTTTTGGTAGCATGTAAGGTACTTTCCCATATCAAAGAAGCTAGAAAGTAAGGATGAAGGCTCTATGTGTTACAGCTCTGGAGGGAAAGGTATCTTGGCTGTTGGAAGCCAGGCAATACCTGTAGCTTGGAAAGAAAAGATTTCTTGGCCATTCAAAGTCAGACAGTACCTATAGCTCTGTTCTGATAGGGGATGGTTTCCCCACAGGAATGTAGCAGTCCTTCTCCTCCTCAGGGAGAGCCATTATCTGCTCTGCTCTGCTCTGCTCAGGGAGTTTCCATGCAGAGATGTAGACGTTCTTCTCCTCTCTGGAGAGAGCCATTACAACTCTGCTCCTCTTCAGTGAAGTTGTTACAGTACAGCTTTGCTATGCTCTGGTGAAAATTGTTACTTCTCTGCCCAGCTCCACTCTGGAGAAAGAAGGTCATTACCCAAACCTCATTCAAGAGTTTTATTGGGAGGGAGGATTCCAGGAGAGTGACTGCCTCTGCCAGGGTGAAAAAAGGCAGCTCCCAAACTGAGCAGGTACAAGGCCTTATATAGGGTTTCTTAGGGGTGGAGTTTTTCTGGGGTGAAGTTTTTCAGGGTGGGAATTGGTCGGATTTCAATCCCTGAGCTTGGGCAAGCTCAAAGATTGGCTGGATTTTGTGTTCAGGGGTTGGTTGATTTCATGCTCAGGAACTGGTTGGTTTTCATGCTGAGTTGGTCATGGGCAGGGTGTGTTGCTTTGGCTCTGGTTTCAGGGCCAGGATGTGTTTTTCCCACTGGCCCTTTTTAATCTTTTCACTCTGGTTTCAAGGTCAGTGAATTGGCTCTGTTCTCAGGGTCAGGGTGTGCTTCTTTGGCTCTGGTTTCAGGGTCAGGGTGTGTTTCTTTGGCTCTTTCTCAGGGTCAGGGTGTGCTTCTTTGGCTCTGGTTTCAGGGTCAGGGTGTGTTTCTTTGGCTGGCCCTTTTACCCTCCATGAGCACCAGCTCAAGTTCTCCACATTCAGTAACTTGTGTAGTTCTTGCCTTCAGCAATAAGGCCTTGCTGTCAGTTTGTGGAAAGTAACGTATAGTCTTGGCCACAACCAGGGATGTTTGGGGATTCCTATTAGGCCTCTATAGCCTACAATCCAATTAGATGTAACCTAATCCCAGTACCGGAAGCTTTTTTTTTTTTTTTTTTTTTTTTGGTTTTTCGAGACAGGGTTTCTCTGTGTAGCTTTGCGCCTTTCCTGGAACTCGCTTTGGATCGGAAGCTTTGGTGACAAGAGACGGCCAGTTGAGACTGTCTTCCTTCATTATTTGACAATTTCATTTAGATCACCTTCATTTATGTATATATTTTAGGAAGCTTCTATTGTACTACGTTTCATACTACACTTCCAATGGCCCTTAATTTTAGCTGTCTCTCACAATATACCCTCCATCATCCCCCTTACCACTCACTCTTCCCAATTTATCATCCTGTTCAAGTCCCTCCCAATTTATCCAAAACTATTCTATTTCCCCCTCCTAACAATATCTACCTGCCCTCCTAGTCCCTTACTCTGTACTTAACCCTGTGGTTCTATGAATTGTAGCTTGATTATCATTGATTTAACAGCCAGTTCATATAAGTGAACACATACATATTTGTCTCTCTGGATCTGGGATACCTCACTCAGGATAAGTTTCTAGTTCCATATATTTATTTGTGAATTTTATAAGTTTTGGGTTTTTTCTGATGACTGAATAATACTCCACAGTATAAATTTACCACATTTCACTTTCTTTAATCATTCTTCTGTTGAGGGACAGCCAAATTGTTTACAATTTCTGGCTATTTTGACTACAGCAGCGATAAACATAGTTGACTAAGTGTCCTTGTGGTAGGATGAAGTGTCCTTTGGGTATATGTCCAAGAGTGGTATAGCTGGATCTTGGGGTACATCAATTCTCATCTTCTTGAGGAACTGCCACACTGATTTTCAAAGTAGCTGTACAGGTGGAAAAGGAAGGAGTGTTCCCCTTGCTCCACATCCTCACCAGCATGAGCTGTCATTTGTTTTATTGATTTTAGTCATTCTAATGAGTGTAAGATGAAATCTCAAAGTAATTTTTGATTTGCATTTTGTTGATGACTAAAGATGTTGACCATTTCTCCAACTGTTCCTCAGTCCTTCGAGTTTCCTCTTTTGAGAATTTTGTTTAGATCTGTACCCCATTTTTAATTGGATTGTCTTCTTGATATCTCAATTTTTAAGTTCTTTATATATGTTGGATATTAGACCTTGGTTGGATATGTAATTCATAAAAATCTTTTCCCATTCTGTAGGCTTTGGCTTTGTCCAAATGATGCATTATTTGCTGTGGAGAAGCTTTTCACTTTCATGAGGCCCCACTTATTAATTACTAATCTGAATGCCTGTGCTAATAGTGTTTTGTTCAGAATGTCTTCTCATGTGACAATGAATTCAAGGCTATTCCCCACTTTCTCTTCTATCAGGTTCAGTGTATCTGGTTTCATGATAAAGTCTTTGATCCATTTGGAGTTACATTTAGTGCAGGGTGATAAGTATGGAACTATTTGCATTCTTGTACATACAGTCATCTAATTTCACTAGCACCATTTATTGAAGAAAACTTTTATCCAATGAGTATTATGACTTCTTTGTAAAAAAAAAAAAATCTGGTGTCCATGGGTATATGGATTTACAGATTTATGTCTGAGTCTTCAATTTGATTCCATTGATGAACACGTCTATCATTGTGTCAGGAGTATGCTGGTTTTTTATTACTGTAGCTCTGTAGCACAACTTGAAATCAGGATAGTGATACCTCCAGTAGTTCTTTTATTATTCAGAACTGTTTTAGCTATCCAGTGTGGGAATGTGTGTCCATATGAAGCTTTCAAGATCTATAAAAAAAAATCTGTTGGAATTTTGATGGGGATTGCATTGAATCTGCAGATGCTTTTGATAAAACGGCCATTTTTACTGTCTTAATCTTAGCAATCTATAAGAATGGGAGATCTTTACATCTTCTGATATCTTCTTCAGTTTCTTTCTTCAGTGTCTTAAAGTTAGTATCATACAAGTCTTTCACTTGCTTGGTTAAAGTTACCCAAGACGTTTTATATTATTTGTGAAAGGTGTTGTTTCCCTAATTTCTTTCTCAGTCTGTTTGTCATTTGTATATAGGAAGGCTACTGATTCTTGTGAGTTAATTTTGTATCCAGTCACTTTGCTGAAAGTGTTTATCAGCGGTTGGAGTTTCCTGGTATACTTTTTCAGATCACTGTATTGTGGCAGTTTGAATAAGAATGGCCCTACAGGCTCATATATTTGAATGCTTATGGAGTGGTACTGTTTGAGAAAGATTAGAAAGATTAGGAGATATGGTCTTGTTGGCATAGGTGTGACCTTGTTGGAGGAAGTGTGTCACTGGGGGTGAGCTTTGAGGTTTCAAAAACCCCATAACAGGCCCAGTGTCTTGCTCTGCCTGCTGTCTTTGGATTAAGATGTAAAGCTCTCAGGCACTGTTCCAATGCCTTGCCCTTCTGCTTTCTGCCATGATGGCAAAGGACTAATCTTCTGAAACTGTAAGCAAGGCCCCAGCTAGATGCTTTTTTTATAAGGGTTGCTTTGGTCATGGTGTCTCTTCACAGTATGGTCTAAGATCCTTCTGTGTATCGTGTCATCTGCAAAAAAGATACTTTGATATCTTCCTTTCCAATCTGTATCCCCTTGATCTCCTTCAGTTGTATTATTGCTCTTGTTGAGATTCAGTAAGGTTGAAACATTATACTAGATGGGTATGGCAAAGGGGAGCTGCTCTCATGACAGTAAAATACGAGAGGTTTGTGGACAAATATACCTTACATGCTACAACTTCATATTCCAGTCACCCTTCAAAGGCGCCATCAACCAGTGGCTGAGCCCTCAACATGTGAGCCTGTTGGTGATATTTCTTATCCAAGCCATCATAATTATTTTTCTACCTTTTGCTGACTTTGGGTTTGGTTTGTTCTTCCTTTGATTTTCTAGTTCCTTGAACTGTAGACTTAGGCTGTTTGCTTCATATCTTCTGTTTTGATATTGATATTTATAGCACTAGACTTCCCACCCACATTTCATGTTACTGATGGTACAATTTACGTGTATTTCTTTTGTACATTCACTGAGAAAACTTTTATAATTACAGTTACTCTTGCTGCTTTTGTGCTTCAAGTTTTATACCAGAATTAAAATTGTTTTATCCAGCTGAGTATAGTGGTACACGTCTTTACTCCTACCTATAATTCGTGTCATTTTTAATTTATAATTCCTAATCAGGAAACAGTGGCGGTTGATTCATGAGTTTGAGGCCCCTCTGATGTCACTGCAGCCACTTTGGCTGCAGCCTTGCAGTTGCCAAAGCTTTTGCTTCTTTTCTTCCCATTAGCAGGTCAGTCCACCCTATTACAAGTGCTCAAGAGAAGCCTCCCTGTCTGCTCACTGAGTGACATAACAGACTCCTTAGACAACCAGGGATCAACCAATCACAGGAAGCATTTCATGCAAATGAAAGCTTATGTTAATAATAACCAGAGTGTGGTCACTTTTGCACCCTGTTACAGCACTCCTTTGGTAGGCCACTGACAAGAAATGGTTTCAAGGTCATGCTGTGGATTAATCCTTCTGTACACTGTGAAAATGTGTTGCTCTTAATGTTGATTAAAAAAAGCTGATTAGCCAATAGCTAGCTAGGCAGGATTTTTCAGGGAGAGAGAATGCTGGGAAGAAGAAGGGCAGAGTCTGGAGAGTCTCAAGCCAGATGCAGAAGAACCAACATGGGAAGTTCACAGATGAGGTAAACAAGCCTCAGGGCAGCACATGGATTAATAGAAATGGGTAAATTTAAGTTGTAAGAGCTGGCTGGGGACAAGCCTAAGCTATTGGCTGATCATTTATAATTAATATCAAGTGTCTGTTTATTTGCAAAATGGCTGGCAGGACAGAAAAGTCCACCTACAAACAGCACCCCACGTTGGGTGTCAACCAAAGCATTTATCTAATTATTCTTCATCAATAAAAAATTGGGAGTCAGATATCAGGATGAGAACCTGAATGATCAGAGAAGCAGGGGAGAAGCCACCAGTGACCTCCTATCTCTTCCATTCTCCAACCAGAAGGTCTGAGATCCTCTCTAAGCCCCACCTTACTACTTCCTGTCTCTCTATCTGTCCTCAGTTCTCCAAAACCTTTATGGCTAATTTTAGTCAGCTAGTGGCTAGCTCTGCCCTCTGATTCAAAACAAACTTTATTGTCAGAATGCAATCAAAATATCACACAACAAGGACATCTAGAGTTTATCAAGGCTTGTAATGGCAAAAGTCCAATGCAAACTGATTAAATCAGTGGCCACTGCAAATACAATTCAGGATCTGAGCAGTACAATCATTGTTGGCTTTCCTGAGGTCTCCATGAAGTGCTCAGAAGAGCTGGTATCCCATAAAGATAATCTGTCTGTTTGATTGGCAGTCCTTTGCTCAAGGCAGCCAGGACAATGAGGGAGGGCCCAACAGTTGCTAATTAAGGAGTCAAATTACCTCAATCCTTAATATCTTTGCTTATTTACAAGAAAATGAGTATCTGGTGAGTGCTGACAGTAAGAACTTAAAGAGCTAATCACTAACACTAACATGATTTTAACAATAATTTAGCAATGCTTCACACCTGCCCATTGCCCTAGAGTGGTGCAGGTCTCCTTTATCTGTCTCAGGTCTAGTGGGAATGACCTCTCTAAGCTTTTATTTCTCTAAGAAAAGCTTTCCCTATCCTATACAGTCTAAAGGCTAGCTTTCACTTTCATGATATTGCTGCTTGTCCATTGCTTTGTTGTGGCTGTTGTGGTGATCATTGTCATCCTCCCCCACCCACTCTACAACAGGTCCATTCCACCTCCAGATGTAGGAAATGTGGGACACTACGGCTTTTTCCATTTTCTGCCTGTCTAATCCACAATACACACATTGACTGCCTGATATGTCCTGTAAGTTGCTCAGACTTACATTAATGTTCTTGTCTTTGTCGTTTCATCTCTTTCTTTCCAGTCTTTTGATTTATTCGCTTTTGGGGGAATTTTTGTGATTTGGGGGAGGGGGTACTGTGTTATTCCTCTGAGTGGTAATTTCAAGTGACCTGTCTTTAAGTTCTATAATTCTTTCTTCTACTTGATCAAATCTGTTACAGAAAATCTAAGTTAAGGGCAATAGTAGTGGGAATGCATTAGGTAGAAGTACTTTGTATGCATATGTGAAATTCTTAAAGAATTGATAAAAATATTATATTCTTAAAAATAAAGCCTTGATACAAAATTTGGGTTTGTTACTTACTGGCTCTTTGACAGATTTGTAACAGGCAAACAGTGCACATTTTTAATAAATTAACAAATATGTATTTTTCCAAGCATATTGTTAGTAATTGCAGCAATCCACTCAGAATATAGAATCCCTCATCTTCAATGCCAATGTATCAAACATATAATGGTATTGGAATTATTAAATACTTAGGAAGATTTCAAATGAAATAAAAAGCCTCATTTATTTTGATAGCCTATGTTGTCAGGGAGAGACATTGCCCCCACATTATAGACTAATTTAAACTCCTTCTTTAAGTATATAATTTAGGAAGCTTTAATTGTAGCATGTTTCTATATGGTTTTTTCAAAGGTCTTTAATGTTAGTTTTCCCTTCCCATAGTCCCTACTGTACTTTGCCCTCCAACCCTCCACCCCATTTAACCTTTCCTGTTACATTATTCTTCTTTCTCCCTTCATACCACCTGTATTCTATCTCCCTTCCTTGAAATCCCCCCATAGGCCCTTACTAGTTTTTTACTTCTATAGGTACTCCAAGTAAACACACTTACCTAAAGATTCATATCCACCTGTGAGAGAACATGTGACATTGTCTTTCTGGATTTGTATTATCTCACTCAGAATGATTATTTCCAGATCCATCCATTTACTTACAAACTTTATAACTTTATTTTTATTTACAGCTGAATAATATTCCATTGTGTTTGTGTGTCACATTTCCATTATCCATTCAATAGCTGATGGACATCTAGACTTTTTCCATTCCCTGAGTATTGTAAATAGAGCAACAGTGAATATGCATGAGCAAGTTTCTGTAGTGGGATACAGAGAACTTGAGGGAAGTACTCCAGAGTAATAAAGCTATACATGTCTTGGCTCTGTTTCTAGCTTTGTGAGGAATATCTATTCTGACTTCCACAGTGGCTGCACCAATTTGCATTCCCATCAAGAGTAAGTAAGTGTTCCATTTCCCCACATTCATGTCACCATTTGCTGGCATTTCAATTTTGTTCATTCATTTTATTCTTTATCTCAGCCGTCTTGACTTGGGTAAGATGAAATCTCAAAGAAGTCTTCATTTTAATTTCTTTGATGTATAGGTAGGGTTACCAGGTATGCCACATATAGGTGTCTCTTTCTGAATTGCTCATCAATGGAGTCCCATCATAACCCCTTGCCCCCCACCATTGCTCTGGGTTACCTGTGGGAGGCCAGGTCCCATCTTTTAAAAGGGTTCCTATGAGGAGAAAAGAGGGATCAGAAACTTTTAGATAGAAAAATATCAAAGAGGAGAGAGAAACACAGAACTGCTTCAGGAGGACCTGGATCAATACCCAACAGCCCCTTCTGCCTCTTTTAAAGGGCTTTTTATAGCAATGCCAAGGGGTGGGGCAAAAGACCTCACCCTTGCTAGATTAAAGTACACCACACAGCCAAAAGTAGACCTGGTAACCACACCTGTGGTCAAATCATCCCCTTAAGCAGCCCTGCCATTTGGTAAAGCAGGCTCTGAGTCTCGGACCCTGAGTAAGTGCTCATTAGGAAACCTCTGTGGGTCTCTACAGTTACCCTTCCAAACTTGGCCATCAGACTTTAATCCTGAAGACACCAAACACATTGGTCAAAGAACACAAGAAAAGAAAGCTGACAGCGACCTAAAACTTTCATCTCTACTGACTAGTTTTTGTAGTGTAAAAAGTTCTATGCACACTACTGGATGAGAAAAGTAGTCAACAGTTGTACTCATCAGTGAACCCTGCAAGCTACAATAACAACTGGCCTGTCAAGTTAAGTTCCCTGGAGCAATAGTAGCAAAAATGTTATAGGAGTAATCAACTACATTAGGATTGGATTTAAAACCCACTCCATAAAAGAGAACTCATGCCTGGTACTGTTAACTGGACCAAACACCCATGGTTCATTAGAACCAAGTCCTAGGTGAGAACCTAATATTATTAATATGCTAAATGGACATATTCATAAACAGCCTCCTAAATTCTTATCTTCATACCCTTAGATTAATGCGTCTCTCAACCCTCATCAGAGAGGCTTCTTTTTGCAGTAGATGACAATACAGAGTCCCACAACTGGCCAACATTCAGAGAACAAGAGATATCAAATGTTCCATTGTAAATGTGACTACCACACCACACCCCTCCCAGCAGAGCTCAGGGATCACGACAGGGGATAGTACATAAATACTATAAAAGATGGAGATAGAGGACTTCTATAGCAAAACAGTATTTTCTGGGTGAGACAGGGCCATTGCACACATGAACTCATGGAGTTGTGACTTTGTGTATAAGGCTTGAATAAGATCAAGCCAGATGGAATCACAGCATGGATGTGAAAGTGGCTCATGAAGTCCTACCCCTAGCTGAAAGATTATTGTCAATTGATGGCTGCTCGGGGAGAGAGAGTCAGTTTTCTTCAGGGGTATGATCCCTGAGAGGCTACTCATACTCTAGTAAACTGTCATACAGCCATGTGTGTACAGGTGGCACTAAGTAGACTCAGTGGGTTTAAAAAGAAACAGTATACATGAAGTTGGGCAGGAAACATAGTGGGAAGGACAGGGAGCATCCTGGTGGAGAGAACTGGAAATGGATTTGTTCAAAGTGCATTATATGCATGTAAAAAATTTTAAAAGCCTCATTTAAGCCATCGAGTGGCTGGGAAACAGTTGTTGATGTAGTACTTGTCTCATAAGTAGGAGGACCTGAGTTTGACCCCAGAACTCACATAAGAATGCCAAGCATGTCTACACCAGTGTGGTTTTTAGCCAACAAAGTCAGAGCTGATTACATTCCTACATATTACACAAGTGACGTAGGATGGAAAGTTGCTTTAAAGAGAACAGACCAGGATTCAAGTCTTGTCCATTCTCACAATCCGTAAAACTTTGGCCAGGATGTTTTATCTCTCAGAGTCCTGCTTTATTTGTCTAGTAAAGCAGATGATTGACAGCTACCTATTCAGAACATTAGGGCAAGGTTTGCTTAACAAACCTGTTAGGCACACAGGCTTTGTGCCTCCAGAGTACTGGTACACGCATTTTCGTCTCTGTGGTTTAGTGTCTAGTGGCTATTCACTCAACTCAAATGTTAGCTATTTGGAAAAGATCTACAAACTTCAAAATAATGGTGGTGAGGATGATGATGAGGATGATGATGATGATGATGATGAGGAGGAGGAGGAGGAGGAGGAGGAGGATGAACCCTCTCTGGATTTTAACCCCAAATGTCAGGCTTTGTGTCATGCACTTGCAGTCTCAATTTCAGTGCTACAGAGGCAGAGACAGGCTGATTCGTGGTGCTCACTGGCCAACCAGCCTAGTCTACTCAGTGAGTTCCAGGCCAACAAAGACTGGGTCAATGGCAAAGGTAGATAACTCCTAAGAAATGACAAACAAAACTGGCTTCTGGCCTCCACATGCACACGCATACATATGGTACACACACACACACACACACACACACACACACACACACACTCACACACACACACGAAAATGAACACAGAAGGAAAAAAAAACAAAGGAACAAATATACAAAAAGGGGATAAAGATGGGATTACCCAGTAGGGTACAAGCCTGGTTGAAACTAAGTATTGTCAACATATAGTGGAAATCTTCTCACCAGTCAATAGATTTCCTCATCAATATTCTGGGGCCCAGACACAAACACAGGTAAACAGTTACTGAGGGAAGAGCCTGCCCTGAGAAAAGATACACAGGCAACAAGGTAAAGAAACCCTATGCCCAACTATTCTCCTGACAGTAACTCCTTAACTAGTCCAGTTTATACAGTAGACCCTGAGCTAAGTCTGCCTGGTCAGATCCTCTGGGACCTTCCCAATGTCAGCAAACTGGTCAACATTTTACCTTTATACATGCATGATGGCTACTCACTATGATAGTGTGTTTAAAACTATTTTTTTCTCAAATGTGTTGCTAATTAGTCAATAAATAAAACACTGATTGGCCATTGGCTAGGCAGGAAGTGTAGGCGGGACAAGGAGGAGAATAAAGCTGGGAAGTGGAAGGCTGAGTCAGAGAGACACTGCCAGCCGCCACCATGACAACCAGCATGTGAAGATGCCGGTAAGCCACGAGCCATGTGGCAAGGTATAGATTAATGGAAATGGATTAATTTAAGCTGTAAGAACAGTTAGCAAGAAGCCTGCCACGGCCATACAGTTTGTAACCAATATAAGTCTCTGTGTTTACTTGGTCCGGTTTGAGCGGCTGTGGGACTGGCAGGTGACAAAGATTTGTCCTGACTGTGGGCCAGGCAGGAAAACTCTAGCTACACTCTGGGACCTTCCCAATGTCGGCAAACTGGTCAACATTTTACCTTTATACATGCATGATGGCTACTCACTATGATAGTGTGTTTAAAACTATTTTTTTTCTCATAGTGGCAAAATTCAATTTCATTAACACTATGAGCAGTGATGAACACAAGACTCTAACCCTGTCTTCTAAGAATTTTCTTCCTTTTGAAGCAATTTATCATTTTTTGTTTACAGCGCATTTTTTAAAAAGAAAGCTTAGTCTGAAAGAAGAAGTAATACTCATTCAGCTACCATATGATAATGGAAGATGGATCTTTGAACTTTGTTCCTCTTGCCCCTCTCTACTATAAGCCAAAGTCAACAAGGGAAGATTTGTAAATACAGCAAGAACAGGGTTTAGCAGGTAGGGAAAACTCTCGAGTGAATGTCAGCTAAAAGGAAGTTGCAAACTATGAATTGGAGTTAGATTGTTAATGGCAAAATTCAGAATATGAAGGTGAGAATGGGTGCTACTTGGGAATAGCAGTGAAGGTCTCCAGACATGTGTGAGAAAGGAACTTTGAGTCAGCATGTCATGCTTAGCATAGATACTAAGCTTGCTAATGATTTAGTGGGAAAGGAGAAGAATATTCATGGCCACAAGGGTACTGTGTAATAGCAGGAAATAACTAAAATGCAAATGATGTTTAGATGTTGATGTTCTCTAAGTTCTCATGAAATACAAAAAGGCATTTATATAATTTAGGCACTTTTATAAAATATAAGTATATATATATTTGAAAGTGTGTGAGTTATTCAATAGTGTCACATGTCTACAGAAAGAGTCAAAGTCTGAAGATGAGTGAAGTTTCTAGCAGTGAGTTAACTGTTACATAAAAAACAAGGAAGAGGTCAGTTAATGGGCAAATCTACGTACCCTGTGGACAGAGGTCACAGATAAAGTAAACTGGAATGAGTTTTGAGGTCTGGAGCAAACAGAAGAGAGATCAAGCCAGAGAAACAAATACAGATGATGTGAGCGTTTGGAAAAGGCCTCAATCTGCTGGGGGCTTTTTAAACAAAACATTTAATTCTTGGTAATCTATAAAGAAAAGAGGCTTCTTTGCCCCATGGTTCTGGTGACTTAACAGTCCAAACAGCATAATGCCAACAACTGGCAAGACATCCTTCTCTGCTTCACGATACAGCAGAGACAGAGATGGGAAACAGGAAAAGAGGCACCTACAGAAGGCTGAGCGTGCAGGCTGGCTGCAAGTTTTACAACCCATTTTGTTAGGATCAAGCCCAATCTAGTGGAACAACATTAACATCCTTCAAAGCTAATGCCACATAACCTCATCACCTTCCATGGGCCACTTCTCTTAAAGGTTCACTACCATTCATTCCAATGGGGCCAAGCTTCCAGCACGTGAAACTTTGGGGAAAATACTCAAGTCACAGCCAATCCAAAGCAAGAAATAGAAGAGATGGGAACAGCTTGCAGTGTTTTGCTTTGTGAAAAAGTAGACTGTCCTGTAGCCTTAGGCAGACACTTCCATGAAATTTTGCATAAGGTAATAGCTGACTTTAATAGCTCTTTGGTCCTGCACTTCATGCATTAGAACAAGATCAAGCATTTTCCCTGCCTGTTTTGTTCTTAAAAACACTTCAAATTAGAAGAGAGATGTGTCCTTACTAGAAACGTGGGATACATCAAACCCTAGTCCATGAATATTTTATAGGCAGAGAAGAATTAAAAGATCAGATTAAGTTCAGAGCAATAACTGAATCTCTGCTCAGAATTAATGTGCCTCATTACTTGAGTGAAGTTTGCAAAAGTAGATACTACTCTTTTCCCATCAGAGCACTGAACTAGTGACATGTTCCTAGTTCAATTAAGAAACTCACACCTGCTTTTATATAATATTTCATAACTTGATAAAATATTCTGAGGTAGAAGTTATGTTTGGCCATTAATGCAAACTTTCATTTTGTGAAAACTAATATAATGTGTGGCCTGGTATACTTCAAATCTTAAGTATTTCAATGACACAATCTTCACAATAGGTAAAACTTATTTGGAAAAAAGTAAGATTTGAATATAGTAATGCACTATACTAAGAAAATGTTTGCTTAAATCTAAATTTGCTCAATGCTTAGAATAACTGCTTCATTCCATTCCATTTGGAATCTTCTACTCCATTATTTCAATAATCTGTCCTTTCGATTGTTAGAATACGTCTTTCTATTTCTCTGTGTCAATGCCAAACGTGAGTGTTTACTTTTTAAGATAGGTCCCTTGTAGGGACGACTTCAATGATCTCATCCATCACTACACACAAAGCCCTTTGCTCTCCTCCTATCAAAAAGACACAGGCTTTCTCTATTCTTTGAATTTAAGCTTAGCTATTTAACTAGATCTGGAAGCAGAGACTGGACAGGAAGTGGGTGATGCTATAAACTTCAAGGACCACCCTCTAATGGCTAGCTTCCTCCAATAAATCCCCATCTCCTAAAGGTTACACGACCTCCCAAAACAGCACTACCCACTGAGGATCAAGTATTCAAAACTATGAATCTACAAGATATATTCCATATTTGAATCACAACAACAAGCAAGCAATGAACAGAGATTTTGAAAATTATTTGCCTTGTCATTGACTCCAATGGTACAGTGTGACTAAACCTCTTCCATAGTGTAAGCCATTTGAAGTAACACAGAGTATCTCAGCTTGACATCCCACTAACCACCTCACAAGAAGCTGTTTTCAATAATTCAGCCCTATTTTAGCCACTAGATGAGTGTATTCACTTGAATGACCCAGGAAAGACTTTCAAAACTTGCAAGCTTGGCTCAGCACAGATCGCTGACTCTCAAAACCATAAGCAAATAAATCGCTGTTTTGCCAGTAACATTTATATGATTTGTTATACAACAGCAGGTATACTAGTATACTGCTGCCTCCAAGAAAATAGCCTCCATCCACTTAAAGAGGAAAAAAGAAAAATGTCTGACTGAGTAAGTAGATAAAGAGAAAATAAAAGTATCAGTGTGCTAATCACCAATTTAATTTAACCACAACCCACACCACCACTGAACCAGTCACAAATCCTCCCTCTTGTAAGTTAGCTGAGTACTTGACACCTGAGTAAATAACTAACTTCCATACAGTTTTACAGAAACTTCCCTACTGTTCCTTGATCCAGATCTGTTGATGACAGAGTTCTTGGAAGCAACCTATGTGCTGGGCTCACATCTCACTGTCCGCTTTAACAGATCAAAGGCAGTTGCTCTTCAGTAATTGACACTGTATCCCCCATGGGAAAAGTTACAGCAAGATTCTCACTTAGTCCTAGTCCCTAAAATAAGCTCAAAAATCCATTCATGAGAGTTCTTAATCAGAGATGAGAGTCATAATTGGCTGTAGACTTTTTTTTACAAACACATTTTTTCCTTGTCTACAGGAAGCATTAGGTGATTTGGTCTGCAATGGGTACCAGCCTCTGATGGATTTTGTTTAATACCACAGATGATTGTCATGTACAATGCTAAGAAAAAAACCAGTTAAGATGGGCTAGAAAGTATGCAAACTGATAGCTTTTCACAGGGCCAATAAAGTACCTGGAATTACATTGGTGTCTCCTTTGGCTGGAAATAAACCACCCACAGCCAGGAAAATGATATAAAGAAAAGGTCCAGAATCAAAGCCCAAGATTCTCTTCCAATTACTCAATCAACCTCAGTCATCCCCATCCTTTCCTCAAACAAATGTAAAGAAACATCCGCTTTCTAGATTACTGATGTGCTAGTATTTGGCAAACTCTAAAATGATATCTTATAACAAGACAATACTACACATCCTAGAAAAAACATAAGCCTTTGACTTCTTTTAAAACAACAAAAAACTGAATCAATTGAATTTCCAGCCAGTTATCTAATAAAACCCTAGGGAAACGCATAACATAGGAAATATTGGCTTCAAAAGAGGACACCTCGGAGTAACACAGCATCTACGAAGTAAACATCTGGGACTTTCTGCCTAGTAGGGAAGCCTTTGAGGGGACTGAGGAAGGTGGATGTTAACATAAAGAAGCCTACACAGGAAGAATATCTTTGGAAACCCCTCAAAAATGGCCAGAAATTAAAATTACTTCAAATTCTCGATAAGTTCTGTATATTCATTAGTAATAGTAGTTGTATCTCATATATTACATCCCTATCTCAGTTTCCCCTCCCTCCTCTCCTCCCAGCCCCCCCGCACCTCTTCCCCCAGATCCACTCCTCCTCCATTTCCCTTCAGAAAAGAGCAGGCCTCCCAGGGATATCAACTGAAGTTCTTCGCATGCTTAAATGGAAGGGTGAGTACCAGCAGTGTAGACTAGAATGTGCTAGAATGCGCCTTAGGATAGCGCCCTTGTGTAGGGGTACTTGATGTGGTGGAGGCCACTCTTCTCTATCCGTTTTCATTTGAAATCGGGTTACTTCTACCTTCCTTATTTGAAAGCTATTGTGGTTGGAGTCTGAACAGTTCCTACAGGCTTATGTTTTGAGCTCTTGGTCCCAGTGTGTGGCGTCACTTTGGGAAGCTACAGAACCCTTCATAGGTGGACTGAGGAAAATGGGTCAAGAGGGGCACACCTTGAAGAGATAGCCCAGTCCTAACTCCAGCATAGCGCTCTCTCTCTCTCTCTCTCTCTCTCTCTCTCTCTCTCTCTCTCTCTCTCTCTCTCTCTCTCTCTCTGCTTCCTAGCCTGCTGCCCTGTGAGCCATGACTCCAGCCACAAGGTCATGACCCCTATGCCTCCCATGCCTGGTCTGACATGGTAGATTAAATCTCTTTGAAACTGTGAACCAGCACAAGAATTTCCTCTTAGGTTGTCTCTGTCAGTTTTGTTTTTACCAAAGGTTCTTTTTTATTGTTGTTGTTGTTGTTATTATTATTATTATTATTATTATTGAAAATAGATTTTTTTATATAATGTATCCTGATTATAGTTCCCCTCCCTGTACTCCTTCTAGCTCCTTCTCACCTCCCCTCCCATGCAGATCCTCCCACTTTCTGGGTCCCATTAGAAAACAAACGGGCTTCTAAGGGATAATAATAAAATAAAATATAAGATAAAACAAAAAAACATTCTTCTCATCACTTACTTCACAATCTTTTCAGGCCCAATAGTCACCGTCTCCAGCACTGGTATAGGACAAAACAAACAAATGAGAAGAAGAGAACCCGAAAAAAGCACAGGCAGATATAGAACCCCACTCCTTCCCACACTCAGGAATCCCACAAAAACACGAAAACAAAAGCTATAATGTATCTGCAAAATATCTGTAGAGCAAAATAAATAATAAAATTAAAAATCCAAAAGGAGAAGGAGGAGAAAAGTAAAAGCTCTGACATGAAATTATGAGACAAGGACCCTCCAAAGATGCTGTGAGTCCGTTTTCTGATGGCCATCCACTGCTGGTCATGTAGCCTGCCCGTAAGAGTAGTTTCCTCCCCACTGAGACTCCCTTGGAGACAATTTTTATTTGCAAGCAGTTATCAGTTGGACATGTTTCCGGGTAAGGAGTAGGGCATGTGTCCACTTCCCTTTCAGTTCTAGGACCTCATCGGGTACAGACCCGTGCAGTCTCCATGAGTTCAAGCGCAGTGCATTGGTTCTGTTGTGTTTAGAAGGCCTTGTTCTTTTGGTGTCCTCCATCCCCTCTGGCTCTTACCTTCTTTCTTGTGTCCTCTTCCACAGGTTTCCCCAAGCCCTGAGGAGAAGGATTTGATAGGGACATCCTGTTTAGTATTGAGTCTTCAAAGGTCTCTCACCCTGCATGTTATCGGGATGTGGGTCTCTCTGTTTGTTCTCATCTGCTGCAGGAGGAGCCTCTCTGTTGATGCCTGAGCAAGGCACTGATCTATGAGTATGCTAGAGTATGATTAGGAGTTCTTTTATTGTTATATTCCATTAGTAGAACAGTAGTATTTGGTTTTACCTTAGGTCCCTGGGCTTTCTAGTCTCAGGTTCTTGGTCACCCAAGCAGTATCTAGTATGGATTCCATCTCATGGAGTGGGCCTTCAGTCAGATCAGATGTCGGATCGTTACACCCCCAGGCTTTGTGCCACCATGACACTAGCGTACCTTGCAGGCAAGACACCATTGTAGACAGAAGGATTCATGATGTGGTTGGTGTTTACAGTTCTCCTTCGGTATCAGGCAGAGTACCTTCCTTTACTGAAAATGCTAGAACATAGAAGTGAAGGCTCTCAGTAGGCACCAGCTCATCTATGAGAGTTTTTAGTGATGTGACAAAAAGTACCTGCTACAGATGCAGAGATCTGTAATGACAGCAGAGAGAGATTTGCAGATGTAATAAAAATAAAAGTGAACGGCTCTTGAAGACTTAGCTTATATGATTGATGGTTCCTCGTTTATTTTTAATTCTGTGGGGAAAGCTTTCCTTTTGGTGATAATGACTTAGATTAATTTATTGAGACCATAACATTCAAAACAAAAAAACACTTTGAAAATGATTCAGATATTTTAAAAAAAAACTTGAGTATTAAA